>NC_086375.1:8660903-9894398 GCF_036588685.1 Mytilus trossulus
CTGTTCAAAACTTATACATCCATTGACAAAAAACACAATCGGGATAACAACCAAAAACTGAGGGAAACGCAATAAATATAAGATGAGAACAACGACACAACATTAAAATGTAACACACAGAAACGGACTAGCCATTAAACAAAATCCTATGAGAATAACAAATATAACATCAAAACCAAATACATGAATTTAAGATAGATAAGTACCGTGACACGTCTTATAGTAATGTGAATTCACACTCAAAATAGAGAAAACAAACGACACAACGGAATCACAATGTTAAAATGCACAATTGGCAAAAAACACACGAATAATAGCCAACAAAAGGCAACAAGTTTAAAATTATATTACGCCAGAAGTGCATTTTGTCCACACAAGACTCTATTAAAGAAATCAGAATAGGAAAAAGTACCAAATTGACACTATATACAAGCTTTGATGGAATATTGCTACAATAATTGGAAAGTTCACAATTTGAGAGCTGAGATCATCTTTGTTGTCGTAATAGTTTGTCCTCTGTCGACCGTCCATGTAAAATGACTAGATAATTTTTCAAGATATAAGGCATTTTTATCTTTTTAATTGTATATTAAGTTATATGGGATATATACTTTCTGCATAGTCAGTAAACTTGGTATACAATAAGAGAACATCCCATTGATGCAGAAAGTTATGTTTAAGGATTTAGCTTCCGTGATTTATTCTTTATACAAAACTACTGAATAAACGCAGTTTTAAAAATTATTTCAACAACAAATGAAGGATGCATCAAAACTGAACAAAAAACATTTTTTATATAAACAATGGTATGTTTCAAGACGTGCGATTCGTCTACATAAAACGCATCAGTGACGCCCAGATCAAATATGTAGAAAGCAAACAAGTACAAAATTGAAGAGCATTTAGGACTTAAAATTCTAAAATGTTGTTCCAAATATGACTAACATAAACTCGCACAATTGCAAGTTTTGGAAGTAGAAAATTTATAGAAACTACCATATAATTGATATTCATGCTGACTACTGGGCATGGGCTGATGATACCCTCGGGGACAAAACATCACCATATAGCGTTACCCGAAGTGGTATTAAAAAAATAAAAAAATAAACAAAGTTACAAGACTTATACATATTTAGCACTTTTACCAAGAAATTAAAGAGGAAACTTAAATAAATAAACTCATCCTCGATACCAGGACTAAATTTAGTATATACGCCAGACGCGCGTTTCGTCTACAAAAGACTCATCAGTGACGCTCCAATCCAAAAATGTTAAAAGGCAACATAAAGTTCGCAGTTGAAGAGCATTGAGGACCAAAACTCCTAACACGTTTTGCCAAAAAACACCATGTTTGCATCTGATTTATCTAAATACAATTAAAAAAAGATAGAAAAAACTTCTACTTAAAGAAAACGTACTGTAAAAAAACAGATTAATTTGTTAATTGTTTTTACATGAAACGTTTGAAAAAACATGTCGCTTTGACGGGTTTTAATGTGGAGCAGGATCAGCTTCTCCATCCGGATCAACTGAGTTAACCCTCAGTTTATTTTGGGGTTCGTGTTGCTTAATCTTGAATTTTAATGTCTTCTAAACTATTATTTGTCTATTATAAATATTAAAACAAACAACATTTTCCAAAAGACCAAAAAGTGAAAAAGTATATTAAACAAAACGCATTTGACTTACAGGTCGAACAACTGATGTTCTTTAACCCTGTTGACTGTCATTTGCGATTGTCAAAATAAAATTGATCACAAGATGTAACAAAAAGGATCTTAACAAAAAGTTAATAATAAACAGAAAACAATCAACTTGTGGCCACACTGTTATGGCACGAACATAAGGTGTCAATATATTTTTTTGGTACACAACATGGGACAATATGCGCAAATGTTTCTCCATAGGCGGTTATGGTAACGTTTTCTTCTGTTGCTCAGCCCATATCGTAAAATTGTATATGTATGTTGGCTTGTTTCAAAGCTGAGAAATGTTTACATATGTGGTTAAATTTTTGGGTATACGAAGTGTGATTCATTTTTTCTGTACATTAGCAAACCCCGAATATCCTTTTGCAATGTGGCTCCTCATGGCAAAGAATCTTATTTTTAACACAATAAGTTCTTTGAAAGGAACAGGTTCACTATGACCCCTTTTGGCCCCAAAATATAGAAGTTTAAGAAAATTGTGAATATGCAATATTTAAGCTATATTTTGAAAGGTAAAACGCTTCTTCTACATATATGTGACCCGCCATGACATTTGCAGGCTTATGGAGGTAGAACGTCATTGTTAAAAAAATTATAAACATGATACATATCGAGATTCAATGAAATACGTATGTGAAGAAAAGATAAACACTTTCGTTGGCTTCTTTTTTGCGGACGCCGAACTATACATCATATATAAGTTTTGAAGAAGTTTTACTTTATCGTGTGAAGTGAAAAATATTTGAATCTACATTTTAAATTGATACAAAAAAAATCAAATTTCTGCTTTATAGATTTCCTTTCATAAATGAAGTCTGAAATATATCCAAAATAAATGCACCGTATCAAATTAATATATGAGAACACCTACTTATAAACTGTTACGCGTCGCTTACTATGTATAATAAATCTAAATTAAAAAAAGGAATTCTTAAAGCTTACTTTGATAAATTTTAAACTAACTTCATTTCAACAAGTTTAAATTAAATGTTCTAAAATAGAGCTACAAACAAACAAATACTGCTCTGCTCTAAAGTGTTTCTTTCATAAATGAAGTCTGAAATATATCCATAATAAATGCACCGTATCAAATTAATATATGAGAACACCTACTTATAAACTGTTACGCGTCGCTAACTATGTATAGAGACATGCATAATAAATCTAAATTAAAAAAAAAGGAATTCTTAAAGCTTACTTTGACAAATTTCAAACTAACTTCATTTCAACAAGTTTAAATTACATGTTCTAAAATAGAGCTAAGAATTGTTTGCATTGCAGTAAATTTAAGTCTTTGAAATTTTATTCAAATACGCTATTCAACATCACTAAAAGCCGATAAATACAATAATTTTGTGTTTTATGAATTAGTGGCTTCAATAAATAAAAGTCGTCATAGAACAGTCTCATTTTCATACCGGTATTCGAAATGACTCGTTTCATTGCTATTACAACAAATATGTCATAATAACATGACAGAGAGTTTTGTTTCGGAATATTTTAGATAAATATACAAAAATCAAATTTTAGATAATGTACCCAACTAAGCCTAGAAATGGCTAGTCACATATAATTAACGGCGATTTTCTCACAATGACGTTTTACCTCCATAAGCCTGGATATGTCGTGGCTGGTCACATATATGAGCTGTTTTTGACGATACAAAGCACACATATTAGGTTCTTGCATCATGAAGTCAACTGAATTACTGACATCTTCAAAATTTTAGCATGTTGGTCAATTTTTAGACGGTTTCTGTCTAAAACGAAAGTGACTGCATTCGTGTTAATTCGTGTTATTAAAATGTAAGTTGTATTTGATAATTATACAAAATATATATAAAGTTTGAGGATGAACACGGATGCGGCCACATTCAATTTTGACAAAAACTATCTGAAAAGTGACGTTTTTTGGCATATTTGATAGATTTTTCATACTTTAGCTTGAATCAGAGCGTTTTTAATGACTGAATCAGTAAAATTTTTCACATAAACTAATCGAATCAATTGATATAGACACTTAAGTGTTTAAAAAGTGTCCAAAAACTTTCATTACATGGACCTGAAATTTGAGGCAAAAATCGGCCCTTACTGGACCTACTTCTTTTAATACTTTGAACAGATTTAATAGCTCCATAGTGTTTACACATTTATTTGGTGTTCCCTTACTTTCTAAATTAACACAACAGGTTCAGCTCAGTCATTTGTTTACCATAGATATGTGTCAAATATCACTTCACAGAGATTTTGTGTTTACACGCGATTTTGAGTTTCTCATTTCAAGGCGCATTAGGAATATTGTCCCAGATCCGGATTTTAACAATAAATGTTTCTTTAGTGACGTTAGGGATCGAAACGGTATTTGAAAGGCCATATAGAATATAACCCATTTTTAGATAGACTCTTGAATTTTAAGAGTCAAGATAGGATGAGCGGATCAAATAAACCGGAGGGAAAATATGATACAAGCCAAAACGAAAAAAATATAAACGAATCTAAATTGAAAACTACTTTCAAACCTATGATTGCGTTGGATAAAAACTGCAATGTTTATACGCATGCATGTTAAACAAATTTCGTTGTAAAAGGGTCTAAATACAGCACACATTTTTTTTTCTCCAAAGGACCAAAACGCATTTGACTAACAGGTCGAACAACTGATGTTCTTTAACGCTGCTGACTGCCATTAGCAATTGTCAAATAAAATTCATCAAAAGATGTAACAAAATGGATCTAAATATAATTAGATACTGTGTATATATATATATATATTAGCCATTGCCTTTACAGCTTGTTTTTAATTTACACGTTTGTCGGTTCCTCTTTTAGACAATTGGAAAATGTCATAAACAACTAAAGCATTCCTATTTTACATATGAGGTGTATATATTCATCTTATACTAACGACTATGAATTCAAAACATATAAGACCGTTGGTTTTCCCGTTTGAATAGTTCAACAGTAGTAATTTTGGGGCCCTTTATAGCTTGTTCTCCGGTGTTCGCCAAGGCTTCGTGTTTAAAACCGTACATTGACATATAATGTTTTCTTTAATTGTTATTTGGATGGAGAGTTGTTCCATTGGCACTCATACCATATCTTCCTATATCTATAGATTGTCAAAACCTGGAATTTAATACATATTTCTATAAGTAGGTCAAACATACATTAAAACTGCTTTGCATGCAATGTGCTCAACAGGAACGTCACATACTATGATATGCATAATTTTGTTTAAACGATAAAGTTGAGTCCACAAATAACTGTGCTACACCTAAGATGCAAATAATCTACAACTTTAATAACATGAAGAAGTTATTAAATTGGTTTTATGAAGTAATACAACATTATTATTATGACATAGTTGCAAATTTTTATAGACCGTAAGCATGAGAGACAGAAAACAACATCTGATCACGGATCATCGAAAAAAACCTGAGATTAAAAGGCAATTTTCATTTGTCATGCGCATTGTAAAAACAGTTATAAGATGGTTTGATTTATCTTTAAATTTTATCAAAATATTTCCCTTTGGAAGTGTGCAGTACCTATTTTTTTAACGAGAATGTCATTGCTAAATATGTAGTGCACTAGGAAAACATTTCGAAGAGTTTAAGAACTAAAAGATACCTTATTAATAGCTGTAGATTTCTGTATTTAAAAAAAATGTGTCTTAATTTTGAGGTTAATTTTTTGTGTTCAATGTTCTTCAGCCTAATTCGTACTTTTATTTCTTTTTTAACCATGTTTCAATCGAAAGTCACTGACGTTTTTTATGAGGACGAAATGCCCGTCTGAAGTCAATAACAAAATGAAAATCTTGGTATCAATGATTACATAAGTTAAAACTATCAAATTAATCAAGTTTTAGAACTTGTCCACTATTACTACAGCTTTATGTTTTATTACATATAAATATCTAAGATAAGTGGGTACTTTCAGATCATTGTGTTTTACATTAAGATACATGTAAATGACAGGGCTTAAAAGTAGCTGTCAATCCCTTAGTTTTATTTTCTGTTCTTACGACCTACCGGGACGATCGGGATTTATCGTATCGAGAAACTTATTCTGGTTGATTTAAATGTTACCAGACCAAAACGTAAGACTGGGTGTTGTCAGATTCTTGTGAACGAAACATGGACACCTGATCCGTGATCAAATTGGATGAGATAGCTGTGTTGTATTGTAAGCTTGACCTCCTTTAGGCTGTTCGCTTTTCATGTTTTGGAATTTTTATCACTTTTTGGGAAATAGTCTGCTTTTATAAAATTTAATTTGGATGCCTTATACATTTTGCCCATTGACCACAATTTATATGGATAATTATAAGCGAGTTGTTCAAGTCTTATCATGTTTCAATTATTTTTTAACAGTTTATGAGAACTTAAACTTGTCAATGATAAAGATATGAAACGTCAAGAGAGAACATTTTCCCGCCAAAATTTCAATGGCTAATATATCGAAAACAAGCACATTGACCTACATAATTTTTATGCGCTTCTAATTTTTTAATTATCAACTATCAATTTATACTACTGTTTTGAAAAGCTTATTAGTTTGAAACTGAGCATTGAACTCCCTTGAAAAAAGACAACAGTTATATACCGCCGTTCAAAACTCATAAATCGATAGAAAAAAAACATATCCGGGTTACAAACTGAAAAAAAACGTATTAAATATTTAAGAGAACAACGACACAACATTTAAATGTCACACACACAAAACGAACTAAGCATTAGACGAAATCCGACGAGAATAACAATTATAACAAATATAACATCAAAACTAAATACATGAATTTGCGATAGAAAAGTACCGTGACACGTCTTATAGTAATGTAAGTTCACACTCAAATATAAGAGGAAATAAACGACACAAAATAAAGAAAACGTTAAGATGTAACACAAAAAGAAACGAACTATAAATTAACAATAGCCATATTCCTGACCTGGTACCGGACATATTTCAAAGAAAAATTGTTGGTTTAACTTAGTGTTGTGGCATGCTAAACCTACCGCTTTAATGGCAATGTTAAACATTTAAATGACAACACAACATTAAAGGACTACAATACAAATAAATAGGAGAACATATTGGACATATAAACACACGAAAAATAACTAACAAAAGGCACCAGGGTTAAGATTTAATTCGCCAGAAGTGCGTTTCGTCCACATAAGACCTACTAGTAACGCCTAGATACAAACGTTCGAAAGCCAAAACAAGTACAAAGTTAAGAAGCACTGAGGAATAGTTGAAAAAAGTTGTGCCAAATACGGTAAGGGTTTTCTGCTTGGGATAAGAAAATCCTTATTATTTAGAATACTTTATATTTTGTCAAACAGTAAGTTTTATAAAATGACTATATAAAAGATATACATGATAAAACTAAAATTTTAAACTAATTACAGAAAAAAAACCTGCTACATAACTATTCATCAAAAATAAGATTGAAAAGGATTGATTTAAGATTATATTTGTACTAAATACGAATTATTCATTTAATGACAATTGCAATACTTATCAATATCAAACAGAGGTAGGTTTAGACTATTAACTATACTCTTTATTCGGTGTATTCTGAATCAAATTGCAGAGGTAACTAATTGTACAAATAGTGTTGAACCAAATCAAATCTAATAAATGAAGGCGGTGATAAATTTTCTTTCCCATAACACATGAATATAACCGAAAATACATCAAGACATTAGACAAAATCCGATGAGAATTACAAATATAACATCAAAACAAAATACTAAAACTAAGTTGAAGTTCATTAAGAACCAAAATTCCTGAATAAATTGCCAAAAAACAGCTTGGGCAAGCAATGCCTGAGGTAGAAAAGCTTTAGTATTTAAAAATTCAAAACTTTGTAAACAGTTAATTTATAGATTTAAAATATTACAATCGAATAGTTGCATCTATAAAAGACTAATCAGTGGCGGTCCGGTCAAAATAGCTAAATGCCAGGCAAGTATTTAGTTAATGAGCTTTGAGGTTACACAATTCTTAAACGTTATGACAATTACGGCTAAAGTAATCTATGCTTTGGGTAAGAAAATCCGTAGTATTTTAAGTAATTCAAACTTTTGCAAACAAGTAATTAACAGTTATGACCATACAGGTAATGTTCATGTCAAGACCGAAGTACTGGACATTCAATAAGAGGACCTCCTATTTAAGCGGATAGGTATATTTACGCATATAGCTACCTCTTTTACATTCTCTTTACGATTCTTTTAAATAAACGCAACTTCAAATAAAGGAACAAAAATGTGTTGTTTTGAATCAGACTGATTTTAGACAATGCACAATTTCTCTTTCGATTATTCTTAGAATTTTCTTGTTCTGTTTATGTGTTATTCAAAAGATAAAGGAAATAATAATAAACAATCCGTCCTTCGGACCGATTCAAAATGTTTATTAACTTTTTCTTAAATGGACCTTTTTTTCAAAATGTGTGTTTTGATATAACTAACATTTGCTTGCTTTATCAAAAGAGGCAAAATGTAAAATTCCAATAATACTGAAGTACGAGGAAATCCAATCAGAAAAAAAACTAATCACATGGCACAATCAAATGACAAAAATCACAAAACACATCAAAAACGAATAGACAACTGTCATATTAATGACCTTGGACAGGCATTGTCAAATGTAGAACATGATGAATTGAACCTGGTTTTATAGCGCAAAATCTCATTTGTACGACAGACTCATGCAAGTAAGTTATAATACAACGATGCGTCAACAAAACAGACATGATAATAAATAAAATAGTTAAAATATGGATTCAACAGTCATCACTGTGTTACAGTTTAAAAGAAACAATTTTACAAAAAAGCACAAAAAGCATCTATCAAATTAAAACTCTTTCATTGCTTAGCGTGTCTGAAGTCAGAAAATGTATTCGTCACATAGAAAGAAATGTTGTCGTTCAATGTTTATGCAAAACAATTTTATGATTTCACTTGGAGAATGTTGGCATACACGATAAAAAAAAATCAAACTTATGTAAGAATAAATTTCAGAATTAGACCAAGATTTAAAATTGTCCAAAAGTTCTTTTTTAGAATTACTAAGAATCAAGAAATAGTTACATAATAACATATTATAGGACAATCAAAAATGACAGAATATTCTAATGTACAGAATCACCTTTTAAATACTAAAGAAACACAAAAAATCTCATATACCAAATACATCAGCAAAAATTAAAGATAAGACAAATACATTGACGGGATGTATAAGGGTAAACGGACAGACAGTCACAGGACAATAAAAGTCATAGGACAAAATGTCACAGGACGTAAAGTTACAAATTTGATGGGACAAAAAGTCACAATTATTTCTTGACAATTGTTCAAATATATATAAGAGAAAGATGTTGACATATTTCTTTTTATAACATCTATTTATTTCTAAGTGTAGGACATTGCTCATAAGCTTTGTTAAATGAAAATGAGTTTAATTGTAATCATGAAAAGGAGATATTATTGGCACCATGAAGCCATTGAAGTACAAAGTCACTTTGACATCATGTTTTCATTATGAAATGTCCCTTAGGAAATGACAAAATCAAAACCTCACAAAAGCTCAAACATATCAAACAAAGGGATAATTTCCACTTCCCAACTAACACGTCATTTTTTAAATTTTGTTTTGATTTTTTTTTGGTTTTAACGCCACGTTAAGCACCGTATTTAGTCTATTAAATGGCGGCCAGTTTTTTTGGGGGGTAAAACATCTATTAAACATGTTCAAACCTCCCTCCTCCATTCTGTATGTGTGTGCCTGTCCCAAGTTAGAAGCCTCAAATACAGTGTTTGTCGGTGTTTGTTGTTGTGTTACATATTTGTTTGTATGTGCATTTTGTTGTACATAAATTAGACCGTTGATTGTCTCAATTGAATTGTTTTACCATTTGTCATTTCATGGCGTTTTATAGCTGACTATGCGGTTACATTAGTAAAATTGTGTTTTCATTGTTTTCATATAGATGATTGGTCTCATATCGAAAATAGGTAGTATTAAACTGACGAATGATATCTTAGAGATAAGCATTTACTCTTTAGCATTCAATAAGCATTAAAAGTATTTAAGAGTATGAAAATGTTACTTATTTTTTAAAATTGTATGGTTATACATGTAAATGCTTTAGGTTGACGGTGTCCTAGTTTAGTGAGAATTACTTGGTGTGTTCCACCCTTTAGTGTGGTTTAGCTTTTGGTTTTGCTATTTCTTAAAGGATTTTTTGTTTTTCATTCGTTTGGATTTTTTTTCCATTTTCCTTTTTTCATACATCTATTTGGTAAAATTAAATGTTTAGTTATTTTGTAAACTGAATATTGCTTATTTAAAAAATTTAAATTTCAAACGTCGAATTTTAATTTGTATACATGATATTCATTTTGTTGCTACAAATATTTTAAAATAATGGAAAACATTCAGTTTAGACGTTTGAAAATGTCAATAAAACTTTGAAAAACTTGTTTTAAGAGAGGTTTACATACTCTCCATATGCTGACAACTGCGCATTCCAAAAATACTATATTGTGACAACCTGTAAAGTTATTATATATTTATATCACTCGATCTAACATACATGAGCAATTATTTGCTGGCAATGTGTTTTACATTAAAATCCACCCTGATACATTAACAGTAGTCTTTTAATTATGAGAGTAATTTAACACTTCGACACCTTTCTTCTTAATTAAAGAAGCATGCCGTATGTATTTGTTTTTGCCTTTTCAAACTAATCAAACGAAGCATGACTACAATATATCAGAGTAGTATGATTTTTTTATCTTCAATAGGTAAATTGTAAATTAATAGAATTTAATTTATTCAAAGATTAATTCATGTTATACGACATTATCATTTTTATACATGTACACACACACAACATGTTTTATGTCTTCGAATTTTAAATTTGATACTTATCCGTAACGTATAATGTACAAAGGTTTCATTTAGTAAATAAGTTTTTGAAAACATTACTGCTTATCCATTTTAGGGTAATAGAGCACATGTTTGTAGACCATAATTATGGAGATTATTTGGCCCTGCAACTTCATTCATATTTCATTGACTTTTAATGCTTTTTGCGGTGTTTTACGATTCGCTCGTGTATGTAACAACGTTTTCAATTTTAGCGAGAATTAAAAAAATATTACACAAGGGTTGACAATATTTCATATAAAGGACGAAAAATACGACAGGGACAATCAAAATCATAAATTGGAAATAATCTGACAACGCAATGGCTAAAAATGTAAAAGACCAACAGACAAAACATTTGCTAAATTTCATCATCAGTACAAGGACTTTATTCGTTAATAAAACTCAACATGCAGACATCTTATATCTTATACAGGTATTTCACATCCAATCTTTAATATAAAACTCAACATGCAGACATCTTATACTTATACAGGTATTTCACATCCAATCTTTTATATAAAACTCAACATGTAGACATCTTATACTTATACAGGTATTTCAAAATCAATCTTTTATATAAAACTCAACATGCAGACATCTTATACTTATACAGGTATTTCACATCCAATCTTTTATAGTTATATTCTATACAGGTTTTGTGCTTGATATGCATATGATGAAGACATACTCTTTCAATCAGTTTAATTGAGGTCTGGTGCTGGCATGTCAGTAATTGCTAGAAGTCCTTCATTAATGTATGTATTATTGTTATTTTGTTTAGTTTCTTTTGTGACATATTCTGACATAGGACTCGGACCTTTCTTAAACCGAGTTTTACTGTGCGTATTGTTGTGTGATGTTTTACTTACAGTGACTAGAGGTATAGGGGAAGGGGTGGAGATTAAAAAAAAACATGTTTAACCCAATGGCATTTTTGCGATTGTCCCAAGTCAGGAGCCTTTGTTAGTCTTGTATGGTTTTTAATTTAAGTTTCTTGTGTATAATCCGGAGTTTAATATGACTTTCATTATCACTGAACTAGTATGCATATTTGTTTCGGGTCCAGCGGAAGGACTGCATTAAAGACCAATTGGTGTCCTTCGGATAATGCCTGCTATATGGTCGGGTTGTTGTCTCTTTAACACATTCTCCATTTCAATTCTCAAATTATGATAAGGTTTTTTCCTTTTGATTTCAACATATGCATTTAACTGCTACAATATCATATAGATATGACATATGTTACATATGTCTGTGTCATTACTTTATTAATCTAGGCTGCCGCTAGCTAAACTGTGAAATGTCGCTTTAAAAACACAGAGCAGGTCGCCACGCAAGGGAATTTGTCTACTTCTTTATTAGCAAATAATTGGTTTTTAAAATGAATGTAAATTATCTATACGAAATTCCAGTGATATTTTGTCTGTACCAACAAACCTGTCATGACTAATTATCGATGTTTATACTTTGTTTTAAACTTTAAATGTATCGAGCTGTATTATTATTATTTTTTCATACGAAAATTTTTCATATTTCTTTTAAAAGTATCTCAGTTGAAAAGATGTTCATGGTGAAAGCATATTGCTTTTTATGTCGGTTTCGTCGGAAAAAAAGCACTATTACATTATCGCTATTTTATGAAAATGTTATGTTTTAAAAAGAATAAGCAAATATTTTACTTATGAATGTTGTTTTATTCAAACATTTCAACATTTGAATGATAATTCCCTACAATGCATCTCATTTACAAAGAACAAAAATCGCTACACTACATAAGACACGGAATTTTCGAAGTGCACTTTCCATTGACTGTATCTAGGATTTGAAGAGTTTGAAAATAAACTGATGTACTGTTATTAATTCAAATCATACGAACGGAGTGTATTTATCAGCAATAGTTGCATTAAATGTATGTTTCATTATAATACGTTATTCTGATTGGCTACACTGCAATCTCACATTATCCCTTAATCAACTTCATTACACAGTAAAATTTATCATTCAAGATGACACGAGGTCCCGCAAGAAAGTGTACAGGTATATTAAATAAAATCTTGATAAAAATCTTCTTTTCATGATCCTAGCTAAAAAAAACGTAATTATAAGTATTAAATTCTTTTTGTTACTTCATGCGGTTTTGAAGGCGTTGACCGTGTGCATATTTTTAGAATGAAGCGCTTCCGCCCTTAATACAAACAAAATGTACTTTGGTCAACGCCTTTACAACAAAATTAAATTACAAAAAGAAGCATTCAATTCTTAAATAATCCGAGAGATTTGATACCAAGTTCCGATTTCTCTAATGACTTTGACGCCAATTGGTTTGTAAGCGCATATTATTCTGAAGTTGCAGGGTGTCAGGAAGAAGGACCGTGTTTGGCCGTTATACCCACGGCATTGCACGATATTTTCAAATCTAGTAAGAACGAATATATTAATATGTTCTATTGTTTGTCTGTTTGTCTTTTTGATTTCTAGTCCGGCGTTGTCAGTTTTATTTTCGATTTATGAGTTTGACTGTCCATCTGGTATCTTTCGTCCCTCATTTAGTACAAAATGTTAATAATGTGCACATAAAAAACAACAACACTTTTCATTTGTCAATCAAGACACCCCGATGAGCAGAACTGTTACAGTTTAAAATTAAAGTGCACAACTATTTGTGATGACTTTTAATTGAAAATCGTTTGATGTGTTTGAACTTTTGATTTTACCATCTGATTTGTGATTTTCCTTTTTGAATTTTCCTCGGAGTTCAGTATTTTTGTGTTGAATTTTTTTCAATAGAAATATATAGGAAAAGGGAGGCAACAAAAAGTAAAATACAAAAATACCGAATTCAAAACAGAAAGTTCCTTATCAAAACAAAAACAAAACAACAGCCTTAACACATCAAACGAATCGAAAACAACTGTCATATATATTCATGACTAGGTGCAGGCATGTCCTTATGACGCAACTGGTGGATTAAACCTGCACAGTATAATTCTATAAATAATGATCATGAATATTATCTTTTTTTTTAATTCAATTTGTTAACAATGGTAACACCTAAATACTATGAATCTCAGGACAACAATGATGGTTGTAGATGTTATATCTTGGATAAAAAAATAAATGTGTTTTTAATATTTGTAATCTGAGTCTTGCCTTTTTTTAACTCTATTTGGTCCTGCCTTTACCATGTTTACATAAAAAGTCAGCAAAACACTAAAGAATTTTTAGCGCTGACGTTGTTTAGAATAACTGCAATTAATTATTTGAATAATATAATTACCGTTTTTGACGATAATTTTTTCTCGCCATAGTGACTCAAATTAACGCTTTGCGTAAATCAACAACATAGGTATCCTTTAGTTTCTTTCTTCTGTATATTTGTTTATTTATTTAGGCTTCGTTAATACAAGGGAAAACTATGATTGTAGTTCAAAGTGTCTGCATTGCTTATTTTCATTGTTTATTTCATTGTTTATTTCATTATTTATTTTCATTGTTTATTTTTTATTTTTTATTTTCATTGTTTATTTTCATTGTTTATTTTCATTGTTTATTTTTTATTGTTTATTTTCATTGTTTATTTTCATTGTTTATTTTCATTGTTTATTTTCATTGTTTATTTTCATTTTTTTTTTATGTAAACCGTATATCATGTATAATGTTTTAAGCCATTGACCTATATTGGCGTAACGTGTTTTTCAATAAGTTTTTGGTCAACAAATAAGGTCGAAGTTCAAACTACACTTATCATGTATCGTCCCCTAGGATTTTTTAATCGCTCAGTAACCAACCCTCTTTTGCTTGCATCATCATTGATTTGTTCATTTTCCGAAAATTTATAACTCATGTAATGCCAAAGTGTCTCAAAACATGAAAGTTTTATTCTTCCATGCATGTTTAGCTCATTTTGTAGCTTTGGTAATTTTTTGAATAGCTAGCTGCTGATCTTTATGTTTTCAATAGCTTTTATAGGCTTACAAATTTCGACAGAAAGGACGAATCATATGTTTTCTGGTTGTTGATTTGTTTCCCTTTTTCGGACGTTAATTTCTATTCACCAATATTTTGTGAGTCCAATACCTTACTTACAAATGGTGTCCATGTATGTATTGAACTGTTGGTTTTTAAGCGTACCGGATAAAACGGATGAAAAAGATATATGGAAAATCAAAGGCGACAATATTAATACATGTAAATCGAATAAATATTCAAAATGTTTCTGTGTATCTGGTTTTGGTTTAGTCTTCATAATTCCATCAAAGGGCAGTGTCTGGTCTGATTAAGAGCTGATTGATTGTGAAGACATGCCTATACTCTAAGATCGATTATGAATAACAAGAAATTATAAACGCGAAATTTTCAATTGGCATTTATCCGTTTCAGATCCGTTCATCATTCTTTTTATCCATTATACGTCATGTAGAAGTCCGTTTCTCATCCGTTCAACATCTGTTTAATCCGTTAAACGTCCGGTAGAAGTCCGTTGGTGAATTAATCTTCCAGACCTCAAACGGATGTATAACGGACACGTAACGGATACAAAACGGAAACGAAACAGACGAATACCGTACAAAACAGACGCCTAACGGACGTTCATGGACGTCCGTTCAAAGTTTTGAACATGCTCAAAATTTTCCACCGGACAGAACGGACGTCGACGGATACAACGTACGGACATGCAACGGATATGGACGGACGTCTAACGGACATGAACTGATCGGAAAAAAAAGTGATCCGTCAGGCGTCCGTTCGTGCTATCTGGAAAGGTGTGACCGAGGCTTTACATAATAAAACCGAGTGGTATATAAAAAATGCTAAACAACTTTTTTTACAAGAGTGGATTAACATAAATATAACAAGCAGGAAATAATTCATTCAAATTGTTTTATGTGGCTTATTCTTAATTATGTGTATGTAAAATTTCAGAATATAATGAGAGAGTAGAGAAATGTTGTATTATATTTGGTATTTTAAACATTTTTGTATACGAGCGTCAGTGATGAGTCTTTGTAGATAAAACGTGCGTCTGACGTTAATTGATAACTAATCCTTGTATCTATGATGAGTTTAATGTGTTAAACTTGTTTTCAATTGTATTTTAGCCGGACAGTTTCGAAACGATTTGCAGAGATTCGAAATAAAGTCAGCGCAATACTTCCAGTTGACCTGACAAAATGTTCTTCAATAAATATTGGGAATGATTGGCCTGATATAATTGTATCTAGCCTTTTTTGAGATAGTATGCATAGATGTCCAAGAATAAAACAAAGTAGTTCAGTATGTTGGAAGTTTTATGGCCCAAGGCTCTCATCTTGTTGTAGTCGGAGTATTAGAAGAAACATTTTACAGAGTTGGTAGTTTCAGTTTCAGATGTTTGAAAATAACAAAGTCTGAAGTAAAAACAGCATATACAAATGATGGATTGAAATAAGGACTTGGAAGGAATACATTCCTCCGCCACGAAATGCTGAGGAAGCTGAATTTTCGGATTTCGAGAAAGCTTTTGTAATGCATGCTGTTAAAATCTAAACATTCGATGGATGGCAGACCTAAAGTATCGTCAATATGTTGATTGTTTGTATTAATAATATAGAAAAGCATAAAAATAGTGATTTTTATCTTCACAAGTATTGGAAGCCTGGAATATAAATCAAAAAGTTATACAAAAAGTGGAATATTTCTGGGCAACGCTCCAGACGACCCCGTCAGGTACAATATGGTCGTCGTGAGTATGGTGCTGCTGGGCAGTAACGATGTGATGAAATGTCAGCTTCTAGCAAAGAGATATACTAACATTTTAGGCTTTACCATAATAAATTTCACAGCTTAATACTCTGTTTGCCAATAGGCTGTCTGCAACGTCAAATGTATAACAAAATAGACTTTATAACAGGAAAAGAATGTTAATAAACATGGTGATGAATATCTTTTAGAACTCTGTCCATACTCGCTGAAAGAAAAAATACACATATATCACTTCTCGGTAAAGAGATCTAAATGTTAACGATACATATATTAAACAACATAATAAAACAATAAGCATGTTAATGTACAAAAACATTGATGATGGATTATCAAGTATAGATGTACTGAAAAGTGAAGATATTCTCATTGTATGAAAAAACTAAAATGACGTAAGGCTTACTTATATTTTAAATGGAAAGCAAGTAAATATATAAATTGACGAATGGATAAAAACTGTCATATTCTGACTTGGTACAGGAGTTCTGTACTAAGTCTGAAATAGGACAATTTTATCCTTTCATTTAATGTGTTTGAACTTTTGATCTTACCATTTGACGAGCAACTTGGAGTTCTGAATATTCCTTGGAGCTGGGTATTATTGCTATTTTGCTTTTTATATATAATAATACGATTAGTTTTAAAGACCTTTCTGAACCTTATAATACATTAGTTAACTTACCTTTCAACCACTTTAATCGAAGACTGGACCTGGCCTAAAATTCATGTCTATGTTTGTCAAGTTTCTTGTGTAATATATTCTATCATTGTTAGTTTCTCTTGTTATCTATTCTAATATAAGACTCGGACTTCTTTTAAAATGAGCGTTTGTTGTGTTCTTGTTTATTCTACATTATATATAGATCAAGATGGTGGGTTGATATATCACAAAACATTTTTACATCGTTGTGTGTTTGCACATGTCCCAGAAGACTCACTGTTGGCCTTGAGCTATGTTCTTCTCTTTGTTTGAGTTTTTGTCTAATTGACAAATTTCTCGTTTCCATTCTCTAATCCATGTAATTCATTGTTTTACACTTGTCCTTTATGTGGCCCTTTATAGCTTTTTGTTCGGTGCAAGCACCGTAAAGGTTCCGTACTTTGAAGATCGTCTTTTGACGTATTTTTTACATTGGTTTACTTTTTCATATTATTTTGTTGAGTACATATTTAGTTTTAGAATAATAAAGAATACTCTGTTCTTCATAATTTTTTTTAACCAATAGAAAATCTGTGTATTACTTGTATTGATAATCCCTGAAATCATTTCATCGAATTTGTTGAATAATTCTTAAAATTTAGATTAATAAATACGTAAAATCACTGCTCATTAACAGGGATTATATTTAATTTCTTATAATTTAAATTATTATGCGGTATCCCGTCTTAAACTTGAAAAGAGGTGAGAGTTTTGTGTAATGTGTTAACCTCACTGTGGCTCCGAGATGAAGAGCAGAAATTAAATTGCTGTGTATTTGCTGTTTGTGTTTGTTGGTTTTTGGTTGTTTTATTTTGTTTGGCTTTGTATGTCGATATACTATTTTGATTCATAGATGGATACCACATATCTTTTGATCTTCTATTATTTGCATGTCAGATATATTGTTCGAACACATGCAATTTATTCAAATGCATCAAAAATGTTGGGTTTGGTTTATTTTTTTTTGAGGGGGTGTTGGGTTTTCGCTGCTTATTTCATATTTATTCCAACGAATCATAACAAACGAAACACTATTTCATAAAGTTAAAAGCGCATAAACGGGGTATTTTCCAATAGAAAAATATTGAACTCCGAGAAAAATATAAAAACGTGAGGTCAAATGCCGAAACAAAAACTCAAACACTCAAACGAACGCGAATTGATAACAACTGTCAAGCTCCTGATTTGTAACTTCTTAGGAAGAAAGATAAGAAGTAAGCAATATCCTTTAACTCCACTTTCCGCTATATAGACGACGTTCTTTCACTAAACAATTCAGAATTTGGTGACTATGTGGATCGCATCGATCCCATCGAATTGGAGATGAAGGATACTACAGATACAGTTAAGTCGGCTTCATATCTTGACTTACATCTAGAAATTGACAATGAGGGTCGGTTGAAGACAAAACTTTATGACAAAAGAGATAATTTCAGTTTATCAATTGTGAACTTTCCATTTCTAAGTAGCAACATTCCAGCAGCACCTGCATACGGGGTATATATCTCCCAATTGATACGATATTCCCGTGCCTGCATTTCCTATCATGATTTTTCTTGATAGAGGGTTACTGCTCACAAGGAAGCTATTAAACCAAGAGTTCCAAATGGTGAAGTTGAAATCATGCCTTCGTAAATTTTACGGACGCCATCACGAGTTGGTTGACCGTTATTGAATAACCGTTTCACAAATGATATCGGATATGTTCCTTACGTCGTAACTACAATCCCCTTCCCTTTCATGAATTTGACCTACCGAATTAGACTATTTACCGGATTTGTAATCATATAAGCAACACGACGGGTGCCGCATGTTGAGCAGGATCTGCTTACCCTTGCGGAGCACCTGAGATCACCCCTAGTTTTTGGTGGGGTTCGTGTTGTTTATTCTTTAGTTTTCTATGTTGTGTCATGTGTACTATTGTTTTTCTGTTTGTCTTTTTCATTTTTAGCCATGGCGTTGTCAGTTTGTTTTAGATTTACGAGTTTGACTGTCCCTTTGGTATCTTTCGTCCCTCTTTTGTAAAAGGTATTTTTGTAGATTAAAAATGGCAGATTGTACCTTTTTTTATAGCTAGCTAAACCTCTCATGCACTTGTATGACAGTCGAAAGATACCTTTATATTGACAACAATGTGACAATCAAAACAAGTGTACTGGACAAGATAGGAGTACATAAAATTATCAAAATAGATATATCAATTATTGCCTCCTTTATAGCTGTAAAATTCCATTCCTCAGTCAGATGGACTACTAGATACGAACTTCATTTAACAATTATTTTTAATTGCGAATTAAGACATTGTTCCAGATTAACGTCAATTTGATGTTACATGAAAATATTTGCTCATGTCACAAGTCCGGGATGGGCTGGAAGTTTATAAAAATATATACTAATTCATCACGATAAACGTTGATTATACCGAACAAAACACGTTGTTTAACCTTTGAAACAATCTATCATGTCCTTCAGGTTGTTAATAAGTTGCAAATATATTAATATATTAACTGTTAGCTACGCTGAGTCAAAACTGACAGGAGCGTAAAAAATTGCCAGTGTATGCAAATGTCGCGTTAAATCAATGGCAAGTAATGAGAATATGGTTGATAAAAGCAGCACTGAAATTTTTTACAGAATTTTTTAAGTTCCACTAAAAATAGAAATTAATAAGTTTGCTTTATGTTGTGGAACCGGAAGAAGACATAATAAAAGAGTCCATAAAGTTCCAAGCTTCATTTGACTTCGAATATAAATAATTGTTTTTCTACGATTGAAAATAGATCTGTTAAAATAATTTAACAAAAACTAAAATTTAATTTTAAAGTTACATAAACATACTTATAGCTAGTGGCACATTGTACTTAATATCACTAGAAAGTTGACACAGACATATGAGAAAATAGGTTTGTCATTGATCATTAAACTCCTACATCTAATGAAAACAAAACCCATATTCTCAGTTTATTCTTTAAATGTAAAATTGAGAATGGAAATAGGGAATGTGTCAAAGAGACAACAACCCGACCAAATAAAAAAAAACCAACAGCAGAAGGTCAACAACAGGTCTTTAATGTAGCGAGAAATTCCCGCACCCGGAGGCGTCCTTCAACTGGCCCCTAAACAAATATATACTAGTTCAGTGATAATGAACGCCATACTAATTTCCAAATTGTACACAAGAAACTAAAATTAAAATAATACAAGACTAACAAAGGCCAGAGGCTCCTGACTTGGGACAGGCGCAAAAATGCGGCGGGGTTAAACATGTTTGTGAGATCTCAACCCTCCCCCTATACCTCTAACCAATGTACAAAAGTAAACGCATAACAATACGCACATTAAAATTCAGTTCAAGAGAAGTCCGAGTCTGATGTCAGAAGATGTAACCAAAGAAAATAAACAAAATGACAATTATACATAAATAACTTAAATGTGTCGGTAATTGACGTCAAATTTTATCATTTCGGCAACATTCTACCAACAAATGTGCAGAATAAGGAAAAACTGGAAATTGTCTCTTTCTATAACTTTTTTCCTAGACAAGTTATTTTTGATTTTGTATTCTTTTTATATCAGCTAAAATCAATAAAATGGCACTTACTAATATAACCCAACATTGGAATTCAGCTTTATATGTTATAGCCGTTCTTTATATTACATTTTACAATTAAAAGTGAATGTAGCAAACACATTATGGAATTAAGTTATTTTGATGCTTGTATGATGGTCATTTGAAACATGTAGATATGACTATCAAGGCCAATCTGAATATGTAATAATAGATAAAATAAGATGTGGTATGTGTGCCAATGAGACAACTCTCCATTCAAGTCGCTATTTGTAAAAATTGAACCATTATATGTGAAAATACGTCCTTTAATACGGAGTCTTGGCTAACGCCGAGCCGCAAGCTTTAAAAAGACCCAAAATCGAGTAGTGGAAAACCAGTCAAACAGGAAAACCACCGGTTTAATCTATGATTAAAAAAACAAGACACAGGAAACACTTATGAACAACCTTACATATATTACTGTCTGTGCTCCCTAAAAAGGTAATTTGATTTAGTGATGTTGATAACCTGTAATTTAAGAATTCTGAAAAATGAAACTAATTATTGTATCATTGTACTTTGGAGCTTTGAAATGATCCTATATATAATAACACTGTTTTTACTTTTGATTCCTAACTGAATACATCGTCACTATATCAAACACACAATACTGATATGTTTTTATCATTAATTTCCACATATATACATAACATATTAAATAGAAAATGCAAAGAAAATTAAATCAATGATGTGAAGCGGAGGATTCAAACATCAGTAACTATAATTATGATAATTGATACGAGGTAATTACGTATATACAGAATGGGATAAATTTTGTAGTGCGATTTCTGACAGCAATGTAGTTTTGATGAATTTCTTATTCTTTTGACCAAAAACTTCTCATAATAGGCTTAAATTGCAACTGTACAAAATAAGATTAGGCAATTAAATGTTTTAAAGTTTAAACAACAATGCGACAAGAAGGACGTTCCATTATTCTATATCAAAACTTACACCATGTACATGTTGTCGATGGTTAATTATAGGTTAGACAATACTTGGTCATGTTTTATGAAGATTTAAGCCCAAGGCTTAAGTATTGTCTGACCAATTTAGAACATATTCACACTTTCGAGTGACCTTATCCTTTCCCATTGTTATATTGAAACCTAAATAAGAGTTCACTTTTTATAATGAACTAAATATAAAAGTTAACATAGGTAATGATCATTTCAATGGATGAAATGAAATAGCACTGACATAGTTTGTGAAGGATAAATTGTTTTTCTTCTGCTTCAGGTAAAATTTAATACTATATATCTTTAGATATTTTAATTTTAAAAAGCAACACAATATTATAAAAATCCCCTTTTTGATAAATATAAAACTCTCTGTATGAATACTTAAATTCAGACCATTCAACATTAAATTCTTACTTTTTATTGATTAATTCAAATGTATTGTGTTTCTCCGAAAACTATCCTTTGCTTTATATATCAAAGGTCTGGCATTGTGTTTTTTTGAAAGAAAAAGAAATTAGTTCCCTCAAATGTAAGGTATATAAATTAAATTAATATTTTATTCATCCTAACCATTTGTTTTTAGTGTATTCGATATATGTGTATCATTAGAAAATGCATCAAATTTTGCAAAATTCAAAATGTTTTTAATTAAATCTATGCTATTTCATCTTTAATCAGTAGGCTATTTTCCCAAGGAAACTGCCTTAGGGGATTGTACACTTCGTTGGTGCAGTTATTAAGAGTTCACTTTCATAATTAACTGACAATGAAAAGTCATTGATGTATAGCATTTCATAGTGCATGGAAAGCCATGTACTATGAAAAATAGAGGGGGGAAATCTGACTTTTCATTGGACGAGAAGGGGTGAGTATGTTCTAAATTTAGTTTCACACTCAACTTTGCGTTGACTCATTCTTGTCATATATGTAATCAGACACAATATTTTATCAACGCATACAAAATTTGCAATATTAAAACGAACTTCATCCTTCTCTGTGGCATTTCAATTTTAGTAAATCATGTCAAATGTTTTAGAGATTATAAATTACATCAGCACTGACTTAGAAATTCCTTCATAAAACAAATTCTCTTGAAATTTTACTCAACATTAAGTAAATCATCAATAGAAATTAGGCTGTGTTTTATATTCTCTTATTAAATTAGCTTTAACCAGAACCAAGGTTAAAGCATCAAATATGGGCTACATTAATAATTAATTATTCATTTTATCTTGACACAGATAAGTTAACAGTACAATATTTGCAAGACAACATTGTAAATTTAAATATATTGTCTTTTAAGGACATCATTTCCATGAGATACGTTTACAGTTCAATCCTTTACCAGAAACAAGATGTTGCAATGAAATAAATTGTCTTTTTTACGACATCACGTCCATAATTCTCCCTTAATGATTTGAGAAATATGAAGTTCACTTATCATTTATATTATTCAGCGTTCTTTCTCTACTATACACATGTCATTGCCATGCATACTTTTCAAACTATGACTTTTATTAATTTCAAAACTCGCTAATAGTAGTAGGCCTCCGATTCAATTCGTACACAAAATATATTCATAATAAGCGCTCGAATGAGATGACACAACTAAAATATTAAATCTATGCATTGAATAACACTATGCGGTTTTTACTGATTGAAAATTGTGTTACCACCAAGTAAATGGTGGCATTAAAAGAATTTGAAATAACCCGCAGTGCATGAAAAACGAAGAAAGGAAAGAATGTATAGATGAAAATTTCTGTACTAACATTAATACTCTAAAGTTTAAAGCAGTTATAAGCTCATTAGAACCATTAATACAAAAATGGATTCTCTCTGATAAAATAGAAGCCTCCAAACTATGCATTCTTTTCTTCTCTATTTGCTGTAATCTCACCATGTTTTATAATATTATTGTGTATGTCTATGTATTTCTGTATACCATTGTATCAACATAGGTTCTTCAGAATAAAAAAAATATATATATAAAAACTACCACTGTTCATTAACCAAAGATCAAATCTAGTTTTTGGACCAGATAGTCTTTTGAAGAAAAGCATAATATATTTTGAGATTCACTGTGGCAGAATTATCTTCACGAATCAGTATATGAGTGGTTAAGTACATAATATACATATTAAGCCTTACATCAATAAATAATAAATCAAATGTGCTATGGTCTATCTTAAGAGTTATTCAAATACAGAAACTATCGAAAAACCTATTACTTATAATTTATCTCTACATATAAATATTTACAAATAAGACGTTAAATAGTTTCGGTGAAAATTTTACACACTGATATCATAGTATCAATCAAAGTGAATTTTGTGTACAGAACAAAATGAGATGCATTTGTCTGTACCAAATAATTCATGAGATTTTACTCATTTGACACTGATGTGCATAAATAAAATTTAGTTTACTTTGAAAACGTTTTGAAGCATTACTGCTGGTATTATCATTTGCCATTATAGGACTTCCTTTTTTGCCTATTATTCCCATGTTCCTATTTTGTAAGTAACTCGCGTTGTTTTGAAATTTTTGATTGAGTCCCAAGACCCCGATACTTATTTTTTACTGATATAATGAAAGTACATAATACTGTTCAGCAATTACACGTAGCAAATATTAATTTAGCCTATTATTATAATAATCTACTTTAAATTCAAGGCACATCATCTTTGGGTGGTGAGACTACAATATTCTCTTAATATGCCTTAAGGGAGTTCGCTTCTTAGTTCAAAGTAATTAACTTTTCTAAACACTAGGTTATATTGATAGGAAATTAATAAAAGAATCCAAAGAGCCAACAAAATATATAGGTCACCGTCCTTGTTTTCGAAATATTAGCCATTGAAATTTTGGCGGAAAAATATTCTCTCTTGACTTTTCATAGTTTTATCATTGACGAGTTGAAGTTCTGAAAAACTGTTAAAAAGTAATTAAAATTTTATAAGACTTTCACAGATGGCTTATCATTATACATGTAAAAGATTTGCAAAAAGAAAAATTGGGGTCTCCGGGCAATTTTCAGATTACTAGTACCGATTACCTGTATTGGCGCCGTTACCTCAATGCTAAATGAACAATGCAGTTGGTTCATAATGATAAAGTGATGGAAGATAACTTTGTGTTTGATATATGTACGTGACTTCATACTTCAACTCTGATTTTTTTTTTAAATATACTTCAAAAATACAATCTATTAAAATTGAGTTCTAATATGACATCCTTATTTCGTTTGAACAATAAAAAAAAGCACTGTTGCACGTGATTGACAAAAAAGAAATATCACAAAAATACTGAACTCCGAGTAAAATTCAAATTTCTCACTTGACCAATGTTGAAGTCACAATTAAAAGAACAACGTTAGTTCTATTTTAAACAACACTAGAGGTCGGAATGGACAGATGTTGATGTGTTGCTTGCTGGAAATTAAATCAAATTATTCCAAAAGTCAGTTTACGTATATATGTTAATTTTCTATCGTTGAACTTTTCATTTTGTATAACGTTTTTGGTTCATGAAATCAAAATGACTGCATTTTGAATGTGTTATAGGTCTGCTTCTAAGTAAAAACGTTCTAGATATAATAATCAGTATCGAAATAATGGTTTTATATCATGCTTGGTGTTAATTTTAACACGAGTAGACAAATAATAAAGCTTACCCATGTTAAAATGAGCATATGATATGAAAGTATTATTTCGCAACTAAAATTTTGTGTTCAACCTGAAATATCATTCATTTTTAAATTTTGAATGATCATGATGATTCGAGTAAGTCACGTTTTTCCTCTCTAAGACAGAGCCAACACAGGCCATATTTTGACTGCAATAAAGCGCTGTGTCTGTGCTTTTTAAGAGTGTTTTTATTGGATGTCCATGTAATTATTGTGTCATTGATGTTCTTCGTCTTTCTATATGTATAACAATTCCAAGTCTAATATGTAAAAGTAGAGAAAAAAGTAGGGTACATGTTTTACTATTTCCACTGGAATTTAAATTAATTGGATACAAGCAATAAAAGGAAACCAGACGACCCTGAACTATAAGGATATTCTATATAATGTAGTCGACTATCACAGAAACCGACATGAACAATATTAAACAAAGAAAACTTACGGCCTTTTTATATTTATCCCCCAAAAAAACAAATATGGCAGACATGAACATACGACAACCACCGATCTACAGATCTGAAACATGCACACAAAGAAGAGGAAAAGGGAAACTGAACATGTTTGGGAGTGTCCATCCTTACTCTTTTGACAGTTGTATACACGCATAAGAACAAAAGGTAGACATCAGCTGCAATGGTCTTTACGATTAAGAAGTCCCTCAAATAATAACTGTTGACAAAAACACTTTGTTTGTAAAAGAGTGTTTTGAGCATTTTCTAGTTCAAAAACCACTACAACTATTACAACATGTTTTATAGACTACAAGTATCACTCAGTAAACATCCAACGAATACAGAGTACAGATGTCTTTAAACATAAAAAAAACAATGACTAAATACTACCAACTATGATGTCTCACCATATCTTAGAGTAGAAAAAGCATAGATGTCGTTTTGTCCTAATGAAAACTTTAGTGCATTATAACACATTGGGAGTATAGTAAAATAGTTTATTCAAACAGTATTCATTCAAATAAATTGAATTTGATTTGGCAACAAGTAGAGTGTATGTGAGCCCTCTCCACATTATATAAGTCAGATTTTCAAAGAGCTAGTTAAATACGTTCAAAAGGTTCATACTGAGTCAGAGTTGAACAGCTATATTTGCTTTAAATCATATATACCATAAACTTCGCGAAGACTCTTGAAAATCTGTTTTGTAAGTCTATGGTCTGATACTGTCTAGTATCGAGTGCATATTATCTCATAATCAAGGTCAGCACGCTACCGCGAGATAAAAATATAAACAAAAATCATTATAAGTACGGTTATTTGTTAAATAAATCAAACAGCGTGTCATATATTAATTAAAATTGATCCCTTGCTCGGTTGGCAGTGCAACAATATTAAAGTAAGTCTCCCAAGAGGACAAGCATCGTGGGAAATTATAGTGACACAATTGCAATAATGTCTTAAATGTTCACACAAATACTCAATGTTAACTCACGAGGGAGGTCTAAATTGCAATCGTCACAGTGACCTACATTCATCTCTATCTTTTTCCATCATTTAGATGTGAATGAGATATAATACTTCACAAATACAATTTTCAAGTTATTTTTCATTAATACTATTCAGAACAAAGGTTTGTAAAACTTATCAAAATTCCATCAATAAAATCAAAACATTAATGTGACAGAACGGATATTGTGTTATTAATTAACGACACAAAATCCTTAAACGAACTTGCTATGTACCGACTTCTCCATTTCAATTATCAATTCTATTTCATAAGTTTCTTCATCTAAGTTTGAATTCAAGAGTTAAGAACGGGAGCGAATATTTACTTGTATTTAAAATGCCTCAATTTTATACTAATTTGAGTGGAACTTCGGCAAAAAAAACAAAAAAAACTCTGTGAAATGCCTAAATAAAAGAGTCTGGCGTATCAAATTATAATCCATGTACCTTTGATAACTATATTAAATAAGTAATGGAATTAAATAATTGCACGAATCACATTAGGTTTTATCACTTCAATACTAGTGTATATCGAGTCACGATTTTCTGTTCGTAAACCTCCTGCTGCCGGAGGGACACATATGTCCATGGTAACATGTATTATGCAAGCTTCTAACCATTGCTGTATCTCTAGTAGTTAAAAGACCGAAGATTAAACAGTGTTATGTTTATCTCCAATGGGTCCCAAATGTTACGCTTATTATTTCGAGACGTCATATATCGAATGACGTCATTGATTGGCATGTTACGTCACAGATGTTCAGCTGTCGTATTTTCTGGCTTACGAAATGCAACCTTGAAACACGGTCAGCAGCACATACTGAGAACTTTCAGTTACGTGTCGACTGGTTTGCGGTAAAATGTAGGTAGATTTTTGTGCGTGTCTCTCTTGCCTACGGTAAATCCCTGATTTTGGTGGCGTTCGTCTTGTTCGTCTTGTTCAGTCTTCACTTGTTGGTTTTGTATCAAGTAAAGTAACAACACTTTCGGACTCCAACAACAATTCAAAACGGAAAGTCAAATGGCAAAATGAAAAGCTCAAACATATTTGACGAATATAAAATAGTCATACTCTTGCCTTTGTACAGACACTTTATTATGTATAGTTGATTGCTAAAACCACAGTTTAATATGTAGCTACACATCTGGCTTATACGACAGTCGCAAAAACATTCCGTTACAATGATAGAAATGTTTGAACTGAACAAAAAGACATACTAAGTTTATAAAAAGTGTCAAAAAATAGCAGTCAACATTGTGCTATAATCTTAATCACTATAAAAACAAACAAATACTTGTATGTCAACAACAACAAAAATAAAATGGCATACTGAACATAAGCAAACTTTCAGGACAAGAATTCAAAAGAAGAACCATAACACAATTACTTGATGGTGTGATGTATATTTATATCAAACAACGCCAAAAAGAATATTATCAAAAGTGGACTAAACACCTATGGTTGATAAGACAAGACGTTCTTTATCCTAATAAAAGTTGATCAACTTTCTGCTCACACACTTATAAAACGTCCATTACAAGTCTGTTAACGTTGCCCATAGTTCAGTGTTTAATATCGGGT
Organism: Mytilus trossulus; assembly: GCF_036588685.1. Classification (NCBI taxonomy): domain Eukaryota; kingdom Metazoa; phylum Mollusca; class Bivalvia; order Mytilida; family Mytilidae; genus Mytilus; species Mytilus trossulus. The sequence continues at coordinate 8,689,302 of NC_086375.1, forward strand.
GAAACCACCACGTGATTGGATACAGGCCTCAACCCTGCGTCTCATCCCTCCAGTTAGTCGTCGGATTTCCTGCTGGGGTATTTGCTGCCATTCCCGGTGCAACGCTGCTTCCAAATGACGTAAATTTTGTACAGGTGGTTTAGTTGTCTGTAACCGACGGCCTAACGTGTCCCAAATATGCTCTATCGGATTTAAATGCGGGCTCATGGCAGGCCATGAAAAAGGAGTTACTGCTTCGCCTTGCAGCAATGCGGCAACCGCCCTTGAACGATGCGGCCTAGCATTGTCATCGATAAACACTGGTCTTGTAGCTAACGGATTGTTATCAAAATGATACCACTACTGGCCGAAGAACGTCTCTGATGTATTGATCACCATTAAGGTTTTATCGTAAAGTGACCAAGTCCAATTTTCAGTCATGAAAGACGCATCCTCATACCATTACAGAGCCTCCACCGTTAGGGACAGTTGCTTTGATGTTCCTTATGGTATTCGCTGTATTTTTATGTCTCTCGTCTGACCAATGGATCTTGCGCCAGTTCCTTAAGTTCCAACTGCGACGAGCTTAGCATCATTCCAAACGCAGTTGTTGATGTCGGTTAGTAAACATGGGACGTCTTATTACCCTCCTTGACTTCAGTCCTGATGATTTAAACCGGTTCCTCAAGGTTCTGATTGATAGCTGTCTATGAGGTAACCATTTTCTTTTCTAAGACCAGGACTTGTTGCGAATGGCATTCGTCTAATCAGGCGTTGCAGTGGCCTCTCTTCACGCTGCGATGTTATCAGTGGTCTACCGGCTCTTGGTAAGTCGTTAACGTAATTGGTTTTTGATGAGTTTCCGAACAAGCCTGCTGACTACAGTATAATGGTAGCCCATCTGACGTCCAATAGCTTTATAAGATAACCCTGATGACTGCATGCCGATAATCTGCCATCTTTGAGCCTCCGATATTCGTCTTCTACCATGTTCACAGAGTGTGAATCAATTTTTCAAATCCATACTCATATTTGAAGTGCGGGGAAACTGAATTTTGTAATTTGTATGTGAGGCATGGTTCACGTGCATGACACGTCGATATTTTAATAACCGGTCAAACATGTATGTTCACATCTTTTTTAAGGAACATTAAAATTGAGAATTAATCTTGTTAAAATCTATATTTACATTCAAATTAACATTTTAATGAACACAATATATTGCAATATATTAGTGGGTGCTTAACTTTTTTATTTGCGTATATTTACACAAGAGATCAGAATTATGATACGATTACACAAGTTTTGGGATAAGAAAGCTCAAGACAGTTTCCCCTGAGGACATTAATGAAAAAGCATAGAAGAGTCACTCATTTTCCCTACCAACACTAATTTCCTGCAATCACTTGTGTCCAGTAACTCCGGCTTCCGTACTGGGCTATTACACTTTTCAGAAATTTGTTAGCTATACTTGTGGTAATTACAGTTGGCAAAGATATGTAATTGAGCAGCCACGTTCTATTACTTATTCTTAGTAAAAACTCATTTCTCATTTTTTCTCAGCTACCGTTGTCATATTTTAAATATTATACCAGCTTAGATCGGTCGAGACTGTTTGTTGGGACTGTTCCACGCAGTTGTTTAACATCTCAACCTTTGGGAATTTAAAGTTGTGCAAGTTCACATCGTAAATAACTATTTTTATTTTGGCATATCTTTGTAGTCTTTGTGCCGTGTTTGGAATTTGAATTGACATGATTCATTTGTCATCGTGCAATTACCGAGGAAGGATATCTGTTATCCGAAATATCTAACATATTGTTCGTTTGGGTTTTTTTGTGATGTTGTACCCTTTTGACTTGTTGTATATTATATTTCGTAGTGTACTGCATCATGTTTATATGATCCATCGCCCCGTAAGATTAATCTTTTACTATTTAGTCAGTCATTTAATATTTGAGATATATATTTAACATTCATTCAGTTGACTTATACCTCTCAATAACCGATGTATACAAAGTGTTGAATTTGACAGTTGTTGTCCATTCGTTCGATGTGGGGTTTTTTTATTTGAATTTGACCTTTGATTAGGGAAAAATCAGTAAGTAAAATAAAGTAAAATCACAAAAATACTGAAATTCTATGAAAATTTAATCTGAAAGTCGTTTATCGCATGGTAAAATAAAATGACAAAACACATCAAACGAATGGACAACAACTGTCATATTTTTGACTTGGTACAGGCATTTTGAAATGTAGAAAATGGTGGATTGAAACTGGTTTTATAACGCTTTTCGTTTTGAATTTCCCTCCGAGTTCATTGTTTTTGTGATTTAAATTTTTATAACAATAAAAATCTGTAAAAGTGTGGGTTTTATTCTGTGCTAAATATTACCCCATTGTAACGGACTAAGATATCCGAAATACCACATGAGTGCGATGGAACTTTCGTCATTATGTCCGAAATTTGAAACAATTGTACTGGTTTGTTTCTTTGCGGAATGTTTTATACAATATTTATGAATAAAAACTGAGCTACTGTGTTATTGTTTGTATGATTATATTTAAGGTGCAATTACAACATAAGTGAGCCGCCTACAAAAACCAATAACAACAATTATATTTATTTTTGTCAATGAATGCATTTAGAACTGATCTTAAAACCGCCAATGGTATACATAACATATATGATTCCCTGAGCTATAGCTCCAAATCTGCAATCTATTCACACTCTTCTGCAGTTAAATAAAAATATATGCAATTTTACTAGTTTACTTCTGAATTGGAAATTGAACATTTTCCGAGATACGTTTACTATTGGTTTTTCTTTCATTTTTATCGCAGCATGATCCGACAAAGCAATCACGTTATCATTCGAAAATTACCATAGTCATTTGAGAAAAACTACTTTTTTTCGTTTCAATATACTGAATATAAAAGGTAGTTAAAACAATATTAAAAACAACACGCGTTGGAAGCGCTGTTCTAATGTTCATTTATCTGGAACGCTCAAAGCAGAATATTTGAAAGCCAAGCATGTACAGTCATGAAGTAAAATAACCGAAACAGTTGATGAGCTTATTCGTGTTATTTATGTCTCCTATATGACGGAAAAAGGACCTAATTTAATAAGCCATAATAAGCTCATCATAGATACCAGGATTAAATTTTGTATTTACGCCAGACGCGCGTTTCGTCGACATCAGACTCTTCAGTGACCCTCAAAGTCCAAAAAATAAAAGACCAAAAAAGGTTCGAAGTTGAAGAGTTGATGACCAATATTCCTGAAAGTTTTGCCAAATACAGCTAAGGTAATATATTCCTGAGGTAGAAAAGCCTTAGTATTTCAAAAATTCTAAATTTTGTGAACAGTTTATCTATCAATAAGACCATATCAATCACCTTTGCCTGAGATAGTTGAAACCTTCTTTATACTTTAACAATTTTTTAACGAACAATTTTTAAAAGGTTTGTTATACATCATGTCAGTACCAAAATGTTGACTAATGAGCTTATGATATACTCTTATTGTAATTTAATTCGGAGTAAAATACAACATTAACAGGTCTGATAAAAAAAAGTGTGTCAAAAGATAAAATGAATAGAATAGGTTATCTTATTTATATAACAAAAGGCATAAGCACCGATTATCATTTATTTGCTGAAAAGTAACATGAATTGGTATAAATTCAGAAATTACAGTTCTAAGGATTTAAGATATAAGTAAATCCTGTATAAGTGAAATAACTAAAAAAAAACTCCAAGGAAAATTCAAAACGGAAATTCCTTAATCGAAAGTGAAAGAATGAGTTTATTCATTTGTAAAATAATACTGAACATAACACATTGGATAATACAAGTCAGATTTCTAGAGAGCTTCATCAACGGCAACAATCTATAGTTCAATATATCCTCCTCCCTATTAATTGTATACTGACATTGAGTTGACCAGACGTTTTATCTGACTTTATTTCATTGCGTAAATTGAGGAGAACATCACATTTTCATTTCAAGATCTTTGATATGACGCAGCCTAGTGTAAAGGCGAGCACGCTTTCCATAAGAAAGCCATTAAATTTGGTTGAAAGAAAATGATAAGTGATATAAGTAAATGTATAATTGATACCACGTTTCATATAATTTCATAAAGGACCTTTAAATAGATAGAACACTTGATACATTTTCTGTGCACCAATCTAGTGATATTAAGATGATAACACAATATTGACTGTTTTACCTTTATTTTTGACATTTTTACTCTTTGAGTATGTTTGTTTTGTTCATACATCGTTGACAATGGAATGGAATTTGATGCGACTGTCATACAAGTGAGAGGTTTAGCTAGCTATAAAACCAGGTTCAATCCACCATTTTCTACATTAGAAAATGCCTGTACCAAGTCAGGAATATGACAGTTGTTATCCATTTGTTTGATGTGTTTGGACTTTTGATTTTGCCTTTTGATTTTTGATTTTCCTTTTTGAATTTCCTCGGAGTTCAGTATTTTTGTGTTTTTACTATTTTTTATAGAACAAATCAAATACGATTCGAAAAATTATTTATCTTTCTCGATAAAGTACAAATTACGTGAAATATAAATACAAGGGTAAACAAAATAAAGACAAACTATAACACGGGTAGTAAGGTCGTCATATCGAAGAGCGTTTAGTACAGTGATTTTGTCATAGTTTGGTTAAGTTATACATGGTTGTGTTAAGATTTTTTATTGACAATTAATGACACAATATAACATTGGGATTTTTCGCTAAAGGTACCTTTGAAAATAAATTCAAGCTGGTCAGTATCTTTTTTTATTGCTAATATATTAGTACATTAAAGTTTTCATCATACAGTTATTTGACACAGGATAGTGCTTGTGTATGTCAAAATCTATAAGTTGTTATTCGTCTCCAATGCATAAAGTACAGTTATTTCTATACGGTCTGTTACATCACATGTTTCATTATGGTATAAATCTGCCGTCCTTCATTCCTAAAAAACTACATTCGCACACAATTAAAACTATTACAGAAAATTCGGTGTCATGATTTGGTTCATTATTAAATGTCATGGTTAAATTCATGTTCGACAAGGTTCAGTTATGTAATTCCTGTCCTAAATGAAAAATGTGTTACGATCAAAATCAAAAGACATTCTGCACAACTAATGAGATACTGTAAAACAAATTTTTTTTTTCGTGTTAAACCCATTCTATCCTATTTTGAGTCAATATACATGATATAGGATCGCTATTGTCATACCGTGTTGTTTTCGGTTCCCAGGTGAGAATCTGAGTATAACATAGTAACGATGATATCCTACTCGCAAAAAAAACACCGCTCGAGAAAATAATTCGTCTACAGTTGAATTAAGATATTGTCATTATAATTATCATAGTTATAGAACAAGCACATATAAGGAGATCAGTAGAGTAATATATTACTGAATTTCAATTATAGCAAATTTCTTTAAAAGTTGGTGTTTTCGGAAAAAATTAAGACCTAAGAAAACACACAGTAATATACACTTATGTACCCCTATTTTTGACATTTTTTTCTTTGAGTATGTTTTTTTTGTTCATACATCGTTAACAATGTAATGGAATTTGACGTGACTGTCATACAAGTGCGAGGTTTAGCTAGCTATAAAACCAGGTTCAATCCACCATTTTCTACATTAGAAAATGCCTGTACCAAGTCAGGAATATGACAGTTGTTATCCATTCGTTTGATGTGTTTGGACTTTTGATTTTGCCTTTTGATTTTTGATTTTCATTTTTGAATTTTCCTCTGAGTTCAATATTTTTATGTTATTACTTTTTAGTAAATATAGTATGATTTCCAATGAGATAACTATCCACCCTAGATCAAATGACGTAAATGTTAGGTCACCGTACGACCTTCAACGATTAATTAAACTCCTACCTCTTAACAAGTAATTAAAGGTCATTCAAATAAGAAAACTTATAGCCTGACTTATGTTCAAAACAATAAGCAAAAAATAAATATGATATACAAGAAAAATGACAGCCAGTGCATCACATACTGTAGACTTTATACAATGACATACTAGTACATAATATGACGTGGTTTAAATGTTTCCGAGCTCCCAACCAACCCCATGTCTAAATCTAGGCATACAGGTTACAATTGAACATACTATAAAAAAAGTAGTTAAAAGGACTTTACTGATCAAATCGATACAGAGCAAAGTAAAAAACACCAACAATAGAACTGTTCTGTGAGTATATTCTAAGCCAATAACAACGAATACAAAAATCTAAGACAAAAAGTTTCTTTTCTTTATTTCAGAATGGAATAATTCTACCAATATCCATCTTATTGTCTGTGATTTCTCGCATTTTCGGGTAAAAGTGAGGCCGTACACAGTATGAATGTACTTGTACTAAGCACAACAACATGGAATTTTTCAATATGTTTTCATTCACATTTAATACGGTACATTGTTTCATACTAAATACAAAACCGACAGAGTTTTTTCTGATATTATCGGAACTTTTATATCTTACAAGTAAAAAATGGTTTAACGAGTTAAGTGGTACTGCATAATACACTTAAACAATATGAACATAAACATACTGATTTATTTTCGTTCATAAAAATAGACATTATGGACCCATTTCTAATTCGAACTTGTATTCTTTCAAACATCTAAATTCCACACTTTGAAATTAATTTTCATATTGTTTTCATTTACACTTTATTAAATAAAAAAGTGTGAACTGTGATACCTGCAGACGGACAGTCAAATTCATAAATCAAAAACAAACTGACAACGCCATGGCTAAAAATGAAAAAGACAAACAGACAAACAATAATACACATGACACAACATAGAAAACTAAAGAATAAGCAACACGAACCCCATCAAAAAGTAGGGGTGATCTCAGGTCAGGTGCTTCAGAGTAAGCAGATCCTGCTTCACATGTGTCACCCGTCGTGTTGCTTGTGTAGTTAATCCGGTAAATAGTCAAATTCGGGATTGTTTCTACAACGTAAGGAACATATCTGATATCATTCGTGAAACGGTTATTGCATGACGGTCAACCAACTCGTGTTGACATTTTGTTCCTTGAATGTTTGAAGATTGTTTGGCGTCCACTCGATATCGTTTGATTAACTGTATATATGAGTTATTGTTACATGGACGGTATTATTTCTAAGTAGGTGGAATGATTATCGTGAAAAATGATTATTGGAGTCTAGTTAGAGTTGCAAAACGTAACAGTTATAATCTGTCGGTACTAATTTTAAAATCAATCAGTCCAAAACATTGCTGATATCAACCTATAATTTGACTTTCAGAAAATTTGTGTATGAATTGTACATTTGAAAGAGCGTACCATGCAGTTCTCCTATAAATACATTTCTAAGGGACACAACTCTTTAAAAGTTTATTGATCGGCACTAGTTTTTTAACTCGTCCAAGACAGTGCTGATATAAACCTATAATGCAAGTTTCATTAAATTCTAGCAAGAATGGTACATTTGAGAGTACTAACAATGCAATTCTTAGTATAACTAATGTTTCCAAGGGGCATAACTCTTTTTAAAAAAAATTCTATACTCTTAACTGAACCATGTCAATCGCTCAACCAAACCATACCAATTTCAATATATTGGTTATCCTGTGTTAATTTCTTAAAAACAACAATTTCAATTTAGATGGTTTGACTAACAATACAGATTCAAACATTTAATTTGCTTTTTATTTGCTCATTTGAAAAGAACTGAGGCAATTGTTTTGGGAAGTAATATAACTTATTCATGACCAATTTAACCAAATTATGTCAAAATCACTGTACTTAACGCTCCTCTATATGACGACCTTACTACTCGTGTTCATATTGAAAACGATATCTCTGAGGGGTCTTCTCGAAAATAACTTTGACGACACCGCTGTCAGATGTACAGAGTGATTTGTTACTTTTTCAAATAAAATAATAAATCGATAGAAAAATAAGTATGGTGTTATGCATAAAAAAAATTAAATATTGAAATGATGAACGACTGACAACAGCGCTTTAACCCTTATCAAAGGAACTACATGTCATATTCATCTTTACGCTATCGGGCAAGTGTATTACTACATTTTGTCACTATCATAAAAATTGTATCTTTTTTTTCTTGCAATATCTTCATTTTAAGTAATGACTAGGTGCTCAGTCCAAATATTTTCCCACGATAATTATGTTTTGTTATAATTATAAATATTTTTGTTCTCGCAAAAACAGTTTTCAATATAACAGTTTTTAACCAAAGAATACATACTTCAAGACTCGGTCACACCTCAACGGATAGCTCGAACGGATGCCGAAAGATAAAAAAAAATTTCAATCCCTTCATGTCCGTTAAACGTTCGTCCATATCTTGTCCATGTCCGTTTAGTGTACGTTTTAACCATTGACGTCCGTTCTGTCTGATGGAAAATGCTGAGAATGTTCAAAACTTTGAACGGACGTCCAACGGATGAAGTGTCCGTTGAACGTCAGGTATGCGTCCGTTTTGTACGGTACTCGTCCATTTGGTTTCCGTTTTGTATCCGTTACCGTATCCGTTATACATCCGTTGGAGGTCTGGAAGGCAAATTCACCAACGGACTCCTATCGGACGTATAACGGAAAAACGGATGTTGAACGAATGTGAAACGGACTTCTACCGGACGCATAACGGATAAAACAGATGATGAACGGATCTGAAACGGATACATGCCAATTGAAAATTTAGCGTCAGAAATACCAATTTTTGGTGTTCAGATTTCTTGAGTGTCATGAATTCGTATCATTCATAATCGATCTTAGAGTAAGGGGTGTATTCACTAACAAGCAGCTCTTATTCAGGCCAGATACTTGGCGGCATTTTGAAGAACAAACTAAAACCAGATACACAGAAACTTTTTGAATACGGTATTTATGCGATTTACATGTATTATTATTGTCGCCTTTAATTTTTCCGTAAAGCTTGTTCATCTTTTTTATCCGGTCGCTTCCGTAAGGTGTCCGTTTTATGCGGTACTCGTCCGTTGGATGTACGTTCGACATCCATTCTGTCAAGTACGTTTCTGTTTCTCGTACATTGCAACTTCTGTCATAACATAAACATAACGAATGTATCGCGCGTGGAACTTTTTCTGCTGCGTTTCATAGAGAAATAAACAATGAATTGATTTAGATGCATAAAGATAAACCAATTATCAGTATTTTGAAAGTGTGAATCGAGAAAGCCGTTTCTAATACGTAGTCATGATATTTTTCTAATATGAAATTATAAAAATGCAGACATAAAGAAATAGAAGATTTTTAAGATTAAAAACAAATTTTAGGTTTTATTATAATTATAATTTAATATAATTAAAGTATAAAAATACGTTCAAAACAAAACTACAAACAGAAGAGTTTTATGTTATACCATTAATCAATAACTGTGAAATCGATTAGTATCAGCCTTTCAAGGTCATTGCAAAGGGGAACAGTCCAATTGACCAGGTAAACAGGCACAAAGGTAAAATGTCCTAGTGGACATATAAACTGATAACCTATCATATAAATTTAAACTAAAATTAAACCTTAAATAGGATCGTAAAATCAAAGTAAAAGCAAACGTCCATGTCCTTGAAAAAATTGTACTGCTACGTTTTATCTCAGAGTTTAATCTTTTGTAAATGAATAATTGAATGCTATATTTATTTTATTGTAGATGCGTTTTTCTGAATGAAGTTATGGTATGCTTTGATTGTTACTTCACGTTTCATTTAAAATGAAGTTGCATCTTAGCCTCACTGATCAGTCAAAATAAAAATTTCGAAATTCTAAATGTTTTCCAAATTAAAGTAGAATAGCAGAAGTTATTCACTTGATAACATTTAATTTTGTCAGTTTTTATGGATTTCCCCTTTAAAATTTGCCTTGGAATTATTATATCTGTTGTAGAGTTGTCACTGGCTCAGATGTACTTATATAAATATAATTATTTTCTGTGACTGTATCTTACATTAATTTGTAGGATCCTTTACTATGGGGTCAACCTAGGCAATATCCTTCATCATAAATTAGTTCAATCGAAAATACTCCTTATTTCAAAGACCAGTCTGTACCAATAATTTCTTATACCTATACCAAACCTATTGTAACTAAAATTTTCAATTACTAACGCGTTTTGCAGGATCTCGATATTGACGACTTCAAATCTAAACCTCCTGATTGCACTTGTGCTAGTTCCCAATTCACATATAATCCTGCTGGCCACGTTATTACCGGAACCCTTAACATTGTTAATAACACTTCTCTACGAAACGTGTTATCAAAAGGTTCGAAATATCGTGAGCCTAAATCCATCAATTGGAAATACAACTTTAAAATTCTGATGGATTCAGTCGAGGATTATGCCAGGCAATGGGCTAAGCGCGAGAAGGAAGACGTAGACACTCTATCCGAATGGATTAAGGCAGTGAGGTCGTTAATACAAATCAGAATTAAGAAACTGAATGGGTCAATCATTGCCCATGCTACGTCAATCTTTAAAGATCCAAATGTTGCTAAACACCTATCTGACCTCCATGATAAATAAGTTGTTGTCCCCGCAGACAAAGCCCCAAATAAAATCGTTTTTGTCTGTAAAAGTCATTACATTAATTGCTTGATAAACGAATTAGGTATAGACAATTCACTTGGAAACCCAACATATACCTTCACGACACTTACCAAAGAGGAAATCCTGGATAATCATAGGTCTGTTCTTTGTTCCTTTGGTATTTCAACCAAAGATGAAGAACTGGATCTTCCATCACTGTATTGGATACCTAAACTACATAAGTGTCCTTACAAACAACGGTATATTGATGGCTCTTCCAAGTGCTCCACGAAACCCCTTTCTAAATTATTAACATCCATTTTATCAGCAATCAAAGACGGGCTTCAAAGTTATTGTGAAACTGCCTATTCTAGAGGTGGCGTGAATCAGATGTGGATACTTAAAAATTCTAAAGATCTTTTAGATTACATACAATCTAACTCTCTTTCATCTTGTAACAGTATTAAAACATTTGACTTTTCTACTCTTTACACAAGTATTCCACATTCCAAACTAAAAGACAAATTAAAAGAGTTGGTATTACTTTGTTTCATAAAAACGAATGGCCAACGTAGATACAAGTATATTGCCTTAGGGAGGGATAAATCCTACTTTGTAAAGAATCATTCTGATTCAAATAAAAAATTCTCTGAAACCGATATTTTCAAGATGCTTGATTTCTTGATTGACAACATATTTGTTACGTTCGGCATCCCAATGGGAACAAACTGTGCCCCTCTACTTGCTGACTTGTTTTTTTTATTATTATGAGGCTGACTTCATGCAGGAACTTCTTAGGAAGAAAGATAAGAAGCTAGCAATATCCTTTAACTCTACTTTCCGCTATATAGATGACGTTCTTTCACTAAATAATTCAAAATTTTGTGACTTTGTGGATCGCATCTATCCCATCGAATTGGAGGTAAAGGATACTACAGATATAGTTAAGTCGGCTTCATATCTTGACTTACATCTAGAAATTGACAATGAGGGTCGGTTGAAGACAAAACTTTACGACAAAAGAGATGATTTCAGCTTTCCAATTGTGAACTTTCCATTTTTAAGTAGCAAAATTCCAGCAGCACCTGCATACGGGGTATATATCTCCGAATTGATACGATATTCCCGTGCTTGCATTTCCTATCATGATTTTCTTGATAGAGGGTTACTGCTCACAAGGAAGCTATTAAACCAAGAGTTCGAATTGGTGAAGTTGAAATCATCCCTTCGTAAATTTTACGGACGCCATCACGAGTTGGTTGACCGTTATGGAATAACCGTTTCACAAATGATATCGGATATGTTCCTTACGTCGTAACTACAATCCCCTTCCCTTTCATGAATTTGATCTACCGAACTAGACTTTTTACCGGATTTGTAATGACATAAGCAACACGACGGGTGCCGCATGTGGAGCAGGATCTGCTTACCCTTCCGGAGCACCTGAGATCACCCATAGTTTTTGGTGGGGTTCGTGTTGTTTATTCTTTAGTTTTCTATGTTGTGTCATGTGTACTATTGTTTTTCTGTTTGTCTTTTTCATTTTTAGCCATGGCGTTGTCAGTTTGTTTTAGATTTACGAGTTTGACTGTCCCTTTGGTATCTTTGGTCCCTCTTTTTTTACTATAGATAACTTTGCTGATCTGTAAAAATAACATCTCCATGCCTTGTATATCATGTACTGTAGTACGACGCTAGATTAAAAACGACGTGGAAAGGGAACACCCGGCCACTGAAAGCTTCACTTTTAATGAAGCCCAGGTGGTCGTGTGGTCTGGCGAGACGGCTACTGTGCAGACGATTTGGTGTAACGATATCTCAGTAGCATGGGTTCGAATCCCAGCGAGAGAAGAACAAAAAATTTGCGAAAGCAAATTTACAGATCTAACATTGTTTGGTTGATGTTTAAGCGAGTTGTATATACATAATGTACACAGCCATGTATCACCATCCCTGCAGGTGATCCGATGGATAAATCTGTTGTAGAGATGTCACTGGCTCAGATGTACTTATATATATAATATATAATTATTTTCTGTGACTGTATATCTTACATTAATTTGTAGGATCCTTTGTTAAAGATAATTGAGCTGATCTGTAACAATAACATCTCCATGCCTTATATATTATGTACGCCGCTAGATTAAAACTGACGAGGAAAGGTAACACACGGCCACTGAAACCTTTATTTTTGTAGAGCCCAGGTGGTCGTGTGGTCTAGCGGGACGGCTGTAGTGCAGGCGATTTGGTGTCACGATATCACAGTAGCATGGGTTCGAATCCAGGCGAGGGAAGAACAAAAAATTTGCGAAAGCAAATTTACAGATCTAACATTGTTGGGTTGATGTTTAGACGAGTTGTATATATATATATATTTAGACCCTTTTACAACGAAATTTGTTTAACATGCACACGTATAAAAATTGCGTTTTTTATCCAACGCAATCATAGGCTTAAACGTAGTTTTCAATTAAGACTCGTTTATATATATATATTTGTACCTTTTTAAATGTGAACAATAAAATCAGGTCATGTTTAATAGACCTATCCGAAGTTTCGTTTAAATTGGTTTTATTGACATAACACCTATTAAATTTTGATATGAACACGCCAAAAAATAGTTTTTTCCGATATCTTTATTTCATCACTGTGCCTAAAGGTGGCAAGGTAGTATATTCTGGCCCATAAGGGATAATGATAGCCTTTTTAGAATTTTCACCACTTTCTAACACTTCAAAAAAATCTACATTCACAGTTAACTGAAGTACTTTCATTTTACTATTCAGAAATGAATTTGAATATGTATCATGGCCGTTTACTTTTTTGCTATTTTTCAAAACCTAAGGCCACTAGTACTTTTAAGTCTTTTATGGTGCAGTGAATACAAAATTTAAAAAAATTCTCAAAAATTCATTTTCATATTTTTCTACACCTGAATCATCCCTCAGTTAGAGAAAGTATGTTCAGTTGATACTGTATTTTTTGTCCAATCACAGTGTTAAGATACATTTACCTAAGAAGGGTACACAAAAGAGCAACCTAAATTCTGGAATGCAAATACTACCGTGCCACCTAAACAACCCGGGGAAAATGATATCTAATATCCGGTGCGGTGACGGACCATCAACTGTAACAGACAGAGAAAATGTAGGATTTCAGTGTAATTATTTTTTTATTTTTTTTTATCAAAGAATAAAAATACACTTTGGTGGCCTTCGGTTGTTATCTACTCTTTGGTCGGGATGTTGTCTCTTTGATATATTCCCCATTTCCATTCTCAATTTGATTTACATAATACTATTTTCGATTGGGAGATGTTATATTTTCCAAAAACACTCTAGATAAATGGAGAAATAAGTTAAAAGTCAAAATGTTGAATTGATTGAACCTTGTTTCGGCTTTGTTTAATTTAAATTGTGAACTTTGTACAGAAAGAAAGGTAAGAATGAAAAATATTACTTGAACACGGAGATTGCAGGACTAGTCAATTTTAGCACATCAATGTGTATGTCTGTGCATGGAATGAAAGTAATAGGTCATGTTAAAATGAAAGCACCCTGTCAATGTATACGACCCAGTTTCGTCCTAAAATTTTACAAAACAGTACCCAGTACCCAGTTTTGTTATAGAAAATATTGCATCCTCGCAAGACATAAATTAAAAAATTTCAGAGAATAACTTGTGACTTGTTTGAATCAGTAAACACTTGAATTACTCCTTTAATGGAACAACAATAATTTGAATATTGTTTTGTATAACGATTACTTTAACGGTGAAATACAAAGAAATGAAGGTTTTGTAACAAAATTACTTATGTAAATTTTGATTGTTCAAACTTCGATAGTGTTAGGCCTTGTAAATTGAAGGACTTACATTTGATATGTTAATTTCTTGGACAGCAGGATGGTTATCGTAATAAATATTCTACTCTATCTTAAAGAGTGGAGGGGCGAATGCTCGTTTAAACACTAAATCTTAATTATAAAGCAAAATAATAAGACAATATTATATGCATGCAGAATCCGTAAAAAATGAACTTCCATGCGGCGTAATTGATCAAGATAATAGTGCGTTAAGAATCTTTTACCCCCTCCATGCAACTATTATATTATATAGTAATTAGTGTAACAGTATCAGGCCATCCAGGCAATGCAATAGTGATTATCTTTTTATAAATGATATAATAAACGGTTCTTTTATCTCTCCATTGTGTAATAATTATCCCACATTGACAAATATTCTACAAGACCATTATAAACAGTTGGGGTATACACAATTCCAAGAGTCTACAAAAGCAGTAAATTATAGAATTTTTAAGTTAGAATTAAATTTTGAAAAATATTTCGATATCTTGGATATGCACGAAAATATTATTTTATGTAGATATAGAACCACAAACCACAGACTCCCAAAAGAGACAGGGAGGTGAAATATTGTTAATAGAAATGATAGAAAATGTCATCTTTGTAATGTTGGTAGTATTGGAGACGAATTACATTATCTGCTAGAATGTCCATTTTTAACGACAGCAGAAAATTATACATTGATAAGTACTTCTTGGCTCGTGTAAATACACTAAAATGTGGAAAACTGATGAGCAAACTAAACAAAAAGTCAGAGTTAAAAAGATTATGAAAGCTTATAAAGTGTATAAATAAACATGTGGGTCCTCCTGGCTAAAATGTATATCATTTGAAACCACTGTATTGTATATAATTATGTTTTGTAAATAGATGCACATTTATGTACATATTTTGCACTCTCTCTGTACCTATGTATCTGCAATGGTTATGGGAAAAAAGATATAGTATAGATTAAGTGACGTTGGTCAAGTTTATAATTTTCAATTACAAAGAGTGGAGTTTTTCTTTATAAACAGATTAAATACCGCCGAGCGTAGCAACATATATAACCCAGCCAGTCTGTTTGTGCCAGTCTCAAATCAATGAGCCTTGAATTTACTGCTTGTCTTCTGCTTCTTTAGATCATAAATGTTATTCTTTATTTTGTTTTTGTCATTTACATGTAAAGCAGGTCCTTAGTTTTCTTTTTTTGTATTTTTTTTTTTGTATTTTTTTTACATTTTTAATTTCGGGGTCTTTTTCATGGTTATATAACCCCGTGAATTAGGCATGAGTCCGTGAACTTCGGCACGGGTTACATTAAAGTTTTTAGGTCTATAATCGACACTATGGCTGCTTTAAACGCAAGACCGTAAAAGTATATACAAATTTATTAACAAGTTTACAGCTTGAAAGCTAGGAAAAGACTGCCCATGCAACAGTTTACAAAACATAAATTAAATCAAAGATAAGGGTATTAAAACATTATGAAAGGTTCTCATAAAATATAAATATAATTGTCCAATCTTATGTAATAAGAAGCTGATCATTGTCCTCCGGCTTAACTTTATAAAATAGCGATAATTGCTTTTGTAGTTCAAGTGTTAGACACATGTATTAACTCTCACACTCTTGACAGCCATCGGATTAAGTTGTAAAATAGTAAATCTATAATCTCTTTGGATATTTGAAATAAGAAACATTATATTTAAGAATAAAGAAACATTTAAAACAAGAAATAGTCAACTTAAAACTAAAACGAGAAATAATCAATTTAAAACGAAAGTTCATATAAATATTCAAAACGAGAGTTCATATAACTATTCAAAACGAGAGTTCATATACATATTCAAATTCAAAACGAGAATTCATAAAAAGCACTTTGCAAATAATAGTAAAAGTTCCCAATGTCACTTTTCTTCCGGTTATAGTTACTCATTGTTGGATGCTAATTTTTACGTCATTCGATCTCTGATGGAAAGTTTGCTCATTTGGAATTTTTCACGCGGTAAATGGCCACTTAGGTTATTCTATAAGACGACGACATATAGTGACGTTACATGTAACAAACCGACTACGATTCACATTGAAAATAAATAATTATTATATTCATGTGTTGTAAACAATAAGGTTCCAACAACTGTGTTATGTGCATGTTCGAGTGTTTAAACTCGCATTAGTACGAGTAACACAGAAAATATATATAGCACTTAAAAAAAATAGCGGGGTTTCAAGCATGATCAATTCGCACAAAATAGTATAGACTAAATTCCGTTCTGGTTGTCCGTCAATGAATGAATGAATGAATTAATGAATGAATGAAAAAAAAACGATTCCTAGTTTACATTTTTGTCTTGTCTCTTCGAAGTGATAGAGAGGTGCTGTGTCTGGTGGTGACGCGGCGTCAATATTTCTAATTTGTGATAAGGTACATTTTTTTTGTAATTTGGGACCATTAACGATAGGTCAAAGAATATTTGGTATGTAATTGTATTAGTATTGGCATATGTTTTTGGAGATATTTAGACCTTGCACTCTGAATTTGATAAAGGAATTTCTGATTTGAATTTTCCTTGGAGTTCATTTTTTTTTGTTTTTTTTAACTTTTACAATTATGGTGTTTGACTATGTCTGTTTAGGGAGAACCATTGACCATACGTCAACGAAATCTTGTATGCGGTGCTTTGCCTTTGCGCCAATGGAAATTTCATTTGCGCCAAAAATATCGTTCATTTGCGTCAAAAATAAAACCTTTTATTTGCGCCAATATTACAGGTAGATACAGGTTAAAAAAGATAAAAAAAATATATAGATTTATTCAAAAGAAACTTTTAATAATAACTTTAAAACACAGTTTTTATTTGCATAATAAAACATATTCTTCAAAAATTAGTCACCATAGCATAGAACAATAATAAAAGCACTTTACACTGATACGGTCTATGTAAACCATTGATGTGTTCGTGCAAAGATTTTATAAATTTTGTTGTTGTCAATATCTGGGGTTTTTTGGGGGGGGGTTTTTTGGTTCTTCTAAACGACTTTTTCTGATCATAAGATAACCTATATGTGTGGTCAACGTAAATTAAAGACTAATTTTCTCTATTTGTCCCCGAATTGTTAATGTCCATCTTGACACCTCAAACATGTGAACACTATACGATTTTAAATAAAGTGACTCTCAGTGTTGTATTAAAAATGAGTATGAACTCAATTGATTACACAGGGAGAAAAAAAATCGTATTTGCAATAAAGTAATGAAGAAACTTTTCCGTTATATGTTATTTGCAATAAAGCAATAAAGAAACTTTGCAATAAAGCAATAAAGAAACTTTTCCGTTTTTTATTAAAAAAAAAAGAATAAATGGTATGATTGCCAATGAGACAACTATCCACAAAAGACCAAAATGACACAAACATTAACAACTATAGGTCACCGTACGGCCTTCAACAATGAGCAAAGCCCATACCATATAGTCAGCTTTAAAAGGCCCCGATAAGACAATGCAAAACAATTCAAACGAGAAAACTAACGGCCTTATTTATGTAAAAAAATGAACGAAAAACAAATATGTAACACATAAACAAACGAAAACCACTGAACTACAGGCTCCTGACTTGGATATGCAATTGTATATGTTACCTGTAAAATGGCGCAAATGAAATATAACCTTGTGGCGCAAATGAAAGATTGGATTTTGTAAAAAGTTGGCACAAATGCAATGCGTCCCTAGTAGGCCCTAGTAGGCCGTTGTAATAGCATTGTCATATTCATTATCATTTCCAGGGAGATTATTTGGCCCTGCAACAACGGGCGATATCTTTTTGCGCCAAAAAGTAACTCATTTGCGCCACAACTTAATTGCGCCAATACTTCTTTTTCTGGAGACTGTGCATACTGCCAAAATCTGCTGTGAAAAAAAAACGTATTTTATACTCGTGATAGTTGACTTGTATTTGTATTACAATTTTAAGAAAAAATGTTTTATAGTCTCTTAAAACTCTTTATAGAGTGACTCTTGTTGTTATCTTGTGTTTTAAAAGGCTGTATATTTTATATGTAACAAGTGGTGAGACTTTTCATAAAGTATTTGTCTTGTCTTGTATTGATATAGGGAAAGCATGTACATGTATGATATAGGTAAAAATATTAACAGGTAAATGTGGCGCAATTTCATTTCATTTATCGGCGCAATTGATACCATCAAAATAAAAGAGAGTGGCGCAATTAATATCTTTTCAAAACCGCAATTGGCGCAAATTGATTCTGCCCACAACTTCAGTCATATTTCATTGACTTTTAATATTCTGAAAAATCAATGCATGATAAGGTATTTTCCTTTTAATTTCAACGACTGTATTTGACTATTAAAATGCCATATAGATATGACATACGATACATATATCTGTGTCAATACTTTATTATTATATACTGCCCCTAGATAGATATTTGTTTGTTTGTTGAAAGGTAGGTAGCAAAATACTGTGCAATATTGATTTTTAGAACATACTCACCCCTTCTCGTCCAATGAAAAGTCAGATTCCCCCCCCCCTCTATTTTTCATAGTACATGGCTTTCCATGCACTATGAAATGCTATACATCAATGACTTTTCATTGTCAGTTAATTATGAAAGTGAACTCTTAATAACTGCACCAACGAAGTGCAAAATCCCCTAAGGCAGTTTCCTTGGGAAAATAGCCTACTGATTAAAGATGAAATAGCAAAGATTTAAATAAAAACATTTTGAATTTTGCAAAATTTGATGCATTTTCTAATGATACACATATATCGAATACACTAAAAAAAAATGGTTAGGATGAATAAAATATTTATTTAATTTATATACCTTACATTTGAGGGAACTAATTTCTTTTTCTTTCAAAAAAACACAATGCCAGACCTTTGAGATATAAAGCAAAGGATAGTTTTCGGAGAAACACAATACATTTGAATTAATCAATAAAAAGTAAGAATTTAATGTTGAATGGTCTGAATTTAAGTATTCATACAGAGAGTTTTATATTTATCAAAAAGGGGATTTTTATAACATAGTGTTGCTTTTTAAAATTAAAATATCTAAAGATATATAGTATTAAATTTTACCTGAAGCAGAAGAAAAACAATTTATCCTTCACAAACTATGTCAGTGCTATTTCATTTCATCCATTGAAATGATCATTACCTATGTTAACTTTTATTTTTAGTTCATTATAAAAAGTGAGCTCTTATTTAGGTTTCAATATAACAATGGGAAAGGATAATTTTATAAGGTCACTCGAAAGTGTGAATATGTTCTAAATTGGTCAGACAATACTTCGTCATGTTTTATGAAGATTTAAGCCCTCGGCTTCGCCTTGGGCTTAAATCTTCATAAAACATGACCAAGTATTGTCTAACCTATAAGTAAACACAAAGTTGATCGCCGCGGGATTTTAAACATTTTGTTTACTTCTTCATAAGCGTATAATTGGTTTTAATGTACGTTAATTATCTTTACGAAATTTCAGTGATATTTTGTATGTACCACCAAACCTGTCATGACTAATTATCGATGTTTATACTTTGTTTTAAACTTTAATTGTATTGAGCTGTTTTATTAATTTATTTTTCATATGAAAAAAAGTTACGCATATCTATTTGAAAATATCGCAGTTGAAAAGTTGTTCATAATAAAAGCATATCGTTTTATATTACAACAAATCGAATTTACTTAAGAAAAAATAGCATTATTATCTTATTGATATTTAATGAAATTTTTCTTTGATCTTCTTTGATACGTTTATGTTTTAAAAAGAATAAGCAAATATTTTTACTGATGAATTTTGTTTTATTCAAACAAATTTTAACATTCGCAAGATAATTCCCCACAATGCATCTCATTTACAAAAGAAAAATATCACTACTCCACATTAGACACGGATTTCTCGAATTGACTGTATCTAGGCGTGTAAGTATTTAGAAATAAACCGCTGATGTACTGTTATTAATGAGTGTATTTATATAGCAATAATCCGAGAGATTAGATAAAGGGGGCGTATTTAACTTTGATACACACAGGTGAATCCTTATATAATAATATCTCACACGTCTCTAGGCTGTATAGCCAGTCAAGGTCGTTAAACACTACCATGTGTTGTCCAGGTAATCACATTAGTTATATAGGTGGTCAAGGAGCAAAACGATATAAATATAGAAATTAGCAGTTTTCACTTATGGCGAATTTAATACCAAGTTCCGATTACTCAAATGACTTTGACGCAAATTGGTTTGTTGGCGCATATTATTCTGAAGTTGATGGGTGCCAGGAAGTAGGACAGTTTTTGCCCTTTATATTAACGGCATTGCACGATATTTTCAAATCTGGTAAGAACAAATATGTTAGTAAGAATATAAATATAATGTGCACATCAACAACACCTACAGGCAATTTTTATTTGTCAAAATAAAAATCAAGACGCCCTGATCAGCAGAATACTTACAGTTTATATTAAAGTGTATAAATATTTGTTATGATTTTTTATTAAAAAATTACAATAAGCTAAAAACATATAGGATAAGGGAGACAACAAAAGTAAAATTACAAAAGTCCCAAACTTCAAGAATATTCAAAAGCTCAAACGCATCCAACAAATTGAAAACAACTGTCCTATATATTCCTGACTTGACGTAGGCATTTACTAATGGTGCAAATAGCTGTTAAACCTGTACAGTGTATTCCCATAGATAATGCATGCACATGCTCTTGAATATATTTAGTATTTTTTGTATTGTTAACAAGGAGCTAACACATAATCAAACAACAGTATAAAGAGAGATAAGTCTGGTACCTATTTTAAATTGGAGTATAAACCAGACCATAAGGCCGTGTTCACATTGACCTAAATCCGGTGTTGTGTTAGTGTAACTCACACGTAAACTAAACACAATTGCGTTCCCATTGATAAAACTCAATGTTTACATGTAGTGTAAATCATGTTTTACCTACACACAGTCGATAGTCAATGTAGGCCTTGTGTAGGTTAAGTGTACACAAAACTAGGCATTAAGGACATTAGTTTTATCGTGTATATATTTAAGAAGGAAACTATTTTTGAGTAAAATTGATATTTTTGATAATTATTAGTTGAAACTATTTTTGAGTAAAATTGATATTTTTGATAATTATTAGTTGTCCAAATTTTACAGATTTTTTTTGTTAGAAAAAATTAACGTACTTTATTAACCCCTAATCAAGACTCAAAGCAGCATAATTGCGAACCCATAAGGCAGCAACCAATTGATTTTCGGTGTGTGTGTGGGGGTGGGGGGGGGGGGGCTATTATAGTCGAGTATAAAACATAAAGGCAAGGGGGTGGGGTGGTGAGCTATGGATTTTGTTTTGGAAACAAAATATGTTTCCAGTTTTTGGCCCTGAAATTTTTTTTTGTTTGTTTCACCCTAAGCTGCCACTATATATAATGCTAAAATTGATTTCGACTTGTCACCAAAATTTGTCCTGAAAAAAATCAATAGCTCACGCCCCCTCCCCCTCCACAAAAAATGAAGTAAATAGTTGCTGCCTAATTCATTTGAAAAGGTCTTCCCGAATCGACTTGACGTACACAGAAATATTCGCCACTGGTCTTTACTCAAAAAACGATTCACGCATAAATGCATGACTTAAAAAAGTGTGAGGTAAATGATATGTTTGTCTAGTATCTCAGTTCCGTTAAAAGACACGTAAAATAAATTAAAAAAACGTTACCCTATTCCTTTACCAAATACTCCTCGGAGAAGAAATACCATTTGAGACAAACAGAAAAAATAAAAATGTAGTGATCCCTAACATCTCAATCCTTTTTTTCCGGCTGTAAGCACGCTGTTGCAGCTAACGTTTTCTAATGCGTTATCCAGACATCCCTAGTGTATTCAAACTACTGCAAATTATATAAAAATGGCTTTCATAAAGTAACAACCACTTAACTTAAAAAAAGGGGGAGGGTTATTTTTTTTTATCTGAGTCAGATTTTTTTTCGCGTGTACGTTTTTATTCCTTTTTTTTTCCGATGCTGGTGATCAAATACTTTTTCTTCAATATTTAACACTATAATAAAATTAACGGTACCAATTTTCTTGCACCAGATGCGCATATAATGTATGGGGAAACTCTTGATTCCGAATATTTTTTTTATCATCTGTATGACCATTTTTTTTTATTATCAATTTGGGGATCGGAATATTTCCATTTGAAGTCAAATGCTTGTTCCCTTACCGCTAGAAAAATTTTCCAAAAATTTTGAATTCAGTTCTACGTAATGAACATTTAAATGACATATAGTTTACAAGTGGGAACAAATCTTATGTACAGGTAGCTAAACAAGGTGTATAGATGTGAACAAATGTAATGTGAAACCAGTGTACACTACACTAAACTAATTGTAAACATGTTTACTCTACACGGCGTTTGGTGTGAACACGGCCTAATTAGTTGTATCCTTTGAATAGTTTTACATTTCTCATTTTGAGGCCTTTTATAGCTAACTATGTTGTTTGGGATTGGCTCATTGTTTATTGCTGTGCAGTCACCTAAAGTTGTTGATTTGGTTCATTCTCATTTATCCAACTTTTTAAAATTATAGACAGAATAGGTAAAAAAAAGTTGTATAGATGAGATCAAAGGTAATTAAGAACAAAGGGTTTTTCAATTAGAGTTTGGATTGAATGACAGGTGAAAAATAAGACTGAAAATTATACCCGGATTAAATTTTCTGTAGTATTATTTAGCATATAGCATGTTAATATGTGCAACTGACAAATGGGACAAAATATAAGTTAAATACGTTTTACTACACAGGAACATAACAGAAAAATTTCACACAACACATATACATATATAACCAAAAGCAAAAGCAATTCAAGCACAATGAATG
The DNA here is from genome assembly GCF_036588685.1 of Mytilus trossulus. NCBI lineage: Eukaryota > Metazoa > Mollusca > Bivalvia > Mytilida > Mytilidae > Mytilus > Mytilus trossulus. Next base: position 8,712,624 of record NC_086375.1, read on the forward strand.
TTCAGTAGATTCACACAAAATACAGTTCTTTTAAACTAATGCAAGAACAGTGGTCAAAAAAGGTAGCACAGAATTTCTGAAATATCCATAGCACACATAAAAGGAGTGTTCAGTAGATCTTCACCCTAGTTTAAGTAGGTGGGATACTGTATCAGTGTAGTGATATACATTGATCTGTCCTTTGCTGAAGTCTATCCCTAAGTTGGGTCATTCTGTTGTCTATGTTGTTGTACTTTAACAGTTTTCTGGTCTTAACACAATATATATGTAGACTGCAACTGCTAGGAAGTGACCTCTGGCATGATGAACTATTTGTACTCTTACTTATGCGCTTGCCATTTGTGCAATAATGAAATTTGGGATAAATGGCTATATATACTCTAACACTATGAAATGTAGTTTTATGAGGAAAGAATAGAGTTCATTCATTCATTCACATGTTTTGACAAGATTATTTTAATAGTACTGTTACATAGTTCTGTATAAACTTTGCGAAATGAAGGCCCGATCACTTACCAAACAAATTTTCATTTATAGACTTTATCAGTATTTCGGAGCTACCGGTAAAAAACAACATGGATTCATCCCAGATGTAATTAACATTTTATCCAAGTATTTACTTTTGAATAATTTGAATAGCTATATGTTTACCGGTTGTTTCCCAACCCAGTGGGAAAACATTGTCAACGATTAAAAGAGGGACAAAAGATACCAAAGGGACAGTCAAACTCATAAATCTATAACAAACTGACAACGCAATGGCTAAAAATGAAAAAAACAAACAGACAAACAATACTACACATGACACAACATAGAAAACCATAGAATAAAAAACACGAACCCCACCAAAAAACTAGGTATCCAATATCATTTGTGAAACGGTTATTCCATAACGGTCAACCAACTCGTGATGGAGTCCGTAAAATTTACGAAGGGATGATTTCAACTTCACCATTTCAACCTTTTGGTTTAATAGCTTCCTTAAGCTTGTGAATAAAAAAGCATATATTTGAACTCTCTGATGTAATTAGTCATATAATCTATGTCGTGTTTAACAAATTTTTAGAATTGTGCAAGCGTCTTACCTGAAGTTCGGTTTGACTTTTTTATTGTATAAATTTCAAGATTGTAACAGCTTAATCTAAGTAAACTGATAATTGATTCATTCAACATCACAATCATATATACCGATGAATGATATCTGTTATATAGTGTTATATGTGCTGTTTGACCCCCAAAAGTAGGACGCAAGACGTTTTAGTTAGACCTGCACGCATGCGCCGACGCTATATTTGGGCCTTATATAATTAGCGTGGACGCCATAGTTGACTCTGAAATCTAAGGATATGACTCACAAGAACGCCGTATTTAAACGCGGACGCTGACGCTATAGTTGGGCTTAAACCTTGTACGCTACCCTCCAAGGTGAATGGACGTTACGTCACACCCTTAAAAGTGGACGGTAAACCCTCCAAAACGGACGCGAATTTTAATTAGCTAAACACTAACCCTTTCAATCCAACCCCTTAATAATAAGTCTGTGACAATTCTGAAGAAGGAAAAAAATCTACTTCTTAAAATAGTTACTACTAAGACATGCTTATAATTCCCCAAGATATACTAGTATTTATATAAATCAGATAAACTGTCAATCAATCTAGTAGACGGAACTATAAATAGATGCACGTGTAAAGATATTTGGATTCAAATGTTTGATAATAATTCATAAAATATTTATCTTTTTATTTTTATTTTTTGGATTGCTTATCTTATTAACTTATCAATCGTGAAACATTCAGTAGTATTGCTTTTCGATTTCTTTCAACCACTTAATTAATATCATATGGTGCTGATTAAAATAACACCTTAAATAATTAGAAGAAGAGATAAAGCATCTGGTGATTAAAATAAGTATCTTTATACACTTTCTTTCAACAACATGTTTACAGGTGTACACTATTTTATCTGCTCCTAATTACGAACATAAGCAACAACTATAGATCGAAATATCGTCTGTGACATGAAATATTTATCGTTTTTGAAGTTTTTCGATTTCTTATCTTATAAACATGACATCCACTTATAATAAGATCTTACTTTGCTGAACATTATTGTTGTTTACAGTTTAACTCTATCTATAATAGTATTCAAGATAATAACTGTAACGAAAATCGGTCATAGCTTATTTATTTTTTATGTGAAACACCAGTTGTCTTTCCCTGTTAATTGTGTTTCTATATGTATAAAAATTCTCAATAGTTGGAGCACCATCTTTTACTGAAAACACCCCTAAAATTGGTATAGTCTTGATTTTCACCCCTCCAAGTATAATGGACCGTTTCATATAGTAGTATATAAACCAGCAAGATGGTGTACCGACCGTGCAAGGGCTGTATAGCCAGTCAAGGTCGTTAAAAACTTCCATTTGTTGTCTTGCTGGTGTTGCAAGTTGCAATATTGCGGAAGTGTATAAGTGAAAGTGCAAATTAAAGGTGATACTACCTATTGGTGGACGTTGTAAAAAGAAGTTGTATATATGTGATTTTGTGTTCATACGTTTTGTGTGATACTTACTTCATGCGTGTTGCAAAGTAATCTTTTGGTGACATTGTGGAATAAAGGGCCGTATGCATGTTGCATAGTTATCTGTTAGTGACATTGTGAATAAATCAGTCTGATGCATGTTGCATAGTGATTGCATAGTGACAATGTGTATATATATTGTGTTATGATACAGTGTATATAAAAAGAAGATATGGTATGATTGCAAATGAGACAACTATCCACAAAAGACCAAAATGACACAAATATTAACAACTTTAGGTTTATTTGTTGTGAATGAGGTACTTCACCTTGCATTTTGATTTATGGGCATTGCGCTGTGTATATATTTTTCGTAGTGAATCCATTTATGAATGTGTTGATTGTTTTGAATAGGACAACTGGTTGTGGTACAAAATTTAGTTGAACACTTAAAATCCTGATTTATTCAGATACGGATCCATTGATCACCCGGTTACACGTTACAAATTTGGTGGCAGCGGTGGGATTTCATGTGTTGATTTTGTTCCTGTAAATACTTAAATTATTGAACCAGTTGTATTTTTTCAAAGTGTTTTGTGTGTTGTGTTTGTAGTGTTTGGAAGAAAGTAATCATGAGCCTGAAGAGAGGAAGCATTTTGGGGTAAAAGATCACTGTATATGTGTATGTAGCCATTTTTGTACGAATTTTTCAAACATCAATTGTATCAAAACAACAAATATAATGAATAATAGAGACAGGCCATTTTGAACATATACTAGGGGGAAACTTGATGCAAAGCATTATTATTTACTGATGCATTGCATTTAACAGAAAAAGAGTACTTTGTGGCAAATAAATCAAGATTTAATAGAAAATCCACAGCCTTTAATACAGAGATTTTTGTTAAAAAAAATTGAAACATAGATTACTCACTTGCTTTTCTATAATGTGCTAGTATTTATTTTTTGCAAAAAGTTCTTAGCAACCTGTAAATTCCAAATTACCTCGTTCTGAGTCACTAAAGTCGAGCGCACCCTAAAAGGTGTACTTGATTTTGGTCCATATTTTTATTTTTTCTAACTAATAACTACACTAATAAACTTGTTTTAAGGAAATCAATGCTAGCACTGCATGCAATTATTCTATAGCTATCGGTCATCAAATTGCCAAATATGATAGAACAAGGATAAAGGCTGTGGATTTTCTATAAAATTTCCATATGTTTAGCATTGAAGCAACACAAGGGTACATAATCCTTAATAAGATAAGCAATCCAAAAAAAAATAAAAAGATAAATATTTTATGAATTGATTTCAAACATTTGAATCAAATTATCTTTACACGTGCATCTTTTTATAGTACCGCCTACTAGATGGATTTATATAAATACTAGTATATCTTGGGGAATTCTTACAGTTTTTATAAGCATGTCTAAGTAGTAACTATTTTAAGAAGTAGAATTTTTCATCTTCAGAATTATCACAGACTTATTATTAAGGGGTTGGATTGAAGGGGTTAGTGTTTAGCTAATTAAAATTAGCGTCCGTTTTGGAGGGTATACCGTCCACTTTTAAGGGTGTGACGTAACGTCCACCTTGAAGGGTAACGTACAAGGTTTAAGCCCAACTATAGCGTCAGCGTTCGCGTTCAAATACGGCGTTCTTGTGAGTCATATCCTCAGATTTCAGAGTCAACTATGGTGTCAACGCTAAGGCCCAAATATAGCGTCGGCGCATGCGCGCAGGTCTAACTATAACGTCTCGCGTTCGAGTTTTGGGGTCATACAGCACATATTACACTACTCCTGACGATAGAAGTTTCAGAAACAAAGCTCTTCGCCACACTTAATCAAACGCTTTCCGTAACTCAACAAACCAAGTATCCCTTTTTTGTTTATTTATTAAAGTTTTAGTACAAAAAAATGATAGTGGTCCACAAATATTAAGATCGAGATTATATTTACTAAATTTCCAAATATATCTTACATGTATGTATCATAATAATCGTGCTCTGGTATATATATCATATAAATTGTATTAGTTGGTATTCAATATCAATATGCACATTCTCGTTCAAGGTAATGTCCGTGGAAACACTCTATTAGACATAGGCACAGGGCCAACAATTCACTCTGTCATTAGTGCATGTCCATATGTACAAAAGATAATACTGTCAGATTATTCTCAAGTGAATATAGACGCCTTACAGCAATGGAAAGATAACAAAGTACAGACCGGAAGTGCATTATGCAAATTTATACTTGACCTGGAAGGTGGCAAATTTCAGTAAGCAATAGTTAGTTCAAACTTAAATGAGTTGTATATCTAAATAAAAAGGAAAGATATAAATAAGGGACAATAAAAACCGAAAATGAAAATATTTCCATTGGCAAAGAAGAAGCAAATTTGACACAACAAAACGATAATAAAATACAAACACAATTCAGTATAACCTTGATCAGAAAACTAAATATGTAGCTCAACGAAACCTGCTTAACACCGATATAAAACGTAGTGGCCCAAAGCTATACTGGAACTTTCTTAAGATAGTACAAATTGTATAAATCGTTGGTATATGAAAATTGTTTGATGTTAAGGGGAGATATATGTTTTAAAGAAATCATTGAATTTTAATCACGTTTCGTACCCAGGGATTTCAAAAGCACAGTAGCCAACATTGTTTTGCTGTTATCATCATTGATTTGGTCATTTTCCGTAAATTTATAACTCATTTAATGCCAATATGTTTCAAAACACGAAGGTTTTATTCATCCATGCATGAATAGCCATGGCCATTTTTTAAATTATTCCCTTGGGATCTTATGTTTTCATAAGTTTTCACAGGCTGACGAGTTTCAACAGAGCGGACAAATCTTTTGGTTTTTTTTGTTTTTTTTTCCTTTTTTGGACATAACTATTCGCCCAAGTTTGATTTGTTCATTACCAAACCAAAATTTAGGCATCACTCACACTAAATTATTTTCAAAATTAAACTGTTTAAACACAAACCCTCTGTTACAAAAAAAGACTGAACAACGCAAACCCTGTGTTATTTAAAAAAAAATACTGATCAACACGAACCCTGTGCTAACTTATAAAGACTGAACAACACGAACCTTTTGTTATCTGATAAAGACTGAACAACATGAACCTTTTGTTATCTAATAAAGACTGCACAACACGAAACCATACGCTATCTAAAGAAGACTAAACAACACGAACCTTTTGTTAACTTATAAAGACTGAACAATACGAAATTTGTGTTATCTAATAAATACTGAACAATACGAAATTTGTGTTATCTAATGAAGACTGAACAACACGAACCCTGTGTTATCTTATAACGACTATAAACAACACGAACCTTTTGTTATCTAATAAAGCCTGAACAATACGTTTGTGTTATCTAATAAAGACTGAACAATACGAAATTTGTGTTATCTAATAAAGACTGAACAATACGAACTCTGTGTTATCTAATAAAGACTGAACAACACGAACCTTTTGTTATCTAATAAAGACTGAACAACACGAAATTTGTGTTATCTAATAAAGACTGAACAATACGAACTCTGTGTTATCTAATAAAGACTGAACAATACGAAATTTGTGTTATCTAATAAAGACTGAACAATACGAAATTTGTGTTATCTAATGAAGACTGAACAACACGAACTCTGTGTTATCTAATAAAGACTGAACAACACGAACCCTGTGTTATCTAATAACGACTATAAACAACACGAACCTTTTGTTATCTAATAAAGACTGAACAATACGAAATTTGTGTTATCTAATAAAGACTGAACAATACGAAATTTGTGTTATCTAATAAAGACTGAACAATACGAAATTTGTGTTATCTAATGAAGACTGAACAACACGAACCCTGTGTTATCTAATAAAGACTGATTAACACGAACCCTGTGTTATCTAATAACGACTATAAACAACACGAACCTTTTGTTATCTAATAAAGACTGAACAATACGAAATTTGTGTTATCTAATGAAGACTGAACAACACGAACCCTGTGTTATCTAATAAAGACTGAACAACACGAACCCTGTGTTATCTAATAACGACTATAAACAACACGAACCTTTTGTTATCTAATAAAGACTGAACAATACGAAATTTGTGTTATCTAATAAAGACTGAACAATACGAAATTTGTGTTATCTAATAAAGACTGAACAATACGAAATTTGTGTTATCTAATAAAGACTGAACAACACGAACTCTGTGTTATCTAATAAAGACTGAACAATACGAACTCTGTGTTATCTAATAAAGACTGAACAATACGAAATTTGTGTTATCTAATGAAGACTGAACAACACGAACTCTGTGTTATCTAATAAAGACTGAACAACACGAACCCTGTGTTATCTAATAACGACTATAAACAACACGAACCTTTTGTTATCTAATAAAGACTGAACAATACGAAATTTGTGTTATCTAATAAAGACTGAACAATACGAAATTTGTGTTATCTAATAAAGACTGAACAATACGAAATTTGTGTTATCTAATAAAGACTGAACAATACGAAATTTGTGTTATCTAATGAATACTGAACAACACGAACTCTGTGTTATCTAATAAAGACTGAACAATACGAAATTTGTGTTATCTAATAAAGACTGAACAACACGAACTCTGTGTTATCTAATAAAGACTGAACAATACGAACCCTGTGTTATCTAATAACGACTATAAACAACACGAACCTTTTGTTATCTAATAAAGCCTTAACAATACGAAATTTGTGTTATCTAATAAAGACTGAACAATACGAAATTTGTGTTATCTAATAAAGACTGAACAACACGAACTCTGTGTTATCTAATAAAGACTGAACAATACGAAATTTGTGTTATCTAATAAAAACTGAACAACACGAAATTTGTGTTATCTAATGAAGATTGAACAACACAAACGCTTTGTAGTTAATAAAGGCCGAACAACACGAACCTTGTGTTATCTAAGAAAGAATGAAAAACATGGACCCTATATTATCCAATAAAGACTGAACAAAACGAACCCTGTGTTATCTAAGACTGAACAACATGAACGCTGTGTTATCAAATATATATAAAGACTGATCGAACAACACGAAGTTCAACTCTTTTTTTTTTATCTATCAACACCATGTGATTGTCACATGTGATTGTCACAAAAAAGATTAACCTGATTCATATATTGTAACCTAAGAGTAATAAAAATATCAGGATAAGATTGAACTCATGTTGATAGAAACGTTTGGAAATCTGCTTCTACTGCATACATGTAACAACAACTACCGGTATTTCAGTGGCGTATCCATCGGGGCGTTACGGGGGTTGGAACCCCCATTTTTTGTTGACGATCAATGCATTTGAATTGGGACATGCAGTTGGAACCCCCTCTTTATCGTGGGTTGGGACCCCCCCCCTCCCTTTGGGTTGGGAACCTCCTTTAAAGAATGCTGGATCCGCCCCTGCAACTTTTCTTATCATATAGACATTTTTTTTATTGAAATTAAAACATGACGGTAAACTTCAAATTCAATTTACAGCTACATCGCGAAATAGCAGTCTTACAGATATATTTTCATTTTGGAATATTATTCAAAGTGTTTGAAATCGATTGGAATCATATAATTTTTAGCATAAAATGTGAATATTTTTTTTTTACACGAATGGATTATCATGAATATATCAGACAAGGAGGAAATAAGTCATTCAAAATGTTCTGTGAGGCTAATACATTAATTACCATGTACATGTAAAATTCGGAACATATTGAGAGTGTAGTGAAATGTTGCGTAAAACTTCTAATCGGTATTTTTTTAATGAAAATAAAATATCTAATTTTTAAGAGACATTTTTCATTTTCTATTTTCAAATCTGTGAAATTGCTTTATAATGTGTTTTCAATTGTATTTTAGCCAGACAGTTCATGAACGATTTGCAGAGATTCGTAATAAAGTCAGCGCAATACTTCCAGTTGACCTGACAAAATGTTCTTCAATACATCTTGGGAATGATTACCCTGATATAATTGTTTCTAGCCTTTGTTTTGAAGTAGCATGCAAAGATGTTCACGAGTACAACAAAGTCGTTCAGTATGTTGGAAGTTTAATGGCCCATGGCTGTCATCTTGTTGTAGTCGGAGTATTAGAAGAAACATTTTACAGAGTTGGTAAATTCAGTTTTCATTGTTTGAAAATAACAGAGTCTGAAGTAAAAACAGCATATACAACAAATGGATTTGAAATAAAGACTTGGAAGGAATATATTCCTCCGCCACGAACTGCAGAGGAGGCTGAATTTTCGGATTTCCAGAAAGCTTTTGTAATGCATGCTGTGAAAGTCTAATCATTCGATCGATTGTAGAACTGAAGTATCACAGTTCGAAGCGAGTCCGAAAAAACTGACACAAATTAGTTCTCAGCGAATGTCAAAACAATTAGCACTTAACAACAAAATTTGTATTATATTTCCCATACAAACTAGACTTTAGATTAGATAAATATAATTAGTATATATATATATAAATGGTATAAATTCTGATTTGTAACAAGTCTTTCCAAATTCTAATTGTTATTTCTTTGCCATTTAATGTGGAAAAATATGTTTGAACGACAGCTTTTTTTTAGGGGGGGGGGGGGGGGGGGGTAAATGATCGTTTGCGAAATTAAAGTGGCATTAGTCGTTTGTTTTTGTTTCAATCAATAACAAGGACAGAGTATTGAATAACACTGTTAATTGTTATAAATTGATTATTATTAGGTTAGGTTAAAATTGGTTAAAATAAATAAACATCAAAACTTCATTGATACATTATTGTCTTTCATGCTCCTATGATGTGATCTCAGTTGAAGTTGATTGCACATGTGCTAAGCATGTTTAGTTATTGAAAACAGTTTCAGCTGAAGAAGTGAAACTAAATAGCCATAAACAGAAAAACGATTTCACCTGCGAAAACAATCATTCATATTCAGGTTACAGGAGATCGATAGGATTGTCAGTTTTCCTGCCAGGCACCCCCATTTCCTCCGTCAATAAAAAAAACTGGACGCCAAAAGTGCCAAAAACTGCTTTAAGAATATCGAATAAGAGTTTGGAATGAAGATGAAACTGTTCTCGAATTTGATAAAAAGCGGGCGAAATATAAATAATTTGTTTTACATATCTTGACTGACTATCGAGCTTTAGTCGGAAAATACATGTACGTGACCACGTCCTTCCATAACTTAAACGCTGCTGTTTATCTAAACATATTTAGTGAATCTGTATCTCTAAAAAGTGCGTTGATTATCAGTAAATCTCAAATTATAAGACAAAACGCCTTTATATTTTCAAATGATATCATAAACAAGTCTAAATTGATATAAAGAACAGTGACGTATACCCAACATATCTTTGATGCCCCCGCCGGAGCGGAAGGAACATTAAGTTTTACCCTTGTCCGTCCGTCCGTACGCCCCGATGGTTTCCATTCTCTGGCTTTAAATTTAGTTTGTCTCAAACAAATGTTATGAAACTTTAGACAACGCTTATTACAAAACACAGGTTAAGTTTGAATTTTGGTGGCGTCACTTTTACCGTTCTATTGTTATGTCCCTTTACAAATGGAAAAATTGCAGATTTTTTTGTTTCCGTTCTCTTACTTTGATTTGCCTCAACCAAATGTTATGAAACTTGTACACAATGCGTATTACCACAAAACACAGATCAAGTTTGAATTTTGGTGGCGTCACAATTACTGTTCTAGAGAAATGCCCCTTTACAAATGGAAAAAAATGCTGAGTTTTTATTTCTTTTCTCTAACTAAATGTTATGAAACTGATAAACAATGCTTATTACCACAAAACTCAGATCAAGAACTTTGAGTAGCGTCACTTTTACAGTTATTGAGTTATGCCCCTTTATAACGCTATATGCAAGCGGGGGCATCATCTGTGTCCCATGGACACATTCCCCATTTATTTAAATAATGGACCACTGGCGTTGACTATTAACAATACAAAGTAAAATGCATAACCGAATATTTCATACTGATAATGCAACAGATATAAATATGCATAATCATGATGGTGTAAATGGGAGTTTACAGTCTATGGAATAATGAGCAAAATATATAAGGAATTGAGAAAAATAGATCAAAAAATCAAGAATGTAGAATAATGAGGTGTCAAAATATAAAGAATAGAAAAAAATGGGCAAAAAGTATAAAGAATAGAGAAAAATGGTATAAAAGTTGAAGCATACACAAATGAATGCCCCACTACTCCCCCACCCCCCATCCAGACCCTCAATTACATTTGTGTGGATATCAAGTGGGCGCAGATAAAATGGTTTGTGCCAGGACAATCCGAGAGCAAATAGATTGAAAATATTAGCAGTATTGCGTTCGAATCCCGCTCGTCGCAAGATGCGTTTGACTACTGTCAAAGTGGCTGGTATTACTAGTGTTCCTGTCGAAGGTTGGTGGTTCTCTCGGGGAACTCCGGTTTCCTCCACCTATTAAATAGGCAAAAATAACATGTTTAAGAATGCTGGAAATAAATTTATCATCAATAATCAATCAATGGGAGACCTTATGATAACTTTAGTGTCAAAATATCCCTCCTACGTGCAAAAATAGGCTGGACAGAGAACCCGTTCTGTTTAAACAAATCTCCTCAAAATCAATGTCCCTCTATTCTAAGGGGTTGTTCTAAGTCCATTGTTGTCTCCCTGAACTGCAAAATAAATGGGTTCTCATAAATTCTCCATTCGCCGCAAAATAATTTCCACGGTTACTGTTCTGGGGGGAAACAATTGTCAGTACCTGGAATCATTTTATGTACAAAATGTATATTTAACATGAGAATATCAATGTTTGACATGTGAATTTTTAACGAAAAAGACAAAAATGGTAATAAAGAAGATGTGAAAAAACAATGAAATTATGATATAACAGTAGCGCTTAAATGCACATGACGATCACCTTCAATACTTTTAGACGGTTTATACCATGATTGATCTCCTGTGACGCGGCTCCAATTCTAAATTAATGTAACATCAAAAGCTTAAGAATGTTAAAAAAAGGCAAGGTGAGCTTTTCTCATCACTTGGCGTCCGTCGTCTGTCATCGCTAACTTTTACAAAAATCTTCTCCTCTGAAACTACAGACTGAGCTAAATTAAAACAATCGTCATTAGGATATCTAGTTTTAAAAATATGTTCGATGACCCCCGTTTGCCAGTCAACATGGCCGACATGGCTAAAAATAAAACATAGGGGTAAAATGCAAGTTTGTCTATTATCTTGAAAACAGCTATGGATGGAGAAAATCGGTCAGTTACTGTAGCCAAAATGTTCAGAATGATAAGATCTACAGGTGCCAATTCAGACGAACTTGTCTCCCTTTTCCAAACAACCTCATTTCCACACTATAAGGTTATCTTCCTTGCATACTATTATTCATTTGTTGTTTAAGGCTAGTACTATAAGAACCGGATATTCCCTGATTATTATTTAAGAAGGCTACTAAGACCCGGCTGATTATAAGATATGTGCATTTGAGCGTTCCTGGTGAAGATTAATCCAGAAAAAAGGTTTGGACGCACAAAGTTTATTTAGTGTAATTTTCATATACCCAAGAATCTTTGGACAAGATGCGTAGTAACTTGTATTCAAAAAGCCTCTCATTACTTACGGATTATATAATAGAAAATATCCTTGAATAATCTATTTGTAACCCAAATTATGATAAACATTATAAATCTGCTCTTAATCACAAAACTGTCAGGGCAGAATTAAAAGAGACTCCACTCACCAAACACTTGTCCAAACTTCAAATATGTAGATATAGGAAGATGTGGTGTAAGTGCCAATGAGACAACTCTCCATCCAAGTAACTATTTAAAAAGTAAACCATTATAGGTTAAAGTACGGCCTTCAACACGGAACCTTGGCTCAAACCGAACAACAAGCTATAAAGGGCCCCAAAATTACTAGTGTAAAACCATTCAAACGGGAAAACCAACGGTCTAATCCATATAAACAAAAATGTTAATAGAACAGCAATCTGTTAACAGCGAATTTTGATTTCCAGTTAACTGTTGGCACACGACGTAAACTAACTTATTTCCATTTGTTGGCCTCGGTTGTCGAGTAGTCTAAATAGTTCATACTAGTATACAGTGATCACTAGATTGTTAACACCGATGTTGTTAGTTCGAACATAGCTTGTGCCAGTTGCGCTCGACTGAGTACTCAACTCAACATTTTTTCTGTGTAAGGTATGTGTTTCTCGCCGAGTAGTCTTGCTTCTTCTATAGCTTTAAATAAAAACTAGCCGCCATTATAAAGCCAAGAGTCCTAGAGTTAACAATCATCAATCAATAATACATAATAATAGAGGCCTCAAGGAAGATTAGCCTTATAGCTAACTGTGTAACCCTCTTTAAATAAAGAATTATTATTATACATCAGGTACTGTGGATTCATTATTATTCGTTGGATACCAATTTTCGTGGATTTCGTGGGTACAGTTAAACCACGAAATTAAATGTTCAACGAATGACAAATTTTCTATAGGCTTGTATGCAGACATTGGCAAAACCCCGAAATTAAATATCCACGAACATACAATTTTTCCCTTATCCACGAAAATTGGTACCCACGAAAATAAATGAATTCACAGTATAACAAGATAGCAGCCATTTAAAAGAATGGCAACACATATCTTAAGAAAATATCATATGCTGTTGAAACCTTTAAGAGTATGAATATTTCTGATTCTTGTGTCCACGTGGTATTTTTTTTATCTCTTGATAATCAATCTTTTTTACTTACTATTCACACCTAATTTTAATGGAGGTTGGAATTACTAGAAGATCAGAGTTATCCTTCTTTGTACATATTACAAATGTGTTACTAGCCATCGCAAAGGAAATTAAAGTCTTTTGAAACGAGTTTCTGGTGATCATAATGTACGAGAAATTTTAAAACCAAATGCATGCATATATTCGTAACTAGGTCTTTTCGTGTTTTTATCATTTATTACGAATCCATAGCGTTAGCTGCTAATTATTTTTTGTTTTTTGAGGCCGAAGTATAACGATCATGACCTTTATAAATAATAAATACAGAGAGGTAGCCCCAACTAAGCTTTGTTTTGAGAAAAAGGTATATGTTTATTTGGGTTTTTTTTCTAAATATTTTCCAAGCGTTCCTATTTGTGGATTCAACTTTGTCGTTACAATTGTGTATTGAATATTTTCTTTTAAATCGTTTATCACTACCTTTACACTCCTTCCACTTATACGTTCAATTTTCTTCAAACATGATTTTCCTTTTGCACTTGCTCAGTGCGATTACAGAATTTCTAATGAGGTGGTCATTTCTAAGGTCACTACATACATATGTCATACAACAACTAGATGTTTTTGAGAAAATAATAACTTGTTCACAAACTGTGGTCATACAAATATCAAGAAAAAGATATCCTATATAAATACTTCATCTTGAAGTTTATCCGAAAGATTAATCATAAAATGAAAAAAACGGAAGACGATTTATTGTCAATATAAAGTTTAGACGAGGAAGTGAAGCTATTACTACCAGAGGACCATTCATATGGCAAAATTTGGGGTACTTTGCTAATTTGCATAGCGGCCATATTGCCTTATCATGACGACAGCCTTTACAATAGAATAATACATACCCCTTAAATATAAATGTAAATATGCCAATTCCTATGTCGAATGAACAGTTTATCCGCATATAGTTGAATTGTACATGTTTTTTGGCTTCTGTCAGAGTACAAATGAACATTGTCTACTTTGAAAACTTTCGGCCTTTTTAGTTTGAAAATCTGAAGCGTAACCGTCTAATAATTGGTATATAAATTAACGAAAAATCGTAAACAAACAATATTCAAAATAGAAATAAAGATACAAAAAGATATTGTTCATGATTTGTCCGCATATAGGGAAATACCTTGTAGGTTGTCCACATATAGGGAAACACCTTGTAGGTTGTCCGCATATAGGGAAACACCTTGTAGGTTGTCCGCATATAGGGAAACACCTTGTAGGTTGTCCGCATATAGGGAAACACCTTGTAGGTTGTCCGCATATAGGGAAACACCTTGTAGGTTGTCCGCATATAGGGAAACACCTTGTAGGTTGTCCGCATATAGGGAAACACCTTGTAGGTTGTCCGCATATAGGGAAACACCTTGTAGGTTGTCCGCATATAGGGAAACACCTTGTAGGTTGTCCGCATATAGGGAAACACCTTGTAGGTTGTCCGCATATAGGGAAACACCTTGTAGGTTGTCCACATATAGGGAAACACCTTGTAGGTTGTCCGCATATAGGGAAACACCTTGTAGGTTGTCCACATATAGGGAAACACCTTGTAGGTTGTTCAGGTGTAATAACTGTTATCTTACCTGCTGTCTTAAGTTTTCGGCCAAAATTCAAATTGGTGGCCTTCGGCTGTTATCTGCTCTTTGGTCAGGTTTTTGTTCCTTTGACATATTACCCATTTCCATTCTCAATTTTATAACATGTATAACTAGGCTGTTTCCTATAAATACATTATTTAACGAGGAAGTTTAACTACTAATGGACTGATAAGTATAGATTATCGGTTGTTTTTTTTATACATATATATCGTTAACTATCAGCTGCGAGTCACAATGTGAACCTTTTTTGGCGAGTGAGCGCAGCAAAACGAACGAAAAAGCTTCATATTGTGTCGAGCGCCTGATGTTTTACGATATTCGATAAGCTGTTTATTGTTCTATTACTGGTCTTTCTTCCTTCCTTTAAACAGTTTTATGTTTGACATAAGCAAGCTTGATAACATCTCTTCACACATTGTGACGTCACTGATAACTTCTTCTTACATGTGATGGCGAATTGAAAAATCGTTATATTGTTCTCAATCGCTCTTTCAATTCGTGCATACGAGTTTTGTTTAAAATAAAGAAGGATTATTAGAAAAGAAAAGAGTATTTTTAATGCACAGGCGACACTATTGTAGTGTTATTACTTCGTCCCTCACATATATCTTTAAAACAACCTATCCGGAAATAAATGAACACGAAATTTCATAATAGGTCACGACCTTTAGTTGTTTATCTAATACTAAACACATAAAAATATATGAAATATTATATATGAAAAAAAAATGGATTGATTAGATGGATAATTTAACAGATAGCGAATGCTGTTATTGTATTTTTTCGAGATTTTACTAATTATTTCTCGTTCATCTAACTTCAAAATGGTGCAGTTTTTACACATTGTGTATTCGAACAATATGATGTCAATACATTAAGGACATTAAGATGTGGGATATATATCAATAAGACAGTAAAGACACGATACAGAAAACCATAAGACATAAACGGACCAACAAACAGTCCTCATACCTATATACATTTTTGTACATGTCTGGAAAGTACTTTGCGCCTAAAGTCTTGGAAAGATGGGATTTAATTTAAACGATACGATCAAAGATCGGCAATAAAAAAAAATATTTTAAAAGATAACATATATATAAATCCAAAGTACAGTGCACGACAACCTGGCTTGGAAATTGCATATGAAGATGATTGAAGGTCAAACTTGTTTAATTTGATAATTTACACTGCATGTAAAGCAATTTACAATGGATATCAGTTCAAAGGAAGCATATAACAACAGTATAACAAAACATCAGGTAAAGAGAACATTACACGCCAAGGTCATAATGCAAGGTTACACGCCCTCCATATCATACCGTGAAAACAGTCTACATGACATTAATGTGTTTACCACTAAATAAAGCTTGGTGGTTATAAGGTGGAAAACTAACTATAATCACATAATAATATTACAGCGGTTGTTTGGCGGACGCTGGTATTGATTCGGAATTTTGTATTCTAGTGATAAAAATGTTTCAGGAACAATGATCTTAAAAGCTTTAGGATCTGATAAGGAGATTACGTTGGCATTGTCCACCGGCAGTAACGAAGTGATGAGATGCCAGCTTCTACCAAAGAGATAAACTAACATTTTAGGCTTTACCATAATGAATTTCACAGCTTAATACTCTGTTTGCCGATAGGCTGTCTGCAACGTCAAATTTATAAAAAAAATAATGAGATTTTATAACAGGAAAAAAAGGTTAATAAACATGGAGATGAATATCTTCCAGAATTCTGGACATAACAGCTGAAATAAATCGAGGTTGTAAGAAAACTACACATAAACCACTTCTCAATAAAGATAAGACATCTGAATGTGAATGATACATATGTTAAATAACCTTATCAAACAATAACAATTAATAAAAAAAAATGACAAAGTAAAGGATCATTGCGTATAAAATATAAACGTTTTTGTACTCGGCGCAAAAATGGGGAAGGGCTAGGTAGAACCTCGTCATTCCCCAGTTTCTCAGCCTCATACAAAAAAGTTTATATTTTTCTGACATTGACCTAATATTGTTTATATATTAATACACGTACCAAGTCATAAATATGACAATTGATATCCATTGTTAAAGCTGTTGACTTTGACAATTGATATCCATTGTTTGAGCTGTTGACTTTGACAATTGATATCCATTGTTTGAGCTGTTGACTTTGACATTTGTGGGGTTTTTTTTTATTTTGGTTCATTTGTATGTTTCATAGTTACCCATACCCACCATTTTATCTTAACATGTCCTGTACCAAGACAATACAATGGCAGGTGTCATCTTATAATAGACCACTTTCGAGTTCATCCGTCACCGGCAAAACTCGTCAATTATACACGCCTTTATGACGTCATTTACCAGATAGAGGGGCTCGCCTGTATCCCTGCACTATTAACATTCATCAAGCGTCTTAGTGATCGTCTTTGTGCAGGATAAACTAGAAATAATGGTTGCTCTGTAGGTACTTACTGACAATTCCCTAATGACAGCAGTGTTGATTGTCAATTTTGAGAATTCAATTTGCCGAATAATTCGTACAAGATAGAATTATAGTTTTCCAACCACTCGCTCAACATTGGAAGGGAAGTGACGACGCCCCTAAACGCACAAATGACGATGATAAAGGCGCGTATAATTGACGAGTTTTTTCCGGTGACGGATGAACTCGAAAGTGGTCTAATTTCTGAGTGTATTGCATTGTCGTTTTCTTTTGGTTGCACTTCAGTATTTCTGTTGTTTCGTTGTGTCCCTGTTAAAGTTGATGTGTTTCCCTCGGTTTTAGTTTGTAACCCGGTTTTGTTTTCTTTCAATCGATTTATGACTTTCGAACAGCGGTATTCTGCTGTTGCCTTTATTTAATGTAGCGTCCATTTTGCTGAATGAGTATATCTAATTTTAAGGGTCCAACTGAAGCCCGCCATCGGAATAAACTGTTGCATATTCACCTACAGCATTCGATTTATTGAGCATTGAGTTAATGGGTAACAAAGTAAATGGGTCTTTTGAGATGAACTATTTTTTATTTATTTTTAACAAACATTATTTTGTTTGAATAAATGGTTAATTACCATATACAGCAAAGTCGCAATTATTACTTAGCATGCCAGAAAATTGAATAGCAAGAAATGAAGTGTGCAACTTATTGTTGTTGGTTTTTTTTAAAACTTTACGATGTATGTGTACTACACTTTAGATTCCATAATTTGTATTAACCCTCTGGCATTTTCTTGGGAATTGCTGCTTTTGCATTTCCCAGAAACCATTTATCTAAAAAAAAAAAATTAATACCGTGACAGTCTTATAGTCATATCTTTCCATACATCTCATCTTAAAAATTCTGAGATATCTTTTTTCGACGTAAATACTATAGATTTCCGAAAGCTTGCATCTAAATAAACCAGGACATAGTTTTTTGTTATCTTCCCATACTTGAAATGTATAAACGGAAATATCTGTCTTGCTCTTATATTTCATTATTCATAATTGGGTTTTGATGCTGTTTTGCTGTCTATCTAACGGATTAATGTTCACAACTCTTTGTAGTAAATTTACTTATATATTTACCAGGTAAATAACGTGTTTCAATCGAAGAAGACAATTTCATAAAAAAATTAAAGTGAATTAAGATTCATAAATAAAATGGCTCACAATAAAAGTAAACATCTTGATGTCAGCATTGATTTCTATTACGTCAAAAATTTACAAATCGAAGTTAATGCTGTAAAAAAAAGTTGTATAGTTAGATACACAGTAATTAGTGATGTCATAATGTTTAGGTATACATGTATTAATATTAAATCAGCCAGAAATATCTTAGTAGGCTCTATTACAAGACAAAAGCGCTGTACCTTTGCTTTGCTTTTTTTTTTTTGTGCATGTACTGATTTTGTGTCATGGATGGATACCCCATATCTTTTGTTTTTTTTCTATTATACGAACTATTTACATGTTTCAACACGAATATGTATGTGCTTCAAAGGTGCGTAGTGGGTTTTTTTGGGGTTTTTTTTTTTTTGGGGGGGGGGGTTCTTTTTTTTCACTGCTTTTATCATATTTATTCTAACGAATCATAATAAACGGAACACGTTAAAATTGTATAAACGGGGTATTTTTGAAAAAAGAAGAAAAAGGTTAATAAATGAATACTGAACTCCGAGGAAAGTTCAAAACGGAAAGTCAGTAATCAAATGGCAAAATCAAAAGCTTGAACATATCAAACGATCGTGAATGGATAACAACTGTCATTTTCCTGACTTGGAACAGCCATTTTTGTAGGTTGACAATGGCGGATTGTACCTTGTTTTATAGCTAGCTAAACCTCCCATGTACTTTTATGACAGTCGAAAAATTCCATTATATTGACATCAATGTGACAATCAATACAATTGTACTGGACAAGATAGAAGTACATGAAGATATTATCGAAATAGAATTATTGCCTCCTTGATAGCTGTAAAATTCCATTCCACAGTCAGATGGACTGCTTGATACAAACTTTATTTAACAATCATCTTTAATTGCGAATTAAGACATTGTTCAAAATTAACGTCGTTTTGATGTAACATCAAAACATTTGTTCATGTCACAAGTCCGGGATGGGCTTGAAGTTTATTAAAAATCTATACTAATTCATCACGATAAACGTTGATTACACCGAGCAAAACACGTTGATTAATCTTTCAAACGGTCTATTATGTCCTTCAGGTTGTTAATAAGTTACAAATATATTAACTGTTGGCTCTGCTGAGTTGAAAGTGACAGGAGCATGAAAAATTATCAGTGAATGCAAATGTCATGCGTTAAATCCATGGCAAGCAATGAGAGTAAGCTTGATAAAAGCAGCACTGATGATTTTTACAGAACATTTTAAGTATCGCTAAAAATAGAAAGTAATAAGTTTATTTTATGTTGTGGAACCGGAAGTAGACATAATAAAAGAGTCCATAACGTTCCAAGCTTCATTTGACTTCGAATATAAACAATTGTTTTCCTACGATTGAAAATAGATCTGTTGAATTAATTTAACAAAAACTAAAAATTAATTTAGTAGTTACATAAACATATTTATAGCTAGCGGCACATTGTATTGAATATCATTTAAAAATTGACACAGAAATATGAGAAAATAGTTCTGTCATTTATTTATTAAACTCCTACATCACTTGAAAACGAAACACACATGCTCGATTTACTCTTTAAATGTATCGGTAACTGACGTCAATTTTTATCCTTTAAACAAAATTTTATCAACGAATGTGCAAAAATAAGGAGAAACTGAAAATTGTCTCTTTATATAAATTTTTTCCAAGACAAGTTATTTTTGATTTTGTATTCATTTTATATCAGATAAAATCAATAAAATGGCACTAAACAATATAACCCAACGTTGGAACTCAGCTTCATAGTGAATTGACGTTCTTTATATAACATTTTACAATTAAAAGTAAATGTAACAAAAACATCATGCAATTAAAAGAGGGACGAAAGATACCAAAGGGACAGTCAAACTCATAAATCTAAAATAAACTGACAACGCCATGGCTAAAAATGAAAAAGACAAACAGACAAACAATAGTACACATGACACAACATAGAATACTAAAGAATAAACAACACGAACCCTACCAAAAACTAGGGGTGATCTCAGGTGCTCCGGAAGGGTAAGCAGATCCTGCTCCACATGTGGCACCCGTCGTGTTGCTTTGTGATTGTATGATGGTAATTTGAAACATGTAGATATAATATGACTATCAAGACAAATCTGAATATTTAATAATAGATAAAAGAAGATATGGTATGTGTGCCAATAAGACAACTCTCCATCCAATTCACAAATTGTAAAAAGTAAACCATTATATGTGAAAGTACGGCCTTCAATTCGAAGCCCTAGCTCACACCAAACAGCAAGCTATAAAAAGACCCCAACATGACTATTGTAAAACCAATGAAACCGGAAAAGCAACGGTATAATCTATAATAAAAAAAAAGAGTAACACGAAACACTTATGCACCACATTGCATACATTATTGTCTGTGTTCACAAAAATGTTGTATGTTTATTATGTTGGTGCGCACCCGTAAGTTTAGATCTTTGGAAAACGAAATTATCATTGTAAAATTGTACTTCGGAGCTTTGAAATGATTCTATAGATAATAACACTGTTTTTTACTTTTTATTCCTATAATTAAATACATGGTCTCGACATCAATCAAAATAAACGTCATTGAATACTGATATTTTTTATCATTGTGTGATGCTACTCCACTCTAATTTCCAAATATGTA
Organism: Mytilus trossulus; assembly: GCF_036588685.1. Lineage (NCBI taxonomy): Eukaryota > Metazoa > Mollusca > Bivalvia > Mytilida > Mytilidae > Mytilus > Mytilus trossulus. Next base: position 8,733,890 of record NC_086375.1, read on the forward strand.
CATAATATATTAAATTGAAAATTCCAAGAAATTATATCAATGTTGAGAACAGGAGGATTCAAACATCAAAAACTATATATAGTTATGATATTTATACAAAATTTAGAAAGTAGATACGATCGAGGTAATAAAATATGTACAGATATGGGTGGATTTTGTAGTGCGATGTTCGATTTCTGACAGTAATGCAGTTTTCCGGGTTTTTCATTCTTTGAACAAAATCTTCTCATAATTGGTTAATAACTGAAAGTATACAAAATAAGGATTGACAATTATATTTTTTAAAGTATATAAATTAATTTGGTAAGAAGGATATTGCATGATTCTATACCAATGCTTACATTATGTACATGTTGTCGATGGTTAAACTTAGTTTTCAAGGTCAAATATGAGTTGACTCATTTTTGTTATAGATGTCATTAGACACAATATTTTACAAACGCATACAAAATTTGCATTATTAAAACGGACTTAACATGAAATTGTGAATCGTCGAAGTTTAGATATATTCCCTATGACGGTGTTATTACAGGGGACCTCAAAATCGTCCAGGACAGAGAGATTAAACACTTTTTGAAAAAAAAAGAACCAAAATATCGTCCTCCATCTAAAATAGATTGGAAGGAGTGTCGTCAAGTCACCAAAAATGATCTTTCCTCGTTTTGTAAAGAGTGGTATAAACGGGGAAAATATGTTAAAAAATCTCTTGATTCTTATTTAAATAACTGTATGAATGTGGTAGATAAGGGAATATCACATTTTGAAAATGATTTAGAAGTAACTTATAGAGTACATAAAACACATATTTCCAGAATAAGAAGTAAAGTTCAAGAACTTTCAAAGCGGTTTGTGTTTGTACCGGCCGACAAAGCAGCCAACAATTGTGACAAAGAGTCATATAGTAAACAACATATCACAACCAAATCAAAGCTTAAGGCTTCTTCTGAGAATTGGAAGGTCCCTACTATGTATTGGCTACCTAAACTACATAAAAAAACCATTTAAATATCGTTTCATATCGGCCTCTAGTAAGTGTTCTACAACATATCTCTTGTGGACAGTTGTCTCATTGGCAATCATACCACATCTTCTTTTTTTATATTTCAGTGCTTTAAACAAGTTTATTAACTACTATTAAAGAGCAGTTGTTGGCATGACACGGGTTATGTTCTTCTCATATATGTTATGATGGTTTGATACTAAACCCCTAACGGGAAGGATTGTGCCTGATATTCATATGATGAAATCATAATCTTTCAATCAGTTTAATTGAAGTCTGGAGCTGGCATGTCAGTTAACTGCCAGTAGTCTGTTGTTATTTATGTATAATTGTCATTTTGTTCATTTTCTTTGGTTACATCTTCTGACATCAGACTCGGACTTCTCTTGAATTGAATTTTAAATATATGTATTGTTATGCGTTTACTTTTCTACATTGGCTAGAGGTATAGGGAGAGGGTTGAGATCTCATAAACATGTTTAACCCCGCCGCATTTTTGCGCCTGTCCCAAGTTCCTTTGGCACCATCTTACGGTGTTTATATTTCACAGCTCGTTCGGTATTCCCGTTTCTGTTGTGACGTTTTTTTATTATTTTATTAGTATAAATATTGATTTTGTTATCAGTAAATTAAAAGCAAACAAAATATTACTAGTATGTTATATACATATACACATTCATTGATCTACAATCTGTCAATATCTGTATCTTGGCATTGCACAATGTCATGTTTTTCTCTGGCTGTTTATGACGTCTTTGCACTAACTTCATTGGAGTTGGATGTGTACGGCTTGATAATTTAGTCTTAGATGCATGATTTTTGTAATAGTTGTTTGTGGCTTTGAACTAGCTGTCAGTTAACTGCGAGTACTCTCAGATGTGTTCCTATTGTCTTTTTGTTTTTGGGATGTACAAGTACCCAGCCACGTCCGCTTGTATTTTTGTCCATCTGATGAGTTAAGCCTTTTTCAACTGATTTTTATAGTTCGTTCTTATGTTGTACTGTTATACCACTGTCTCAGGTTAGGGGAGGGCTGGAATCCCGCTAACATGTTTAACCCCGCCACAGTATTTATGTATGTGCCTGTCCCAAGTCAGGAGCCTGTAATTCAGTGGTTGTCGTTTTTTTATGTTTTACATATTTGTTTTTCGTTCATTTTTTTAAATAAATAAGGCCGTTATTTTTCTCGTTTTAATTGATTTACATTGTCATTTCAGGGCCTTTAATGCGGTATGGGCTTTGCTCATTGTTGAAGGCCGTACGGTGACCTATAGTTGTTAATTTCTGTGTCATTTTGGTCTCTTGTGGAGAGTTGTCTCATTGGCAATCATACCACATCTTCTTTTTTATATTCATCATTCTGAATGACATTTCAATTTCAGTAAATCATGTCAAATGTTTTAAAGATTATAAATGACATCAAACTGAGTTTGAATTCCTTCATAAAACTTGAATTTTTACCCAACATTAAGTAAATCATAAAAGGCAATTAGGCTGTGTTTTATCCCGGTGTCTTGTACACTTTTATTAAATTAGCTTTAACCAGAACCAAGGTTAGAGCATCAAATATGGGTTACATTAATTATTAATTATTCAATTGATCTTGACATTGATATGTTAACAGTACAATATTTGCAAGAAAAAGATGTAGAATTGTAATATATTGTCTTTTAACGACATCATTTCCATGAGATACGTTGGCAGTACAATCCTTTACCAAAAACAAAACGTGCAAATAAAATATATTGTCGTTTTTACGACATCATGCATGGAGTTTACAGAATTCTCTTAATGATTTGAGAAGTATATAGTTCACTAAAACAATTCAAATAAAGTTGAGAATGGAAATAGCATTTTTATAGTTTTGCTCTACATGTCATCGCCATGCAGACCTTTCAATCTCCCATTGACTATATTATATTTATATATTATATATGTATATTCTTTCGGAAAGGCTGTCAAAAACTCTTTAATGAAAAAAATTATGGGAACGTTTTACATGAGGTTTTTATAATTATCATAACCTCGTGTGTAAATAAGATTGTGTTTACTCTTTTGATTATCATTTGATGAAGACAGAAATACTTATCAATTCAAAAACTCGTCGATAGTGGCAAACTTCCAAAGCTTTGTAAAAGACCATGAGGTTCTTGTTAATTGAAATGTTGTTTCCATTAAGTTAATAAAGACTTCATAACAATTAGAAATAACACTTAATGTCTGAAAAACACCAACTGTTTAATAACAAAAGATCAATTCCAATGTTTGTACAAGATAGCCTTATGAAAAAAAAAACCTAAAGAAATAGAAAATTCAATGTGTCAAAAATTATCTTTGCGAAGCAGTGTATGAGTGGTTATGTACAAGGCAGAAAATTTACGCCTTAAAAAAAGCTTGTATCAAATGTTTCTTGATCTAGTTTGAGAGTTAATCCCATACAGAAACTTTTGCAAAACTTATAATTAATAATGTATCTTGAAATATTAATGTTTACAAATAAGACGTTATATAGTTTCTGAGATAATTTTAAACGCTACTATCCAACATTGTGAGTTTTGTTTAAAAAATGAAAGAAGGCGCATTTGTCTGTACAAAATAATTTATTAACTGGAATTAAATTTCATCGTTCAAGAATTACGTTACTTTGAAGTACTTCCTCTTATTACATTAATAGACAGAAAATAAACTGTTAACTTGAATAAAAGCTTTACCAAAGCAGCATTGTTTAGCACTTGTAATGACGTAAAGAACTACCTATTATCCTCAGTTATAGATATCAACCAGAGAGTCGATGGCTCGTGAACTGATAATGACTTGTCATCAATCTGAACAGAATAAAATTGAGAATGGAATTCTGAACGTGTCAAATAAAACTAGAGTAGTATTAGTATCTACTTGAAATAACCACATATCTAATCTGTAAATCAAACAATTTCTTGAATATCTCATTCTAAAGACACTATAAACTGTCTTCATTCATGAAAATCATATTATGCACAAATCAATTAAACCCGTTAGAGTGATTGAAAACGATTTTATCAGTCTGGTTTTTTTTTGTCACGAAAAAATGGTGTTTCCTTACACATTTATATCACTATACATTATTGTTTTGGGGCATGTCGAAGACCAACTTATTGGGAGGGATTTTCTCGATGTGTTGAATACCAATTGATGACCTTTGGCTGTTTTCTACTCTTTGATCAGGTTGTTTCCATTCTTAAATTCGATTGAAATATAACTGAATGATATGTTTTTAGTCTTAAAGATCGTACATGTGAATATCAAGATATGAATGATTATCGAAGATAAACAAAGGTGATGGATATTGAAAACATAGAAATATAATTATAACAATAATTTCATTTTGCTGGTAACTAACTTATGATTTTTTTTCTGAAAACCAGGCGCCATATGTGGATTATGTCAACATTGCACAGCATATGAATTAAAGAGCAACATAAACCACACCAACAACCGGTGGGAAACAGGAAGATAAATAAAAAAAAAAAGAGATTTGGTAAGATTGCCAATGAGACAACTCTCCACAAGAGACCAAAATGACACAGACATTAACAACTATAGGTCATAGTACGGCCTTTAACAATGGGCAAAGCCCATACCGCATAGTCAGCTATAAAATGCCCCAAAATGACAATGTGAAGAACATTCCCCTCACCTCACACCCATTCTTTTTGTTTTGTCAAACAGAATCTTGTTTACAACTTACCAATTACAATTCTTTTGTACAAATGTAGCAAATTATATAATATGTTAATTTTTGGTGCAATAGATGAAGAAAACAGTTAAATATTAAATGACGAAGAAAAAGAGCAGCGCATGGGACGTTTCGAAACAGATATCATCGGGCTTTTTCATTACGTATCCTTAATCAGCAACCAGCAGTCGTACTGAAACAATAGTTCTTATTTAGTTAGCTTTGATAAAAAAAAATATACTGTACAGTATAAGATGCTATCAAAATTTATATTGTAACGTGTAGTGATATCAATTTTAAACAATGAAAAAACTTAAATTTGTACATACGGACCATCAGAAGAGTTTCAAAAGAACATTGCTACTGAGTTATATAGAAAAACATAAACTGCACAGTAACCTTTTACTCATATTTGCTGCCCAAAGGCTGAGATCCAATAATGTTATTTTAGTACATATTTTTTACTTACTGTGTTTTTTTTTTTTTATATTTGGGACTTTGATTAATAAATATTATTTGTGTTTTGATTACATTTTGTATCTAATTGCTGAATACTTTGACACTGTTGTGCTTAAATAAAATTCAGTTTATTCTGAAAACGTTTTGAAGCATTTCTACTGGTATTATCATTCGACATTACAGATCTTTCTGTTTTGCCTATCATTCCCATGTTCCTATTTTGTTGTGATGTTTTGTATTTTTTTTTAGTTCAGTAACAAGACCTCGATATCCATAATTTACTGATATATTGAAAGTACATAATACTATTCATCAATTACATGTAACAGATATTTTAGCCTACCATAAAAAAAAATCTGCCTTAAATGCAAGGCACATTAACCTTGGGGTGGGGAGATTACAATTTTCTCTTTATATGCCTATAAAAAATCTGACATTTCATCAGTTTAAGATAACCGGTTAGCTGTATTGGCCCCGTTACTCGAATACGTGATGGCCAATACAACAAGTGGTATAATGCTATTGTGATGAATGATAACTTTTTGTTTGATATATGTACTTCAACCTTAGAAAAAAAAAGAAAAAAAAAAGAATCCCTCTTCAAAATGCAATCGATAAGAATTGAATTTTAATTTGACATCATATTTTCGCAAAGTTCTAATTCCAATAAACTACAGCTGCACGTGATTCGAATAAAAATAACATCACAAAATTACTGAACTCCGAGTAAAAATCAAAACGGAATGTCCCTTATCAAATGGGAAAAACAAAAGCTTAAACACATCAAACGAAAAGATACTACTGTCATATTACTGACTAGGAACATGCATTTTTAATATATTTACCCAGATAAATCTCCCGATTGAAGTCAAAATTGAAATTGCAACGTTAGTTCTATTTTGAAAAAAACCTAGAAGTTGGAATGGTCAGTTTTTCAGGTTTTGCTTGCTGGAATTTAAATAAAATTTAAGTAGATATATATTAGTTTTATTGTTCATCTGTTGATTTTGTATAACAATTTTGGTTCATTAAATCAAAACGACTTCCTTTTGAATGTATGTTATAGGTCCGTTAAATTGTTAGAAATAATTCTATCAGAATCAACACAATTCCTTATATCATGCTTTGTGTTAATTTAAACAAGGGTAGGCATTATATTTGTATATATTTTATTTCTCGTTTTCAAAATATTGGCAAATATAAAGCCTACCCATGAGCATATGCCATGAAAGAATTATTTCTTAAGTAAAACTTTGTGTTGAAACTGAATATCATTGAATTATAAAATATTGCATGATCATGATGATTCGAGTAATTTACGTTTTTCTACCCTAAGACAAAGTCAACACTGGCCGTATTTGACTCTACTTTTCTTAGAAGAATGTTTGCTTTCCAATGTTCTTCAACGTCGAATTGAATTTTGGATATCGACTGAAATTATAAATGTCTAGTTCAAACGCCACTGATGAGTCGTATGAAAAGAATGGCTCAGCTGACGTACTAAAAAGTAAAATAACAAAAAAAAACGAACCCTGATGAAAATTCAAAACGGAAACTTCGTAATCAAATGGCAAAATCAAATGACCAAACACATCAAACAAATGAATAACAAATGTCATATTCTGACTTGTAACTTTCTCATTATCCTGGTATCTTTGGTTAGTTTTTTTTTTGGATAGAATAAAACATCAGACAAAGTACAAGGTACGATAAGGCCTGATTTTGCCCCCCACCCCCACCCCCCCCCCCCCTTCTATTTTCTCATTTTAAAAATTTTGTTTTGGAAAGCTACTTAAATTAAACGTTAAAATATTCCCTTAGGTTTGAAGTTTGATTGAATGAACTTCGAAACCTTTAATTTCAGAAATTGGGTGAGGTTAGGGGATTAAAAGGGAATCAAAAACGTCAAAAGAAGGAAAAATAACGATTTTTGAGCATTGTTTCTTAAAATTAAATAGCATGCGCCTACGTGACCCCAAAAAATATGGCGATTCAGACAGCAAAAACAGTTCTTAAAACATTGGGAAAAAATCATCGGTCACTTTGGCACAGGAACTAAAAAAAAAAAATTGTGGTAAAATTACCTGCAAAATGAATAATAATTACAATATTTGAATAACAGCAGAAAGTTACCCCCCCTCACCTCACCCAGTTGCAAAAAATAGTGGTTTTGAAGTTCTTCCAAACAAACTTCAACCCTCAGGGAATGTTTTAACATAAAAAGTAGCTTTTCAAAACATAATTTGAAAACAGGCCTTAGCGTACATTGTCCTTTGTATTTTTCAATGTTGAGCATTAGTCTTTTGTTGAAATTTTTCTAGCATTGCATGTTGTGGTGCTGCATTATAAGATTTAAATACTGATTTACATGGCAATGGCCTTTTGGGAAAAGCATAATGTGGTGTTTACCTGATAAAATAACAGCTGATATTTCAAATATCATTTAATCTCGTATATAAAATAAAATTGTTACATAAGAGAAATAGATTAGTTTCCCACCCTTGAACTATGCAAACTAACTAACCGAGATAAAGTCATTTTGATCTCGATTTTAAAATTAAATATTCCTTAAAGACTCCGGTTAAATCGGTAAAAGGGGGGGGGGGGCTGAACATGTTTGAGTGCGCCCATCTCTTACTCTTTCCTTCGACAGTTGTTTACAAGCATAAGAACAAAAGGTAAAAATCAGCTGCAATGATCGTTACTATAAAGAAGTACCTCAAAAACTGTAAACAAAAACATTTTGTTTGGACAAAAGTTTTTAGAGCATTTACTGAAAGCTGGTTCAAAGTCAAGTACAACTATTACAACATGTTTTTATAGACTAGAAGTATCACTCAGTAAACATCCAACGGATACAGAGTACAGATGTCATAAACAGTCTTTAAACATAAGAAACAATGACTGGATGCTACCAACTATGATGTCTCACCATATCTTAATAAGAGTAGAAAATAGTTATCAAAGGTACCAGGATTATAATTTAATACGCCAGACGCGCGTTTCGTCTACATAATACTCATCAGTGACGCTCAGATAAAAAAAAGTTGCAAAGCCAAACAAGTAAAGAGTTGAAGAGCATTGAGGACCCAAAATTCCAAAAAAGTTGTGCCAAATACGGTTAAGGTTATCTATTCATGGAGATAAGAAAATCCTTAGTTTTTGGAAAAATTCAAAGATTTGAAACAGGAAATTTATAAAACTGACCATATATAATTGATATTCATGTCAAATCTGAAGTGCTGACTACTGGGCTGGTGATACCCTCGGGGACGAAACGACCACCAGCAGTGGCATCGACCCAGTGGTGTTAATAGTTATCAAAGGTACCAGGATTATAATTTAATACGCCAAACGCGCGTTTCGTCTACATAAGACTCATCAGTGACGCTCAGATCAAAAAAGTTGCAAAGCCAAACTAGTAAAGAGTTGAAGAGCATTGAGGACCCAAATTCCGCAAAAGTTGTGCCAAATACGGCTAAGGTAATCTATTCCTGGATATAAGAAAATCCTTAGTTTTGTGAAAAATTCAAAGTTTTTTACCAGGAAATTTATAAATCTGACCATATATAATTGATATACATGTCAACACCGGAGTGATGACTACTGGGCTGGTGATACCCTCGGGGACGAAACGTCCATCAGCAGTGGCATCGACCCAGTGGTGTAAATAGTTATCAAAGGAGCATACATGTCCGTTTGCCCTAAAGAAAACTTTAGTGCTTTGTAACACATTAGGATTTTAGTAAAATAGTTTATTTAAACAGTATTTATTCAAATAAATTTGATTTGATTAGGCAAAACGTATAGCCTATGTGAGCCCTCTCCACATTATATAAGTCAGGTTTTCAGAGAGCTAGTTAAATACGTTTAAAAGGTTCATACTGAGTCTGAGTTGAACAGCTATATCTGCTTTAAATCATATATACCATGCACTTCGCGAAGCCTCTTGAAAATCTGATTTGTAAGTCTATGGTATGATACTATCCAGTATCGAGTGCATATTATCTCATAATCAAGGTGAGCACGCTACCACCAGATAAAATTAAAAGAATCATTAGAAGTACTGTAATTGGTTGAATAAATCAAATAACGTGTCATATATTAATTAAGATTAATCCCTTGCTCGGTTATCAGTGCAACAATATTAAAGTAAGTATCCCAAGAGGACTAGCATCGTGGGAAATTATGGTGACACAATTGCAATAATGTCTTACATGTTCACACAAATACATAATATTGACTCACGAGGGAGGTGTAAATTACAATCGTCACAATGACCTACATGTATCTCTATCTTTTTCAATCATTTACATGTGAATTAGAAATAATACTTCACAATATAATTTCCAAGTTATTTTTTATTTATTCTATTCAGAACAAAGATTTGTAAAACCTAATCAAAATTCCATCAATAAAATCAAAACATTAATGTGACAGAACGGATATTGTGTTATTAATTAACGACAAAAAATTCTTAAACGTACTCGACAAGTCCCAAAGCCAAACAAGCAGACTTCCCCATTTCCATTCTCAATTTCATTTCATAATGTTCTTCATCTAAATTTTGCAGTCAAGAGTTCATAACGGGAGCGAATATTTACTTGTATTTAAAATGCTTACGTTTATACTGATTTGAGTGGAAATTTGGCAAAAATGTTTAAATACATGCGTCTGGCGTATCAAATTATAATCCTGGTACCTTTTATAACTATATTAAATAAATAATGGAATCAAATAATTGCAAGAATTACTTAATAGGTTTTATTACTTCAATATCAGTGTAAATCGCGTCTAGATTTTTTGTCATTAATCTCAAAATAAGAACGCATCTGGCGTATCAAATTATAAGCCTGGTACATTTGATAACTATTTACACAAGAGATATATATTTATAATGACATAGGATATGTTCCTTACGTCGTAACTACAATCCCCTTCCCTTTGATGAATGTGACCTACTGAATTAGACTTTTTACCGGTTTTGTTATAACATAAGCAACACGACGGGTGCCACCTGTGGAGCAGGATCTGCTTACCCTTCCGGAGCACATGAGATCACCCCTAGTTTTTGGTGCGGTTCGTGTTGCTTATTCTTTAGTTTTCTATGTTGTGTCATGTGTTCTATTGTTTTTCTGTTTGTCTTCTTTCATTTTTAGCCAGGCGTTGTCAGTTTATTTTCGATTTATGAGTTTAACTGTTCCTGTGGTATCTTTCGTCCCTCTTTTAACATTCATTCAATTGACGTTTACAACTCAATAACCGATATGTACCAAGTCTTGAATATGACAGTTGTTGTCCATTCGTTTGTTGTGATTTATCATTTGATTAGGGAAAAAAGTAAAATCATAAAAATACTGACCTCCGAGGAAAATTCAATCGGAAAGTCTCTTATCACATGGCAAAATCAAATGACAAAACAGATCAAACGAATGGACAACAACTGTCATAATCCTGACTTGGACAGGCATTGTCAAATGTAGAAAATGGTGGATTGATACTGGTTTTACAGCGCTTTTCGTTTTGAATTTTCTTCGGAGCTCAGTATTTGTGTGATTATACATTTTATATCAATAAAAATCTTAGTGGGTTTTATTCTGTGCTAAATATTGACCAATTGTAACGGACTTAGATATCCGACAAATCTCATGAGGGCGACGGAACGTTCGTCTCTTTGTCCGAAATTTCTAACAATTGTACTGGTTGTTACTTTGCGGAATGTTTAATACAATATGTATGAATAAAAACTGAGCTACTGTGTTATTGTTTGGATGATTATATTCAAGGTGCAATTACTACATAAGTAAGCCGCCTACAAAAACCAATAACAACAATTATATTTACTTTTGTCAATGAATGCATTTAGTAGTGATCTTAAAAACGCCAAATTGTATACATAAAATATATGATTCCCTGAGCTATTGCTCCAAATCAGCAATCTATTCACACTCTTCTGCAGTTAAATAAAAATATATGCAGTTTTACTAGTTTACTTCTGAATTGGGAATTACACATTTTTTGAGGTACGTTTACTATTGGTTTTTCTTTCAGTTTTATCGCAAAATGATCCGACAAAGCAATCACGTTATTATTCGATAAATACCGTAGTCACTTGAGAAAAAAGAAATTTGTTCGTTTTAATATACAGAATATAAAAGGTAGTTATATCAAAATTAAAAACAACACGCTTTACATTTCATGTGTTGGAAGCGCTGTTCCAATGTACATTTACCTGAAACGCTCAAAGTCGAATATTTGAAAGCAAAGCATGACTTTGTACAATCATGAAGTAAAATAACCGAAACAGTTGATGAGCTTATTCGTGTTATTTATGTCTCCTATATGACGAAAAAAGGACCTAATTTAACAAGTCATTTTAGCTCATCATAGATACCAGGATTAAATTTTGTATTTACGCCAGACGCGCGTTTCGTCCACATAAGACTCTTCAGTGACGCTCAAATCCAAAAAAATAAAAAGACCAAATAAAGATCGAAGTTGAAGAGTTGATAACCAATATTCCCTAAAGTTTTGCCAAATACAGCTAATGTAATCTATTCCTGAGGTAGAAAAGCCTTAGTATTTCATAAATTCGAAATTTTATGAACAGTTTATCTATCAATATGACCATATCAATCACCTTTGCCTGAGATAGTTGAAACCTTCTTTTCACTTTCACAATTTGTTAACGAACATTTTTTAAAGGTTTGTTATACATCATGTTAGTACCAACATTTTGACTACTGAGCTTATGATACACTCGTATTGTAACTAAATTTGGAGTAAAATACAACATTAACAGTTCTGATAAAAAAGTGTTTCAAAAAATAAAATGAATAGAATAGGTTATCTTATTTATACAACAAAAGACATAAGCACCGATTATCATTTATTTGCTGAAAATTATCATGAATTGGTATGAATTCAAAAATTACAATTCTAAAGATTTAAGATATAAGTAAATCATGTATAAGTGAAATAACCAAAAAAAAATCCAAGGAAAATTCAAAACGGAAATTCCTTTATCGAAAGTGAAAGACTGAGTTTATACATTTATTAAATAATACTGTACATAACACATTGGAATAATACGAGTCAGATTTCTAGAGAGCTTCATCAAAGTCAACAATCCATAGTTGGATATATCCTCCTACCTATTAATTATATACTGACATTGAGTTGACCAGACGTTTTATCTGACTTTATTTCATTGCGTAAATTGAGGAGAACATCACATTTTCATTTCCAGATCTTTGGTATGACGCAGCCTTGTGTAAAGGCGAGCACGCTTTCCATAAGACAACAATTAAATGTGGTTGAAAGAAAATGATAAGTGATATAAGTGAATGTATAATTGCTACCACGTTTCATATAATTTCATAAAAGACCTTTAAATAGATAGAACACGTGATAAATTTTCTATGCACCAATACCAAGTTATTTATCCCATGAGTCTTTAACATAATGGTAACTCATGGTTACTACTATAAAATTGCAAAAATATGTCATTTTCACGCGCAAGGGAGATGGAAAATGAAATCTTAAAAATTATCTTTATTTATTTATTTCTACTTCAATCTTTTATAGAACAAATCCAATATGATTCTGAAAAATATTTATCTTTCTCGATAAAGTACAAATTAAGTGAAATATAAATACAAGGGTATACAAAATAAAAACAAACTATAAATACCTCATCCGTCCAAACCGAATCACATAACAGGTTTCAAAATTCAAACAGACGGCATAATTGTTATCACGTGATATATGATCGTGTTTACTAGTTGCTTGTGAGTTGATCTCGTGATATAAGACAGCGTTAATCATTCGCTAGTGAGTTTTGATAACGACAACTCGTATTGGTCAACTAATTCGTAATGGTGACCGTAAAACTAATGTTGTGTCGTTTTCAGTTGTTTTTGTTCATAATAATATAAAATCTGTTAGTTAATAGCAGTTTTTCTGTAAGCGGCACATCCCTGTTAATGAAGTCTGTAAAGTCCGAATCAATCGAACTTCAGTGCCTTGCAGCACCAGAAAAACGTAAAGAAGAACACGATATCGTGATACATAAATACCGAGTCACATCACAAGATATACAACCAAGACAATTGCACGAGGACAAATACAGAGAAAACTGTAGAGTAAATAAAAAGATAAACAATTAAAAGGACTAGAGGCTATAAGTCCAGCAAGTCTTGTATTATTTTTGCAGTAGAAACTGAATATTTATTTACTTATTATTGAGTCTTGGCACTTTTCTGATGAAGGGAAAAAAAACGAGATGTTCTTTGACAGAACCTAGTTTATTATTGTTTGGCAAAGGCTGCGATGACATTTGAGTCTGAGTAGCAGTCGAAAGTTCTAGAATACTGTATCAGTTGGGAAATGTCGAAGCATCCAAAATGTCCACCAACATTACAAACATGAATAAACCAGAGCATTAGAATGATTTAGCGCATAATTTGTATTTGAGCAAATTAAAGAAAACCATTAAAAGAGTGACGAAAGATACTAGAGAGACAGTCAAACTCATAAATCGAAAATAAACTGAAACCGCCATGGCTAAAAATAAAAAAGAAAAACAGACAAACAAAAGTACACATAACACAACAAAGAAAACAAAAGAATAAGCAACACGAACCCCACCAAAAAATAAGGGTGATCTCAGGTGTTCCTGAAGGGTAAGCAGATCCTGCTCCACATGTGGCACCTGTCCTGTTGCTCATGTTATAACTAATCCGGTAAATAGTCTAATTCGGTAGATCACATTCATGAAAGTGATATAAGGAGATCATGAATGATTGTCAATGAGACTGTTCATCAGGGACCAAATGACGCGGATGTAAACTTACATCAGTGCAAACTTGTTCACCTTTCAGAAAAAAATCACTTAAAGGATAAATAATTGTATATTGGTCGTTTCAATATTTTCGGGCTTTCTGAACAACATCAACTTAATAATAATATTGTAATTTAAATAGGGTAACACATGCTTAACGATGTTCATATCTAACATTTCTTAATGTTATCTTTCGTGTCTCCTTTATATACCAGGTACAATACAATGAAAGGTTACTTGAAATAAAGTTGTAACTCATTAGTACGACCTTGAACTATGTATAACGCGACAAAGGTCAAACTAGTGATGTTTCTGCATAATGCATATGTAATGTTTCAAAAACGTCCGATATTTGTTTTTATATAGCGCGAGCATTTCCGTTGGTCGGATGTTTATTATATGTGATTCGTCCAAATGACATTCCTATGACTTTTAATTAAGAGTATTTATTGCATTTTTTTTCATTTGGAATGATTATTTGCAAAGCATTAAAACTATGGATTCAGTCATTTTGTTACTATCCAGAAATCACTAGAACTAATTTAGATTTCAGTTTTGTCATTAAAGGAACATCAATCTTTGACAATTAGTAGAAGGAATCCTCAGTCCGAGGCCATAGATAACATGTTGTATGCAATACGTCTTCAGGAAGTATTGATGATATTCCTTATTCTGTTAGATATGCATGTCGTTTACATCTCTATCTCGTTGTGCACTTTAAGAGGTTTGATGTCAACCAAAAGTACATCAATGAAAAAAAGAGCAAGTACAGAAAAGTAGGAGTGTTTTCATGCTTATTTCACAAGGACGCTGATTTCCATAACAATAATTTACAAAACACGTTCGATAAAGGTCTAACGTTTGATTTTGTCAAATACGACCAAAGTTTACTGAAGTTACGGCTATAAAAGAGGGACGAAAGATACCAGAGGGACAGGCAAAATCATAAATCGAAAATAAACTGACAACGCCATGGCTAAAAATGAAAAAGAAAAACAGACAAACAATAGTACACATGACACAACATAGAAAACTAAAGAATAAGCAACACGAACCCCACCAAAAAGTAAGGAGGATCTTTGTGCTGTCATCAAGGTCTTTCGATCGTGTTGTCTATTATGGCACATTTGTAGAAAAACACATTAACAAAAGTTCAGAACTTTAATTAAATTTAAACAGGTAAATTATTGAGGACTGACAAAATCAGATGTCAGCCATTATTAACCTGCAATACATATGGAAAACAACTGTCCTATACCTGACTTGTTCCAAGACAAACAGACACATAAGATAATGTCACAATACATTATACTGTATTGTCGATAACATCTCTTATCTCATCACATAACCGACTAAAAAGGGGCGACGGGAAAATAAGAGACATTCATACTAAAACATTTTTGCGCCTGCCCCAAGTCAGGAGCCTCTGGCCTTTGTAAGTCTTGTATTATTTTTAATTTTCGTTTCTTGTGTACAATTTGGAGTTAAGTATGGCGTTCATTATCACTGAACTAGTATATATATTGTTTAGGGGTCAGCTGAAGGACGTCTCCCGTTGCGGGAATTTTTCGCTGCATTGAAGACCAGTTGGTGACCTTCTGTTGTTGTCTGTTCTTCTATGGTCGGGTTGTTGTCTCTTTGACACATTCACCATTTCCATTCTCAATTTTGATAAGTCGGAAATAAACTGAGAACGCCGTGGCAAACAAAAAACAAAAAGCCAAGAAGACAAACAATAGATTTTGTTTCAATCATAACCTGAAGTAGAAATGCTAAACTCCAACTAGATTTTACAAGCAAAAAAAAAAGTCAATCGAACACAATAGAAAAAAATCTTAAAATCGATCGATTAATAAATGTAGAAAAATGTATTAACCATGTATAGAATTTGAAAAAGATATACAAATAGATTTTAATCAACGAATATATCTAACAAATGAAGCTGTTTTGAATGTAGCAACAACCGAGAGACTTTATGCTACCTAAGTCTAGTTTGATTAATTCTTGTATTGTTCAACCATTTATCTCCTGTTTAAAACACATTAATGATCAAACCGGGTTTCTATATACAATCAAAGCCACAGGGTGCATTTAGAGGTCAACATTAATGAGTCTGTACTTTATTGTCATTTGGCGTCAACAGGATTTGCATTGATATGTTTCATACCAAAATGGACTACTGTATGTATATTAGACGAAACAGACGTATCATAATAGAGTGGCGAAGATATAAGGGGGACATAAGTCAAATATAATAGAAAACTTTAAATCCCACAAAAACTAGAGTGATCTCATGTGTTGTTCTAGCTGTGTAAGCAGATCCTGGAACCCGTCGTGTTATTCATGTTAGTTTATTCTAGAACAAACCTAGTTACAAGTCTCATTCAATACATTCGTGAAAAAGGCGAAATTGAGGTTACGACATTAATGACTAATGACTACTAATTGATACAGACCTTTGTTGATTCCCTGATTTCGAAAAAAAGTATTAGTCATTTATTAAATAATGTCCTTCAGATGTTCAATACACATCAGTGTGCCACACATCCGGGTCTTTATATCTAAATATTGTCTTCAACAATGACAATCTGACTTTATTATAAAACAAAAAAACTGCCAAAATTAACCTTACACTATTAACGGTAATTAACATTCAATATGTAAATTTTAGCGCTCCAAAAACTCACCAATGAAAAATGAGCGGTATGGGATTTGCTCATTGTTGAAGGCCGTACGGTGGCCTATAGTTGTTAATGTCTGTGTCATTTTGGTCTTCTGTGGACAGATGTTTCATTGACAATTTACCACATCTTCTTTGTTATATTAACAAAATTACTTAACTCCAAGTTTAAAACAGGTGATCCTTTATCAACTAGCAAATTCAAAGCTCAAACGAATTAAACTATTGGAAAACAACAGTCAAGATATTGACTTGGTACAAACTAAACTCACCATATATACAAGGATTGAAATTTTATATTTGCTCCAGACGCGCGTTTCGTCTACAAAAGACTCATCAGTGACGCTCGAATAAAAAAAATGTTAAAAAGGCCAAATAAAATAATACATATAACATCATATCAAATTTAAACAAACGACATGTTTGCAATTAAAAAGAAAGTAAACTTAATAGATTTGTCCATAAGTAAAAACAAATTACTTTTATCAATATCCTCTGCCATGTTTCTCGCGTCAGTAATGAAATCTTCTTGTACCCTCTTTGGTGCTAATGGTTTTCCCCAGTTGTAAATCATGGTGTTAAGTTCTGCTATTCTATATTTTATTTGATTTTGAGATAATCAAACACCACACTGCTACTTTACCTACTTTTGGAACACTATAAGTCGAAAAAATAGTATTACAAACTCGTAAAAGTACACGAGTCAAATATAATTTGCGAAGAAAAATAAATGTCTTTAATATATGATTAACGTGTGTACAACGTGTATGTTTCATATCACTACAAGAAGTACCGGTTCCATGTTGAAAATTCAAATTATGAAATAATTAAGAGTATAAAAACAAAACAAAAACCTTAAATGTGCAACATTAATCGTAACGATTATTTTTTCCTTGGTGACATTCTAGTATAAAACTCACCCAAGGCGCTCGAATAAAATCAGAAAGAAAAACCATTCAATTACGAAATTGAAAAGCATTGAAAACCACAGTTCAAAAATGTTCAAAATATATGTCTGTGATAGAAAAGGGGGTATGTAACGATAGATATATTCCTTTTTCTTTTGTCAAAGTGTCAATACTTTGTACGACAATGTATGGTTATCACCTTGAACTTTTCTACCTCTAATTATATTGTTTACTATTCCCAGGTTAAATTATTCAACTATAATTGGTTAAATTCATCAAACACCGATAATCACAGATTTAAACAAAAGAGCATGCCTTTAATCGTGACGATTAAAATGGCTGATAGAATATAAGTCAATAAATAACACATGATGGCATACACAAAGGGATGACGGGGACAAAGTTCTAACAGAATTAAAGCAGATTGCATATTGTTTACCATAGGGATTTTAATTTCCTGACATTTAATGTTGATTACGTGTTTGTGTTTCTTTTGTATTTTTGTAACGGGCTGGACACATCGTTTTGGAACATTTCTCTTTGTTTAACTTATAACTAATAAGCAGACATAACGTTTTATAATTTAATAGAGACACTCAGACAGCTTTGAAATTTCATAACTGTTTTTACATTTTTGTAACCTTAGTACTTGCAAGGTTTTATGAGAATACACTATCTATATATTAAACGCTCCTTGAATGAAATATTTTCTGAGTGTAATAGGTACATTTTCGAGTTGACCCTATCTATTGTCAATTGATAGTCAAAATCAATAATATGACAAACAGCAAACAATATCATTTCCGTTTAGCAAAAACAAAGGAAACGACATACAACAGTAAAAACTAACATAGT
Organism: Mytilus trossulus; assembly: GCF_036588685.1. Lineage (NCBI taxonomy): Eukaryota > Metazoa > Mollusca > Bivalvia > Mytilida > Mytilidae > Mytilus > Mytilus trossulus. The sequence goes on from NC_086375.1 coordinate 8,752,349, forward strand.
ATAGCAAATAAAGATTGTCCAACACGCAACCAAACAAATACCAGGATGAATAAAGGTTGTCCAACACGCAACCAAACAAACACCAGGATGAATAAAGGTTGTCCGCAATTGTAAGCAGCACTAGTGACATCGGTTGTGCTGTATATCAGGCTCATGGCAAGTTCACGCGATCCACTGTTAATGTTATTGAATCAGTGTATTCAAAAATCAAGTTACGAGGTCATCTTACTTTTTGTCGTACTAGTGTATTTAGTATAAATAGTTTTCATTAGGAAAATTTATTGCTGGCCAAAAAAAAACGATATGCTGCCGGCAAAAAAAAAGATAAAGATAAAATATAAAAATTTAAGACTCTTTTTGCCAATTTAAGGAATTACTTTTATTATTATACCTTACATATAGTACTAAAAATTCGCGCGTATGGCGTTAATATTAAATTTGTATCCTGGTATCTATGATGAGTTTATTTCTATTGGGTAATACGTTATCACGTGACATAGAATAATTCAGTTATTATTAACAGCGGTGAATAACCACATTATCGGCACAAAACTCCATAGTTTGATTTTCTTTTCCTTTATTAAATGAATGACTGTATGTTTTTTTTCTGTCAATAAAGGAATAACATAAAAAAAAATGTGCTGCACTCTGACTAACCCGGTTTATTTTAACCACATTTTTACGTTATTTCGAATAAACAGATAATATATTACAGCCATTCCTTATGACTTAATTCTGAATTCATTTTAAGCCGGAGTGAATTATTAAAAATGACAAAATTATATCTATAAACTGATAGACAAAACACTGTCAGTCAATTGGGAGACGCGTTACATCAAAAAATAAATTATTTGAATGTGGAAATTATGACATATACCGAAAATAACGTTTTAAGGTAATTGACATATTTCCTTATTGTATTGCATTCCTTCGACCCCCCATTAGGTATACTCTTGACGAATGTTTGCAACAATATAATTTCAAAACTAATGTCAGTAAAAATCGTTACGAATATGTCTCACATGTAGATGGTTAGCAAAGGTACAAGGCTTGTAATTTATTACGCCCGAGGCGCGTTTCGTCTACATAAGACTCATAAGTGACATTCAGATCAAAATAGTTAGATAGCCAAATAAGTACAAAGAACTTTTCTTATATGAATATATATCAACAAAGGTAGAAATCACCCCCTAAAACACTTGAAGCAGGTTCGCGCACAACGGGGATCCGCGTAAATTATTGTAAACATAAAGGTTCCATTATATAGTTCATAACGTGATCTTTAGAAGGCGCGAAATATGAGGATTACATATTCCAGTGGAAAATACATCTTGTGCTTGGGGAATAGATAACAAAGATCAATTACAATTTCTGTTGCTTGACCCTGTCGTTCATCAAACTCACAACTTCCCTCTTTCCGAGTATGCAATTACAAGACAATCTAGCTGGACAAAGGTGAATTATTTAATAACGATTGCATATATAGAAACGAAATTGGCAAATTCCATATCATACACAAGTAACTGTCAAATGCATCAGATTCCATATCATACAGATGTAACTGTCAAATGCATCAGATTCCAAAAATCAATATAATTAACACTTTGATGATAAACCATTTAAAAGTAATGACGTTGAGTTCCAGAGCTGCTTTAACAACATTGATTACAATTAATCTGGAAATTGCTTTGATGCTGAAAGAAATAAACATATCGTCATCAATGAAAATGAGAATGTCGCAAAAACGTTAATGAGAAGTAATAATAAGGTTCAAACAATATACATAATTGCGACAGGAAGTACGGGTTATTCGCTTTCTATCTGCCTTCCATTTAATATTTTTCTTGAAACAACAAGAATAGATTCTTTTGAAAAGAGATCTTAAATAAAAAAAAAATCTTTAAATGTAAGATACCATCGTTACCTTCATATCTGTGATAAAAATGCGAAAGACATTACATGTAAAACTCGAACAAAGATGAAACGATAAACTAACTGTCATATCACTACATATTAATACGATCTTAAAGAAGGTCGTGGTCTGATTTATTTTGATTTTTTCATTAACGATTTCAGATTGCCTATTAAAGTCCATAAACTTTTCTATTTTAGATAACAATTGTCACATTCCATTTAGATAATTAGATTTCATGAACTTCCTTTTTCGACTAGTGTTGAATATCTCCTTGGCTTATCCACTTCTTTTTTCCACCAGGTGACATTTAGGAAAATAAACCTGAATTTACCTTGTCAGTTTTTTATAAGGTTTTCTGACTGGTACGTCTTAATATCTTTGCTCTATGCTCCTTGCTGACCGGTTGATGTCTATGGCATGGCAAAAGATTCTTTTGTAGCAGGTCACGTTTATTTTGACAATACTCCTCAATTCGATTTGGTTTGATAAACCTCTATTTCAGCAGATTTTTAATCCTTTATAGTTTGAATTTTCGAATTGGATTTTCGAGTTATTAACATTAGCACACTCCGATCGCCTATCATTCATGTAAGTTTCGATCTTTGCATGTGTAATTGATTTCATCTGTTAATACAAAACACAAGTTAGTAAATTCATTTATAGCACAAGATATTTGTTATTTCTACAAACGTTGAACTCCTTTTTGGGAGTTCATATTAACAATGAAAAGTAAAATAACACAAATACCGAACTCCGAGGAAAATCATAAACGGACAGTCCCTATGCAAATGACAAATCAAAAACTCAAACAAATCACCAACGAATGGAAAACAACTGTCATATTCGTGACGTGATACAAGCGTTTTGCTCTGTAGAAAATGGTGAATTTAACCTGGTATTATAGCTAGCTAAACCTCTCACTTGTATGACAGTCGCATACAATCCCATCATATTGGTAACGATGTGTGAACAAATTAAACAGTTAATATGAAGCATAATAGGCATTACCTGTAAATGGGGACGAAGTCTGTATGAATTATTTTTTTGTAACTTAAATATTTGTTAAAAAAAAGAAACGGAAATACCGTAACGTTTCCGATTTTGGTTCTGTTGTTAGGGATTTTAGTTGTGACGTTATTTAAGTTATGACGTCATATGCAATGTAAACAAAGAAACGCTATCAGTTAACGTTTTTTCATACCAAGGAATTATTAAAAATGAAATTGGTATTGTGTTTCTTCCTATTTTATACTAAACTGATAAATATATATTTTACTCAAAATTTCATACATACGAGACCGGAAAAAGGAAGTACATTGTAGATTTCTGCGCAGATGCGGGAATTCAAAACATGGCATCAAAAAAATTGAACGATTTTGAGTTCATTAGTACAATGAAAATTTTGGCGTCCCCATATTATTTCATATTAAATTAATTGCTAATTCTTTTTAATAACGATAATCTAAATTACATTCGGTCACTCAACTAGTTATGTAAAGCTTTATATCTCGTAATTTTTTTTAAATCAATTGTAACTCTTGAGATAATAAATAAATTTTTTTAAAGGTCTCACAATAATTCAGAATACACAATTTTTAAGAGTTTTCTATTTTAAGAATAAAAAAGACTAGTATTAAAAGAAATTATTCATATTACGTTGTAGATTGATATTGTTATGAATGGGGAAATTTGTGTCAGATAATTTTCGATTTATGAGTTTGAATGTCCTATTAGAGATTTACGGAAAGTCTCGGATCCGACTGTTGACTCCGACTCTGACAGCAAAAATTACAGGGGTCGTCTCAAAAAAGATTGAAAAAAAAATAAACATATCCTGCAATCTGGAGTAAACATTTTCCGGTTTAACAGATACAAAAATAAATGAAACATCAAGGTTAGGGAGTAATCTTTAGGATAGAAATCGGTGTGTGTGTGTGTGTGTGTGTTGCTTTTTTTTGGGGGGGGGAGGGGGGGTTACCAAGTTTTGTTCTAGACAACAGATGTGGATCAATATTATTAAAATAACGGAATTGTTTGGCAAAATTTTATCTCCCCCTTTTTTTAAGATCACGTAGCATGGTCCGCACTGAGTCACAATATTGCGTTACGGATGGTTGATATGTTTTACTGCGCAGCGGACAGTTACCTTTTGAAATGTAAAGCTAAAAATCGTTATGTTGTCCAGTTGCAAAAGATGACGGAAAAAACTACAGATGCCAAGTGATCAGAATATAACTCACAAATACCTTTGAGCTAAGAAACAATAAATAAGATATGTGAATGTTCAAACTATATAATATATAAATTTAGAAAATGAAGGAAATACTTTTATTTTTTTCTTAATCTACAATGAATCGGAATCGTTTTCAGAAGAACTAAAATAAACTCCGATAACTTTCATTTTTTTTTTTAATAAATCGGTTATATGCCATCTGGTTTTCGCAGATGATGTGCATCAACGGTCGCTTTTTGTCATTTCGCTTGTGTTTCTTTGGTGTTTGTGAAGATCCAGCTACATTTTCAAGAGATGGTTCTTTGTCAAATGTGGCTACCGCATTTGGCGCTTCTTCTAACTCTTCCGCTGAATCTGGCAGGTCATGCATCCACGGTTTCCCGGATGATGTCAGCAGTGTTTGTAGTGAAAGCTTTTGCTATTTTGAAAACAGATTTTTAGGCCACCAAATTTAAGCCAATGCACCGCTAAATTTTCAAGAAGAATGTGTGTTGTTGGGAGATAAAATCTATCATAATTGACATCCCGTCATTACGCCATTTCCGCGACAACACATTACTAGAAAACCAGATCAACAGAAACGCCAGAGAAGAAAATTTAACAGAGTTATTGCAGAATAAAGAATTCTTGTTGAACATGCCAGTGGTGACCTTAAAAATTATAAAGTGATGGGTACTTTGTGGAGGCACCCAAGACAAAAAGTCAGACTGATCGTGGAGACTTGTGCCGGATTTGTTAACAGAAGACAAAACTTATTTGAATAATTAAATCTTTGTGTCAAGTCTTGTTAAATTGTTCTCGAAAAAATAATTATTTAGTACTTTTTTTCTATTTTGAGATGACCCCCTTCATTTTACCTGTCAGTGTTGGTGTCAACAGTCGGATCCGAAACTTTCCGTAAATCTCTATTGGTATCTTTACACGAGAACATTGCAAATAGAACAGAAAAACATGATCTTCAACTTCGTACTTTATTTGGCCCTTTTAAATTTTTGGATTCGAGCGTCACTGATGAGTCTTTTGTAGACGAAACACGCGTCTGGCGTATATACAAAATTTAGTCCTGGTATCTATGATGAGTTTATTGACTATGCCTAAAACCACCTAAAAAGAAAAACCTTTCGCTTCAAGCTATCAAGAGGCGTATAGATACCCCCCCCCCCCAAAAAAAAACCCGATATGAAACAATTAAACAAAATCAGTATAAGTATAAGTGTATTAATCAAAAGGGAACACATTTGAAGAACAATTCCTGTACTTGTTAGCTCTAATACCATATAACTGTTTTTGCAACTAGAATCTATAAAAAGAGGCTGGTTATCCAAACCCTTCATGTAGGCCCCTTGTTGTAAAGCGGAATCTAAACATCAAATAACCAACAAAAAAAAAACAATTCATATAAAAATGCATGTACCTAGTAAGGAATATGACAGTTGTTTTCCATTCGTTTGGTGATTTTGAGCTGTTGATTTTGACTTTTAAGAAATGACGTTCGGTTTGGAAATTATCTTGGAGTTCAGTATTTTTTTTATTTTACTATTAATAATATGTATATCCCTGTTGTAAAAGCTTTTTGATGATGAAATTATAACGCTTACTAAAATCTGAGACATTTTACAACAATAAAAAGATATGCACTCATAACAAGGTGTCAACAGAAGACAACATTTAAGCAAAGAAAAATCAACAATTGTAAATTAGAATTTTGAAATGGACAGTACCATGTGAACTTATAATATTTAAGGAATGACTGTAATATTTTTCCTGTCTATTAAGAAATAACATTAAAAATAAGATGTACACAGAATAATTCGCGTAGCGGGTTATTTTTAAGTGGGCACCACATTTTTTCATGTTATTTCGTCAAAGACAGAAAAAATAATACAGTTATTCCTTATAATTTATTTGTAAATTCCATTTCAAGCCGCAAAAAATCGAGAAAAAACGGTTGATGACGTTACGGTCTATGAGCTGGTCTATGAGCTGGTATGCAAAACATTGTTAGCCAATCAGAAGACGCGTTACATTATCTAATATTAAATCATAAAGGTATATAAAAGGACGTTGGTCGTTCATAATGTTCGAATGACAAAGAATGAATTAAGGTAGCACTACAGTCAGAATTTTCTGACTCCAACCGACAGTCTTTAAAGATTAATTTCTCCAAAACTACTCGATGGATTTTTAAATCTTTAGCTCATTATAAAGGTGAAATATTAATTCTTCTTCATCTGTAGATAAATTAATTTTTTGTATGGTTAATCTCAAATTATAGCTCCTTAATTGCCAAAAATGTGGTCTTCCAACATGGATGAAAATGACACATTCAGGTCAAATGGTAGTAAAAATTTGTTTTCATCGCTTTAATCAACCATACACTATAAACAAAACTGTGTCTCAGATTTTTTATATATGCCTCCAGTAAGAAGATATATTGATTTAACTGCTGGGTACCAAACCTCATTTCACCTTTCAGCTTTGGACAACTATAAATTCATTTACAAAACTACACCCCAGAAGTGTTCTGACATCATTATTTTATCAATATAACCACACACTTTGTGTCTTTGATGCTCTAATACTGTAAATTTTGAATTATATGTGCACTGACCAACACTAACTTAGTATTTGGTTGGAGTTTGACTTCACAGATTTGACCAACATCTGTGATGTAATAATTTAATATAGACAAAGCTCCGCCTCTATCCAGAAGTCTAAGAAAAGAGAATAACAGGAATGACCAGCTGCATATAAATAATTTTTAACATCATTATATTCACTATAAAGAATGATTTCATTTTTATTTTAAAAAGAAATATACTATGAAATTAGCTAGAACATTAAAATTCTGCAATAAAAGATATGTTCCAAAAAAGATCAAGACCATTCTTGAGTTTTATGGAATTTGAAAATTTCACATAATCTTAAAATTGGTTAAAGTGCCTGAAACTCCTAACAAAAGACAGATTCAGAGACATATACTTCTTGTTTTTAGTAAGAACCTTTAAAGTTTGTCAGCGGCTTTCAAAAATACTTTCACACTCTTATCCTTATATATATAGTTTTGTTCATTTTGGTAAGATTTTTTCCCTTTATATTTTCTCCTTTTTAATAACTTTCCCTTCTCTCTGTTTACTTCAAAGTTATATAAATTACTTTTGTTGCAATACACATGATACAATGAGATAAGATCACACTATTTATCTTGTGGTCAGTGATTAACAGCTGGACACTGGCATCAACAGATGATTGACATATTAGCCCCTCCTAAATGCCTATATATTTAGATTAATTACCATGTGCCTTTATTTACATAAGTTCATTATCAATTTACTCCCTGTTGTGATATGATAATGATTTTTTTGGATGTTTACAAACTGTGCAGATTAACACTTACTTTAAAATTATGTGATAAAAAAATATCTTAAAAAAATCACTGTTGGACTGTACTGCTACCTTTAAGAAGAACTATGAAATTTGTAAATTTGTAAATTTAGAATAAACTGGATTGTTTATAAAGAAAGGGAATGTTAGTCAAGGATGATAAAAATTTACTTGCGATATCAAGTCGAATAGTCATGATCAGTTAGGACACCTTATTTTGTAATAGTAAGTGCGCGGGCACCACCTATATAAAGAAAAGATAAGTAAAAGGAAAATGGTTAGCTTTTCAATATTTTCTTGACAATTTAAACATAGAATCTTCCGGAAAAACATAAGTGATCGTTTGATAACTCTAGTCCAAACTTCAATTAACTCTTTCGATGTCCTTAACTCGTAATAGATTATACTGTGGATTTATTTATTTTCGTGGGTATCAATTTTCGTGGATTGAGGAAAACTAACATTTTCGTGAATATTTAATTTCGTTGTTATGTCAAACTCTGCAAAAATAGCCTGTAGTAAATTTATAACCACGAAACCCACGAAAATTGGTATCCAACGAATAATAATGAATCCACAGTATGCTGAAGAGTTTATCAGAGATATATAAGTATGGACGTTGAATCCCTACTAGTTTTAACCGAATGTATAAATAGTAATCATTTATGTTTTTTTTTAAACAAGTGAAAACTAATAATGAAGACGGTCTGTCTCATGTGTTTGACTGTTCAAATATAGATTAAAGTTTGTATAAACCATTCTCCAGAGTCACCAGAAATAGCTTCATCAATCCTAGATTAAAAAGAAAATCAAAGGTAAAATATTGTTTAATCAACGTTTACCTAACAGTATCTGTGACATTCGACCATAAAGAAACTACAACTCAGCAGAATGTTTTGTATACAGAACCGTGATTAATATGTCATACATAAAGGCAACAGTAGTATACCGCTATTTGAAATTCATAAATCGATTTAGAGAAGAAACAAATCTAAAACTGAAGGAAACACATCAAATATAAGAGGAAAACTACGACGCAACTAAAACACAACATTAAAATGTAACACACACAGAAACGAACTATAATATAACAATGACCATTTTCCTGACTTGGTACAGGACATTTTAAACAAAAAGTGGTGGGTTGCACCTGGTTTGGTGGCTAAAAGAGAGGCGACATTTACCAAAAGGATAATCCACCTGATATGTGGGGGCAAAAATACCGGACTCCGAGAAAAATTAACAACGAAAAGACAGTAATTAAATGGCATAATAAAAATCTCAAACTCATCAAACGGATGGATAATAACTGTCATATTCCTGACTAGGTACAGACATTTTCTATGTGGAAAATGTTGCATTAAATCTGGATTGATAGCCAGCAAAACTTCTCACTTGTATGGCAGTCGCATAAAAATCCATTTTATTCACAACGATGTGCTAAAAAACTAGTAAAACAATAATAGTAATCAAAGGTACCAGGATTATAATTTAGTAAAATTAAATTGTCGAAAATAAGAGTACAGCAGTCAACATTGTGTTATAATCTAATCACTATAAAACAAACAAATATATAACAAAGAAACACATATCGGCATATTGACAAAGCACATTCTCAACATTGAAAGAGAAGAATACAAAAATTTTACCAAAGCACAATATGGTATCTAAAAGTACAGAGAAACGTAATATGTAACAAAGAAACACAATAAGGCATTTGTTTATGTGTGACATATTTGTTTTTCGTTCATTCTTTTATATAAATAAGGCCGTTAGTTTTCTCGTTTGAATTGTTTTACATTGCCTTATCGGGGCGTTTTATAGCTGACTATGCGGTATGGGCTTTACTCATTGTTGAAGGCCGTACGGGGACCTATAGTTGTTAATGTCTGTGTCATTTTGGTCTCTTGTGGACAGTTATCTCATTGGCAATCATACCACATCTTCTTTTTTATATATATAGACAACGCACATTTATCAAAAATGAAAGACAAGAATACACAAAGTTTTATCATAGCAAAATAACACAGAGACACGTCATATGTTACCACGAAACACGAAACGGCATACAGAAAAAGGGCATACGCATAAAAGTACAGAGCCACGTTAAATGGATATTTTTTTTGATTTTTTTTTAATAAAGAATCCTTGCATTTTACGATAAGATGCAACATAAAATTTTTGTCCCCAATGCACACAGAAAAAGAAATAAATGATATAACCAATTGTTGGACGTCGACAAATAAAGGCAACAGTAGTATACCGCTGTTCAAAACTCATAAATCCATGGACAAAAAACAAAATCGGGGTAACAAACTAAAACCGAGGGAAACGCATTAAATATCAGACATAACACTAAAATGTAACACACATAGACAAAATCCCACGAGAATAACAAATATAACACATAGATAACATCAAAACCAAATACATGAATTTGGGATAGACAAGTACCTTGACGCGTCTTATCGCAATGTGAATTTACACTCAAAAATAAGAGAAAACAAACGACACAACGTTATAATGTAATACACACAGAAACGAACTATAGTATAACAATGGCCATATTCCTGACTTGGTCCAGGGCATTTCTAAAGGAAAAAATGGTGGGTTGAAACTGGTTGTGTGGCATGCCGAACCTCGCACTTTTATGGCCATGTGAAATATAACATCAAAATGTCAACACAGGACTACAATATAAATAAATTGGAGAACACAATTGACAAATAATCACAAGAACAACAGCCAACAAAAGGCAACAAGTTCAAAATTTTAATACGCCAGAAGTGCATTTTGTCCACACAAGACCTACGTGTGACGCCCAGATACAAAAGTTTGAAAGCCGAAACAAGTACAAAGTTGAACAGCATCGAGAACCAACAGATCAAGACGTAAACACCGATGTCACTATTACTTGAAAGCTGACGTTCAGCGTACTACGGTTTCGTTAATTATTTGTCCTTGTCTTAAATATTTAGGGGTTAAAGCGCTCCTGACGAAGGTACAAAAAATCAAGAAAACCACTTCTAATTAAGAGAATTATAAAGTGATATTCTCATATAATCTTCATGATCCATCAGCCTTCGTTTGTGAAAACGGCACAAATGTCCATTAAAGAGAAGAGAGGTAATCTTCATGATCCATCAGCCTTCGTTTGTGAAAACGTCACAAATGTCCATTAAAGAGAAGAGAGGTAATCTTCATGATCCATCAGCCTTCGTTTGTGAAAACGTCACAAATGTCCATTAAAGAGAAGAGAGGTGAAAGGATACCAAAGATCCATACAAAACTAATGTAAAATCTAAATTGACAAAATGGCCAAAAATAAAGAAAAACGACGAAACGACAAAAAGTGAAACATAAAATGCAGCATTGAAAACTAAATAAAATTGAGAATGGAAATGGGGAATGTGTCAAAGAGACAACAACCCAACCAAATAAAAAAACAACAGCAGAAGGTCACCAACAGGTCTTCAATGTAGCGAGAAATTCCCGCACCCGGAGGCGTCCTTCAGCTTGCCCCTAAACAAATATATACTAGTTATAAAGACTGAATAACACCGAAATCCAATGCTTTATCTCATGTGATTCCAAAATGTAGCAGATTCGGATCTACATATGGCTTCGGTGTGTAGCTAATCTATAAGTCACAGATCTGATGATGAGTATAAGTCGATTAGTGACATTCGAAGAAAAGAGGACGACATTGTGGTTACAACAACTGGAACATATACGTCGTCATCTGTAAAACTTTTTAAATGAACAAATGCAAACAAAACAAACCTCGACCAACAACAATAAACTTAGAGATTAGAAATATGTATTTGTGTAAATCACTTCTTAAAGGTAACCAATATATAAAACTATTTGCACAGGTAACTACAAATAACGTCAAGACAATATATATACGGAGCTACAGATACGCAGTTTAAGAGGTTAGAAAAACTAATTAAATTAAATAAAAGAGTGAGGATAAAACAAAGAAAAAAATGATAGCAATATAAACGCAACTGCCTATTTCATGAATGCTTTTGTGTAAAGTATATTTATTTTTGGTTTACTCACACATTTGTACTTCTACGCGTTACAATAGTTCAAGGTCATACATAATACACCTTTGGTCATTCTACTATTCGAGATTTGAACGGGATGTTGAGGTGCAATTTCATCAAGCTAATTATCTATGAGCCAATAACCTATTACTTGGTTGTCTGAGTATAGATGGCGTTTGGTATTAATGATGTTTGGATGCTGTTTACATATACATATGTAATACATATTTCCTTTTAAAACGAGTGATGTAAAATAAAACTTAATACACAAGATATTAAACATCATCTTAACTGAGGAATGTAATAATGACATCTTAAATGATTTTTTCTACAGAAAATGTTACGAGACGAAACACGTTCAAAACCACTACAGGGAAGCACTTCAATCTGAAAGAACAAAATCGGGAAATACCATGAGAAGCACGATTCAAAGCACTATGGTAGCAACGAACGTTAAGATAGAAAAATGTTCAATTTAGAAAAGAAGATACAAAAAATAAATTAGAATCAAAACAATCTGCGTGTTAATATAAATTCCGTATTTGTACAGCTGAATGCTATCTGACATTTGATCACTAGTGCAATGGTTTAATTCCGGTAATCATACTTTAACAACACATGAAAAGCTAGTTAAATGATGATAAAGAATACAAATTAAATACTGTATCAGTATGAAGTTCAATCAAAACTGCACTGTATAATAATTAAGTTATGGAATCAGACAAAATGTCCCTTTTACTGTTCCCAATTCTATGAATTTGTCGTTAAATATGATATCAAAGAATTATTTCATGTTTATCTATTGGATAAATGATTGAGTAAGGTTCGGATCCAATCCTGAAATGTTTCCATGCTTTAATATTTCACACGGCATAATCTCTAGCGACTTGAAATGATTCGATACTATACTGCAAGATAGCTAATAACATAATCGTGTCATCAAGATTTTAAGTTTATTTTACATACAAAATTTGTTTACAAAATATATTTTTTCCGAAAAACTATAATATAAAGAAAGTACTACCTTGAGGGAATAAATCGAGTGGGAGACGTATGTTTTTGTGTAAAATAATCAAGTATTGTCATTAAATTGTATTTCGTATTGCTGTGTGATCAGACGCCGACGTATCGGGGGATATGCCAATGAATGAACAGAACTTTGTGAATCGATAAAATGACTCCAACAGGTTCTCATCATACAGGTGCATGTAGATTTTAACAGTGATTTTAATTTTACACGATTTGGATTAATATTTCGCAAAATATGGGTACATCCGGTAAGGTTTTTTCTTTTAGAATTTCTGTTTGTTTTTTGTATATATACATTTTGTGCATGTTTTACATTGCTTTGTTTTTTCCTTAATACATTTCAAATGTAATTAATTTATTTATGAACGTTTTCTACCAAGGAGTTTGTTTTAGTAATTAAATTGGTATTTTGACGTAGTCCAGAAAGATAGGACTTCCTTATGTGTATTTAATAACTTGATTTAAACGACTCCTACTGAGTTATAGCGAATGCAATTGACGGCTAATTTATTAAACATACAAGGCACTAAGTAATCTAAATCAGATGTTAAAGGCAAGGTCGCTTTTCTTCAGTTTAACTGTTTTGATATTGCATTTTAAAATTCTAATATAAAGTTTAAACGTGTTTTTTTTAATATTCTTACTCGCACTAGTGGTGTATTCGTGATCAAATTTTGCATGATACTTTAATGCAAAAAGTAAAATAACATAAATACTGAACTCCGAGAAAAAGTAAATCGGAAAATCCCTAATTGAATGGCAACACATCAAACAATGGAAAACAACTGTCATATTCCTGACTTGGTACAGGCATTTTCAAATATAGAAAAACTTGTCAAATGATTATGGCGATCCTTTGTTACGTATGAAGAATATCATGCATTAAACCTAAAAAATATATAAGATTATAATTGCATTAATTATTTAATTAAATAATTCAAAGGTGGAATAAAAATCATAGATTATCAGTTTATATTTTGTATGTGCAATACTGAACCATATCTGCATAATATGCTGATTTTGCTTATTTGTTAACGATTCAGTCATCCATACATATATATAGAGGGTAGTGCTGCATATAAACCTAGGGGAATGATTCGCTGTATTATTTGGGCCTTTTGATTTAAGTGCTTTCAAACGTTTATACTTGTTTTGTTTTTGTAAAGTTTTATTATTCCGGACACTTTCGTTGCGCACACGGAAAGCCATAACACTTTATTTTTATTGGAATGGTTCGCGTTTATATTCAATAATTAATTCATCGGGCAAAAGTTCGGAATGAAAAGAAACTAGAGTTTACATTTTTGAAAACAAGCGGTTATAGACCTAAATGTTAGCGAACGAAGCAAGTAACGACCAAAGAAATGCATACGAACTAAGCTTTTACAGCGAAATCTGTTTAAAGACAAAGTAAAGACATAATTTTTCAAAACGTTATAGATAAAGCCCTCAAGCGAAATGCAAAATGATTTTGGAGAATTGTATTTATTTACAAATTTTCAAATAACATACATTTCTTGAATAAAAAATGACGTCAATTTGCGATAAAACCCAAATGATCAAAACAAAACGCAAATTTGTATATACGCCCTTTTGTGCTTCTTTGATACATACTGATGTGGCTCTTTTTAAAAGAAATTCTCAATGTTGCTTATTGTATAACGATTCATTCATTCATACATAATTTCTCGTTGCATTGAAGACCTGTTGGTGACCTTCTGCTGTTGTCTGCTCTATGATCGGGTTGTTGTCTCTTTGACACATTCCCCATTTCAATTTTCAATTTTATATATATAGAGGGTAGTGCTGCATATGGACAAAGATATCTTCTAATTTAGATTCTGCAGAGGATTTGAATATGGACTTTCCGTTTTAACAGAGTTAAAACTGAAACATACTGTGACATTTTTACTAACAATAAGGAATTTTTGGTACTCAATGCTCTTTTACTTCGTAATTTATTTGGTCTTTTTGACATGTTTTGATTCGAGCGTCACTGATGAGTCTTTTGTAGACGTCGGGCGTTAATGTGAAATGTTCATCCTGGTATCTATGACGAGTTTCTTTAGAATTCTTTTTTTTTTTCAATATGCGGTGACTATTTAACTTTTCTTTGCTAAGTTATGTTATAGTTACCTGAAGTCGTATGTTATATATATTATATACATAAAATCATCATAGATACCAGTACTAAATTTAGTATATACGTCAGACGTGCGTTTCGTCTACAAAAAACTCATCAGTGATGCTCGAATCCCAAAAAGTTAAAAAGGACAAATAAAGTACGAAGTTGAAAAGCATTGAGGACCAAAATTTTGAAAAGTTTTGCCAAATACAGCTAAGTTAATTTATGCCTGAGGTAGAAAAGCCTTAAATCATATTATGGTTCAATCAATCTGACATTTCAAGATACTCCCAGGAGACCTGGATTGGGATAATCTTGATGAATTCTTATTATATGTTATTGTATACAGAATTTTACATCAGGTTAAAGCTATTTCAGTCTTAATTTTAATTGCCTTGTATGGAAACCATATTTATATTTCCTGTTATTTCACAACTAATCTTATTCGAATAAAAACATTTCTATAATTTTTTTTTTTTTTCAAAATGTCAGTCGATTGGCAGAATTGTTTACAGGAAATATATGGAATGCTTGCGTGCGTTCGGTTAATCGCCACACTTCATTTGAATTCATTTCTGTTAAACGCGATTATACTCAAACTTAATATGTTTGAGGGTTTTTTGTTTGTTAAAATGATTGAATGGTTAATTGTGTACCCCACATTTCTTTTCTAAAAATGCACGTACCAAGTAAGGAAGTTGATTTTTTTTTCCTTTCGTTTGATTTCTTTATAACGTATCATGTTTCAAATTTTGATGTATAAATGATTTATACAAGTCAAGCTGTCATTAAAACCAGATTGATCATAAAGGTTATTAAACAAAACCAAAACCATAAAACAGAGAGCAAAAAAAAACTAAATAAACATTATTCTTATTATTATTGCTTTAAAGAATTAACTTTGACTTAAACATACCAAATAACCAAAAAAAGGAATGCTGATGTAAAGTATGTGAAGTATGCGTTTTATATTTTATTATGAAGACAATTGAATACCGACAATTGAATACCGACAGTTGAATACCGACAGTTGAATACCGGCAGTTGAATACCGACAATTGAATACCGACAGTTGAATACCGACAATTTAATACTGACAGTTGAATACCGACAATTGAATACCGACAGTTGAATACCGAGTTGACAGTATATCGAGGCGGCTCGTAAAATGAAAATGATTTATTACAAATGAGCATTAATATACTGGTATAGCTGATATTAAGATTTGAAGACGTTCTCTGCTACTGGAAAATTATTGAGACAAGGATCTTGTCACAACAAATTACTTTGAATCCTCTATAAAATATCCCAATGGGAGTGTATGTGTTCCTGTGGAAATCTGACAACATCCTAAATTTCAGGCGATATTTTTTTCAAAAGAGCCCGTAAGTTTAGATACGACACTTATAAACATATTAATACTTTGAACAAAATATAAAATCACAAAAATCCTCCGAGGAAAATGTAAACGGAAAGTCCCCAATCAAATGTCAATATCAAACGACAAAACACACCAAACGAATGGACAACAACTGTCATAGTCCTGACTTGGTACAGGCATTTTCAAATGTAGAAAATGGTGATTGAACCTGGTTTTAAAGCGCTGAACTTTTCACTAGAACAACAGTCGCATCGATTTTCTTTATATTGTCAATGATGCGTGAACAAAATGTCACAAAAACAACACAGACCCTACCAAAACCTAGGGGTAAACATATTAATACTTTGAAAAAAAATATTCTAAAAGGTTGTAAATTTGACACTGTAATAAGATCTTTGAGTTTGGCCTTGATAGATACAAATATCGACTTTGTTTATAATATGGTAAACCATTATTAAATAGGTTGATACGTAATTCTTTTATAACCTGTCAATTCTTATAAGTTGTAATTGCACAAGGTCATGCTTACTTCATAAAGACGTATTTGCACTTAATTTGTTGGACATGCACTGGTTGGTAATTAAAACTGGTTTATTTATTAGTTGAAATTTGCATTTTACTTGTTTTCAGAGACTGTGAGTACTCGTTAACAGAACCGTATTTTTCTTTGTTTTCCGTTTTTTGGGGGAGGCGGTTATTGCTACCATTATCCGTGTCAATATGACTTGTCAATATCTTTCCAACTGATTTACACCACTCTCTTAGATGAGTTTAAGTGTTCACAAGTCTCTTATCCCGTAATATTCTTTTTATGTCAGGGTCCTTTACAATTCACCGATTCAGAATCTAATTCATTTTGGGTAATATTTTCAAAAGCTTACACCAAAACGTTGCGATTGGTTTAAAACGTTCTAAACAATGGAAGTTGAACCAATGACGTAACGTTATTTTCATTTTGGTGTACGAACAATGAGATTACCAATAGTCCTTTATATTCTGAAAAGGCGAATTGTAATTCGGTGGTGTTTGCTGGTTGCTGTCTGACAAAGTTTTGTTTAGTTTATCGTCTGTACATATTTTAACAATCTTTTTCCTTGGTGTTTTTTATAAGTTGCTGTTGTCCCAATAGAAATCTTGCAACATCTCCTTATTCTTCTATTAAGAGCTTGAACAATGGGAACTATATAAACGAAAATCATCTTCGCTATTAAAAAAATTCAAAATAGATTTATAAAAGAGGGACGAAAGACACCAAAGGGACAGTCAAACTCGTAAATCTAAAACAAACTGACAACGCCATGGCTAAAAATGAAAAAGACAAACAGAAAAACAATAGTACACATGACACAACATAGAAAACTAAAGAATAAACAACACGAACCCCACCAAAAACTAGGGGTGATCTCAGGTGCTCCGGTAGGGTAAGCAGATCCTGCTCCACATACATATAAATTTCATGCATTCGAATCGTTTTCCTAGATTTACATCTACCCTGACTGCGTTCGCTGATAACAAGAGACAAGCATACTGAAAGTTACTGGAGCGTTACTGAATACTGACGACTGTTGGTGACCCTCTGCTGTTGTCTATTCAATAGTCGGGTTGTTGTCTCTTTGATACATTCCCCATTTCCATTCTCAATTTTATTATACCACATCAAACCAACAAACAAGCATAAGGCGTTAATAATTTCTGACACACGAATTTTCTCGTCATTCTGTGCTGATAGCACACCTCCCTAAAACATTTACAAATGGCAATTTAACTGCATGGAATTTCACAGTTCACAACTCGATTTACACATCATGAACATAATGTGCATCCTACGTAGAGCTGATGCACGCAAAATTTAATAAAGAAAATGAGTATTGTCAAAATATTATCAGTACACATCAGAGATCTCTTGGCTATTTGTGGAGGGTTTTGTTGTTCAATTTTTAGTTTTCTGTGATTTTTTTTTTTTTAAATATGTGTTTTACCTTCTGGCTTAAATTTTTTTTTGAAACTGTCATCCTGGTATCTCACAGTCACTGTTGCAGATCCAGGAGGGGGTCAGAAGTCTATAAATTCCCACTTTTTTTACGAACAAAGCTTTTGAATTGGGACATATGGTTTGGAATCCCACTCACCGTTTATCCCCAGTTGAGTCCCACATTTGGCTACATATAAACCATACGAAACATAAAATACAAACAATAAACTTAGCGAATAAACAATTTGGTCTTTGGTTATTGGTTTTGAAAACAAAAATCCGTAAATTATATATATATAATGCGCACGAACCCTTGTTTCTGCAACAACCTCCAATGTCGTGAACAACTTTGCCTACTGGCTACATATAATTGCCACAATGATAAAAAAAAAAATCAAAGTCGTTAAGATTACAAACAATTTCTATTCTAGCATTTCATTCTTATTCAAGCAAGAAAGAAATTAATTGATATTTGAATATAAAATTTGCGTGTTGACTTTGCATCAAGAAAAAAATGTGTTATAAATTGTACTATCAATTTCATTTTGATTTTGTATTTGATGTACTTTCTTCATAACTGTGTCAATTTGTAGTCCAACATGAAAATAAACTAACAAAGTTTACACATTGTCGCCTACGTTTTACAATGCATCATTTAACACCTGTGTAATCTATATGTTAATACTATGTCATTAAGTTTTGAGCAAGTTATATAAAGCAAGTCATATTGAATTCTGCTGACAATGTATAAAATTTACCCTGAAATTATTGATTTTTTGTTTAAATCCATAGAAACAGATTATCAAAGTCTGGTATATTTTCAGTAATCAGATTTATTGTTTATATTTAACAGATAATTGACTTTTTTTTTAAATAGAACTTGAATGAAATCCCTTACAGGTCTTCTGTAATTTGAGGAAATTGAGAGGTTGCATTCTATTGTGATTCACAACCAATCTAAAGATATCATGCTTCACTGCAAGAGCCAATTCCTTTTACGACATTCGACTCATTGACGAAATCACGGCGTGTTATCATCAAAGCGACATCTATTTCCGGAACAAAAAAATGGAAGGTGGAATAGATAATTTGGTGATTATTGTTTGATAAATGAGAGTGTGACATGGTGTAGGTGATCTGATACAAATATACAATCAATCATGCTTTGTTTTCCTAATTAGTCCTATAGATAACACCTAATCTCCCATACAACATTTAACTTTATCATTTCCAGAACTGTTATGGAGAAAGAACATCAGAAACTAACAGGATTTAATGCATTTCAATTTCTCATCATGTACAAATGTTAACCTTAAAGGCAATACCATTAAGTTTCTTTGACGGGTGTTAATCTATACGAATGAGTACTCAAAAGCAATGTCTTTTTGGATTCTTTGATGAGTGTAAATACCTACGAACAAATACTAAAAGGCAATGTCTTTTATTTTCTTTGAAGATGGTAAACACCTACAAATAAATAGTATTTTATTTAATGTCTTGAAAAATTTATATAATGCTTTGAAATTATACCACGTTATTCATGTAGCTTTCATATCAAATGCATAACATTCAATTAAATTTAAAGATTCAAAATCTAATTAGATCTGATTTTGTTGTATTGTTCCCGAACGCTACTAAGCTTGATTTTTAATACGGGTTAATAACAGAAGTACATGTATATAAGAACACTAATCCAACGAACAAACATGCACAAGTTAACTAATTTGTAATAGTTTTTGCTTTTATTCCTTTTATATTATAACTATATATTGGCCTGGGATGACAGTTTTTATAGATTCAGTAGATTAAGGCAGAATCATGAATAGCTTGTTTAAAGGACATTATAAGGTTTATCGAGGATATTGGGGGAAGTGAAAAGACATTAATGATACGTTTACGTTTTAGATGACAGAATTAAAGTATTTGGCGTTTTATAACTTTTCGGCAGGAGTGACTGGTAAGTCTCCTGAAGACAAAACGCGCGTCTGAAGTTCGAAATTATAACATAGTATCTTCGATGACTTTTTTTTATATAAAACTTTTTTAAAACTTTTTAAAAAAAGGCAACTGAAGTATACTGGTGTCCAAAAGTCATAAATCTATTGAGAGAAAACGAATTCGGGTTACAAACCAAAATCGACGGAAGCACATCAACGATAAGGCCATCAAATAATAATATGCGTGGTTCCTTTTACATCTTTAAAAAAAGAAGGGTAGGTAGGTAGGGGTTTTGTTTTGGTTTTTTTACGCATTTTTTTACATTGAGTCTAGGCAGGACATTCAGACTTTAACCGTGCTTATTGAAAGTGACAAAACACCTTTAGAGAATGGCTTTTTTTTTGCTTTAAAAAATAGGGTGGGTACCGTAATAGGAAACACATTTTTTTGTTGGCCTAAGACAATATATAAGAGGACACTGTTATATCCCAGTGTTATCCATAACATCTGCTTGAATGTGAGTTTTTATATATATCGGGAAACAAGTTGCAATGAAATGTATATTGGGTTATTGCACCTTATCAAACGAACATGAAATTGATCATCCGTTATATGTTAATTTGTTGTTTAAGTCTGCATTTCAATACTAGAAACACATACATATTTCTATGAAGTTTCCAAGTAGGAAAACAATTTTATATTGACATGATAGTTTGATAAATTCGTATTCATTATGACAATACAATGTTTCAACCTTGTTTCGTCATTCATTGTACAGCATGCGATGAACACAACTTTTGTGGCATAGTAATTGCTGG
The DNA here is from genome assembly GCF_036588685.1 of Mytilus trossulus. Lineage (NCBI taxonomy): Eukaryota > Metazoa > Mollusca > Bivalvia > Mytilida > Mytilidae > Mytilus > Mytilus trossulus. The sequence goes on from NC_086375.1 coordinate 8,773,196, forward strand.
ACATTAATATATTTAAAATCGTTGCTTGTTTTACACAACAAAAGAGAATTATAATGGCCTGCTTAATGTGCGAAACAATAAACGGAAAAATATGAACGGACGATTCGACAATTGTTTATAAAATAAATTACTTGACATTGTCTTTGTTTCAATTTCAATAATAAATACATATCCGAAAGCCAAATATCTAAACAAAAATTGTTATCTCTTTCTGAAAGAGGGAAAACAATTTCCGGTTTCAAGATACCTTTTATAGTTTCATCTTTATTTTCCTTATAACTTATTATCAATCCTTAGGGCATCAACAATATAAACGTGACCATTGTGTCCGTGTGGTTTTTAACCTTTTGTGAGATAAGAAAATGTTATTAATTCAACAATACCAGACAGTGCACTCAAGACTCGTTTTCACCTGCTCCTTCTCCCACAAAAATCTAATGATATAAACAAACTGTGTAGGAATGTTAAAAAACTTTCGCTCGTAAGATAAAACAAATTCTGAATATTCAACAATGATACTGAATTGCAATGATACAAATCATTTTGTCATATTGATCCAAAGATATATATACAAAATAGATAAATGTAAATGTTAGAAAATTACCCATTTGGTTTCCTTTCATATAAATTGTTTTCTTTCACATGTGTCTTTCAAAATTATCGATGTTTATTAGGTAAAAAAAGGTAACGTGAAATGAACAATCAATTTCCTTTAAATATGGTTTCCGAAAGGATGCGAGGCTTTTATTGATGAAAAAGAAGCTATTTACATAATAGCATAGTTAACAGTTGAACTCTATAAACTTTATGTCAATATTAGCATTTAATTAACAGGAAACCAATTTGGATACACTATTAAAGACTGTAAAAATAAAAACCAATGACGGAGAATGGATTCCGATATAATTTAATTATCGATGCACATCGGAAAATCCGGCAAAACATTAAGTCGGTCAGCTGACATCAATTAAACCACTTTGTCATAATTCTGCTTGAATGCGATTACATTTATTAGATTGGCATTAAAATTTAATTGGAACATTATCATTGAAATGAAATGATTCAATTTATTAAAAGACAGATGATATGGACGTTTTTACTTCCAAGAATGCTGCTTTTCTACAGATTCATGTAGCCTTTGTTGATTTATTGTTTTGTTTAAGTTATACATGTACAAAATGCATGTATTTTTCATACAAATTACTAATTAAAAGTAAATCATAAAATATCTACGTTCGACTGTTTAACGTCCAGCGGCCAATTAGATCATGGCATATTGAAATCAAGAACGTGTCAAGGCAGAATGGTTATAAACCCTGCATTGTAATACCGTATATCAACAACATAAACCGGATCTTTTACCTGTTTGTTAACTAGATCAGTAGGATGACATTTCTTCCTACCTTATTCTGATACCGAGCCGACCATATAGGCTGCTTGATTTGCAAAGAAGCCGCAAATACACACAAAGTGGATATACAGATAGCAAACGATTCTCTATCTCACTGCTTTGAATAGAAATCTGAAAACATTCAATCATGACTAATGGGACAGTACATGTCTTGAGAAAGAAGAGACATTTAAATATACTTCAGACAAAATTAACACTGAGTCGGGTATATATCGGTTTGTTCTTTTGAGAATGTGAAGGTCACCCATGTAGTTCCGACTATAATAATAACTAAAACGTGACTTCTAAAATAGTCTTAAAAAGGGTTAAGCCGTAAAGATAGTCAGGGCCTTATGACGCCACTTGCATTTCTGTTAGAGATTAAATTAAAACATTTAACATTTAAATGTTCATTTGGTTTAACATTTAAAACATACAACCCGTTATTACGTGCCTTACATCATACGAAAATGTTTTAATGATGAAAAAATATCGCTATTTAAATCTAAGCTGTATTTATATCAGAAAATAGCGTGAAGACTGACAAAGTAATATACTGTAACTGATAGTCGGAAATCGGTTCAGAAATAGCACAACTTTATTGCTGTTTAAAAAGCATTATCTTGAAACGATATCTTCATTCATAAGCAACTGGTGTTGTATTGATTTTTCCTTATGATCAACCACTCCTAATTCCAAACCAAGCCTGGGGAAACAAGTTTGGAATGAAACTAGTTTTTTTATATAATTATAAGAATATAATTATAGAAAATGGCTTGTAGTGTTTAATAACCAATTATATGTATCGAACAAAATTATAATTGGTCCTTCTAGAGACAGTTTGTTTATAGGTACATGGTGTTATGCACATAATAATCAACCAAGTAATTGCCTTGTTTTGTTCAAAACCTGCACATGGTTCTGGAGAATATTGGTTCTGTGTAAAGCCCCTGTGGTGGAACTTAATCAAGTAGCATTATCTTAAAACGTTTATTTGAAAATTTTTGATCTGAAATAAAGTGCAATTTGAAACAAACCTTGTCGTGTATGAGACCAAGACGCAAACTAGTGGAAGGTTGAATATTTGGTTGAGATCAACTCCTCAAATGGAATACTAGAAAATGAGATATATATTTGTAAATAAACAGTGTCTCTTTGATCAACTCATAGACGATTAAATACCCAAAAAATATTACTAGATTAAAGTTATCATATCTTTGCCAATATTTACACATTTTAATATTTTCACCTAATTCAGACATATTTTTCTGCATATCTATTTCATACTTCATCTAAATGATTGGTACTTCACTGTCTAAATTGACGGCAACAACATGAACAACTGCAGCTAGCTTAAGGATGTACTTAGGTGAAAATTAATAAATCAAGAATTTAAAATTGATACTGTAAGCAGGGAGAGCATTTGATAAGGATAAACATAAACTTAACATATTGCTAGGTCCTGGACTTCCTTTTAGAAAAATTTGAGATATAAGATATGGCGGGAAAAGGTTGCCTTGGATTTTTACCTTCTATTTGAATTGGGATTACTTGAGTCTCAAAACAAAGGAAAGAAAATCAACAATCTTCTAAAATTTTGGTATAGGACCTTTCATTAGCTATTACGTCTTATATGAAAAAAATAAATGGGTGTTATGGGGCAAAATGTGTTACCTTGTATTGTATGGAAAAACACCAAGGAGTTCGAACATCTGACATGAATTCCAAAACCTCACCTAAGTACATCCTTAAGAGAAATTCAAAAAAATCGATTTGTTTTCAACGACTTCGATCGAGACCATTGGTGTGAATCTTTACTAACGAATCAAAAGTGGCCTATCAGCAATATTACAAAGAAAAAGACAATGAGTCACCAAACAAACGTTGGTAACAGTTAGGATACAAAGACAGTAATATACCAAGGATGAAACAAAATAAAAACCATACCGCATGTATTTTGATAGCCATTATATCTATGCGTTAGTACACTGTGTGAATAAATTTAAATAATATTAACTCGATATTTGTACCCAAAACCAAACGTTTGAAATCTGACACTCGGCAAACTTCTGGTGATCATGATGTGCTTCAAAAATTTGAGAAACGTTTTAGACGAGGAACTAAGGATGGGCAAACTTAACCAAAATGTAATCTATAAAAACAAAAGGCTGGCTGCACAGAAGCAGAACACGCGTGTCTGTTTGATTACCTTGTCCTTCAACGCAAACAGTATAAGGATCATAAAGATTCGTGAGGTTAATCCAGAAACACTTGTAACGTTGTCAAAAGGAAGATGCAACTAACAAAAAAAACGTTTAAAATGAACCATAGTAACAAAAACCTGACCCGATAAAATCATTTAACAGGGTTATGAAAATTCTGAAAAAAAACATTCAGATTTAAATGGCAACATTCAGAAAATCGAAGAATTACCATTAACACAAATAATTTTTGAAAAAGGCTGGAAAAAAAGGATAAGATGTAAAAGCATTACGATGTTGAACAAAATAATAATCGAAAAAGGCTGAAGAATGAAATGAAATAAAAGCATTACGATGTGGAATGAAATTTGCAATAATCAACACGGTGGAACCATGATTTACAACCATGGTGCCAGTGGTGGCACACTAACATGTGAAACTATTACTGTAACTTGATAACTGTCATAATTATCAAAATTATTAATGACAAGGTCAGAAAAGTCTGCTCATTAGGTCTCAGGTGGATAGTTGTATCACTGTCAATCGTACCACATCGCCTAATCTTTCTTCATATATTGCGTAATGGATAGTACTTTTGATCTGGGGAAATATGGAGTGGTTTGAATAGATAAAGCTTGAATATGTTGGATATTATCCTCTTTTGTTTCCGTACAGAATTTTGACTTATTTTTAGTTTGAAATGGATACAAGAAGATGTCTTATGATGACAATCGGTTTTGTTAAATAGATAGTAACACGAGTTTAAAAGAAATGCTTATCGACGATAACGTTTGTACATGGAATTTAAGTGAACAAAACAACGATTGGATATCAAATCAATTCTTTGAAATACCAATACATAGCTTATAGTTATCAAGGGTACCAGGATTATGATTTAGTACGCCAGACGTGCGTTTCGTCTACATAAGACTCATTAGTGACCTAAACCCTAAAACGAAAGTGACACCTTGACGTTAAACAAACATCTTTCCTTCATTTATTTAAATTAAATGTTGAAAACGGACGTATTATTTACATATTTTTAATCCCCCAGCAGTCAGCACACCTGTGCTGACATAAATTTTCCTTGATATGGTCATATTTGAAAATAAACGTTTACAAAACTTTTTTTACATTTTTGAATTGTAGCGTCACTGATTAATCTTTTGTAGACGTAACGCACGTCTGGCGTAAATACAAAATTTAATCCTGGTATCTATGATGAGTTCATTATTTCAGAACACTGCATAGTTCATATTTATACCCTGTATCAGTATGCCTAAAGCCTTATTGTGAGTTTGTAATGAAACAAAAAATATCGTTTTTCGTTGATTGTGGGTTTTTTCTAAAGACTTGGCCAAGTGTGTGTTGGAACTTGCCTTATTTAAACCATTGTTTCAACTTTATTTTATATTATATGTTAATTTGAATAATGACCACCGTTGTTCTTGGTAAATTATTTATATTATTACCCAACTTCTCATAATGTGTGGTATTCTCGCAACATTTACTAAATCTATAAAGACCCAAATCATTAAACACAAATTTGCTTTATTCAATTTCATATAAATCAAATTTAGTTGATTTATGAACTGAATGTTGTGTTTAATGATTTTCTGTAATTTAGTTTTCATATATAAGGACATAAGATAAATGACGATGTTCCCTTGGATGACACTGTCAGTATATGACAATCCACGTTAATATATCGTACAAACACCATGTCATAACCTACACATAATATAAAAGGGTTTATAGCTGACTTAGTGGTATGGGTTTAGGTCTTTGTCGAAGCCCGAACGGTGATCTATATTTGTTAATTTCAGTGTCATTTGATCTCTTGTGAAAAATTGTCTCATTGGCAATTATACCACATCTTCTTTTTCATATATCTAGAACTAGAAGGGGACTTCTTCATTTCTGTATTTTGTATCTTTTTAGGATATTCTTTCTCTATTTTTTGCAAATTGTTTCATTTCATATTTTGATATGAGCGTCTTGTGTAGACAAAACGCGCGTCTGGCGTACAAAACTATAATCCTGGTATCTTTGATAACTATTAACACCACTGGGTCAATGCCACTGCTGGTGGACGTTTGGTCCCCGAGGGTTTCACCAGCCCAGTTATCAACACTAGTGTTGACATGAATATCAATAAGGTGTCATTTTTATAAATTTCTTGTTTACCAAACTTTGAATTTTTCGAAAAACTAAGGATTTTCTTATCCCAGGCATAGTTTACCTTTGCTGTATTTGGCACAACTTTTTGGAATTTTGGATCCTCAATGCTCTTTAACTTTGTACTTGTTTGGCTTTATAAATATTTTGATATGAGCGTCACTGATGAGTCTTATGTAGACGAAACGCGCGTCTGGCGTACACAATTATAATCCTGGTACCTTTGATAACTATTCATAACATTTGTCAGTGTAAGAACCTCATAATTTTTTATTTTATAAATATTTATTAAATAATATTTGGCAAATTGATCTTTTTTCATTAATTTCATTCACAGTTAATCTTCATTTGTTTGACCGAATATTCTTTATTTAGCTAACCATTTCCAAGCCCTCATTAAATAACTCAGAAAGATTTGTGTGTTGATTATGAGAGAGAAGTATTTAGTAGACAAGTGCATGTGGAAGGATACAGTAATTTGCGTTCTGCACTGCAAAAAGAGTGCATAACTTGGAAAGGGGACAAAAAATAGGGGCGAAGGAACTTTTTACGTCCCGTATTGGGTCTGAATATTTGCGGAAATTTGAGATTGCACCGATTTATGATTTACACAAATATTGGTTTTCATTTTTTAATAACTTGTCGTTTTTGGGTGCTGTTTGGTGTGAGCTAAGGCTCCGTGTTGAAGTCACCGATCATGGTTAAGTTTTTACAAATTGTGACTTGGATGGAGAGGTGTGTCATTGGCACCCATACCACATATTGTTATATCTATGTTTATGGTTACCAAAACGTGTATCAAACATCAAAAGAACGTAAGAGCTACGGTTTCTCAGCTTTAATAAATAAGGGGATGAGAATGAATTGGAATTATAAGCACTTATGGGCATTTCAAAAGCAATTTAATAAAAGTCATATGACACCTTGCATTTCATAACCACCTTTATTATAGTCATATGACACTTCGCATTTCATAACAACCTTAATCAAAGTCATATAATGTCTCAAAGTAAACACAAAAGTTGGTGTATATACCTGACGGCTTTGTTTCACTTTTAATCACGTGTACATTGACGCTCTTGTAAATAAAAATATCTCTCGTGTTGAAATCTTCAAAAATGTACTGCTGTTGAATCATTGTTTTCCCGTAATTTATTCGCCGAAGAGTGCAGTAGCTTTAACTTTGAAATCTTTCGACAAGCAAACAGCGAAAGTGCAAAGACAAAACTGTGAAGATCAATAAGGTAAACAAACGTGGAAAGAACATGTAATCAATCGATTCTTAAAGAAAACGTAATACCCCAAATCGTTTACAATTATTCAGACAAAAACAACTGCATCGACAATAAAAAAAATCATCGCTCTATCATCTCACTCATATTCACTAAACTGGACCCCTGTTCAGTCCAATTATCGCTACACTCTGAACCTTCGGATTTAGATTAAATGGCGAAACAGTTTATTATTTTCCTGTGCTCGATATGTGTTGATTGAACAGACAACAAATAAATTATAAACTATTTTTTGTCAATTATACGTTAAGCTTTATGTCATACAAAAGCGTACACAGAGAACTTAGCATAGCGTTCATGTTAGAATTGATTCAATGATTTCCTAATAAATTTAATCAGCAGAAATTTGTTTTATCAATAAATGTAAGTCTATTTCATGCACATTATTTCTTATAAAGTCTCATTAAAAAGTATGTTTTTTCGTTAATATTTATTTGCTTCGTGTACTGTTTTCTACATTTAATGATTAAGTTTCTTCTGCCTTTTTATGAAACGTGAGGTTAATCCAGAAACACTCGTAACGTTATCATAAGGAAGATTCAAATACCAAAAAAGATAAAGTTAAGAACCACAGCAACAAAAAACTAAATTGATCAGTTCATTCAAGAGGGTTATGAAAACGCTTAACCAAAAAATCATATTCAAATGATTATATTCAGAACATCAAAGAATTACCATAAACACAAATAATATTTGAAAAAGATTTGAAAATAAAATAAGATAAAATCACCACAATGTTCAAATTTGAACAAATCAACACTATGGAACTATGATTTACAACCATAGTAAGTGCCAAATATACAGCCATTGATAGTATCAATGGAAGCACAATACCATGTTAAACTATTACTGTAACTTGATAACTGTCAGAATTATAAACAATATTAATGACAAGGTCAGAAAAGTCTGCTTATTTGGTCTCTGTTGGATAGTTGTCGCACTGTCAATCGTTCTACATCGCCTAATCTTTATACATGTACTGCGTAATAAATTATACTACTGTTGACTATGGAGTGGTTAATATAGAAAGATCTTAAACATGTTGGATAGTATCCTGTTTGCTTTCCGTACCGAATTTTGACTTATTTTTAGTTTGAAATAGATATAAGAAGATGTGTTATGATGAAAGTATGTTTTCACCAGTAATGACAAACACCGATAACGTTTGTTAATGGAAATTAAGTGAACAAAACAAAAACTGGATATAAGATCGATTATGTGAAATACCAATTAATAGCATTAAAAACAAAAACAAAAATGACGTCTTCACGTTTAACCAACATCTCCTTTCAATTATATATATTTATGTATATTAAATGTTGAAAACAGACGGCCAAATCTTCTTCTTCTTCTTCTTCTTTTAATCTTCTTCTTCTTCTTCTTCTTCTTCTTCTTCTTCTTCTTCTTCTTCTTCTTCTTCTTCTTCTTCTTCTTCTTCTTCTTCTTCTTCTTCTTCTTCTTCTTCTTCTTCTTCTTCTTCTTCAGATTCAGAAATGTAGCTACACTTCAAAAATATAGCTACACAAAATGTTAACAAGGACACGAAATAACAAATAATGTCACAACAGAATGAAGATGTGGTATCTCTCCAAACACCAAAAGACGTAGAAAAGACAGTATATATTATTGACTGTCTCTCTGGTATCTTTCGTCCCTCTTTTATTAACATAAATGCATAATTCATATTTATTTGCTGGATCAGTACCATCCTATAATATTGTTTTTTTTTATATTTTTTATATTTTGTCAAGTGTGTGTAGGAACCTAACTAAATTAAATTCACAATATAAACCCTTGTTTTTCAATTTTATTTTATATTATATGTTAACTTGAATAATGACCCCTGTTATTCTTGGTAAATTATTTATATTATTAACCAACTTCTCATAATGTGAGGAATTCTCGCAATATTTACTAAATCCATAAAGACCCAAATCATTAAACACAAATTTGCTTTATTCAATTTCATATAAATCAAATTCAGTTGATTTATAGGCGAGTGTAATATTTGAAAAAGACGTCTAGTTAAGGACTTTAATGCACCCACCTAACACACGGCTAATTTCTTTTTTAAATGAAAGAATAATGCTTTAACTTTGATTTTTACCCGGTCGTCACAAAATCGTACGGTGCAGTTTTTGTAAAATTGACGTTTATTTCAGAAATTAGTTGAAAATTATAAAATTACGACATATTTTTCAAGCAAAATAAATTTTAGTATCTCTTCTTTTAGACAGAATAATTAAGTGAATTAGATTCTTAAAATAATGAAAAACAATATTTACAACTGTAAGTCCGCATGCTTTTGCATTCCTTCTAAATATTTGACATTTTTTACGAAAATTTTCATAATTTTGACCTTTTCGGATCTACAATTATTTTTTTATTAAATGCTTTTGCACTCTTTCCGTTTTAGAACACACCAAATTACTTATCAATTATCGTTTTTTCATTCAAGATCAAGACTGTATCTCACCATTTCTTAAAATCACGAATTTCTGTAATTTTATGATGTTGGGAAAATCACTATAGTTCCCGGAATCCCTTATCTATTTCGTTATCGTTTTTTACTGAATATATTAGTCGATTTCCGTGTACTTATTAGTGCTATTAGAGTACGACAAATCATACTTAAACGGTTCTTTTTCTATCTTTAACTTCAGTGTAGCTTAAATAGATATAAAATCGTCCGAAATTAAGATCAAATCAAAGTAAAACAATGTTTTTGATTTCTGTATAATTACCCTTTTCTAAATAAGGAATCGTATCGGAAAGTTGTAGAAAATCTTCCGAGTCGCGTCAAATTTTCACAGCAAACCCTTCCTGTGCTAAACAGCAAAAACTATCCATTGATTGACACAGAAGCAAAGTCTGTCGTGTATTTACTACATATAAACTATGTAGTTAAACACTTAAATGAAGATACAGTTGTATTGCCGCAGTGGGAAAACGAAAAGATGAAGTTTACAGAAGACTGATTGATAAATATGAAAAAAATTAAAACATTCCATTTGAAAATACAAAATATCATAAGAGTTGCTATAAATATTTCAAACTTAAGTTTTGTCTGTACAAAGACTTTGTACTACATGTACTAATTCTACCGACCAGTCTCTTCTCATATCTCAAAGAGGGCAGTAGATCTACAACTCATTCTGATTTTTCTGTTTGTGAATATATTTTGCAAATGTATAAAGCCTATAAGCAAGTAACACAACTTCATAATGTATCCTCTGAGGAGCAAGCTCAAGCTGTATTGAGTGCTACTACATATATCTTCTTCAATGATCTGATTTACAAAATAACTCATGATAATTGTACTATTAAATCTTTATACCATCGAGCTTGCATCTCTAAATATTTGCTACACAATTTGAAATCAGAAAGTAAAGAGCTATCTAATTCTAAGCATAACACAGCTTTTACTAACATTTCGACGATTAAAGATGACGTGCCTGTACACAAGGAAGTATTGGTTAACAACTATACTGATTACTTGATCAGTTAACCGGGCTTAATTCCTGCTCGAGGATCGCCGCCGAGAAAACTACACAACATTTTATCAGCTTAACAAAAACTAAAAATATATGGTTTATTTATAGTTATATGTATACAGCCGCAACAAGACCAAGGTAAATCCAATATATTGTATACAGTATCTCTATAATGTTGTCTTATGCCGTAATGACGGAAAATTACCCGTTTAAAATTACTGTGATATATAGTCTGTCAATTTTAAAGATCTGAGCAGTGACTGCGAAACTGGTTGCAAGCACTTTATGCAGCTACTAGTATTTTACATAAGCAGACATAGGGTAAATTTGTAATTCAATCAGATGAATATCCATTATCTAAAAACATTTCACTGGACTATTCAATTGCAATTATGCCACCTGCTTTAAAAATATTGCTGTATTGTCTTTTGGATGATGGCGCATCCTCGACAGTCAATAAAGCGTACAATATTCCTTTTGACAAAGTTCTTAGATGTATGGCTTTAGTGTTTACAAAACTTTGAATTTTTCGAAAAACTAAGGATTTTCTTACCCCAGGAGTAGATTACCTTATCCGTATTTGACACAACTTTTTGGAATTTTGGATCCTCAATGCTCTTCAACTTTGTATTTATTTGGCTTTTTAACTATTTTGATCTGAGCGTCAATGATGAGTCTTATGTAGACGAAACGCGCGTCTGGCGTATAAAATTATAATCCTGGTACTTTTGATAACTATTTAGTAGAATGAATATTATCTATACATACTTTTTTTTACTCTTTTTCATTTATATTTAAAATTAGAAATGCACCGTATTTATGGACACACCTTTGATATCTATTAACAAGTTCGACTGATCAGGAGATTAGAAAAATTAAAAATGGGGCATACATTCTACATGGCATTTTTTTTCTTCTGGGGGTCAAATTTTATCCAAGACAATGTCGACCTAACAACAGAAACAATAAGTTCTCCGTATGACTTTGGTTGGCTAAAAGACAACATCGGTCCGCTATGATGTCATCCAACTTTCTACAAGATTTGATCTGTTCACGCATTGGTATACATGTAGGTATAGGGGGAGATTTGAGATTTCCAAAAACATGATTAACCCCGCCGCAATTTTGCGCCTGTCCCAAGTCAGGAGCTTCTGGTCTTTCTTAGTTTTGTATGATTTTTTATTTTAACTTCTTGAGTATATTTCGAAGCTTAGTATGATGTCCATTATCATTTCAAACTAGTATACTTTTGTTAAGGGGCCAGCTGAAGAGAGCCTCCGGGTTTTTGAGTTTCTTGCTGCAATGGTGACCAATTTGGTGGTCTTCAGTCGTTGCCTGCTTTTTGAACGGGTTGGTGTCTCTTTGACAAATCCCTCATGTTCATTCCCAATTTTTAATTCAATCTGTATATAGTAGATCTTGTGTCCGCTTTGAGCAAAACCTCTGCTGTACTGATATATACCCATGCCAAGGAAGTTGTCTTTGTATGGATATGTTGACCGATAAGAATGATGAGATTACAAGTTTTTTAAAAATGAAGCTATAATATTCCCATATCGCAATATTCCGACACCTAAATGGTCGAACATCCCATTGGTCCAACGTTTCGATCATTAAGGTTATACGCTAACGGGATTTTAATATAAGAAAGCCAAATTAAAGGTTCAATATTAGGATAACATTGTCCTCCCTTTTGAAGCGGTGAAATAAGATATACAAAAGTAATACTAAGTGCCAAAGTAGCCGAACGTCATCACAAGCGTACTTTAAAAAAAAGTACAAACTACTTTGTCAAGATACACGGCGGCCGACTAAAGTAAAATCATACACAGTTTGACATATACCATGTACAATGAGTGATCATATTTTCCTTGTGATGTTTTATATTAAATTTGTCAATTTGTTGATATAAATATACTAGTAGCACCTTACTCATTTTAGTAATGTTAGTAAGTACTCTTATCATATCTGATTTAGTGAAGTAAATGAAATTGCGGTATGATCCAGACTCAACATATTGCACTACAATAACAACAAAAATCTCCCCTATGGTTGTCTCATCTTGAAGCAGTTGGCAGGCTTTCAAACTAACAGAAGACCATACGCTTCCTGAATTTTATTGTACAGCTCATCATGGGACTTTTCTAAACAATTAAAAATACGTCATATGTTATATTTTCCCCTTGATTCAAATATCTTATTTCGGAATATTTATATCAAATTTAAAGATATATGTTTGTAAAAACGTGTAATCAAATGATAAAGAGATATTATAAGATCTTGATAATGCAAGGGCGACTATAGATACATTTGTGTGATTTAATGATTGATTTTCAAAGACTCCGAGAGAAAACGTTAGGTAACATGCGTTACCGTTAAAATCAACCAAAATTAATTAATACTATGATAGAAATATATTTTCCCAACATTAATACAGCATTTCTATTAAATTTTTTCGTTTTTGCATTTGGTTTGACTCGGTTTTTCCACTGAAAGTATCCGAGAATTGAAATTACACCCATGACCTTTGACCTCGATTTAAAAAAAATGCACCATAATTTCTTTTGACGACCGGGATATTTAGAAAGTACACGTTCTTAGCTTTCCAGTGATATATAATTTAGCTGTGTGTTAGGTAGGTGCATTAAAAATGTAAATTTGGCTCTCATATCACTCGCCTATTATGAACTGAATGTTGTGTTTAATGATTTTCTGTAATTTAATTTTCATATATAAGGACATTAGATAATTAGCGTAGTTCCCATGGATGGCGCTAGCAATATGTATATGACAATCCACGTTAATATATCGTGTAAACACTATGTCATAACCTACACATAATATGTAGGTAAATATATGTATTCTTGTGGGAATTCGGGATCGCGCCTTCATTTTTGCGGGAATTGATTTAATCTTATCGCATATCGAAAATTTAAGATAAGTTTTTCGGGGTACGTTAAAGAAAGCTTTATATGCATTTTTGTGCTTCTTTGTTACATATTTTTTTTTTTTTTTTTTTTTGCTGTTTTGGTGATTAAGATTATAACACAACGTTGACTGCTTTATCCCTATAATTGACATTTTAACATAATATGTCTGTTTCTTTCGTTCACGAACCGTTGTCAATATAATCGAATTTGATGCGACAGTAATACAAGTGAGAGATTTAGCTAGCTATAAAACCAGGTTCAATCCACTATTGTCTACATAAGAAAATGTCTGTACCAAGTCAGGAATACGACTGTTGTCATCCATACGTTTGATGTCTTTCGTTTCTTTTCGATTTATAAGTACGTATGGGCATTTCATAACCAACTTAATCATTTTAAAGTCATACGAGACATCGCATTTCTTAACCAGCTTAATTAAAGTCATATCAAATTCAATACAAAAGTTGAATATGGTGAATATACCTGACGGCTTATCTTAACTATCAATCACGTGTACATAGACGTTCTTGTAAAAGAAAATATTTTCTTTTGTTGTAATCTTCAAATATGTTTTGCTATTGAATTATTGTTTTCTTGTTTTCAATTCGCTTAATTTTTTTCCGTATACAGTAAACTTTTTAATGTGATGTATGGCATCACCCTATAAACCTCGACAAGCACACACAACATGTGCAAAGCAAAACTGTAAAGAAATAAAAGGGCAACAATCGTGTTATCAATCGATTCTTAAATAAGAAAAAAATAGACTAAACCATTTAACAACTTTCCTACAAAATGAAACGTATGAGCAATAAAAAAAAAACATCGCTCTATCATCTATTTCATTTTCACTAAACTGGACCCCTGTTGTGTTCACTTATCGCTACACTAACGTTCGGATTTAGATTAAATGGTGGTCCAGTTTATTATTTTCATGTGCCCGATGACTCAGTTTTGATTGAAGCAGCGGAAGTTTACACTCAACAAATGACGACTGAAGCTTTATATATATTTAAAAAAAATAACATACACAGAGGACTTAGTGTAGTATATATGTTTGCATTGTTCCAATAATTTCCATATCACTTTGGTTACCAGAAACTCGTTTCTTAAACAGATGTCAGTCTTTTTCGCTCGGTTTTAGTTTGTTACCCCGATTATTTTTTTCCCTGGATTTATGAGTTTTGAACAGCGGTATACTACTGTTGCCTTTATTTATTCATACGAATTAAAACTTATAAAGTAACATCTTTTTTTTCATGGTTTTTTTTTCTTTAATGTTTATTATTCGCTTTATGTATTGTTTTCTACATTAAATGATAAAATTTCTTCTGCCTTTTATAGAAATCAATCAGTTATAGCTATAATAGAACACTCCCTGCAAAAACTTTCTAAAGAAGTTGTGGTTTCAGGGAAAAAATAACACTACTTAAAATATTATATTTCAAAGAACTTCAGGGAAAACATCATTATTAAATCAATAAGATTATCCATTCAAGAATTTCTGAAGAAAAACTCGTTACAGATACACGATGTCGTTATAAATTTGATGTAAGAAGAGCCGATGAATGGCTGTTTATTTACTCATCCATACTTTACATTCATTCCTTTGTTTGGATGGTAGAGATATAAACGCAATAAACCCAAGTGGATTTTAGATTAAAGCCAAGTAGATTTTAGATTGAGAAGGTAATCACGGATTGTCAATATGAATGCAGGAATTTCAGTTAACGTTCGTTCAACTGATGAAAAAAATATTGAGTTGCTATTATAATGGGTTTAATTGTGTTTCTATGTATGTTAACGTTTGTTTTTGTTGCAGTTCAGTGTTTCTGTTGTTTTGTTGTTTTTTTATGTGTTTCCTCGGTTTTGGTTTGTGACCCGGATTTGTTTTCTATTAATCAATTGAAGACTATTGGCCAGCGGTATACTACGGTTGCCCTTTGTTTATTATATCTACATACACTTATGTTATCATTATGTCACTTATATTTCGGTGAAATATCGATTTTGTTATTCATACCAACCACGTAGTCGATGTTATTATATAGTCATATATTGCTCTCGGAAATTGAAATTGCGCATTAAGGATTCGAGTGCTTATTTTACTAGCTTCTTTTAATTTTAGAAATAAGAAGATGTGGTGTGATAGCCAATGAGACAAAATACACAAGACCAAACAAACAAGGAAGAAAGTAACAAACTTAAACCATGAGCAAAATAACATGCCCTTACTAGTAATAAAACAATAAACAGAAAACAATTATGGTACGCAGAAACAAACGACAACAACAGATGCATGACTTGGGACATGCACAAAACAAATATGGTAAAGTTTAACAAATTTTTCGACGTAAAAAGTAAAATTACAAAAATACTGAACTCCGTTGAAAACTTAAAACGGAAAATCCCTAATCAAATTGTAAAATAAAAAGCTCAGAAACATCAAACGAATGGATAACAGCTGTCATACCCCTTACTTGGTACAGGCGTTTACTTATGTAGAAAATGGTTGATCGAACCTGGTTTTATAGCTAGCTAAACCTCTCACTTATATGACAGTCAAATTCCATTATATTAACAACGATGCTAATTTAGGGCAGTGGGTGTTATAACACAACATAAGAAAATATATAAACTGGTAATCTTTTATCCATAAAGACATATTTTGCTAGAGTGCTGACGTAGTACACATAAATCTCTGCTCTATCGAGTAAACAATAAACAAAGGTAACACAATCAATATCTGATCAACTTGAATGACTTTTTAATTTCCTCCTTCATTCTTTATGTCCGCTGGTAGGATTTATAGCACGATGTAATGTACAATAACATTGAGGAAAATATGAAAAACAGACAGGGTTTATGAACTGCTAGTAATATAACTGTTAAGATTGATTTTCATACTGACAAAGGGTTAATTATTCAACATTTGCTTTTATCTTTGGTTTGATAGTAGTCTGGTATTGTGAAGGTCTCTTTCTTTGTTGCTGTATTTCATCAAAATGATTCTTTGAATTGTATTTATGAAAGATTGTTTTACATAAAACGTGTTAGCAGACAATGTAATTAGCGAATATGATCCTTGGAATATTATTGTAAAAAGATTAAACATGAAAAAGTCATAGAAAAAATTATAACAACCCTAAGTAGCGATTAAACAACACACACGGCTTTGCGGTCATACACCTTTCTGGTTTATTATCTTACTCAGATTCAAAAATCAACTAAACAAATACTGGATTTGGTGTTTTGAGCACAAATGTTTTTCTCCGATCAGGTAAAAGTAATAGAGTAAGATCAATACCTGACAAAAACAACTGAATAAAAGAAGAAAGACAGTTCTTAATTAAGACAAATTCCGTTTGAATGGTTTAAAACTAGTCATTTTGGGGGCCCTTTATGACTTGCTGCTCGGTGTGAGCCAAAGCTCCGTGTTGAAGACCGTACTCTGACCTATTTTTGTTTTACTTTTACATAGTGTGGCTTGGATAGAGATTATGTGGATTTTTTTTAATTGGTACTCTTATCACATCATCTTCTTTTAGCTACCTACTGTCGCAGCAGTCTCCGACAAATGTACATATTTAAGAGTTATGAATAGAAACGGGGAATGTGTCAAAGAGACAAAACCCAAACCAATGAGCAGATATCAGCCAAAGACCACCAATTGGTCTCCAACGCAGCAAACAAATATTGCAGCCGGAGAAAGACTGTAGTAGGCCCCCAAGCTATTATGTAAACCTAAATTAAAACAAAAACACACACGCCAGACTACCAAAGACTCGAAGTTTTTGACTTGGGAGTTGAGACATGCGAAAAAACTGCAGCAGGATTAAACACGTTTTGTGAGATCTCAACCAATCTCATATACCGCTAATCAACGAGGGATAAACACACACACATCAAGACGCAAAGCAAAACATCCGTTTTAAAGTAGTCCGAGTCCGATACTTTAATTGTTATACGATGATGGCTGCTGTACCCGTGTTTTGGCCATTTTGTTTATTGTGTTTATTTAGTTAAAGCATCAATGTAAATATAACGAAATTTGATGAGACTGTCATCAAAATGAGAGGGTTACCAGGTTTTATCCACCATTTTCTACATTTCAAAATGTCTGTACCAAGTCAGGAATATGACAGTTCTTGTCCATTCGTTTTTGATGCGTTTTGTTATTTGATTTTGCCATGTGATTATGGACTTTCCGAATTGATTTTCCTCTAAATTAAGTATTTTTGTGATTTTACTTTTTAATAGGTAACATATGAAACTAAGCAAAATGACAAGAATCAACATAAATCATCAAAAGACTACAATTGTACTATATGGTCATATATTGCTTTCCATCCTTCACATTTTGGAATATCTTGGTAACATTTTATGCGCAGTTTTTTTATTATATAATGTGCACATGTAATTGAATTGAATGCAAAACGTTAAACTTTGAAAATGACTTTTGTTTATTTTCTATTTTTAGTTCCTCCATATGAAGCTGCTGCTATAGCCACGGGACTTATAAGTGTTGGATTAATAATGGCAGCAATAGTTATATTTATATGTTGGAAATTCCCTATATGTAGATCTAGGACTTTCTGGGACAGACAAACAAAGAGAATACTTAGAAAATTATACAGTAAGTAAAAAGATACTTATTTCGTCTTGAATATAAATAAAAGATTGACAGATGAATAATAAAAAGCATCTTGATGCTTACGCTATTGATCTGAACAACACATTTTGCTTTGCAGAGAAATGATACAGCTTCGTGTAACAACTTTTTAGGATCCTCGAGATTTGATGTATATTACATAATTTCATTTTTTGTAAGCCGAAATTCCATTGGTTGTCGACATGATAGACAGCAGAACAGATCATATCAATGGCAGATCTGTGTACGAGCAACTGTATTTCAAACAATGGTTCTTACAAAACATAGAAAATCAAAATTTGTAAAACTTACTTTTGAATTCATTTTGTTTGGTCAATTGGAAAATTGTGTCATAGTTCTACATATATATGTAACGACAGTAAAACAATTCGGAATTGAAATTTACAATATATTAATATATAGCCATAATATATAACTATTTGTGTCATTTTGGTCTTTTGTGGATAGTTGTCTCATTGGCAATCATACCACATCTTCTTTTTTATATAGGGACTGTATAGAAAGTCCCTGATATAGCTAACAGTACATGACAAACATGTACTTTGACAATATATCTCTGAATTGATACGATAGTCCCGTGTTTGCATTTCCTATCATGATTTTCTTGATAGAGGGTCACTGCTCACAAGGAAGCTATTAAACCAAGAGTTCCAAATGGTGAAGTTGAAATCATCCCTTCGTAAATCTTACGGACGCCATCATGAGTTGATTGACCGTTATGGAATAACCGTTTCACAAATGAAATTGGATATGTTCCTTTCGTCGTAACTACAATCCCCTTTCCTTTCATGAATCTGACCTACCGAATTAGACTTTTTACCGAATTTGTTATCACATAAGCAACACAACGGGTGCTACATGTGGAGCAGGATCTGTTTACCCTTCCGGAGCACCTGTTATCACCCCTTGTTTTTGGTGGGGTTCGTGTTGTTTATTCTTTAGTTTTCTATGTTGTGTCATATGTACTATTGTTTATCTGTTTGACTTTTTTCATTTTTAGCCATGGCGTTGTCAGTTTATTTTAGATTTATGAGTTTGACTGTCCCTTTGGTATCTTTCGCTCCTCTTTTTTAACAAAGATTAAGCAAATAATAAATCTAAAAAATCAACAACAAAAATATTTGCTTTAATGAATTTAAAGTCACAACATCCATAAAATACACACAAAAACAAAAACAAAAACAAAAAACATTTAGAGGTCAGTATGTGGTCTTTAAAGCTGTAAATCGCTCTGAGTCTTCAAATACAAGACTAGACAATGACTTATGTCTTTGTACTAAAGCACTTTCCACTGCGCCAACAATATCATCACGAACTAACAATATTATTTATGAAATGACGTAATTGAGAAATAAAAAAGTTGAATGGCCTTCGAATCTTACAATAACGATTACTAATGATTTATCAGTTTGGTATTAATATTTTCTTTTCCGATTAGCACTTGATGATATTTTATTTCTTAGAATATTATCAACTGTATGAAAACAAAAATCAACTGTTTACTTTGTTGCACATTTGGTCCTCCATACTTTGCAAGCATGAGGATTACAGAAAAGAGCAGATTTATGGGCAAATTTTAAAAAAAACATGTCGATACAATTGAGGGAGGCCGGAGTGGATAATTGAGAATAATGGTGCTGAAACATAAGGAACAAATCAAAATGTGGAAAAATAAATAGAATAAAGAAAAATTACCATTAAAAGAAATGAAGGTCCCCATTTAGACCCTCTTGCATGACATAATGCGGTAGTTATCGGGATATAGCTTATTTCATCAGCTACCTGTCTGTAACATCTGACGTTCTATTCCGATGTCTGCCGGGAAAATCCATTAATCGTCTGAAATGTGTACGCCATTTGTAATTATAGTATATAGAACAGACATTTTCCCGAATAAATACATTATATATACAATTTAGAGCTAAAATTTGATGAAGCTTTGTAGTAGTGTAATCTGCTTATAATATACTTCATTAAATATTTAGATATACAGTTGTACTAAGCAATAAAGCAATAAATTAATAATCTCTTGCGGTCAAAAACATTTCGAGAACGATTGTACTTAGTCTCCGAATTCAACCAATCAAAAAACAAGATTTTGTGTTTCAAACACAAACTTTGAACTCCGAGTACTTAGTGAAGTTTATGACCAAGAGCCAAGAATTATTACTGTGTTTTAATGTTATACGAAAAAGATGGCAATTAAACGTCTTGTCGATTGCCTAATTCGGCACATTTGCTTGCCCCTCCATAATGTGAAAAAAACACTGCAATGTATTTGTTCCTTTTAATGCAAATATTTTTTACGCTTTCATTTTCTTTATTTTTGTATTTTCATATTTTGCCGTAAGGCGAAATATCTCTACTGCAAGGATTGACTCCTTTGGATATACTTTCTTTCAGCCTTGTATAATGGTCTGGATGGGGGTCCTTTAGTTCTGTATTCTTTAGATTTGATGACAATGTTCTCTACTCTTTATAAATTGTGCCAATTTTATGCTCTTTTCTCTTTTTATTTTAGCACACCGTTATTCTCTGGTCTTTAATTATATTTTTTTGCTTATTTTTCTCTATTTATTTCGGGGAAGTACGTGTTTCTGTAATATTGTCCCAATCACTATTCTAATACCCCGATCCAGACACTCTTGAATTTATTTGTA
Source organism: Mytilus trossulus (assembly GCF_036588685.1). Classification (NCBI taxonomy): domain Eukaryota; kingdom Metazoa; phylum Mollusca; class Bivalvia; order Mytilida; family Mytilidae; genus Mytilus; species Mytilus trossulus. The sequence goes on from NC_086375.1 coordinate 8,794,013, forward strand.
ATTTTAAGAGCGTGTCCAAATAAATATCAGGCAAATCCTATGATATTGGTGGCACAACATATATTTTTTTTCCCACTGGATTTTTAGTTCCTATGCAATGTTTATATCATACAAAGGATATATATGTCAAAGATATTTTTGAATCAACCGTGGATGGCTCAGAAAATAATTTAAAGTTCACTAACAATGCAACAAAATTTTGTACAAAATGAAGAGTTATCTCCCCTTTTCAATGAATTTTCAGTGCTTTCTATGTATTTTATTTCTCTTTATTTGTTGCATTAAATAAAAAAAAAAAATCAACTTTAAGAAAGAACGAATTTGTGATATGAAATAGATGAAAAAGTTTTGAAAACAAATATTGCATGTGCCACCCACTGCCTAGTTTTCCATGGACACCCTCTTCTCTTAACTTTCTAAAATAAAACCCAACCGTAATTTGTATCTCATATTTTTAATCAAATTGTCCTAGAAACGCTAACCTACTATACAATATTTTCAGATATTGTGTTATAGTTTTAAAGTACAAGTAAATCAAGTATTTCAGGGTCTGTGTGAGAATAATTGTACAGCGTAATGTAGTAATAGTTCCCCTGAGAATAAGCTAACTACAACCCGACTGTCAAGTCCGATCGACAATAGATATTACTCAAATCACGTGATACGACAAGTGTCACATGAGAAATTTAATGCAAAACATCAGACGATCATCAAGTTAATATTTGGTTAGATCTGCACACACAAAATCTAATTTCAGGCGACCGAGTCTACTGCATTTAAATGTTATATCGGTTAGACATATAAGGTATCATATATTCTTTGTCGTTATGTAGCTTAGACTAATAATGTACAATAAAGACGTGTTCAAGCACTCTTTTGTATTCGATCAACATTCTAATTTAAATGTAATATCGGTTAGTCTAATAAGATATCATATATTCTTTGTCGTTATGAAACTAAGACTAATAATGTACAATAAAGACGTGTTCAAGCACTCTCTTGTACTCGATCAACATTCTAAATCAACAGTAGTTTAGTCAAGTTAGGAATCGAAGATTAATTTCCAAGATAGCAATGACTATTGTCAATTTATTTCCGTGTTAAATATTTTCAATTTGGTTTTGAAGCACGGCTCAATGAAGTTTAAATCAGTTGATCATTCAGTTAATAGTAAATGGTATTACACGACATTTCTAGACAAAGCGTAAGAGCTAATTTGAAAAGATTGAATTATTATATTTCTGCAGACGACAGAATAACACGAAATGATTGGTTAATTAAATTGTTGTTAACCTTGATTTTACAATAACGTAATTCATTTCTCTGAGTGTGGTTATCTTACATAAACACCTGTTGATCAGGGCTGATATGCTTGAAACTACTTAAATTAAGATTTGTTAAGAACTTCCGGATTTTTCGACATGTTTTTTTTAATGATTTTTTGTGAATTAATTTGGCAGAAGGTGTACACTCGTGTCAATTTCGTGTATTTATTTGGCGGAGGTTGTACTCGTGCCGGTTTTGATAGTTTGGTTTTAACGTGGTACATAACATTACAGAGAGATAACTCTGTAAAATCAGCAAAACGTTTTAATCACCTTGTATTGTTAAGGAATATTTAGCTTCTCAATGATCAAAATGAGTGTTTGCCAAACTGCTATAATTGTATCCAACGAGATTTTTCCGAGAAAGATTTTTAAAATATTAATGTGTTTGTTAAAGGGTCCAAGTAAATATTTTATAAAAAATTGATGAACATTAAACGAGCCAAATTAATTTTAGTCAAGGTATTTCAGGGTACCACCTTAAAATCAAAGTATGTCCTTTTGATAGCATCTCAGTAATTTATGTCGTTTTGATCGCTGTCTCATTGACGTGTTTATCTTCCATTATTAATATTTTGGTTATAAAATAAAATTGAACCGGAAAAAAATCAACATATAAAATTGCGAATGGAAATGGGGAATGTGCCAAAAAGACAACAACCCGACCGTAGAGCAGACAACAGCAGCAGGTCACCAACAGGTCTTCAATGCAACGAGAAATTCACGCACCCGGAGGCGTCCTTCAGCTGGCCCCTAAACAAATATATATAGAAGTGCATATATAGTAACCCAAGCAACTAATATATTTATTTTCATTGTCATTTATCAAAGCTTATATAATCATCACCTATTATTCATCAAGGGACATTTTTTGGAAGGGGTCTAGCCAACCGATTGCTTCTTTGCGTGATAAGACAGAGCAGATTAGACTTTTAATTTATCGTGCATGCTTTCATGTATTAGTAGAAATAAGAAAAGGGTATATCAATAAAAATCTACTTTATGTCCCATGTAATTCTTTTTCATAGCTTTTATCCTTCTTAAATGACATTGCCATAAAATTACAGTGCAACGCAGAAGTCTTTCAATATATATTTTGATATTCATTATAACTTTAAAATAATGTAAAATGTAATGCAATTTTTTTGAAAAACTAAGGCTTTTAAACCTCAGGAATAGATTACTTTAGCTGTATTTGGCAAAAAAAATAAGAATTTTTAGTCCTCAATGCTCTTCAACTTTGTACTTGATTTGGCCTTTTATAACATTTTTGATTCAAGCGTCACTGAAGAGTCTTTTGAAGACGAAACGCACATCTGCGGATATTAAATGTTATTCCTGGTATCTATGATGAGTTTATTTGATCATATAAAAAGAAGATGTGGTATGATTGCCAATGAGACAACTATCAACAAAAGACCAAAATGACACAAACATTAACAATTATAGGTCACCGTACGGCCTCCAACAATGAGCAAAGCCCATACCACATAAAGTCAGCTATAAAAGACCCCGATAAGACAATGTAAAACAATTCAAACGAGAAAACTAACGGCCTCATCTATGTAAAAAACAAAAATGAACGAAAAACAAAAATGTAACACATAAACAAACGACAACCACTGAATTACAGGCTCCTGACTTGGGACAGGCACATATATAAATAATGTGGTTGCCTCGTTACTTTAAACAAAAATATCTCTATGTCTAGTTTAATATATGATTTTTCACGGTCAAATTTCTTTGAAACTCAAGTCGACGTCAATGTGCTCACGACATTTCTTTGGCACTTGTGTAAACCAAAACCAACTGTGCTGTATCTTCCTACTGCAAGGGATATATGCACAAGAAAGTAGCAATAACGATGAGCAATTTCCTTAATTTGCTATCATTCTAACCAAAGGTAACTAGAGATTTCTCGAATTAACAGACAAGCAGAAAAAAGACTATATTATTTCGAACTCAGAATGAATGTAACCTCAAAATACTGAGGATGGCACTTTAGTCTTTTCTTTGTGCTCATGTTTTGATTCTTACAAAATATGGCACTTAAAAAGCAAAATGAATATTAAAAACGCAACACTAATTGTTTAAGACGAACACGTTATACAAGTGTCCATTGTCTGAATAAGCACACTGTTGATGGTTATAAGATATCTAAAATCACATTGACAATATTATAGGGTTATTGCATGAATATTGTCCCGAGTAGAATTTTATATTGCACGAGCTTGCGAGTGCAATATTTGTTCTACGAGGGACAATATTTCACAATATTCATGCAATAACCCTTTTATTGTATAGCAATATGATATTTGAAAGTAAAAATTGGTTTAAACTTATATTTTGTCGTTGATGACGTCATGAATTTTGAAGATTTATTGCACTAGTGCGATATTGGATTTATTGCACGCTAACTTTTGGTTACTTTTTGTGGGAAATATTATATTGCTATACAATAAACTTAGATATAGCGTTAAGTAGGAGAAAAAGACACTCTCACATTTGACGATAACTGTTTCAATATCTTCAATATTCCTATCACTGTCTTCTTATATCAACTCGTATTAGATGTGATTTGTTAGTTTACAATAACTGCGAGTACTCTTATATGGGTAAAGTGTGTCTATTGATTTTATTTTTTTGTATTGTTTGTTTATTGAGTTGAGTCATTTTTATAGTCTGTTCTAACGTTGTACTGCACTGTGCCAGTTTAGAGTAAGGGTTTAACTCTCATATAAAGGTGAAACCCGCCACAATTTGTGTGTGTGTCTGTCTGATGTCAGTAGCTTTTTATTCAATGGTAGGTAGATAATTCGTGTTTCTCATGTTTGTTTTTCGTCAATTGTATTTTAATGAAGAGACAGTTAATTTTCGTATTTGTTTAGAACTGACTGTACGGTATGGATTTTTGAACTACACTATCACAGATTTTCACACTGAATCATCACTATCACAGTCTTTCATACTGAAATTACCACTATCACATATTTTCATAATGAATTAACATATCACATTTTCTCACACTCAACTGTCAGTTTCAAAGTCTTTCACACTTTTCTGTCCCTTTTACAAATTTTACACTGAATTATCACTATCACAGTCTTTCACACAAAACTGTCACTATCACATATTTTCACACTGAATTAACATATCACAGTTTCTCACACTCAACTGTCAGTTTCAAAGTCTTTCACACTTTTCTGTCCCTTTTACAAATTTTACACTGAATTATCACTATCACAGTCTTTCACACAAAACTGTCACTATCACATATTTTCACACTGAATTAACATATCACAGTTTCTCACACTCAACTGTCAGTTTCAAAGTCTTTCACACTATTCTGTCCCTTTTACAAATTTTCACACTGAATTATCACTTTCACAGTCTTTCACACAAAACTGTCACTATCACATATTTTCTAACTGAATTAACATATCACAGTTTCTCACACTCAACTGTCAGTTTCAAAGTCTTTCACACTTTTCTGTCCCTTTTACAAATTTTCACACTGAATTATCACTATCACAGTCTTTCACATAAAACTGTCACTATCACATATTTTCACACTGAATTAACATATCACAGTTTCTCACACTCAACTGTCAGTTTCAAAGTCTTTCACACTTTTCTGTTCCTTTTACAAATTTTCACACTGAATTATCACTATCACAGTCTTTCACACAAAACTGTCACTATCACATATTTTCTAACTGAAATTAACATATCACAGTTTCTCACACTCAACTGTCAGTTTCAAAGTCTTTCACACTTTTCTGTCCCTTTTACAAATTTTCACACTGAATTATCACTATCACAGTCTTTTACACAAAACTGTCACTATCACATATTTTCACACCGAATGATCAATATCACAGTTTCTCCCACTTAACTGTCACTATCACATATTTTTATACTGAATTAACATGTCACAGTCTTTCACACTGAATTAACATGTCACAGTCTTTTAAACTTAGCTGTAACTATCACAGTTTCTCACACTTAACTATCACTACCACAGTCTTTCACACTTCACTATCACTACCACAGTCTTTCATACTTGACTATCACAGAATTTTCACACTGAATTATCACTATATGCAACTTACACAATAACGTTCTTTCATTCATTCATTGCTGTAACGGTCCAAGAAATGGGATATGTTCTTCTCACTCAGAGAAATAAAACTTTGAATTAGAGTGTAAAGCGCTTTTTTATTACTGTCTAAATAAAAATGTTATGAATTCATAATCATTGGTGTTATTGTGTTATGGTGTTATAGCTATAGAAATCGTTTAGCCTATATACATTGACATGTCGCTTCTGTAACTGAAATGGTGCATTTGTGTTTGGTTATATATTGTATAAATCAATGTGGTATATTTTTTTCAGTAATATTTTACCGTACATGAAAGTACAAACAAATAAGTAAGACATAGATTTCTAGAATAGTTTTTGTTTTCAAAAGCAATACAGCTTATTGAGTTTACATACACAAATACAATAGCAGCTGTAAAGTGTTTCTTATATTGTATTGAGTGATTGATTATTGACTGTTTAACGTCCAGTGTCAAATATTTCATACATTTTAAGGACAATCTTATGTTGTAAATACAGCTTATTAAATTTAATATCCAAATATAATGCATGTAGTATCATTGTATAATTACATAATGTGTTTTACAATTACACTCAGTTTAAATCATGTAAGCATACTTGATAAGCGAAATACTCTTGAATTGAATTTTAAATGTACGTATTGTTATACGTTTACTTTTCTACATTGGCTAGAGGTATAGGGGGAGGGTTGAGATCTCATAAACATGTTTAACCCCGTCGCATTTTTGCGCCTGTCCCAAGTCAGCAGCCTCTGGTCTTTGTTAGTCTTGTATTATTTTAATTTTAATTTCTTGTGTACAATTTGGAAATTAGTATGGCGTTCATTATCACTGAACTAAAATATATATGTGTAGGTGCCAGCTGAAGGACGCCTCCGGTTGCGGGAATTTCTCGTTACATTGAAGACCTGTTGGTGACCTTCTGCTGTTGTTTTTTCTATGGTCGGGTTGTTGTCTCGTTGATTCATTCCCCATTTCTATTCTCAATTTTATTGTTTTCCAATCAGATCAGCTAAAATATCTACTCAAGCAATTGATGAACTGATGGTTTAGAAATTTGTCTTTTACACCTTGTACATGTCTCATAAAAAACTTATCAAAGTCGGAAAAGATTTCACCGCAGATTGTAAGGCCATGCCTCATTAAAGTCGGAAAAGATTTCACCGCAGATTGTAAGGCCATGCCTCATTAAAGTCGGAAAAGATTTCACCGCAGATTGTAAGGCCATGCCTTATTAATGTCGGAAAAGATTTCACCGCAGATTGTAAGGCCATGCCTCATTAAAGTCGGAAAAGATTTCACCAAAGATTGTAAGGCCATGCCTTTTTAAAGTCGGAAAAGATTTCACCGCAGATTGTAAGGCCATGCCTCATTAATGTCGGAAAAGATTTCACCGCAGATTGTAAGGCCGCGCCTCATTAAAGTCGGAAAAGATTTCACGGCAGATTGTAAGGCCATGCTTCATTAAAGTCGGAAAAGATTTTACCGCAGATTGTAAGGCCGCGCCTCATTAAAGTCGGAAAAGATTTCACGGCAGATTGTAAGGCCATGCCTCATTAAAGTCGGAAAAGATTTCACCGCAGATTGTAAGGCCATGCCTTATTAAAGTCGGAAAAGATTTCACCGCAGATTGTAAGGCCATGCCTCATTAAAGTCGGAAAAGATTTCACCGCAGATTGTAAGGCCATGCCTCATTAAAGTCGGAAAAGATTTCACGGCAGATTGTAAGGCCATGCCTCATTAAAGTCGGAAAAGATTTCACGGCAGATTGTAAGGCCATGCCTCATTAAAGTCGGAAAAGATTTCACCGCAGATTGTAAAGCCATGCCTCATTAAAGTCGGAAAAGATTTCACGGCAGATTGTAAGGCCATGCCTCATTAAAGTCGGAAAAGATTTCACCGCAGATTGTAAGGCCATGCCTTATTAAAGTCGGAAAAGATTTCACCGCAGATTGTAAGGCCATGCCTCATTAAAGTCGGCAAAGATTTCACCGCAGATTGTAAGGCCATGCCTTATTAAAGTCGGAAAAGATTTCACCGCAGATGGTAAGGCCATGCCTCATTAAAGTCGGAAAAGATTTCACCGCAGATTGTAAGGCCATGCCTTATTAAAGTCGGAAAAGATATCACCGCAGATTGTAAGGCCATGCCTCATTAAAGTCGGAAAAGATTTCACCGCAGATTGTAAGGCCATGCCTTATTAAAGTCGGAAAAGATTTCACCGCAGATTGTAAGGCCATGCCTCATTAAGTTATCATAATTGTTTGTGTTCAAACTTTTCAGGATGGAAAATTCTGGAAAAATATGTTTTCTTCTTTAAACTTGCTTTTTTCAGCTAGTTAAACAAAATACTAAAGAATTACACTGCATGTGTGATACCCACTCAAACATTTTTGGTCAAATTTGATATTGGAATTGTAACTGCATATTCACAACTATTTGTGTAGGAACGTTAATATTACGTAAATCCAACGTTAATTGCATCTATAAAATTAAAAATACAACTCGTTCGTATTTCATCCTTTTCTTTTTTCTTTACATTTTCTTTTTACTCTTATATCGTTATTTTTTAATCATACAAAAAAAAGAATTGTCCTAGTCTAAGATAATGACAGATCAATAATGTTTACCAGAACTTTCTGAAGACCTGTCACGATATGACTATTATGCTGATCTGCAATGGGAATAAATTTAATATATCTATTAATGGTTGGCAGGAGATTATCACACAATATATCACTAAGGAAAGATTTCTTATGTTGTAAAACAGTGACGATTTTTTAATGATTTAAAACAGTGAAAATTTTCTCAAGTGAAGTTTTTTTTAATGTTTTATTGATTGATTGATGGTTGCTTAACGTCCAGTGGCAAATATTTCATAAATGTTTGAGACGATCTTATAAAGTTTTTCTTATATTGTACAACTGTGAAGTCTTTCTTGTGTTGTAAAACAGTCAAGTTTTTTATATGCTGTAAACCAGTCAAATTTTTCTCGTGTTGTAAAACATCTTAAGAGTCAAATATATTGTACAACAGTGAAGGCTGGTCTTATGTTGTTAAGCACTGTAGTTTTTCATCTGTTATAAAACAGCGCAGGTTTTCTTATAATGTAAAACATTCAAGTTCATCTTATGTTGTTAAACAGTCAGGTTTTCTTATGTTGTTAAACAGTCAGGTTTTCTTATGTTGTAAACCAGTCAGGTTTTCTTATGCTGTAAAACAGTAAAGTTTGTTTTATGTTGTAAAACAGTGAAGTGTTTCTTATGTTGTAAAACAGTGAAGTGTTTCTTATGTTGTAAAGCAGTGAAGTGTTTCTTATGTTGTAAAACAGTGAAGTGTTTCTTATGTTGTAAAACAGTGAAGTGTTTCTTATGTTGCAAAACAGTGAAGTGTTTCTTATGTTGCAAAACAATAAAGGTTTTTAGGTTTTTCTCATGTTGTAATACAGTCATGTTGTTCTTATGTTTTAAAACAGTAAAGCTTTTCTTATGTTGTAAAACATTCATTTTTTTCTCGTTTTGTAAAACAGTCAAAGAGTCGGTTTTTATTGTACAACAGTGAAGGTTTTTCTTATGTTGTAAAACAGTAAGGTTTCGCTGATGTTGTCAAACAGTAAAGTTGTTTTTATGTTGTATAAATTGATTGATTGATTGTTGGTTGCTTAACGTCTAGTGTCAAATATTTCATGTATTTTCAGAACAATCTTTACAACATAATATTGTCCTGATGTTGTAAAACAATAGTGCAAGTTTCTCAAAATGTTTTGGTTAATCGGTTTAATGACTGTATCATGTTTTAACAGGTAAAAGATTGGGATATTTTCCCCCAGGATTTACATTTATAGATAATAATTCCATATCAAAATTGAAAGGCTAATACAAAAATTTCCTACCGTTTTTGTTTTCAGTTGGCAAATAGTTATAGTGGAATTTAACTTTTGATACAGAAGACATGCCAAATATTCCTTTCCGAATGAAATTGGCATGAAGACGACATGGGTTCTGAATAGTATTGACACAATGAATCCGAATGAAATTCCGAAAATACCTTATTAAATAGATATTTTAGGTTGTATAGACGGTTGTATAGTCTGTTCAATGTTTTTGTTTTCTTTTGAGACATGAAAGCCAAGAATCTGTTGAAGGTCATACCAGAGACATGTGTCATGCGCACTAGAATAACATAAATGTGCGCTACCTGAATAAATTGTCTGCCGTGACTCATGTCTGCAGAAAGTCAAAACATATATTTAACGTGTGAGAGCATATATGAAAAGAGTAACAGACTAAAACAAAAAAGCCAAACTTAATATTTTAAACAAAACAACAGCTACTTTTTTCATGTTGAACATTAAGATGGTCAAGATCAGAAGCACAGAAGGAGCTAGAAAAACGAAAATGATATTTTATACATTTTGTGCGTCCTAAGAGTTTCTTGTCTTTACCTTCACCAGGAACGCTCAAACACAAAATGGAGAACTAAAAAACGGCAATTTATAAATCATTTCAGTACCGAAACACTGATTACTTAGCTGATGATTAGGTCCGAGACCACAATTATTTCGTAGTGCATTTCTTTTAGAACATAAATGAAAATTAAAAAAATCCCACCTGCGCTTTCTCAATGAAATTTTTCAGTGTGTTGTACTACTTTTGGGACAAAATTATAGAAAATTTCATCGGCTCTAACTCAAAATATGGACAATTTTATGTTTAGGGCGTCTTGAAATCTTTTGACAGCTTCCGAAGTGCTAGTTTTTAACCTTTTTCAGCTGGACCAAATCACTACTTTCCTTTAAAATTCTGGACCCAAATTTTTTTACAGTCTAATTTCACCAACCCCCCCCCCCCCCCCCATCCCCCATACTTGCAATTTGAGGCATTCAACATGGAGAAATAAATTTGGAAGGGGTATAAAAATTAATGGCAAGTAACCCACTGTCAACACTAGGGACTATATTCGTGAACAACGAAATAACGAAATCAAGGAACGAAACAACGAAATAACGAAATCAAGGGACGACAATTGTGGTCTCGGACCATATAAGTCCTTCAACAATATATGAGCTGCGTAGGATAGAAATCAACCTCATGCAAGTGCACTTATACATGTACATATATATGACTTTGACTGATTTTTTAACATTCTAATACGAAATGAAAAATAATTGTGGTCATTTTGTAGGGTTCTTATAACAACTCATTTTGCAAAGATTTACAGACTTTACATAGAGATTTTCAACCCAATATAAGTTAATGAATGTTTTAATATTCATTGGCAAGAGGTCGATGTCTATCCAACGTAACCCATATGTTGGTTCTATATTCTAAAATAAGCATGCATATAAATATTGATATTTAATTGATTGAATGGCTAAATGTTTACGTAGATTTTTAATTTTGCTTAATGACAGTTCCTAAATCTAATGGCCGTGTTTGACTATATACAGGCAATTGACAAGATCTTTAATTGAATTAATTTGTAACGAGTTCTGAGCTTCTTAACTTCAATATTCCATAAAGTCAATAATATGTTTCTTTTTTAATAACCTTTCATCAGGGATCAAATAACGTCTACACTATGGTTATTTTTTTATTAGGAAAATATTGTGATGGTTTACAACAACAGTGAATAATTTGTTTATAAATGTATAGTGACACTAAAGCTGTTTAGATTAATGTTAGCCATCGGATTAAGCAGTGACAATTAAGGTCCTAGGAAAAGATAACAGAAATTATCCCGCCAAATCCTTAGAATTGTTCTTATCGATTTCGCTTCATTCTTTTTTTGCATATAAAGATGGTATCGAAGAAAGTGTATGAAAAAGTAAATCCTTTGATGATCAAGGTGAAAATGGGCTGGAAATCTTTTCCTCGGTAGGTTTTCTAAGATATAAATGTGAATGTCAGAGTCGTGATTATGATGTCAGTTAAAGATGTCGTATTGTCTATAGTAAATAGTTGGTCATCTAATCAATGTTCTAGTGACAATTTGTGACATGCAATTCCAGGAATTAATGTATAGTTGAATATGGGTGATGCAGTGTCGAGATTTACGGAATTATTTCCTTTTTCAGAGTCACTAAATTTATCTGCAAGCCGATTACAACGGGAAAGAGATAAACCGGAAGACACTAGAAGCCTCGTTATGGGACCATTACTTCGACGTAGACAATCAGAACAAACTAAATTTGTTGTGCCTCAAATATTTGTGGATTATGGTAGTAGAAGAACTTCATACGCCTCAGATTACATGAGGCGATGTTCAGCAGAAAGCGGAAGTAGTAGACGTACATCGTTAGCTTCCGGTGATACGGATAGACGTGGGTCAGGAAGTAGCTTAAGTAGCAGACGAACATCTCTCGCGTCTGATGCTGATCGTCGGGGATCTGCTGGTAGTAGTATCTCAAGCAGACGAACATCTTTATTGTCTTCTGATTGTGCATCACGACGAGGTTCCGGAAGTAGCAAAAGTTGTGCTAGCAGTAGAAAGAGTTCTGATGCCAGTCGGTTCGGCGACACTGACGAGTTACTAGCCGGTAAGTGTAAATTGTATTATCTTTTTTCATACATTCTGATCGCCCACGGTAAATAACAATTTTTACACGGATATTTAATCAATAATGTCTAGTTGTATAAGCCCCATTACTGAAAACAAAAGAGTTGACTGCTAAAACTATATGATGTTATCAATTATAGAATATGATACACCTGCCAGTTATTCTGTTTCAGCAATGCAGGTATACAAATATTTTAATTTGTTTGTCTAAAAATTAATGTATAAAGAACAGTAGCAGAATATACCTATTACAATGAAATCAAAAGGATGTGACTTTTGTTTTCTAAGCTTAAATCCTTTGGTCATTGGCGGTAAAATGTATATTCGTTGAAATTGGAAATGTTCAGAGGACTAGGTAACTCAAAGACACAATTTAGAGTCAGAGTTCAGTAAAATGAATTGCTGTGCTATGGTATCCTATTTGTTTCCAGTGGAACATAAGCCAATGAAAAAAAAAGCTAGTTTTAAATTGTTTCACATCAGGAATATTCTGACAAAAGTTTGAGAACTTTGACCTTTTGACTCGAATGATGATGATTGCTTGATTTTATTACCTGATTTAGGAACCTTTCGTGTATCAATTCTAGTTTCGGGACCGAACGAGGACAAGACTCATTTAACACTAGACTATAGCGAATATATATTGAAGTATAAAAACAACACGTATTATAAATCGCAACGTTTTAATCATAATCTCAATAAACATTCCGACGCGAGTTTACGTCTGTGATTTGTTTGTTGTTATGTTGTCTGTTATTGGTTGGTTGCCATGTTGTTTGTGATTGGTTGGTTTTGATGTTGCGATGTTGTTTGTGATTGGTTGGTTGTGATGTTGCGATGTTGTTTGTTATTGGTTGGTTGGCATATCATCTGTGATTTGTTGGTTGTCATGTTGCCTGTGATTGGTTGGTTACCACGTATTCTATTAAACTGGAATCTGCTTGTATTACGCTTCACTCAAACAATGAACAAATCGTAGTACATGTTGTAGTCGTATGAGAACCGGCCTAGTATTCTATTGAGTCAGAGGACACAATGCTTTGAAGCAACAACATATTTAAGTCAAAATCATTAGCATGGTATATATATTTTGTCTTGTTGTGTCACTGGAGTTAACTACGAAAAAAAAATACAATGCTTCTATCAGTGATAAAATGGCGTGACTTGTGAAGATGATGTTTGGAGGTTGTTTTTGTTGGACGTTTGTAATATTAGCATTGAAAACATACCATCAAACATAGTCATATTTTGCATTTGGTTAGTCTAATGCCGGCATCACACATTGGCTTATAGACCGGCGTGCACCAGACGTACAGAGAAAATAAACAAAGTCTGTATACGTTAGTTGCACGCCAGAGGAACGTTAAGCAATCGTTAAACGCGCGTTGCATACGTTTGAAGTACGTCGAAATGCAATGGTATACGCTTGGTGAACGCTATAACTCCAGGATTTTTTTATGCAGCATAATACGCGTTTGTCTAGCGTATACCTATACGCTACACGCACGTAATACATACGCTACTAGCGCGTTTAAAACGCTATAGATAGGTTTGAGACACGTTTAGGGCACGTTGTATACGCTTCAAGATAGTTTGACTTTAACTCAAACGTATGCAGGTGTGTTTGTAACAAACACCCCATAATAGAACGTCCCAGACACGCTGAAAGCACGGATTATCGTCTCAAATACGTTCAAGATTATTTGTTTTCCTTTGCAGCGTGCATTCCATCTACGTTAGAAAAACGCCAGGCATACGCCAACATTCGTTACTTGAACGCCCGATAAACGCTTAGGTACGCTTTTATCGTACACCCAATACATCCTTAAAGCTCGCTGTGCACACGAAACAGATATGATTAACAGTTTGAATGCATCCAAAATTACTAGCGTATTGTCAGCGTACATGATTTTTTACCGCGCCCGACGTACGTCGGAGCTATGCGCTGATGTGTGACACCGGTATAAGGGAGAGCGTGTACATTTTGTTTTGGGTTTAGTTTTTGATCACCTAAAATAGGTTAGACACCCTCTTTTCCAGGTCAAACCCTTACTCCCATTTTGATAGCTTCTGGTTCCCCGTCTGCATGTTAATGATTCGGCATACATATAGAAAACTTCATAGGTTGTATAAACAAAAATCATATTCGTTTTGTATAAACAAGAAGATGAAATAATCATACTCTTATGTTAAAAATACTATCATTTTTATGATGCTGTAATTATTGAAAAATAATTACTCATATTTCTTGTTCCTGTACAGTACAGATGACGTATATCACATATAAGACATTCACCAAATTAGAGTTTGTAGATAACAAATCATTGTATCGTTGTCATCATGTCAGCACTTGGGAAATTTGTAACCCGGTATCACCCCTTTAAAGTTGATAGAATATGTTTAATTATTTACATGTACTCTCGGTGTGGTGGGTAGGGGTCGACAATCCTAATTTGGCTATTGTTATCATGTACCAGAGCGTTGCTGTCTTGTAATCCTGTTTTTGAAATTTTATAATAATAGAAGGGACTGAGGAAAATGACGCATATTATCATCGAAAAAAAAAATAAGCACAACTTATGTGTTCAAACCCTAGAAATCCAGTATTAGATAAAAGTACGAAACTGCGGCTGATTTATTTGTCTTGGAATGACAAGACTGAAAATATATGAGTCTCATTAAACATGGTTGGGCAAGCACGGTGAACTTTACAACTTAGGGAAATAAGTTCTTAATAATTAACGACACAGAACCATGTAAATTGTACTTTAAAGAAATATCTATCTAAAACAGTAGACAAATAATGCGCTAGTCAGCATTTCACTACAATAGCGATTAATTTCACTCTGGTTATATAGCTCTAGTGTTGACGATAAAGCCTTGCTGTTTACTTTCATAATTTGATCTCTGTTTTACAAGCTATTTTTCTTAAATACAGGTGATTGCTTACTTCGTCTATATTTTTTTTTTATTTAAAAAATAAAGAGCTGTGGTATGATTGCCAATGGAATATTTTCCCCAAAAAGACAAAATGAGCAAGGGTTTAAGCAACTACAGATCGCCGTATGGCATTCAATACGATGAAGTCCTAATTAAACCGTAAAAAGGCTCCGGAAAACAAAATGCGAAACAGTGCAAATAGAAAACTGATGGTAGATTTAGGCTTCATGTTTAGTTGTTTGTTTTGCAATACTAGCCACAATACAGAAACAAAACATGATATATAATTAAAAGAACATTCGATTGTAACATAATTGCGCTATTATGAAGTAATACTGTTCCAAGCAGAATTTTATATTGCACCAGTTTACGAGTGCAATATGATATCTTACGAGGAACCATATTCCGCAAAACAATAGTGAAATTATCTTAAATTTATTATATAGTACCAACTAATTTAGCCTTGAACATTAGACTTGTAGATATTCATGGTGAATAACAAAAAAGAAAAGAACATAAGATTTAGAAGCCAAATCATATAGTTTGAATGGACCATAATGTTTATGTATGAGGCTGCAAAATTTGTAATTAAAACTTAAAGATTATATAATATTAGTTTTCTGGCTTATATCATTACTATCTTGTGTCAGTTACAGAAATTTCATTTTAAGATTCAAATGATGTTTCCACTTATGGAATACAATGTGATGAATATGGGTAACATTATTTGCTACTTCCGGTTTTGTTCTACGACTCATTGATGGATCACCCAGTGGAAGTGTGTTTAACACTTCAAAGAAGATGGCATATGTTAAATGTCATAAAATCTCACAATATTGCATAACTATAGAAAAACCTTCTTATTTTTTTTAATTTATTTTATGTTTGCTCTATGAGTTATTTGATTTGTTATTTGATCTGCCAGTAATAAGCTCTATAGCTGAGTCGTGAATAAGAAAGAATTGACAAAAAAGTTAGACAGAATAGGTGAGGCGTTAGACAGAATAGGTGAGGCTATTTAAAATCTCTTTTTCGACATAAATACATGGATTTTTCAACATAATTGATTATAACAAAACAACATTACATCGAACGCAGCATATCTCATGAATAATGTGCAGGATCATCAATAGTATTACAGGTTAGTCTGAATATAAATGACTGCTGGTATAGGAGACGATTGTTTATCTTTCACGGAGAAGGATTTTGAAAACGAATACAATTGCCAGTTAAGACCAGGATGAAAATAAGTACTCAGTGAACACAAAATGAAGGAAATAATTGTGTATAACAGTGAAAATAAATAAGCATGCGTACCAACAGAAGAAAATGAAAAAATGAAAATTTAATCAGCAAACAAAACTCGCCCCAAAAAATATCAAATCGACTTGATTCACGCTGGTGTATATATTGTTTACAAACTAAATCATAAGTCAAAATGAACTGCAAACAGAAGGAATATTGCTAATTGTTTACCCATTACAGCAGTGTATCTTCATTCGTAAATAAAACCTATCCAAAGGGTTTTTACACATTAGAACAATATGAATAGAATAGAGAACTAACAGTCCTATAATTTAGGTTCTGCTAAGTGCATGATGAATTAATTTAAATCGTTTTTTTTTAAATTTTTATGTTTTTTATAAATTGCAAGGAAGAAAGCATTTGGTATTTCAAATAAATTTAACAAAATATAACATTTGTGAAATTCAACTAAATCTTGGGAAAACATTTTTTTTATAATAACTATGAATGATATCAGTTGCTCTGAAATGCAAACACCGAAAACAGTTACACCTGAATTAAAATCAAATAGTAGGCCTAACAACTTTGGAGAATGCCTAACACCGATGGAAAATAACTACCATATGAAAACTATCAATTTTTATATTGGTCAGTTTTTCATATAAGTCGTGATGATCGTTACATTTCTATCATGTTGACACAATTTAATGTCAATGACATCAACCCAAAATGTTCTTTATTTTAACGGAATATCAAATGGAGTCTTTGCGGATATCATTTGCTGCATTCCCACTGTTTCGTACGCGATTTCCTGTGCTTTCTTTGAACAAACGATAATTTTAGATTTAACATGAACTGAATGACTTTTATTTATTCCTAAATTAGAAAGTTATTATTTTTAGCTTCACTGCTAACATAGATTGAAAATTGTCAATAATATCTCCACAGCTCTTCATTTTATCTTCTCTATATCTCTTTTGCGATTTGAATATAATTAGCGAATAATATTAAACTGAGGCAGTGTTTGCGTCTTATCTTTTATTAACTGAAAACAAATTTGCTTTTATAAAATTGATATTAATTATCATATTTTGTCTAATGTTAAGTACTTGTATCAACTGACGACATCAATTGCAAGTTGTTACGAAGTGTTTGCAAATCAAAATAACCGAACCAGGTCTTTTGAAATAGATTAAATGCAAAAGTGATTCGTTAAAATGGAATCTAAATTCAGAATGTTATTGAAATATTAGAGTTAGCAGATTAGAGTAAAAAGGTTAAAAATTATCGAAAAGTGAATAAAGGGTGTGATGAATGTATTAAAAGAAAAAGATATTAATGCACACATAAAATATAAAATTGAGAAAAAATGACATTAAAAGTCACAGTTTAGCAAACAGAACTGAAGATTTAGTTCCAGGCCCTCATATGCAAACAATGAATCAGCGACCTTAAGAAAAATAAGACTCAAAAGTAAAGTTTCTATATCACGATTTTTTTAAGGATTTATTATTTTTATAAACAAGAATAAATGTTGATCGGTTAAAAATACACTAGATAACATTGATTTACCTTTTGCAATTATAAAGAATTCAAGCTTTATATGGAAAACCTGAAGACAGTTATGGCTCAAAGCATCGTGTAAAATAATTCCATAGTCACGATTCAGTTTGATTTTTAATCCATACCTTGGAAATAGTTATGCAGCCTAACTCAATAGTAATCTTCTATATAAAGAAAAGAAAATGTGGTATGGTTGCCAATGAATCAACTATCCAGAACAGTTTAAGTAAAGAGAATTGAAGCAATTAATTTTAAAAGAAAATTGAGTTTATTTACATATATATATATATATAGATGTATAATTAATAAAATTGAGAAAGGAATTGGGGAATGTGTCAAATTAATAATTTAATGCTTATAATACTGTACTAGATTTTATTTTAATTTTAATGCGTATTATGTATATTTGTTCATATATGTTTACTATTATATTTGACATTTCAGTAAAATAAATCTGTTAATTAAAACGAATCAACTTTATTCATTTTGATTGAAATGAGGCATTAATCTTGCGGTTAATGTATTCATTCAATATTGAACCCATTTGAACAATGTAGAAATCTTAAAAATAGTAACGATTTTTTTCTTGTAAATCTATCGACAGAATATATTCTCTAGTCTGGAATCTACATTTTTAAATTCAGATCTAATCACGAACATGAATATCGTTTTGTGTCTAATTAGTATTCGTCGAGATTAAGACGCACAATATAAAGATAAAGCGAGCTTATGTAGGAAATATAAATCAATACCTCAAAACATGTCGCCGGCGATTATAATTATAAAGAAGTCGTTACTAACAATTGGTTTGCAATCTGTTTTTTTTTTCTTTAGATAGTTAAGTTGTAATATAAGCGCTGATATACCTTTTTAAATGGAAAACGCCACGGAAATTCAAGTCGTTCCCGAAGACGTATCGATTAGTATAAACCGGATACATTTTACGTAATTACTCTAAGAATCACGTAAACACTTTTAATTAAGTTCACATTTTATCGTCGTTGATTAAAATTTTACGACATTCCTAACTAAATATTATGATAATCGAGTCTGTCTTTATTTTTATAAGGTTTACTTTGCTGTTTTTTTTGTGTCATCTATTATAATGGTTTTTATTTTTTCAATAAATACCTATAATAATTGCTTATTCGTTTTAATCAATGTATTTATTAAAACAAATTGTAAATACCGATGCACATTTTAGCACAAAAAAGTTATAAATGAATAAAAAAAAAACTTTGATAACATCTAAACAGCACATTATTAAAATATAATGTCCAGACAGAAATATAATAAAAGCACTGTTTCTTGTTTCTGAATGCTATTTGCCACAATGTGAATTTATATTTGTATAAGATGTATTTAACTACGTATATGAAATATTATTTACGCTAAGTTTAGCTCATATGTTACAAAAAAGTAAAATAACAAAAATACTAAACTCCGAGGAAAATTCAAAACGGATATACATAATTATAGTCCCTTATCAAACGCCAAAATTATATCCTAGAGCATGTACTTTATGGGCTCATGGTTTTCCTTTAATAAAACTGAAGTAGGTACTGTTCCTTTAAGATCTCCTTCATACCAGCAGTCATTCATGAGAAAATAGATTGGTACATAAGTTTAGGCCACATAATATAAATATGAAAGTCTCGAATCATTTATTGTCCCCCAAATATCTCCCTTAATTCATTACTTAGTTCATTGTGTATTTATAGATTACTCAGATTCTGAAACCATCGAAGAGGATTACATGGCAGAGATGGCAGAGATGAACGAACAGGACATGAGACGATCATCATACGAGGAACCAATTGGAAAACCAGTTAAAGAAAAGGACCGCAGAAAATTATATCGACGGAGTCATTCATTGGCTGAAATTCGACGTCCTACACACGTGTTTCTTCCTGAAGGTAAGGTATTAAATGGGTTCTAATTCAATTCATGTCATTTGTTATATCATGAGTGAACTTTTTTTTGTGATTCAGTAAAGTCTTAAATCGTTTTTAGTGACAAAAAGTAATAAGAGGTGCGATTGAAATAATCCTGTTCCCTTTTCCACGAATGTGACCTTCAGAATTAGACTACTTACCGGCTTTGTATCAAAATGAGCAACACACGACGGTGCCACATGTGGAGCAGGATCTGCTTACCCTTCCGTAACACCTGAGATCCCCCCTAGTTTTTGGTGGAGTTCATGTTGCTTGGTCTTAGTCTTTAGTTTTCTATGTTGTGTGTTGTGTTCTATTATTTGTCTGTGTGTCTGTGTTTTAAGCCATGGCATTGTCATCGTATTTTCTATCTATGAGTTTGACTGTCCCTCTGGTATCTTTTGCCCCTCTTTTGAATTAAAACGAATACAGGCGGGTTTTGATATCAGTTCCATTGTTGTCTTAAGAAAGTAGCAACACCGGTCGTTTCTAAGGGCTTGCTTTCCGACTGGATAAGTTTTACACTTCAAGCAGGAAGTTATGAGTGTAAAATGTATGGCT
This sequence comes from Mytilus trossulus, assembly GCF_036588685.1. Classification (NCBI taxonomy): domain Eukaryota; kingdom Metazoa; phylum Mollusca; class Bivalvia; order Mytilida; family Mytilidae; genus Mytilus; species Mytilus trossulus. The sequence goes on from NC_086375.1 coordinate 8,814,261, forward strand.
ACGCAGCAAGATGAATCTGACATAAATCTAGAAAAAAATCAATGAAATGTTGTTTCTGAATATCATTTGATTTAGTTTTGATCGGAAGTCGAAATATGTTTGTCCTGTTTCGATCAACAGTTCCGTGAAAACACTATTTGAAGTGCAAATATTTTTCTTTTTATAAAATAAGAGGACCTTTTTTGTCATGAAAATTTATCTCTATCAAAGAACTGGGGGGGGGGGGGGGGGGGAAATAACCGTCGAAACTGGCATTAACCCCGCAGTAACGGTAACTTAACGTTGTTGTTTTGTTTTTGTCTAATAAATTCCATTCATGCATTCAACACCATTAACTTTGAAATAAATTGAATGTCATTTTTCATATCAACAAAAACATAAAACATATTATTTTGAAACAAACAATTTACCACAAAAAAAATCAAGCATTAACATCGGAGATATAAATCGTGTTTAATTAGAAAAACGTCATATATTTAATCTTTTGTCCCCGGCGTATGCAAGTCGTTTAACTTTCCCGCTATGCTGACAATATGTTTACACGTATAAATCTATTGTTTCGTGGTTTGTCTATAATGTACAAGTTTTCCCGCCTCCGCACTATACAAAGTAGAGACTTAATAAGATGTCTCATTAAAACTCACAAGGAAGCAGTTGGTACTTGGAAATTCCGAAGTATAGCTACTGGCTAAACAGGAAACCATTTGGAAACATATGAATACAGCTTGAAATTAATTTTATTTAATTCCAACCTTCCGACCAAAGCTAAATCTGGATTTAATTATACCATTTGATGAAATCCGACGTTAGAAAGAACTGATTTTGGAAAAGAAAAATACTCTCACATTCCGATTGGATATATCATGCTGGCGTTATGTATAGCATACTATACTGTATGGGGTTTTGCTAAAAGTAAGTGTAGGTCGAACAGTGAGTGTTCATTGTCATTGGCGGCCATATTGGTTTTTTTTGCCGTAGCTCCATATCTGAATTTTGTCTATACCCCTTAAACTTTAACTATGCCAAGTGTCATGCTTTTACCATAAAGTGATCAATTATTCTGATATCCACTGGACTATTGGTCGTTAACATCACCAAACTTTGTATGCCAGACACCCGTATCGTCTACAAAAAGTGTCACGCTCGAATAAAAAAAAAAAATCAAATGGAACAGTCTTTCTGTATGGCTTAATTATTTTCCAATTTTAAAAAAAAGTTGTACATGTACAACGAAATCAATGTTCGCTCTTTCTGAACAGTGAAAATAAAACATCTATGAAGATATGAAAAATGAAAATTAGAAATAAAACATCTATGAAGATATGAAAAATAAAAAATAAAAATAAAACATCTTTGAAGATATGAAAAATAAAAAATAAAAATAAAACATCTATGAAAATATGAAAAATAAAAAATAAAAATAAAACATCTATGAAGATATGAAAAATAAAAAATAAAAATAAAACATTTATGAAGATATGAAAAAATCTTTAAATGTGAAAAATAACAGCGACGTAAAGCAGGTATTGGGCTTTGTGATGCAGTATTTCCTATAAAATGTGGTTAATAACGCATAAAAGTTTAAGTTTTGGTATTAGTAATACCTCCCGCCCAACGTAATTTACAATCGGGTATGACATATTTCACGTCATTTTTGTTCTATTGTATCTCTCTCGTCTGCTCAATCAGATAAGTACATCAATACTTAGTTACAACCCCCCTCTTCAGAGATTGTGGTTTCTTATCGTAAAGTCATAAACATTATATAACATCACGAACCGCAAGTTAAATGCTATTATTGTGTCTTCTTATACGGTTTCAGTTAGTTGAAAATAGTATTTATTAAATAAAATTGTGATATAATATTATCAAGCGATTCCCTTAAGCTGAGAGAAAGCGAAAGACATTGCTTTTCAGTGCAAATTTTCTTACTCCTAAGATTTATTTCCGTCAGACAATGAAATTTGCAGTTTATTGTATATTCAATGACGTCATTCTTAATTTATTGTTTTGCCCTTAAGAATTATAAATTCAATGAAGGAACAAATATTTCGATATTTTATGTGAGCCGTTATATAACTAAATATCATTGAATAGTTGTGGAATTTCATTGCCGAAATGATAAACAAAAAAACAATTTGATAATATTTTTCCATTATAGATTGAATAGTAATACGTCCTTGAACTTTTTTATCTTATCGAATAGTATTTTGCCTGATTTTCATAAATTATATCTGTGAAAGCGAGGCGAAAGATATTAAAGGGATGTTCAGACTTATAAGTCGAAAACAATCTAACAAGGCCATGGCGCATGGGCAAGAACGAGAAGCGACAAAAAGACAAACAACATTACACAAGACACATCATTGAAAACTAAAGACTAAGCAACACGACCCCACCAAAACCTTGGGGTGATCACAGGTGTTCTGTAATATTCAAGATCCAAGATCAGATTTTTTTAAAACCAAAATAATGATATGCTTACCTTTCCGGACCACCCCCGGTTTTTATTGAATTTGTGTTGCTTAGTCTTTAGTTTTCTATGTTGTGTTTTTGCACTCTGTCTTTTTGTTCTTTTTCTAGTTTTGCCTTGACGAATTCATGTTGTTTTCGTCTTATGAGATTGAATTTCCTTTGGTATAGTTAGCCTCTATTTTACAACGTAATGAATTTCTTTTCGTCTTTTGACTCAGATTTCTTAGCCATCTTTCCTGGGTCTTCATGTAACAACATATGATAATAATATTTTACAATTACAAACTTGTTTTTTTGATATTATGACAGGTGGACGAGGGCGTGGAGACGGTAGAAGAATTACTCTATCATCGTTAGTTGTTAGCAGTATGAATGCCTTAGATTACACAGTAAATCCAGTCACTCCTCAGTGCCAACACAGAAAAAAGCCCAAATTAAATGTAAGTATGCAGCAGGCAAAACCATCACTGTGTTCGTAGCACTCTTTAGGATCTTGAACTCTCAATAAGTTGAAAGTCATATGCCATGCAGTAAAAATCGAAATGAAAATAGCATGACACCAGAATAGAACAGTGTTCTGTACTTTTTGAAAAATATTTCGTAAAAAGCGTTTAGTAGACGAAGCGCGCGCCTGGCGTATCCTAAATTTAGTCCTGGTATATATGATGAGTTTATTTAGCCAAACCGCAGCGCTTTATGGTAATGTAAAGTATACTAAGACTTTTAATTTTAGTTTCTTGTTTATGTTTCGGAGTTATGTGTGAAGTCTATTATCACTGAACTAGTATAATTTTTTGTTCAGAGGTCAGCTGAAGAACGCCTCTGGGTGCGGAAATTTTTAGCTGCATTGAAAACCCTATTGTAGACTTCGGTTGTTGTCTGCTCTTTGTTCGGGTTGTTGTCTCTTTAACATATTCCCCATTTCCATTCTCAATTTTAATAATAAATATTTCTAAATAATTCCAGGGAATCAAAGTACAAATATATTTTAAGGTAATCAATAAAATCTAAAAATGTGTCGTATTATGTAAGATTATATCATTAATATTTCGTTATGATATTTTTATTATAACTCCGTCTATAAACAGAAACATTTATTTCCCTTGAGGAACATTTGATATTACCAATATTGCAGCAAGCTCAGATTAATTATTTTTTCTATTTCTGTGTTTTCATTATTATATGTTGTTATGTGGTATTTCAGTAATATATATTCTTATTCGCCCTTCTGGGTCCACGTTGACCGAGTGGTCTAAGTAGTCAATCAACTGTTTCGCAAGCCTGTCAACACTATGGTTGTAAGTTCGAACCCTGAACGTGGCAAGTTTGCTCGACTACAATCTTAATTAACTAGAATTGTTAGAATTGTTAGAAGTGTAAGTCCAACTTGAGATCAGTGGTACTTTTCGTGTACTCCTTATTTCTTCATTAACAATGAGCGCCTGTTACGCCCTAGCTCAAAAGTCCGAAGTGATGTTGAACTCAAATCAATCAATGACCATCTTTCCTGTTATTCAACATTTAACGTTTCATTCCAAAATGTCAAGGTGCTATGCTAGGCATTTATGTTTTTTTTCCTCTGTAATACTGGAATTTGTAGTGAACAAGATTTACTGACAATTACACGAACTAATAATGACATTGTACATTATTTGATAGTAGTCATGTATTTATTTTAAATTAATTCTCATCAAACTAAAACTTTAAGTCAAATGAACTTTTTGTCATTACATCCGATATAAATTGTGGTTTTGCTAAATCGAAAAAAACCTAGTATTTCCGTCAGGGATTCTGTTAGTTTTTACGGTAAACCCTTGCTGATAAATCACTATTAACTCAGACGATTAACACTGCTGCAACCAAACATGAAAATGAGAAAATCAATAGTTGATGACAATGAAAATGAAGAAGAAAGTCCACATCAGCAAACATCTATATACACCTTCATCGTCAACCATTTCGTTTTTCCTTTATCAACTTTTTTTATAAGACAATTTTCCTTGACCTCTATGGAGATTAGAGGAAATTCTTAACTAGAGTTATATATTTCCTGTTGTGGAATTATGGCCTCCGGCGATCAAAAAAAAAGGATTAATGAAAAATCTTAAGATAATGATATAGATGTTGATACAAGGTCGAAAAACATTTTTTTCTTCCTTGTTTTTGAAGAAAAATTGTTGTTTTTACACAACTTGAAGCAGTTATTAAACTGACAGTTTTGCTCATTTCAACATAGATATGTATTCCCAATAATAAAAAAAAAGTTTAACAAAGGCCCATAACATTTTTGCTTTTATCAAAATGAAAATAAAGACAAAATCTTCATATAGTTTTCAATAACCATATAATGGATGATATTGCACCAACCATAATGTAAAACATGAACGATGACAAAAATAGGTTATATCATACCAACTGATACTGAGGAGAGGACGCGATGCTATGAATAAGAAACAATTTGTTAAAACATGAGTATGGAATTTCCATTCATAATATTACTCGGAGTTCTGTACTTTTGTTATTTTACCTTTTAACGGATAGAGCTACAATTGGACATTGATATATCAATATCAATTTGATAATGCTTTAATAGTTGAACTTATTATATTGACCTCTTATTGTCGTCATATTGCTTCCAAACTGTGTCGGTTCTTATATATCCTTTACTTTCAAATATTTATCTTTGATAGTTCTTGATGCATGCAGGTAAATCCAGAAAAGCGCTTCGGTTGCATAAAATTGATAACGTGTTGAATCATTCTGTTAACTGATTTCATAATAATAAACCTTTTTAATAAATATTTGTTCATCGTATTCATCTTCTGTAATTGTAATACAATGTCAATTTAGGATACAGCATAACACAGTCAAGTGAATACGAAGGACAACACCATAACGTTAGAACTAATGCATTTTGCAGAATATACTTTTCGTGTCTTTTAACTGATTGTATAATATGAAATCTCTTTATAATCCTGGTACCTTTGATAACTTTTTACATATTTGTTAATCTTATATTTTACATTGCCTGGAAACAGGAGATTTGGCATGCCACAAAACCAGGTTCAACCCACATTTTGTTTTCTTAGAATGTCCTGTACCAAGTCAGGCAAATGGCCATTGTTATATTATAGTTGGTTTTCGTGTGTTACATTTTAATGTTGTGTCGTTGTTCTTCTCTTACATCTGATGCGTTTCTCTCAGTTTTATTTTGTAAACCGGTTTTGTTTTTTTCTCTTTCAATTTATGAGTTTCTAACAGCGGTATTTTACTGTTGCCTTTATTAATCTACTTTAATTTTACAATGTCGAATCAGGATACAAAATAATACAAACAAGTGAATTTCAAGACAATACCATTCCATTATGACTAATGCATGTTATAGAGTATACTGTTCGTGTCAGGTTACGTATTTATCATTGTTCTGTGTTTGTCGTGTGTAAATTAGTTCATTGAAGTCTTCTATTGTTTCTGATGACGTTCATCATAAGGTTAACCGACAAGCCAATTGACTTCAATGTAACATACGATACGACTTGTCAAAGTTAATTACGTCACACGCTTTTACTTTAATGACAGACCTACCTTGCTGATGAGATATACAATACGGAAATACGGAACACAAATTATCCCAACTATTTTCATTTCTAAACTTTACAGTATTTTAAACTTCTGAACCGATTTTACACTTCATGTCTTATAAATGTGTCATATTTTCTTATTAATCCTCGATAATGTTACACTAATTTCAGTACGGATAACATAAACGTATGTCTTATTCTTAAGAAGCAATTCGAAATGACGCGAATATGATTGATATTTTTTTCAATGATTTGGAGTAATACGTTCTCAGGTGTATATGGCATAAAATCTTTTAGTTCTGTGTATTATTCTATGTTTCTAATTTGAAGTTTAAAACTTTCATTCTTCAAAAATAATTTAAAAAAAACTTTTATAATGCATTCTGATCAAAAACCCTTGAGCACTGCAGACATATCACTTTGAAAAATAAGATATTTCTGCATTCATGATAAAATTTGGAATGGTAGCTGGTAATTTGTCCAAGAGACCCGATAACTGAGTAGAAACCAGCTTAAAGCCGACAATGGGTCTTCATAACCATAATCAATTTAAGTGGCTTTTTCGTAATAGGTTTTGCTTTAAACAAATCTTGCGTATTCATTGGTGTGTCAAATGCACCATTGATAGAAGTGTTTGTAACATACATGCAGCTTATGGAATGACAATGTCTGGGATCCTTTCGTGTAACTTTGATTTTACATTAGATAGATCATCATATTATGTAAATTATATTGAATAAACTCATCTTAGACACTAGGAATAAATTTTGTATAAACGCCAGACGCGCGTTTCGTCTACAAAAGACTCATCAGTGTAGCTCGAATCCAAAAAAGTTTAAAACCCCAAATAAAGTACAAAGTTGAAGAGCATTGAGGACCAAAATTCCTAAAAGTTTTGCCAAATCCATCTAAGGTAATCTTTGCCTGAGGTAGAAATTATATTGAAATAAAGGCAACAAAAGTGTACTAATGTTCAAATTAGGGTGTGTCAACATAGTAGATGTATCCATTCCCGCTGTATTGAATAGATGTCAAAATAAACAATGTAACATACTTGTAGATTTAAGATTATTTTTATATTTGCTATAACACTATACTATTTTGTAGGCTAAAGGACAAGGTGGTAGTATTGGACTTCCAGATAAACCTGTAGTTATGCATGATTTAAATCTAGACGATATGATGATGCCAAGTTTTACCCCTCCAATGCCCCCTACGGGGAAATTAAAAGTTCAATTTCAAATGGCAGAAAACAAGACGTCATTAACAGTAATTGTAATAGAGGTAAGAGGAATATAATACACTAATTTAGATATTTGATATCGATTCACATAAATTATGTTGCACCTGATTTGCCTGTTCTCTTCAGTGAGTAATATACAGTTCGTAGAAAAATACTAAAACATGGTATTTGTGATTTATTAACCACGTTCTGATAAAAACATACCAAAAAGTATCATTTGTGATTTAACCACGTAATTTTAAAAGTTACCAAAATATGTCATTTGTGATTTTAAATACGCTCTGATAATGACTTTCTAACGAATTTACAAATAACCTCTTGTATGAAATCAGTCTCAGGTCAACAAGAAGAGGTGCACAGATTGTTCCCAGGAGAATGCCGATTGTTTGTAACACGTCATTCGAACGTAAACATATGTTGATAATCCAATCAATCAAGCATCTTTAAAATGCCAGAAAAATGTTTTGTTTGTATAAGTCATATATCCCTTCCTCTAGATAAAAACTCATCTACGTTTGTCATCTTTTTTTGATGAAACAGAAGCAGGACCAACTCTTTCAATTCGTTTTTAAATTTGAAAAGGGCATTCTAAAAAGCTCTTTGGACGCAAGAAATTTATATAAAGTGTTGTTTTCATTTTGAATAGTGTAGAAAGGTTCAATGTTTAAACTTTTCACACCACCGGGTCGATGCCACAACTGGTGGACGTTTTGTCTCCGAGGGAATCACCAGCCCAGTAGTGTGTTAATATGAATATCAATTAATTTTTAGCCTAGGAAACGTCAACAAACTAAATATTCAAATCAGATAGTAATAACAAACAGTATTTGAAAAGTTTTTTTGTCATCTCTTTATGTTTCCTGTCAAAACAATTAATGTAATTTGACCTGTTTCATTGTAATTTTGTCAGAAAAAAATCATGAGAGCTTTTGTGACGTCATGAATAGCACACAAGCAAGTACATTTTGAACAAATAGATACTTTTCATATCTTGTCATTGTATCGAGTATGTTTTGTCGTAATGTTGGTCAATACATCCTTATTTTGAAATTGTAGCTAGAAATAAGGCCAATTTTATAATTAATGACGCAAATGGTACTTTCAACTTATTTCGGTTTCATGTGATATTATTTTATAAAGACGATTTACGGGAAAAGCTTTAAATGCAGGTTTGACTCTTGGAATGATTAATTCAATAAAACAAGCTTGATTATAACCATAGAAAACTATTTCGGATGTTACTCTGGCAGGTAACATCTTTTATGGGGAAAAAAATCAATGCGCATGGTTCTTTTGATTTTGGACAAATTTAATGAAGTAATTTTCTAAATACGCAAGTTGCTTTATTCGAGTATGCTTCAAACTGGTTAGAATTATCTTGTTCTAAAAAGGGACTTTATTCTTTGGCGAAATTAGAATTAATAGGATGTAATGGAACGTATGTCGCATTATTTGCTGGATGTGAAGTTTATAACTCTAATACATAACAACCGTGATTAAGGATGACTTTATAACCAGCGGTGGTAAAATCGTTCCTTCACAATTAAATTATATATAATCATTTCTGAGGGGCAGTAGCGGATACTGTATAACAGAATGCATTAATCTAGGTAGTCTGAAAACTAATGACGGACTTTATTTTATTAATCTGGTTTTACCATATTATAACTAGATTAAAGGTTTTTATAAGACAACAACCCCAAAATCATTTCGTTAAATGTATCAAATAAAATATTTGAGTTGTACTATATAAAAAGTAAAATAACAAAATACCAAACTCTAAGAAAAAATCTAAACGGACAGTTCCGTATTAAATGGCTTAATCCTAACCTCAAACACCTCAAACGAATGATAAACACCTATTATATTGCTGTGGTAGTACAGGTATTTACTTGTGAAGAAATGTCTGGTTTATAGCTGGCATAACCTCACACTTGCATGACAATTGCATAAAATTTTGTTAGAAAGTTAATGTTTGCTGTGTGGTACAAGGTACACTCGACCTTTAAGAACGTTACATACTTAGGTCATGTAACTTCATTATAGAGATTTATATTTGGGGTTTTGTTCTCGTTTCTTCGGATACCATTATGTATTTAAAAGACATCCTGTCGTTACTAAGAGGAAACGATATTAGAAAAATATCGATAATAGGAAAATATACATGTATATGCATTGTTAGTATGTTAAATTCAGTTGGAAGATCGTTTGAACGAAGACCACTTAGTTTGTCCCTTTCAAGTTCATGTATGAAATAGAAAACGGGTGAGTGATATCAGGTATGCCCATATAACTGAGAACTAATAATTTTTTTCTGTTTTTTTAAGGCGTTTTTTTATGCTTGAATTGCAGGTTTTTAGATTTGAACTTGTCTTATCTGGTAAGTACATTCCTTATTGGCACTATTCATCAATTTGAGTTAATGATTAACTTTTATCTTGTTTCTTCAGGCAGACAACCTACGGATCGCCGGACTTCCCGCTGATACTGAAATCAATCCATATGTTAAAGCATTCCTAGTGCCTGGAAGAACATTTAAATATAGAACAAAAACCATTCCGAAAACCAAAGTACGTACATAACTCTTTAGATTCGTTGATTGCAGTTATATAATGCGTTGTAAAAGTACATTTTAATGTCAAGCCTGCTGTGATTTTGTTTTAAGAAATGAAAAGCTATTTAATGTAATCATGTCGTTTTAATTGTATGCATGCTGATACAAAAAGGGCAATCTTTTATTTTTAGAGTGTGATTATGCTTTAAACCTTAGCTTATATATATATATATAAACTATTTTCTTAGGTTTTATATGATATTCACATATGAATTGTCAACTTGTACTGTTAATGTCTTCAATGTACCTAAGCAAGGATAATCACAAAATACTTAAATTGCACTTTGATATTGGTATTATAAGTTAATATCATTCGAATGATTGACAATTTATTCTCTTTCTGTTTTCAAAATAGCTTGCACTTAAATTTATAAAATTTCCTTTGAAAATATTAAAACAACACTTTATAGATTTGATGGAAAAGTAACTTACTGACATGATATGTGAAAGAGGGACGAAAGATACCAGAGGGGCAGTCAAACTCATTAATCGAAAATAATATAACAACGCCATGGCTAAAAACAGACAATCAATAGTACACATCACACAACATAGAAAACTAAAAAATTAGCAACACGAACCCCACCAAACACTAGGGGTGATATCAGGTGCTCCGGAAGGGAAAACAGATCCTGCTCCACACTTGTCTAAATTAGTAGCATGAACATACCGGTAAAACGAAAGATGCAAAAGATAACAACGGGACATGAAACTAGTTATTTAGACAATGCCACAACGCCGTGGGAAAAAAAATTAAAAACGATGAAAATACAAATCCGAAAACTGGAAAACGCTACATAGGAAAAAGTCAAATTACAAAAAAACTGAAATCCATGCAAAATTCAAATCAAATAGTCGAAACGTCCGTGTGGTGTACTTAATTATAATCCTGGTACCTTTGATACCTATTGTCAAATGATTAACGCAAGACGGAAACAAAATCCTGAACAAGTACTACGATATAAACTTAATTTCAATTAATTATTCGTAAAGAGAAGACAGTGTGTTTGGATGAAAGAATTACTGTTTTTAAGTTATAATAAACGTTATGTAATGTTCACTACAAAAGAATGTAGGGTATTCATTCATAACACAAATTCAGTTCATGCACAGTAAATCAAATCATCACACAAAAAGCAACAACTACTTAGTTTTCCTTAATAAGCATAGGAAGATGTGGTATGAGTGCCAATGAGACAACTCTCCATTCAAATAACAATTTATGAAAGTAAACAATTATAAGTTAAGGTACGATCTTCAGCACGGACCCTTGGATGATACCGAACAACAAGCTATAAAGGGCCCCAAAATAACAAGTGTAAAACCATTCAAACTGGAAAACCATCGGTCTATTCTATATATAAAAATAACAAACGAGAAAGGAGAAAAAAAGGAGAAAGTATTATAATTGTCTTATAATGATGTTTACCTTTCGTTTCTAATCTGACAGTTTTTCTCAATGAATATTTTAGACTCCAGTCTTTCTTGAGAAATTTACAATAACGGACTTAGTGCCAAGTGACTTGGACGATAAAGCTGCTATCGAATTTCAAATTTATTCTTCACATAATGTGACACGTCGACATCTTGTTGGGATGTCTTCTATTTATCTGTCTAATCTTTGTGAACTGGAAAATGGACTGGCCGATTTAACCATTATGCCAGAAACTGTATATAGAGTAAGTTTTATAACAAATACGTCGAATATGCAATTAAAATTTTGTTTCAAAATGGTTTCATTTTTTAACATCAATGCCATTTTATTGTCATGTGGTCATACATTTGACCAGGTTTTGATATTCTGAAAAACAAATCAACATAACATTGACTACTATCCACGACATTTCAAATGACAGAGATATCAGCAATGAAAGATGCACATGTCATTTAGAAGTCATTGTCGTCAAAAGTAACCCTTGGGATGACTGTTATGTTACATCATGCCTTTATAACTACAGTCACAGGATAAATAAATTTCTGAAGATATTTAAAAAAATGATAATTAATTTTTTAATGGTTGTTAGCCTGTAGAAGTTTTTAGAATGAAGTACTTTATATAGTATGTGTCTGTCAAATAACTGCAAATATAATAAGACATATGTGATAGCGTCTCATTATATATAATGTTTCTCTGAATGACTTCTTAGAATTTGAGATGACCAATACAATTGTGCATTTTTATAAAGTAATAAATATTTGTAGCTTCACCAAGGAGACATACGAATATCTGGTTGTTATCAGCCGGTTGCAGGAAAAATTGTATTTAATGTTTTAGAAGCTAGAAACTTACCAAGAGTTTCATTATTAGGTGCTATTAGTAAGTATTACTGTACACAACTATTTTCTTTTACCTGTATACATTATTCTATTTGGCGGCATCTTGATTAATGTTTTCAGCGTTATAATGCGACAATTTTATTCAAGGTTTACATCATTATATCTGGTGGTATATTGTTCAAAGTTATGGTTGACTTTCTGAAAATGCTTATTATCTCACCCCTTATTCTATTGATATTATATTTATATTGTGTTGTAGATCAAATTAATTCGTTCAGTATATATTGACTCATTTGTGTTAATATGTCTTTTGATTGAGTTGTTCCATTTCAATTGCTATTTCATAGTGCGTCTTTCTAGGTTGTGATGTTACACTATTGTTGCGGGTAAGGGTAAATGTTGGCACCAGATGACAACAGAACTGTTACCGTGACTCAGATATATAGGCGATATATCCTAAGATTAAAACAGGGAACCAGTTTCACATCAGTCAAACGTTGTTTTCTCCCTTAGTGTCGGAAGCTACCTTAAACCGTTTAAGGCAGCTACATTTGTTTGTATCGATCTAAAGTCAAGAATCTAATAATCAGTGGTTGCTGTTTGTTGATGTGGTTCATAAATGTATATCGTTTCTCGTTTTTATATAGATATAAGATCGTTGGTTTTCCCGTTTGAATGGTTTTACACTAGTCAATTGTGGCCCTTTATAGTTTGCTTTTCGGTGTTTGCAATCTATTGTCTTGTTGTATGTAATTGTTGGAAAGAGAAAGCTGTGCTCAGTTGAATGCTCATGTCATTTAGAAGTGAAATGTAACATAAAGGAAGACCATTTCAACCTTCATTCTCATTTCGCAGCATGAATCACCAAATATTAAACGTGTTAAACAAATAAATAAATTAACAGTACAGAAAATAATCACAAATAATATTAAATATACTTCGAAATGATAGGAAATGCATAAAAGTAATTTCCTCTAGAGTGTACGGTTTCATTCCAAACATCAATTTATTTCACAGTTATAACTAACTTATAGAAAATGTCGAACGCTACATTAGAACATTATTTAACATCATAGATCATGATCTTACAATTAGCAGAAACGTTAAATCAGCAAATTCATAAATCATAATGTATGTTTATCATCAACACATCTTTTAATTCTTTATATATATATTTTTTTACTTTTCGGCAAATACACAACGTGTCTGTCGAAACATCGTATTACTACACATTCCCATCCGGATAAGTTATATAATTACACAAACTGTTCATGACGTCAAAAACCAGTTGAAACGATCTTGTGTCATGTTTAAACAATTTTATTTTTCAAATAAATTGTCACAGAAACATCTTTTAACTATCGCAAATACTCCAAACAAAGCACATTTATAATTTAGAAAGAGAGGCGAAAGAAATCAAAAGGGCATTCAACATTATAAGTTTTAAAAAACCTGACAACGGTATGATATACTTGCTTATCTTTTGGGGTTTTTTCCTTGATTTTTTACCAAAAACACAACATATACAAACTGATGACGGAGAAAAGCGAACTCTTAGAAAAAGAGGGTGATCTCAAGCGCTCTGGAGGGGTTAGCAGATCCTGCTCTATATGTGACATCCATCGTGTTGCTCATATTAGTATTGAAGCTACAACTTTCAATTCCTTTCCAAATGTATGATTCTGGCATTTCTGCTAATTTCAGGCATGTTTATCAATTGAATTTTAAAACTATTCGTTTTTATTTTTCAGATCCATATGTTAAAGTTGAAATGTATGTCAACGGAATCCGTCAGGATAAACATAAAACCAAAGTGAGGCAAAATACTCAAGACCCGGTGTGGAATCATCCGTGTGTTTTTGAAATCAATAGAGAAAACCCTAAACTTCTTGGACATGCATTTGTCTTTCAGCTAATACATAAAGACATGATGATGGGAGTTCAGAAATTAGGTCAAGTAAGTATATTTAAGAATTATAACTGAATGTAATTATACAGACAGGGAAATGGCTATGGTATTGTCAAAGTCTTTCGCTTGCCGTAAAAACAAGGTCAACATTTTAAAATCCTTTTAGTATATTTTTTTTAAATATGCGTCATTTGAAGTAAGAATACTGGAATAATCAGACAAAAAGGGTTATCCAAAAATACGCATCGAAGGACTTCAAAATTAAGGTGGTACCCAACACTTTAACTAAAATTAATGTGGCTCGTTTAATTTTCATAAAATTTTGACAAAGTGTTTACTTTGACTCTTTGACAAATGTATAAAATTTCAAAATATTTGAACCAACTGTTTTATCAGAAAATTTACACTGGTTATATAGCAGTTTGACAAACTCTTATTTTGGTCATTGAGAAGCTTAATATTCCATTAACAACACAACGTAATTAAAACGTTTAGCTGATTTTACAGAGTTATCTACCTGTAGTGTTAGGTACCACCTTAAGGGTGTCATGTGATTCGACAGTGTATCTAGTGAGAAGCATGGATCATTTTTTGACAAAATGAATACCAATGTATTGCCTTGTGTCTGTAATACCATATAACGGTCACTATAGAAATGTCAGTTGTCCGTTTTCAGTGTCACAATGCAGTAATCGACATGCGATTCATCTGACCTTGAATCTATAACTTAAAAAAAGAGGCAGTCAATAGACTCATTTATGCAAATACCGTTCAATAGCTTCCTTATACGCATAAAATCTCCATCAACGAATATCGAAAACCGACATAGAGAAAGTATGTTCCTTAATATTCAACACATATTATTTATATAGTAGGAACTCTTATTTGACTACACTTTTGTAAATCTAGTAAAACTTCAAAGGATTGGTGTTATAATAAGTGGATGCTATATTATGTTTATAAAAAAAATTATTTGCAAACGCAAATACATGTCAATACTAAGAAACACTGATATTTTCCAGGTCGAATTAGGTTGGTATAGCCATGGTGAACAATTAGACCATTGGTATGATATTATGGAGCACCCGCACAGACCAACTGACTATTGGCATCCTGTGATAAAGACCAGTAAGATAGGATCATGACCTAATGGTTCACGTGATATTGGTCATAATCGACGGCAGCCATTACCTAAACATTCATATCGTTGTGTTTACCTTAACAACGACCTCAAGGATCGGATATCCGATTCATGACGGAGATCTCCGATCCCTGTATCCCCCGACAGTATACGGTGACTCGAGCAAGAAGATTTCTTGACAATCATGATTAAAGATTGACGTGATAAAAAATCAAAGCAATAACGACAAATTCATACTATAGACCAATGGAGGAAGTGAAGTCTGTGAGTGGTGCATAAGATGTACATGTATCATTCAATACAGACACGTGATAGTTTTATTATTATATACACTTGGAATATGTCTGATTTATTCTTAAACTTTAATATTACGTACGTCACAATATCATATTTTAGCATTTCATTTGCAGTATTAGTATTTTAAAAACGAAAATCAATTAAAGCATTCCGTGTATATATACTTCAAATGTAAAGAACTAAATCCTAACATATGCTAAAATATGCCGACTAAATGTAAAATGTTAAAAGAAAACTTTGAAACATTGAATAGCGTGAGAAATCTATTGTATATGTTTATTTAAGATTTCTGAGGCAAACAGTTGTAATTTAACGTACTTCTGTCAGTGTTTGGCAATCTGATGAAAAGATAACTGGACCTATGACCTTTACATCTAAAGGGTTTGAACCAAAAAATAGCATTCAACATAATGAGATATTACTAAAGGAAATAATGCATTTTGTTTAAAAAACTAATGATTACAGTATTAATTTAATATATAATCGATTTTCCTGGATTGTACAATCAATATTTGTTAAACAGATCAGACATAAAACATGTTCGAAATTTCTTAATGATTACCTTTTCATCTTATTCTTTTTATATAAGAACATATAAACACAAGACTGCAAAGATCTGATTCTTTTCACGGATTTGGCTTTACATTTTAGACCTTTTGGATTATAGCTCCTCATCTTTTATATACTGTAAGCCTTGGTTTTCAAATATTTTGGCCACGAGCATCACTGAAGAGACATGTTTTGTCGAAATGCGCATCTCCCAGGTGCAGGAAAATTGGTTCCGTTAATGTTAGTCAAATTTTAACAAATTTTAACTAACAAACTACCTATAAATATGAATTAACTGAATAAATTCCCTGGTTATCCAATGACTGGGATACTCGGCCAACTGCTGTAGGTTGAGTAATTTGTCGCAACAGCAGAGAAAAGTACAATAAAGATATAATTTAAGGGAGGGGGGAGAAAAAAGAGTTTTTGCAGTCTTCAAGAATTTTGTCATTTTAAGAGATGATATCATGTTCATTGTAGATGTAAAGTACACACGAACATGAAGTCCCAAATGTTTTAACTTTTAAACATGGCTACAAACATTCCCAAACAGAAAATAGAAAAATTTCTATCGAGAAATTTAAAACGCTGGTAATTCAGTGGGAGAGCATAAAGATTTGGTTTCTGTAAGAGTTATGTAACTTATTTTTGTATTCAAAGTCATAGATATAAGAAGATTTGCCGAACAAATGTAAATCCAGAAAAACGCTTATATATCACAGATTGCATTTATATAATATATATAAGGGACGAAAACTAATTAGGTAATATGTATATCATGAGTATATGTAGGAAATGTGAATATTAAAATTACAAACTGTGAGAGAAAAAAGTATGTAATGTTTTAAAACGTTACATGCGATTATGAAGTTCTTTACATAGAGCCTACTCACAATTTTGAGGATGCAGTTAACCTGAGTCTGAATACTGTAAACCAACTTATTTTCGCGTATACTTAATTTCGCGTTTTACCCTTTTTATACCACTTGGCGGCTATTCAATTTCGCGATATTCTGAAGTTCAATAAGAAATGATCCATGTATAACATATTCGCGACGATTAATATTCGCGTAATGTTTCTTTTCGCGAAAATAAATGGCTCGCGAAAATAAGTTGGCTTACAGTAAGTTAAAGTAACAAGTTAAAGTAATTGATTTTCCTCTGAGTTCAGTATTTTTTTTATTTTACTTTTTATTAAGAATATCAATGAATGGGCATCTTTACCTTGAATATTGAATGGTGCAGTAAACAGGAGTCTTCATAAGTTAGAGTAACTTATCAAGGATATCAATGAAAGGGTATTATATTGTTGTATGTATATAACTGTGATAACCAACATGTGAACTATGTTGCTGACTAAGTTTATTTATCTGGTGTTAATGTTAAATGTTAAAAATAAAGAATATTTTGTAGTATTTGCAGTTTTTTTCACTTTAATCATTAGTTTACCGCTATAACAGATACTCAAAAGTATACTCGTTTTGTTAACCCCTGGTTCGTTAAATTTTGATTTTATGTATATTGTCTTGTAATATTATGCTATTTGCCATGGTGTTTGGTTTTTTCATCGGCTTATGTTTTTTATTGATTGTTTGGTCCTTGTACAAATTCAGAAATATTTCAGTAATTAGCAAATAGTCCGTTTCTATGTATGTTGGTGTTTGTTTTTGTTGCACTTAAGTGTTTCTGTTGTTTCGTGGTTTTTTTTTTATAACTGATATGCCCCCGTCGGTTTTAGTTTGTAACCAGGATCTGATTTCTCTCAGTCGATTTTTTACTTTTAAACAGCGGTATACTACTGTTGCCTTCATTTTCATCTTATGTTTCTTCTTGTTTTAATATGTATAAATGTATGACATTGGGTAACGTTTGTCGACAAAACAGCTACGCAGATTGCTCACAAACAGACATCTTAAAAATTCAGAAAAAGTGAGATACCAAAGGAACCTTCAAACTCATACGTCGAAAATAAACTGACACCGTCATTTCCAAAAAAATTATGGAAAAGACCAAATAATCTCACTATTGTCTTTCTTAATACTTAATTTTAATATAAAGAACATTATAAATATTTGAAGTTCTTCACAAGTTTCTTAGGCATTTCTATATGAGTAAAGAATTAATCCTACTTCACTGAGTGAGTGCGTTTGGAGACGCTTAAGGAACATTAATAAACAATAAATTAGCAGATAATATTTTGTTAATTGAAGAGTGACATGTTTTGTAGTAAAAATCTCTGTAATAAAATGCATACATAATCGACTGAGCGACACCGATGTATTCATATCCGGTTGCACTACCATCCATACATTCCCGCCAATTATGACTGTCAGAAAGCTTATAAAATCTGATAAGCATAGATTAAACAAATGTGTGATAAGCAGTCAAATACCTTACTTCGGAATAATATAGATAGACGTACATAATGAACTAATGGTATTCTTTAAAATTTCAATATATGTTCATTGACATGACCTCGAACTTTGATTGAAATGGACGTCAATGAAAGAATCCATCCATCTGTCATTCAAAATAAAACAATAGTTTATTGAAGTCATAGTTCGTGACTGACCACGCAAAGTTGGGCTTACCAGCCATTCAATGTCGTAAAAAAACATTTAGTTAATTCTGAAGCATTTGTCAATTTTTGCTAAAAGCTACATTATTCTAAATCATTACACGCATTTGATTAATAATACCTAAATCACAGGGATTTCGATGTGTTTTATTATCTTTATATACACATACGAGGATTTCAACGCGAAGCGAACAGCCAACATCTCACTCCAGGTTCAAGACATACACTAATAACGGTTGGAACAAAAATCCAAGAAATTTTCATAAGTTGGGACCCATGGACTGCCTAAGAGGAGGCAGTGATTCCAGTGATTCCCTAAAAAATCAACCAAATTTTGCCCAGAAAAGCGGGGGCCTAGGCCCCCTCTAAATCCGCCTCTGAAATTAAACCGATAAAAAATCAACAGTACACTTTACCTACTGTGTTATTTAGGTTTTTGGATGATTGAGGCAGACCTATTTCAGTTGCCTGAATACTATCTTAAGTTTATAGGAGTAAGTTCATTGATCAATGCAATCGAAAGACTAATAGTGGTCCTTGTTTTTAATCTGCAATTTTGTTATTAACGTTTATAAGGTAAACTGCTGTATTTTATGTCAGTCAACCCCCCCCCCCCCCACAAAAAGAGGGACATACACAATTATAAGTCGAAAACAAACTAACAATGCAATGTCAAGAAAAACAAAAACGATCAAAAAACAATCACCAGTATGCAAAGCAAAACATAGAAAACGTCAGACTAAGCAACGCTTCTTCTAAATACTAGGTATGTTCTCGGGTGCTGATGTAGGGTAAATGAAGGCAACAGTAGTATACCACTGTTCGAAAGTCATAAATCGATTTAGAGAAAACATGTTACAATGCATACTGTAATAGTTTTTAAAATAGTCAACGTTGACGCTTAAATTAGATTAGAACCAAAGAGTATGAATGACCAAATAAAGTACGAAGTTGAAAAGTGGACCCAAAATTCCGAAAGATTTTGTCAAACACAGTTATGGTAATATATTTTTGGGGTGGAACCTCCTTAGTATTCCAAAAAATGCAATGCTATAACCACCAAACAAACATACATAGGTGTATATTGGCATAAAATAACATTCCTTAACTATTATGTTGCTAAAAGAGGGGCGAAAGATATCAGAAAGTCAAACTTATAGATTGAAAATAACGACAACGACATGGCTAAAACTAAAAAGCCAAACAGACAAATAAAAAATAAATAGTACAGAAGACAAAACATAGAAAACTAAAAACTATGCAAAACAATACCAACCACAAAGTGGGGATGATCTCAGGTGCTTAGTCGTTCGCTGTACATATTTATATATCTAAGAAAGAAGTGAAATCAAGATAAGTTATTGCAAGACGGGTACTAAACATGTATAAGCAAAGTAATTATCCTCTGGGGAGGCGTGATCATGTGTCTTATAAATGCTTCATAACAATGAAACAAATAACAATACTGATTGTACAATTCCGCCATCCCCCGTAGCATTATACTTCTAAAACTGTATATTTTAATCAAGACTATTTCATATCAATAAACTAAATTTGCCTTAAATGGAAAGATGAACATTAACAGAAAAAGCTTTCGTTTCTATAAATAAACCTTGTGGTGCTTTAGGTAACATAAAAAGGATTATTTTTACTAACTATATCAATTTTTTGGCTATTTTTCTTTATTCAAATCCAAGTCTGCTATAGGTTATTACGTTTCAATGACATAGACAGCTTTGTTTTGCTTATTGTGTAGGTTTGTTCATAAGGTATCAAAATACGATCAATCCCCATATAAGTACATGTCAATATACTATTATATATTTGAAAGAGGGGACAAAGATACCAGAGGGACAATTAAACTCATAGATTAGAAGTTATCATTGTTGTCTGAATCTTGTTATTAATATAGTATTACTTAGATAATACATTGTCTTTGATTTTGCTTGATATCAATGTCATATCTGTATATTACTTCCTACAGTGGTATACATGACTTTTAAAAGAACATATTTACAAAAAATTAAGTATTATCAAAAAAAATATAGAATCTCAACAAATGAGATATCTTTCGGAAAATGACTGTACCAAGTTAGGAATATGACAGTCGTTTGCACTTTATCCGTTGATTGATAATGACGTGTTTTGTCAGTTTTCATCAACTGCTCCTTTTTCAGTTTGCCCTGAAGCTCGGTTGTTTGCTAAACTTTTTTACAGGACTTTGTCTAAGGTTAAAATATAAAACCTTGCTGGAAAATTATTGCAGATGAACAATCATAACCGGTTGGAAGATGGTGTGTGTTAAAAACTGAAAACTTTTATAGAAAAACACTTTACAAATTATAATTGGGACAAAATTGCAGCGGCTACACAATATGAACATTAAAAGTGTGTATTCAATGAAACAGATTTCAGTACATATATTATTGTGTTATATGTGGGCAGATATAAAACTAATAACAATTTTGACGTCATCTACTCCTGAAAATTTACCTTAACTCTGTGAAAAGGGCTCACCTTTAAAACGAGTCATCAATCCGATTTTCGAGACAGGGAATCAACAAAATGGTAACATAATCTGCGGCTTCCGTGCAATCAAATCTGCGTATTGACCAATCGTTTACACAGAAACAGGTCAAGCAAATCACGATTATGTAGTTAAACTTTTAAAGATATAACTGTCACATCACAATTAAGATACCTTACTAAATTATAAACCTGGTGCCCTTGATTATTATATACCTTCTTTCAATAGCTTTTCTAAAAAGCAGCAACCCTCTATCGGGGAAATGATTTCTATTTTCAGCAATCAGCTTTAAGTATTCAAGCAAATATAACATAAACAACAAAAAAGCTAGGAGAATGGTACAATATAAACATATCAACCCTTTCTTTCTATAACGGACAACACGTGTTTTTATGATCATATAACCTACATAAAGAATATTGAAGGTTTACCCCTTAGGGATCAAAATAATGACATTTCGTTGAGAGATTCAAAACCAAAATAATCTAAAAACAGGACAGGCAAAACTGTATAAGATATTTTTGCCTGAAACCATTGAGACCTTATTTCAAGTCTCATTCCTTAGAAAAAAACTTAATCATTTCTTATTTTAGATAAAATGATTAGCTGTCTTAATTTCGTTGAGATAGAAGACTAATTAGAAGATTGCGGATGTAAAATTGGTCAATTTGCGTGGTACTCATTACTTCCAATAAACGGAACAATATAGCTAATTTCTTATGCATTGAATTCATTTCCTTTGCGGAGGAAAACAAATATGTTTGCTTGTTCTTGAAAACTTGAATACAGGCTATATAATGTCTACTTTAGTGTAGTAGAATAAAAAAAAGAATACACATTGAGAATAGAAAAGGAAACACCAGGAGAATAAATAGAACAATAAAAACAAAAAACTATAGGAAGGTGAACGGAGTAAACCTAAAATGAACACAACGGAGAAAAAAATATCACATAACACGATACATAACATTAAGTTCTGCATTGCAGACTGTGTGAACTCTTGTGATACATGACACGCTACAAAGCATTATATTCTGCATTGCAAACTGTGTGAACTCTTTTCATACAAAAATTTAAAGAAGCTCAATATTGTTAACTCGTATCATTTTAGGAGAGAATCTGTTTAATTTTAAATTTAAAGTCACGATTTTGAATAGATATTTACAAAAATTACTGCCAAAATTGCAACAGAATCATTATTAGTTTTAAAATTTTAATCAGAAATGATAATGTGCTATTGAATCCGAAAAATCTACAAAAGACTCATCAATGACGCACAAATATATATAAAAGATAAAAGGGTATGAAGATGAAAAGTATGGAAAACTGTGAAAACGAAAACAACATTGACTTAATAAGAATTTATTGGACCTTCATATGTTAATGAACAGTTAGCTTTAAATGAGAGTAGTGGGCTCGAACGTGCATTGCAGTTTACTAATATATGAAAATGAATTCAACTTTAAACGTTTGATGCACTATCGTTTCATTGAAACGAGGTAATGTAATTGAATGTAAATAATGGTCAGTAACACGAATATTGGTTACAAAAATCGATTTGAACCTTTATTAATTTTTAGGATAAAAATTTTACTAATATTCATTCCTTGTGACTTCGCAGTGTTATAATGATATATTGACCCTTTGAAAATATGTCTTCTTCTTCTTACGTTTAACTTTAATTTGGTAAGGCATCATTTACTTATCATCTACTGATACAAATGAAAACATCACTAAATAAATGTCATGCGACTAACATAACAATTATTCGCTATCCGAAGTTCGATTATAAGAAAACTTCTGTCTCTTTAGTGTAGCACTCTTTAGCAGCGGTAATCATTATCAAAAAGATTCAAATTTTTGTTTAAGTTTTTTTTTTTAACTTACCCTATTTGAGTTTACCTATGAGATTCATATTTGCATTTAACCTTTTGATATAATTGTTTTCTCTGTTATTTTTTTTTTCTTTTTCTTCTTATCTTTCTATGTTTTTTGTAGTTTTTTGTAGATGTTTGAACTGTGATCCTACATAAGAGAAAAGAATCATAGTTTGACACAATCATATATATATATATGGGGGGGGGGGATCCTATAAACGACAATCCAACAAGCATAGTTTGACACAATCATATATATTTGTGGAAATAAAATCCCATAAACGACAATTCAACAAGCAGTCCTATTACACATCCCAGGAAATATGGAATCACAGAAAATATTGGCATAACAAATTCCCATTATGAAGTAATTTTTACACATTAACCCTATAGAATAGCCAGACATTTCTCTATTATCTAGTTAATTTCTATTGGATGTGAGTCAATCACATGTCAAATGTTGCATTACGATGGTCTTTTCATACCTATAATTCCTATTTATTCATTAGGACTGAGTTACACGGCAGTAGTAGGAGGTATTGTTTCTTGTTCAGAGACGTATTATTCACATAAATCTCTAATTATCTTGGCATTCGATTTTACTAAGTTTCTATAATTGTCCTTTTGTCGTATGTATTTCACGTAGGCCACATAAATGAAAGCAATAGTTAACATTTCACGATTTTATTTATCCTCCTTTGTTTTCGATTTGGACGTGGAGAATTGTTAAGGAAGTGATTTTTTAACACTTTTTATTGTATAAAAACGGTTTCCCCAAGTCAAGTCTAATATCAAAAGAACTATAAATATTAAAAGTTTTCTACATACGGATAACTTATTTCTAGTGCAGTACATAAGGCGGATATAAATCGCCATAAATGTCAATCTTGGATCGTTGCCAACATAATGAAACCAAGACCGATAGAAAATAACGAAAATATCTGCGATTAGGAGCTTGATATATTGCAAAAACACCCTTTATGGTGCCCCTTGACGTCTTTTTGATTTTTATTTCGTTGGTTGCTGCGACTTCAAAAATAAAAAGCTTTAATCAATAATCATGATATCACCATCAAATGTTTATAGATAACCTTTTTTACTTTTTTATACATCAGGTTATAACGATTACATCATCTGAATACACTTAGTAAACCCGTCTTAGGATTATTAAAAATGGAATCACTGCATTCAATCTTTGATATGCGATGCAGTGAACCATAAATGGTTTTAAAGGAAGCGACAAATGTTCACGTCGACAGAGTAGTTAGTTGTTCCTCTTTTCGTTAATATGTAATTATTTGAGAAGATGCTATTAGCCATTTTCTACATTTGGATATGCCTGTACCAATAATATGACAGTTGTTGTCCATTCGTTTGATGTGTTTTATCATTAGATTTTGCCATTTGATAAGGAACTTTTCGTTTTGAATTTTCTTAGGAGTTCAGTAGTTTTTAATTATTTTTTTCTGTACACGTTTAAACAGTGTAATAAGGCCGTTAGTTTTCTCGCTTGAATTGTTTTACATTGTCTTATCGGGGCCTTTTATAGCTGACTATATGCGGTATGGGCTTTGCTCATTGTTGAAGGACGTACGGTGACCTATAATTGTTAATGTTTGTGTCATTTTGGTCTTTTGTGCATAGTTGTCTTATTGACAATCATACCACATCTTCTTTTTTTATATTAACAGCTATATTATTGCAACTCCTTTAAGGTTAACATGCTTTTTAAAAGGCATCTTGGTTTTAATGTTTTCAAACATTATACATTACAAACTGTTGATAGTGTATAAATTAAGGCAACAGCAGTATACAGCAGTTCAAATGTCATCAAACGATTGAGAGAAAGCATATCGGGTTATAAACTCAAACCGAGGTAAACACGTCTACTCAGGCGACCCAAAACTAAACTGAATAATGTACAAATGACTTTATGTTCATATAAATAAGAAAAATTGGTATAAGTGTCAATGTCATAATATTCATCCAAGTCACAATGTGTGGCCGGACCATCATTATATAGTCAGTTCTAGTCTTGCATCATCAATAAGATCAATATTGTTTTAATAAACGAAGGCAAGAAAAACTAGAATCATTGGTTTTAAGGGGGCTCTCGGGTATAAATCCTTTTTTTTTTTCAAATATCGGATTTCGCTAAAAAAAAATCTAAAAAAAGGACTCATATACTTAATAGAAAAGTTTAATAATTTTAGGGTCACCGTTCATTCAAACTGACAATCTGCCTTCGAAAGAAGCACGCATTTTCGTTACGGTACTTTTCCTGTTGAACTAATAGGAGCAAAATAGATAATATTGAAATAAAAAAAAAGTACAGATATCGCTTAAATTTTACAATTGTTTAGTTTAGGTACATCTTATCTTTTAAAAAGAACTAAAAAATACAGGTCACCGATTAGTTAAAAAAATATATTTCACTTGTAATGCCAAAAAAGGATTTTTTTTCACCAAAGGGAGATAATTGGGAGCTTTTCAATGATAAAAACGTTTAAAAGTCATCAGGAACCGGAACGAATTGAATGTTTTGGTCGATTCTTGTACCATTTCATAAAGTTACAACTAATAGTGTAGTAAATAAAATTTGGAATGAAAAACAAATGTTTTAATTATTGCTGAAATGTTTGTACCCTCGAGCCTCCTTAAATTAAGATCATTTGAAGTTAATATATTCCATTCTGAATAGGTTGGTGCTCTAACGTTAGAAAGCCATACGCGATCAGATAAATATAAAAGCAATTCACTAAAATTTGTAACATCGGAAATGAGGGATCGAAACACGTTTACTAAATGGAAATAAACTACTAATGAGTACAATCACACAGCTACTCAAAAACAATCACTCACCTAAATTATTAAATTCATCACAAAAATACGAAACACAGAGGAAAATTCAAAACGGAAAGTTCAAAATCCAAAAAGGCAAAACCAAAAGCTCAAACACATCAAATGAATATATAACAAAGGTCATATTTCTGACTGTGTATATGCATTTTCCTATGAAGAAAATGATGGATTAAACCTGGTTTTATAGCTAGAATATTATAAAAGTCTATTGGTGATATTAGGAATACACATTTTAATTGGTACCTACTGGCTAAAATTCAATAGATTTCATTCACGTCTACAACAATTGAGTTATTCATATTCATAATTCATATTTAGATATCGTTTCTTTCCAAATGGTGGCAAATAACTTTACATATGAAACCACAAAATTTTCCTGTTAAATGTTTTGTTTCTTTCAGACATAGATTACACGCTCTCTGATGCATAAACATTGTGAAACTGGATCATATCTGTTCGTTTATTTTACCAATTAAGATCAAACAAACAAACAAACAAATAAATATATTTTCATTATAGTTGTCAGTCCTAGCTGTGCATACAGCATTGGTATTTTTGTTTGTGTCCGCGCGGCAGTGTGTAGTTAACAAACGTTAATAAAAGAAGTTGTATTGTCTCAATATCGTCAATTAGATAACAATGCTTTTAATAAACGATACCAAAGCCGAATGGAGAATTAGTTTACATACAGATTATTGGAAATTATAATTAAATATATCATATCTCACTTAGATTAGATCAAGTGTCGAAAGATAAAAAAATGTGTTTAAAAAAAATACTTGGGATCAGTTAATTTTAGTGCTGACAACAATAATATCAGAAATTATGATTTATTGAATCGAAACAACCAAGCAATGACACAGTTCTTACAGCTACTTTAAAACAATCACTTACTTAATAGACCATAAAATTTTATCAAAGATACGACGCATTGATATAAAAGTTATGGCCTACTGGCAAAGATTTAACAGATTTCACTCATGTCAACAACAAATCTGTTAAGATAATCCACATTTACATAGACTCTGGAAAGTTACATCGTTAGGCTGACAAGTATGCCTTTCTTATTTGTTGAAGATAAACTAACATATGAAACCACATAATTTTCATATTAAAGGTTTTGTGTCTTGCAAACATTGATTTACTAGCCCTTTGATGCATTGAAATTCAAATGAAAATAGATCATATGTCTGCATGTTTATTTTACCAATTAAGATCATTATCCTGTCAGTCCTAGCCAAGCATATATCATTGGTATTTTTTAAACGCGTGGCAGTCGGTAGAAATATTTTAAGAGAACATTTCATTGTCTCATATATCGTCAATAAGAATTGTTTAAATATACAAGATCATTTCCGAATGATAAACTTGATTTTTTTGCTATACGGGGTCAGTTAATTTCAGCGCTGAAAAGTAGTAGGATCGAAAATTACAAGTCAAAACTGGTTATCAAAGCATAATTAACATACACCAATAACACAGTAATAAGCACAATAAGCACAATCAAACTGCTACACTAAAACAATCACTTACTTTATAGACCATAAAATCGTATCAGAGATATCAGGCATAAATATCTAAATTAATACCTACAGGTAAAGAGTCAATAGAATGTAGTCGTCTACAATAATTTCACGTTTACATAGACTCTGGAAAGGTACATCTTTATGATTATACATATATAAAAAAGAAGATGTGGTATGATTGCCAATTTATATTAAAAAAAAAATATGATTGCTAATGAGACAACTATCCACAAAAGACCAAAATGACACAGACATCAACAACTATAGGTCAACGTACGGCTATAAAAGGCCCCGATAAAACAATGTAAAACAATTCCAACGAGAAAACTTACGGCCTTATTTATTAAAAAAAAATGAACGGAAAACAAATATGTAACACATAAACAAACGACAACCACTGAATTACAGGCACATACATAAATAATGTGGCGGGGTTAAACATGTTAGCGGGATCCCCCCTGACACATGCCAATTATATTGGTTGCAGATTAACTGAACGTATGAAACAACATTATTTCCTTTTTCAATGTTTCGTTTTATTCAAACATTGGTATTGTAACCTTTGATTTATAGACATTGCCATTAGATCATATCTGTCCGTTTATTGTACCAATTAAGATCATTATCTTGTCAGTTCTAGCCATGAATATAGAATTGGTATGTTTTGTTTCAAACGAATGACAGTCTGTAGAAATCTTTTTTGACAAACGGTAAGAGGAGAAAATGTCATTGTCTCAATTACAGTTAATTAGAATAATAAACAAGCCGAATGGAGAACATTACCATTTGTTGAAATACAGATTATTGGCAATCAGATCGAATTATGTAATTTCTTCAGTTTCGCAATGTTAACATTTTATGTTTCAAATTTACACATGTTCAGTAAGTCAAAAGTTAAATCACAAACAAAACTGAACTCCGAGGAAAATTCAAAACGGAAAGTCCCTAATCAAATGGCAAAATCAAATGATAAAACACATCAAACGAAAGGACATCAACTGTCATATTCCTGACTTATTACATGCATTTTCAAATGTAGAAAATGGTGGATTGAACATGGTTTTATAGCGCTAAGCCTCTTATCTGTATGACAGTTGCATTAAATTCCATTACACCTACAACGAGGCAATCACTAAAAAGTAGTTACTAGTATACCGGAAATTATGCATCGAAACATTTTTATTTAATCGAAATAACCTACTAAAGACCACTATCACAAAGCTACTTTCAAACAATCACTTACCCAATAGACCATAACATTCGATCTGAGATACCAGGCATTAACATAATTATAAATTTTGATCTACTGGCAAATATTCGATAGATTTTAGTCAAGTTTACAACAATTCTGTTAAAAAAATCCACACTTATGCATGTTAGATATATTCTTGAAAGTTACATCGTTATGTTTATACGTGCGTCAACTGAACTGGTTGCAGATGACCTAACGTATAAAACAACACAATTGTCTTATTCAATATTTCGTGCAAATCAAACACTGGTATGTAAAACTGTGTTGTATAGACATTAAAAGGTTGTTTATTTGCCAATTAGGATCATTATCTTGTCAATTCTCACCATGCATGTAGCATTTTCATATAAAAAACAAAATACATGGTAGTGGAACTCTTTTCAGACTGTTAATGAGAGAAAATATCTTTGCGTCAGATATTGTCATTCAGATCTAATTGGTTTTAACAAACAAAACCATACCTGGAGAATCGGAACATAAAATTGAAAGATAGTTAGAAACAACGCTAAAGTAGCATAAATTCCATTGAAAAATTAACCCAACAGTAGTTTATCGACGTACAAATCGAATAAAACAATAACGATAATATAAATCAACAAAAGTGCCTAACTCAACGGAAAAAATCAAAACGGAAAGTCCCTTAACAAATGGCAAAACAAGCTTAAGCACATCTAAACAACTGTCGTATTTAGTTATCAAAGATACCAGGCTTATAATTCGTATACCTGACATGGAATTCCTTTATGTAAAAAATGTATTATGTGGATTAAGCCTGGTTTTAAAGCTAGTCAGATACAATTCCATTATATTGACATCAATGTGTGGGCAAAACAAACAGACATAACAGGTAAAATGCCAAATATTAAGACACAGCAGTCAAGTTTATCAACATTTACACGCACTAGGTAATTATAGAAGCAATCCTCTGAAATATAGTATGTCGGTAACTATGGATAGCACCATTCCTATAAAAACTAAAAAACTAGAAATGATTACAATTTTAAAGCTATATTACCATAACAATACTCAATAGATTACAACAATAGAAATATAGACTACTAATTTACACTATATTTACTATACTTCAGTAGATGTCTTCCTGCAATACCAAGAATTATGGTGTGGCGTTGATACATTCGAACGACGCAGTTTATAATTGTAGTGTTGTGTCCTGGTGTATTGTCTTAAATTCATGTGAGTTGTCTGTTAGTATTCTGTGGTTAACATGTTGTAATGAACTATAAGATTATTTGTTTATATATTTCTCTGTCCAGAGTGTCATGTCTATTTGCACTGTATTCCTGTCACGCTAGTTGTCATTTGGCGTTATTTTTAACATTGCCATATAAGCGGGAGGTTCTTTTTTTTTAATAGCAATTAAACAAGGTTCAACCCATCCTTTTTTTCCTGAAATGTCCTATACCAAAGCAGGAATATGGCCGTTTCTATGTATGTTGGCGTTTGTTTTTTAGTGTTTCGTTATTCCGTTGTTTTCCTCTCATAGTTGATCTGTTCCCTCGGTTTTGTTTGTGACTCGAATTGTTTCCACTTAATCGATTTGACTATTGAACAGCTGTACATTACTGTTGTCTGTGTTTTCGAATTCACGATACAAATCCCAAGTATAACGTTTAACTGGCGTATATATAAAAAAATGTGTTTAGAAAGTCAATTTAAGTTCAAGAAGAAAAAAAACATTCCATAGGGAATTGAAAAAAAAAAATACACAGCAAAACACTTCACAGAAGACTTAGCTATCACATCGTATTATAGCCAATGTATAACATGTAAAACAAATCCATATTTAACTATTTGGTATATTTATTAGTAGATTTTACAATTATTCAACCCCTAAAAAGCTTTTCTTAAGGAGCATAATTATTACCCTAATTTGCATAGTTTCATATAGCTTGAGTAATTTTCTCAAAATTTACAAAGAAATCAAGTCAGCATTTAATCTGTTGTTTAGTGTTGCATAATCTGAAAGTAATGCGCAGTGTTTTATTTGTTAACTCTTGATTATCAAAATAAGATGTGGTATTATTGACAATGGCAATGTGAAACTCCTCACAAGAGACTAAATGACGTTTACGATAACAGATATAGGACAACGAGGCAGTTTATGTTGCATAATTTATAATATTTCTTGACAATATAAAATAAGAAGAAAGTTGTTTGTTTCTAGTGATTGAAAGACAACACACAATGTTGACTAATGATCCCAAATTTTGACATATTTATCTAATATGTCTATTTGGTCAGCTCACACATTGTTGTCAATATAATCGAATTATTTGCACCTGTCTTACGAGTGAGTGGTTTTGCTAGCTTTAAATCCAGTTTTAATTCATCATTTTCTACACCTGGAAATGTCTGTACCAAGTCAGTAATTTGACAGTTGTTATCCATTCGTTTGCTGTGTTAGAGCTTTTAATTTTGCCATTTGATAAAAGACTCTCCGTTTTGATTTTTTGAGTTCGGTATTATTGTTATTTTAAAAAAAAGAGTTAGTGCACCCGGTCTGGCTCATTTTTAGTATCATGATCGGTATTTTCTTGAAGGATTTATTCGATTTGAACGTCGGTAAACTACTGCAGTTGTAACTTTTTTTTTAGTGCGATTAATGCTACTTTATCGTAGTTTCCAATAATCTATCAATAGATTGATTGATTGATTGTTGGTTGCTTTACGCCGCATTAGCACAACAAGGCTATATCGCGGCGACTTATAGAGTTGTGGTCTTGTATGCTAAAAAACGGTTTAATCTGATTGACTATGTTTGACGCAAAGATATTTTCCTTGGAGATCGGTATATTTTTTGGTATTTTACTTGAATGCTAATAAAAAAATAAAAAGTAAAATCACAAAAATACTGAACTTAGAAGAAAATCTAATCGGAAAGTCCATAATCACATGTCAAAATCAAATAACAAAACACATCAAAAACGAATGGACAAGAACTGTCATATTCCTGACTTGGTACAGGCATTTTCAAATATAGAAAATGGTGGATTAAACCTGGTTTTATAGCGCTAACCCTCTCACTTTGATGACAGTCTCATCAAATTACGTTATATTTACAATGATGCGTGAACTAAACAGACATTATAAATAAAAGAGGGACGAAAGATACCAAAGGGACAGTCAAACTCATAAATCGAAAATAAACTGACAACGCCATGGCTAAAAATGAAAAAGACAAACAGACAAACAATAGTACACATGACACAACATAGAAAACTACAGAATAAACAACACGAACCCCACCAAAAACTAGGGGTGATCTCAGGTGCTCCAGAAGGGTAAGCAGATCCTGCTCCACATGTTGCACCCGTCGTGTTGCTTATGTGATAACAAATCCGAAAAATAGTCTTATTCGGTAGGTCACATTCATGAAAGGGAAGGAGATTGTAGTTACGACGTAAAAAATAGTCAAAATATGGGTACAGCAGTCATCATCGTGTAACAATATAAAAGGAACAATTTAACAGAACACAAAAACATCTATCTACAAACCCATATATTCAAATGGTTGGTTTTATTTAACAACTGGTAAAGGTAAAAAGTCATCTTTATTAAAGAAATTGTCATAGAAACGACGGTTATCAACGAAGATTCTAAATTTTGGAAATTGATTTTTTTAGCCAGTTGGCTAACATATTATATGTCTCATCCGCTGAACAAAATAGGAGTTCGATAAAGTTATACAAATCAGATATATAGGGAATGTAAAAAAATTTATCAGTATAATAACAATTTAAAAAACAAGAGTGCACACACTGAAATGTCTCGCCTTCTTAACTAATCATTGATATTATGTTGATAGTCCTAATAAAAAAGCTTTATTACAACTGTCACATAAACTTAACATAAACCAAGAAAACTAAACATTGACCTTAGAACCATGAAAATGAGGTCAAGGTCAGATGAACCATGCCAGGTAGGCATGTACAGCTTACAATTCTTCCATACAACAAATATAATTGACTTATTGCTTATAGTTTAAGAAAAACTGACCAAAACACAAAAGCTTAACACTGAGCAATGAATCGTAAAAAATGAGGTCAAGGTGAAATAAAACCTGCACGACTTGACATGTAGATCATGAAATATTTCCATACACCAAATATAGTTGACCTATTGCATATAGTATTAGAAAAAAAGGCCAAAACTAAAAAAACTTAACTTTGACCACTGAACCATGAAAATGAGGTCAAGGTCATATGAAACCTGCCAGGTAGACCTGTACACCTTACAACCATTCCATAAACTAAATATAGAAGACCTATTGCATACAGTATAAGAAAAACAGACCAAAACACAAAAACTTAACTATAACCACTGAACCATGAAAATGAGGTCAAGGTCAGATGACACCTGCCAGTTGGACATGTACACCTTACAGTGTTTCCATACACCGAAAATACTAGACCTATTGCTAATAGTATCTCAGATATGGACTTGACCACCAAAACTTAACCTTGTTCACTGATCCATGAAATGAGGTCGAGGTCAAGTGAAAACTTTCTGACAGACAAGAGGACCTTGCAAGGTACGCACATACCAAATATAGTTATCCTATTACTTATAATAAGAGAGAATTTAACATTACAAAAAATCTTAACTTTTTTTTCAAGTAGTCACTGAACCATGAAAATGAGGTCAAGGACATTGCACATGTGACTGACGGAAACTTCGTAACATGAGGCATCCATATATAAAGTATGAAGCATCCAGGTCTCCCACCTTCAAAAATATAAAGCTTTTAAGAAGTGAGCTAACACCGCCGCCGCCGGATCACTATCCCTATGTCGAGCTTTCTGCGACAAAAGTCGCAGGCTCGACAATAACTACCTGATAAGTTTGTTGGTCAAGACATTCTTGTTGAAACAACTGAAACTTTTAAAATATAAATGTCGAAACAGATTTTTGACAGGCTCAGTTAAAATTTGTGCAATTTCGAGGTTTACACATCAATTATGTTGACATTTAGATGTCTTTGTTTCAAGTATATCAGTGAATGTCTGTGTCATTAAAACACCTCTTTTATTCGCTTTGGTTTAAAAAATAAAAATAAAGCAATTGATAGTTATTCCATTCGTAGATGCCCCGAATTCGTTTGTCATTTTTTTTCTTCTTCAAATAACACAATTTCAAAAATTAAAAGATAATTTCCATTATTACATTAGTTGCAATGAATTACATTGATTTCCCAGTTAATAAAAAATGATAATTTCACATGTGAAATGAACGTGGTTATTTCACTCTCTGACGTCATACAACAATAGGCGTTGTCAAGATGTCGATAACGGCGGATCAAAATAAATTGTGAATGCGTAGAAAAAAGATATAGTTCCTTTGATGTTTTACATTAATTTCTTTAAAAAAAAAGCCATTTGTCAATGTAATAAAAAGGATAACTAATTAAAGAATTCAAATATCGAAAAATATTCAACGAGTGACCGAACAACACTGATAATTAACTCATGCGCTACGCGCATTCGTGAATTAATGTGTTGTTCGGTCACTCGTTGAATATTTTTCTCTATTTGAATTCTTCGATTAGTTATTCTATAATTCATCATTTCTAAAAGGTAATTAAACTTGAAAAACTTACTGAAACTTTAAACCATATTTTAACCGAATATACCAAATAAGGTTCTATACTTAAAGGACAAACCGAATTTTATTCATTTTTGCTTGAACTTTACTGCACTGGTGCTAATGCGACATAATTTACTACTTCATAAACTGATTAATTAGTTATACCCTGCCTCCGGTAAAATCTTTTGATTGGTTTCATTAAATTTCATACAAATGATAATTTGATCTTAGTCATAAATTGAATATAGTTGATGAACAGATAAGAAGAAATGATGAACTGCATAGTAACAAAATTTATCATATTTGACCTCGTTATACTCAGGGTTTATATGACGTTATAGAATTATGTCACAATTATCATCAATTTTCGTGCAAACAATTACAACAACTTTTAATTCATATCAACCGAATTCACAAAGATACAGATAGCGACCTAAATATTGTTCACTGAATAAAAATTGAGTTTGTTAAATTCCACATTTGCAATTAAATTGCATGATGATCACTCTCAGGAATTTAATACAACCTGGTGCGTTCATAACAGAGCACAAGTAAACGACGACGGGTGTCACATGTGGAGCAGGATCTGCTTACCCTTTTGAAGCATCCAAGATCATCCCCAATTTGTAATTAAGTTTTTGTTGCTCAGTTTTTAGTTTTCCGTGTTGTGTTTTATACTATTGTTTGTTTGTTGATCTTATTTTTTATCCATAAGGTTGTCACTTTATTTTCTATTTGTAGGTTTGAATAACTTATAATCGGGTTGTCTTTTGTGAAGAAATGTTCAATAAACAACGAAGCAGAGTGTAGGTATAGAACTCACGTAAATGAAGAAAAAAAAATGATAAAAGATGGGAGAAAGATACCAAAGGGACAGTCAAACTCATAGATTGAAAATAAACAAACAACGTCATGGCTAAAAAATAAAAAGACAAACAGACAAATAATAGTACAGATTGAAGACACAACATAGAAAACTAAAGACTCGGCAATCAAATAGACAAACAACAAAATAAAAACTCAAAACACACAAAAACTTATTGAAAACAATTAAAACCACCAATGACATGAGACGAATTTAGGAGTTCCTTCTTCAATGGTGATATCTGTGCAATTCTTGATTTATGTATTTTGTCATACTGCAAGAAATTACCTACTTTTTACATGTTAAATGTGGTTGTTTTACTTTTGATTTCAATGTCTATTTTTATGGTAGTGTCTCATATAAGACGTTATTGGCTGGAATTCTTTTTATTTATTGTTCTGTTTCTATGACATTGTGTTCATATATAGATATATTGTAATGGATGTCGATACTTATATAAAAGCAAATTATTATTGATTTCATTTTATTCCAATTATAAACCATTGGTTCATTTTCAGTAGCTATCTAGATTTAAATGAAATAGGATAAAACATTGAAGATGTATCTGTAATAGTATGTTCTTTTTTACCCAGCTGATTTGGTGATTTTACAACTTACAAACTGGTGCTAGGGGCCATCTAAAACTTACAGTAAAAAAATGTTGTGCTCCATATTGATTGCATCATGCCTTCTTTGACATGAAGAACAGCAAAATTAGCCCTGTTTCTTTGCTTTTTGTCATTTCTTTTGTTGTGCATGTACCGATTGCAATTTCATGGATGTATCCCTCATATTAATTGTTTCTCTATCCTAGTAACGGTTACTCTTTGTAAAAAAGAAAACTTTACCACTTCAGACTTTTACTGGTTTGTAGAGCCTGTTACAAGACCTAATGTAAAACAAATTATGGTCATGAATTATGCAGGTATATTATCATCAGTAAGTTATGATCACCAAGCGGTAGCTGAATAGCTAAATAGTAGAGAAAATTGATTTTAATGTGAGGTATATGTTCCACAAGATAAATAAACTACACAATTTTTTTGGAGGTCTTATAACTTATTCTATTAGATATCTGAATGTTTTGAAAATAACTGGATAATCCATTCAACAAAGTCAATCGTTTATGTCAAACAAATTTCAAAATAAGTGTACCAAGGTCAAGCTGTCTGGTGTACCAAGGTCAAGCTGTCTGGACCATGTGGTGGTTTTTATTATTCCTTTTTTGTTTAAGGTACCCCTAAACTATTTTTCAAGCAGTTGGGTGTTGGTGGTTGTAGATTACTTTTTAACTGTTTAATTTTTTTGAGTAACGTGTCATTTCCTCATAATGCATTAAAATGACAATTATAATGATTTCAAAAACACAATAAAATATCACCACAAACCTTTTAGTTAAAGCTTATGACGGTGAGACTTCTTTTAGAATTAAGTATTTTTAAATCCAAAGTGGGTGTATAAGATGTAATCATAGATAAAATATAATGACAAAAACATGAGTTTATTTACAAATAAATATGTATATATATATCACAGAATTGACATGGAGTAGCCGTAAGCACACAAAACAATTTGTCAATAAAGACATTCTGTATACTTCAGCTTGTGACCAGATTTATTCCAATAATTGAAAGCCTTTAAGCTATAAACTTGTCAGCTTTCTTATCCAATGGATTAATTGCTTGTACTTGAGCACTTTGTATAAGCTTGTGATATAACTTTATTCTTCATTAAGTTACTATAAATGGTATGTTAGAAAGACATAATCGAGTTATCATCTCCTGACGTCAGATTTTTACAACTACAAAACAACTTGACGAATATTGCGGAAACCCCTCATTGTCACATAATTTCCGAGGCACAATTTGAGATTAATAGGTTGTTCATTTCTTTATATCTGAAATTGAAAAACATGATTATTCACAGTTAATTTTTCACAGATTTTCAATGAATGCACTTTCCACATGTAAAATTTTCTACCGATAATTTTTTGCCAACAGATATATTCTAATTAAGTGTCAGCTGCACTTGTAGTACAGCTAGTTTGCAGTTAATTCCCAGTTTAGAAATTCTATACCTTAACTTCAAAGTATGAGCAATTCGTTATAATTGTTTATGCCTTCCATTGTTTTATTTTATGCTTGAAGTTGATGTACTTCATGGCTATTATTTCTACCAATCTATCATTGCAAACAATAACTAATTATACAATTATTTTGTAATTTAATCACAAAAACAATACCGAATTACTTATTATGATACCTGAAAATTTTGTAGTGATCTGAACTTCCATAAATTCCTAAAGATGCAAAAACTTCTTTTCTTTATATATGTGTGGTAAACATCATATTATTAAATACTTTTACCCAATTGGTTTTTTTTTAATTTTTTTAATTTTTTTCATGGATTCTAATTTTTACTGCGATTTAGATTATGTATTTTCCTTGATCAAGGTCATAAGTCAATCATTTAAATCATCATTATCTAATTTGATTACAATTAATTGCTTAATTCTTCTCTCATTGGAGGTAACACTAATTTAATTTTTTCAAACTCTTTTTCAATAGCATTATGGAAAAAATAGTATTGCTTATAATGACTTTAAAAAAATCCAAAAGCAAGGAAACAGTCCTTTAATTGCTGTTCTTCAACTGACTTTCATAGTCAAGGAGTGCTTAAACTCCTTCTTCCTTGCAAGTTTAATACAACCCTTAGTATTGGCCATCGATTAAGCTGAGGTTTTTAATACTATAGATTTATTGTTTTGGTCAGATACAATTTTTAATGAATATGATGGTTAAAGGAAAAACCTCAAACATAAATGCTAAAAAAAATAAACATTTCTTAAAAGGTTCTATACAGACAGTCGAAATTCATGAACATACCAGTTTCCCTCATCCAAAAAAAACAACTTGTTTTCACAAAATAAATGAATCTGCTGTAGATGACAACCATGGAACTTGATTAGGCTGATGTTCAGTCGTTGTTGTTTGTTGATCATCAGTGTTTCTTATGGATTATACTGTCGGTTTTCCTGTTGGAATGGTTTTATAATAGCCATTTTGTGACCCCTTATAGCTTGCTGTTTGGTGTGAGCCAAGGCTCCTTATTGAAGACCATACTAAGACCTATAATGGTTTACTTTTATAAACTGTGACTTTGAAGGAGAGTTGTCTCATTGGCACTCATACCACATCTTCATTTATCTAAGACATAAATCTTATGTTATTAGCTTACCTATGAGATGAAATTATTTAAAAATATTCTGCCAGTCTTTGGTCATCTCTCAACCTCCTGTCTAAAGCCATGTACTTATGTGGTGCAGTCTCTTTATGTCTGAAAAACAAAACATAATTAATCAACTGATTCACATCTTGTTAACCTATTTTGGGTTGAAAAAAACTCTGGGAAAGTTTGCAACAATTTAAAATTTAATTGGATTGTTATAAGAACCCTACAAAACAAGACTTATCTTAGATTTTTTTTATAGTTGATTGTTCTAAAATCAAAGTCTTACACAGTACTGTTACAGTTTAGGGTATATAAGCTGTAGGTTTGTACATACGACTGTTTCAGGCTACTAAGTAAACACTATTCTATTTTCGTGTTCGTCGTTTACTGTTAGCCAACGCGTAAACAAAGACATTTGATCAACATTGTGTATACTTATATATTGTTATTGTATGTAAATATTGTTAGTAAGGTCTCTGGGAACAATAACATAGAGTTCGTCTTCACTGTTTGACCATGGGGGGTCCCCTGACTTAGCGACGGTTCCCACCTTCTGTTTATCCTTATTTCACATGTTCCCGCTTTATTACCTAGTTATTTTATTAGCGTAAGGCACTATTGTAACCGGGGCCCATAATGCTAAGAATAAGCTTAGGGTGTAACACCACTAATTCAGGCCCGGCCAGAAAGCACATACCAGAAAGTAGTACATATTTAACACAAAATAGTTCCTACGCATGAGTGTAACTTTCAAAATATGTAGAATATTTAGGTATTTTTGGTATCAAATGAAAGCTGAAGGACTGGTGATCATTGTAGAACACTTTTGGTCCTTTAGTTTTGAATATTAAAAAAACTGCACCAAATTTTAAAAAGAGGGTACATTTGGTCTGTTTGTCAGATCTGAAGTACCTGTTTTGGTACATCTGAAGTTCCGGGAACCAGTTCTTTCTTATATGCCATGCAAGGTATGTTAATTTTTTCAGTACAAGACACCATAAAGTGTTGCTTTGAAATGCAATGATTGCCACTTTATTTGAACTTAAAATAAAAGAGGTGTGCCTGCTTGAAACGGAGGAATTTAACATAGAAAGCAATGGGACCATGAATTAGTGGTGTACTTCCTTAGATAAGTCCTGTTTGTCCATTTCCCGACTCGACTGAATGTCAACATTCCGATCGCCGCCATTTGCATCACTATGTTTATTGACGTCAGTGACCTAATGACCTGAGATCAGCATCCAATCAGCATAACGTAATTTGCCCACCATCTCCATAGGGGCACGAGACGTTGGTGGGACAGAGATATAAAAACAAGTGCACAACAGTCTTCAGGGACTGCGACCCGCTACCAGGGCAGTCACTCCTAATACCAAGAAACTTACCAAGGCAAACCAAAAGTGCCGCAGTCGATGCAATGCATGTACCTTGCTATTGTATGCATCCCCGTTGAATAAATGGACCAAACCATAATTGACCTAGATGTTTTACTACGTTTACTACGATGTTGACAAACGATTAACGTACCAAAAAGGGGGGTCTCGGTATATTTTATTAAGTGTTCTGTTGGGTTTTCATGTGATTTATACTTGTAATAGTATTGATTGTTTGTATATAATAAATTGTGAAGCTTAATTAATCTTGTTGTCTGTTGTACATGTAATTAGTAAGTCAATGATAATGAGTTTCTGTGCTACCATATTTAGATCAGTGCCTTTACCGTTTTGCCTGCTACGCTACCATTGTATTAACCGTTTTGCCAGCTACGCTACCAGTAGAACTTAGTTTGTAACTCGGCACCAGAGTTGACAGGTCAATATTAGAATTAACCAAGAATATAGTAATCTGTGTTAACCGTATATAAATAACTTTTACTTATGGGACACCCCCGTCCTGTAACAGTACTTGCATTAGGTCAATTCTGATCCAAATAAACTCATCATAGATACCAGGACTAAATTTTGTATATATGCCCCAGACGTGCATTTCGTCTACAAAAGACTCATCAGTGATGCTCAAATCCAAAAAAGTTAAAAAGGCCAAATAAAGTACAAAGTTGAAGAGCATTGAGGACTAGAATTCCTAAAAGTTTTGCCAAATACAACAAAGGTAATCTATGCCAAGGCAGATCAACTGTATAAAGGATTAAAAATAATATAGTTATCCCTAGACATATCAAAAAGTTTTTCTCTATCATGACTATTACTATTATTGTGTGGATCATACATTGTACTATTTGGGCCAAATATGTCAAGAAGGACTCTGTTATTCCTGTTTTTTCTTGTGTGGATCATATTATTTAAGCTAAATATTTTTATTTCTAAGTTTTCAAGCCAATAACTGATACTTAGTAATATTTCTTTTCAGTCATGCTTTTTAAATCAGTCTTTAATTAGTCTCAGGAAAGCATGTCTCAAACATAAATTTTATAATGACATTGAATCAGGAATTAAGTGTAAAAAGGGTTAGCACTTTTAACAATTTAACAGTTTCAATCATCAACTAAGCATCTATAAAATCATTATAACAGACAAGAGAAAGAACAATTCCCCTGGTTTTAATCAATATTAACTAAATTTTCTCTGTTTTATTTCCAAAATATTATTCATTGACAGATTTTGCCGATAAATTATTATTAAATGACTTTTAGCATGTAAAGCATCACAATATAACTATTTACGCTTATTAGAAAAGGTCACCTGTAAATAATTTAATGGGCCTAGACAGGAATATAAAATCATCACGCTAAAGGTCATGTGCACTTTCAATACGATTAAATACCGATCCTGCATGTGTCTATGCTTCGCTTACAACGATCTGCCAACACTCCTTCCTACTTTCTGTTATGGTAAATTTTATATAAACCAATGAAATTCTGCCTCCAAATTTTTGAAGGTGTTAAGCATCATGACAAAACCTGAGGTTCATGAAAGGTGTTTAAAACAAAAACAGAATGGAGCATTTTCAGATCCTTGTAATCCACTGCCTCCATTTAGAACAAAAAGGTCCCACATTTATTTGAAACCGCAAAAGAGATGTCCTGAATTCAAGGTTAACGAGTTAGAAATATAATTTCATTGTAGAGGAAACGAAAGATATAGATGTAACAAATTCTAAGAACAAAACTAAACTCACTTTAAATATTTAGTCTAATGTGGATTCATTAATTTTTCGTGGGTACCAATTTTCGTGGATTAAGGAAAACTTGCATATTCGTGGATATTTAATTTCTTGGTTTTGCAGGAGTCTGTATTCAAAAACTTAGGAAATTCGTCATTCGTTGAACATTAAACTTCGTGGCTTACCTATACCCACAAAATTCACGAAAATTGGTATCCAACGAATAATTGTGAATCCACAGTATTTATAAAATACAAACTAACCTTGCTAATCTGAGTTCTAACATGTGGATTTTAAACAGTGTTTCCTGACAGAATGTCATATATTTTTCCTCATCTTCTTTATTACAAGATAACTGGTTCTGGTGGTACCACGCCTGCTTCTCTGTTAACATTTGAGTTTCCTGTTAAGTATATAAACATATTGATTAGTTATTACCAAATTAGCATACTGGTTTCATTTCATTAGGTAAAGCTATTCCTTGTTTTCATAACCTATCATTTCAAATCTAAATGTATTTTTAATCTGCTTGTAAATGTTGGTAATATGGACCACCAAAGATAATTTGACATTAACTTCATAAAACTGAGAATGGAAATAAGGAATATGTCAAAGAGACAACAGCCAGACCAAAGAGCAGATAGCAGCCAAACCACCAATGTGTCTTTAAACAGTGAGCAAACCCTGCAACCAAGGTGGTAAAAAATTATAACAAACACTTATTATTCCAGTTTTTAAATAACCAACCAAAATTCAAGATTATTTATTGCAATTTCAAGAAAAGCTACATACAGATATATGTATCAGATATCAGAATACTATTCAGTATCATTGCAATACTGACCTACTAACATTGTTGTATAAATAAATTAAAAAAAATATTATTTTTTTAATCTACACGATAACAGTGTCAAGTCCTTGACATGAATTATACATCATACATAATTTATCCTTCAGTTTATTCTAAATTAGTAAATGGGATTGGAAGTAGTATTTTTTTTTAACTTCAGATGACATTTATATAAACTATGGTCCAAAGTGATTTAAACACTTGATATAGGTCCTATAGGCAATCTGACCTAAGTACGAAAAGATGTAAGTTTATTTCAATAAAATTGAGAATGGAAATGTTTTGTTATAATTTAACCTGATTTTCCTGAAGCTATGGTCTGGACATTGTACATCTTATCTAGGGAGAGATGTTCAGTTTTTGTTATACTTATGTAACAGAAATTTCCTTGAATGTAGGTCAATATTTTTTGAACACACAAATCAATTACAGGAGTAGGGATGAAAAAAACACCAACACCAAGGCATTTCATCTAATCAACCTTTTCCCCCTAAAAAACATGCTACAGCAGGGCATTTGGCAGGGGCGGTTTTGATATGTATTTTGTCCACACCGATTCCTCTTTATTACCTTAGCGTATTTTGCCACGGCATTTGTGGGGCATTCAGGGTGACCTTGTTCCATTTTATGTATATATAGTTTTGCACTTTTTTATACTTTGAGGACTGAGTGAATCAAGTGAGTTAGTATTTTTTATTTTATTGCTTTGTATTATGTTTGGGGAAGGTTAACTTTCTGGTAATAAGACCCGTGACCGCCTGACTGGGGAATTGGGTAGGCAAATGCTCACATTAATCTGTACCAATACAGGCTCCAAATGTCCCACTTTATACGCCATAACTCATGGTGGCGATCCTAATTAAAGGAGGCTCATAGGGAGACAAGAAGACTAATTTTGACTTAAACTACTTGTGATAACAATGATTTTTGCATGATGTTATAAGATATTCTTTGATTCAAAATACTTTCTTGTCTTTAATCAAGTTTCAAAGAAAATAGATATTTAATATGTTACTTTGAGCCGCAGTTTATGTTATGAAATTTTCGTAGAAAGCATCTCTTCTACAATGTTAACTAATTTGTTTGCAACATACGTTTCAGTTTTAATTTCAAATTCCAACTTCTGCTATTACAACAAAATATCTATTAAAAGGTATATTGAAATTAATATTGTACAGCATTTGATTTAGCTTGCAGACATCTTCACTTTAATATACTCAAGTTTCACCTGAGCAATTTAATAC
Source organism: Mytilus trossulus (assembly GCF_036588685.1). NCBI lineage: Eukaryota > Metazoa > Mollusca > Bivalvia > Mytilida > Mytilidae > Mytilus > Mytilus trossulus. The sequence goes on from NC_086375.1 coordinate 8,857,883, forward strand.
CATCCAATATTTTTTAGCTTTTCATAACATCAAAATGAAATCAGTGGTTTCTGAGAAAGGTAGGTGAATAGTATAAGGTTACTGTAACTGGTTACATCTTAATAAAAGGTAAACACTCAAGAGAATAGAAAGAATGACACACACAAAAAAGATTTCATTTTTCAATGCCTAAAATAAGATTGCCCAACATTATTTTTTCCTGTACTTTCAACAAATGTATTTTAAGAAATTTTATATCAAATTTATATTCACAGCTTTTGGCTATATCATCTGATCTAGATATGTAATTATGAGTAAAAAAGCATTTAGAATATTTTAGGATTTCTACCTTAAAGCTAAAGTCTAATATTGCATTTTGATTAATTTTCTTTTCCCAAAGTTTTAACAGCTTACAAATTTTCAGATTATTTTATACAGAATAAATTATCAAAGAATTCATGGCCAAAAGTCCAGAAACGTGAACAAAAGTGAGTCTGTAAAATCAATATCTTCCAACTGGTGTTTTTTACACTAAAAGAAATTTGACATTAACCCAGCAAATACCTTCACATGAAAAGTGGGTCTCATTGGGGTCTAAGCATGACGTGGGATTGCTGATTTTTTAAAAGCGTAACACTTGAAAGTCAAATTATTGTGTCGTGAAAACGGGAAATGAGGTCCAACGGGATCTGGGAAATGACAAAAAAATGATAATTGCTTATGTATATAGTGTAAGCAGGAATCTGACAAAACAGTAAGCGGGATTTGGGATCAGAGCCCCCAATGAGACCCCCTGAAAAAATATATCAGCTGGTACTTTTTCCCAAAAATCACCACAGGTAAACTGAAGCAGTTATTAATCAAAATTTGAAACTTATATATTGTTACATTACACTATGAAACAACTTAAGGAATTCTGACCAATCAAAAATAGGCTCCTACAGCCAAATATGGAAATCACAGAAAGTTTAAATATAAAAACATCTATTTCAATCAAAACTCATATATGTGTTAGCTTAATACAGCCTTGAGACTGACTTACTTATATTTAATTAGGGTATCAACATCTATTATTTTTAGCCCGACATTTCCGTACAAAAGATGGATATCCCTGTCGATAGAAAAGACCACCAGACAAGACTGACAACATACCATTGTGACAAAGTTATTTTAAGACTGAACACAGTTTTATCGTCTGACAACTCATGAATCACAAATCTACCGACTGTATCTGTTATAATTTGAACCCGTGTTTTTACTGTTATCAGATAATCAACTTATTGATTTGAAATCTCCAAGCTAATTGACTAAGTTCTGACCTTTTCATATCTAGCTTGAATCAAATTAGCTTTGTTAATCAGTCTATCTTTCAAATCTTTCAATGCCTCGGTCTTCAATGTGTACGCTTCCTCTCTCGTTATTTTATCGCCTTGAACGATTCTGGCAATAAATGGCGCTAAATAATCTATTTCCATGTCTTGTTTTCTCATCTTCTCTTCCAGTTGTTGTCGTTCCTACAACAATAAAATTAACAATGAAAACAAAATGAAATTCCTACAGCAATAATTATTAATAATGAATAAACTTTCAATAACAAAATGAATTAATTCCCTTGATTCCTCCCACAATGTATGACAAGGCCAAATAAAATAATGTGAGTTTACTTTGACATTTTACAAAAAAATAGGTCATGATTTTTTTTTTATTTGGCATCCCTAAAGTTAAATAACTTTAGTCATTCAGATACATGTTTTATTTTTGCATTACAAGGCTTAAAGCTTACAATAGATATGAATATATTATCACCATGTGGGGTATACACAAATGACACAATGAACAAAAAGCTTTGAGATTACAGTATCTACAGAATATAGTATTAGGGGGAAAACTAAATTGAATTTAGCTATCACCTTTATTATAGCTTAAAGTCAACATCAATCATTTTACACAAGCATAAAGATTAGACACAATATTATCTGTTGCCCTTAAAACAAATTTGCATGGTATTTAGTCAAACCCGTCGCTGACATTCATTAATTATATTATCATGTCACATCTTAGAAAGTCCATTAATTATAATCATCAACGATCAATACAATTTACTAGATATTTTCATGTAACCTTAAAACATGACATTTCACCGCTGTTGTTTCCTAATGATGCATTAAAGATATTAAAATGTCTTTTGGTACGAGGCTCACACAAAAAATATCTTAATGTTGTATTGGAGTAATGTTTATGAGGCTCTGGACAGGGCTGTTTAACAGAATAGAAAATACTGAGCAAAAACAATTATGAAGAAGAGTAATGAGCAAAAACTATTTTTGAGAAAAATGAGCAAAAACTATTTTTGACAAAAATGAGCAAAAACTATTTTTGAGAAAAATGAGCAAAAAACAAATATTGATAAATATTATCAAAACAAAAACAACAACAACAAACAATAGAGTATAATGGACCAAAAAATGTTTTAAAAGATTGGCAAAACAACTATAAACAAGAATGTGTCCAAAGTACACAGATGCCCCACTCACACTATCATTTTCCATGTTCAATGGAACGTGAAATTGGATTAAAAATATAATTTGGCATTCAAATTAGAAAGATAATATCATAGGGAACATGTGTACTAAGTTTCAAGTTGATTTGACTTCAACTTCATCAAAAACTACCTTGACCAAAAACTTTAACCTGACACATTCACTTTCATTTTCTATGTTCAGTGGACCGTGAAATTGGGGTCAAAAGTTTAATTTGGCTTTAAAATTAGAAAGATCATATCATAAGGAACATGTGTACTAAGTTTCAAGTTGATTGGACTTCAACTTCATCAAAAACTACCTTGACCAAAAACTTTAACCTGAAGCGGGACAGATGGACATACGAACAGACGAACGGACGAACGAACAGACGAACGAACAGACAAACTGACGCACAGACAAGAAACCATAATGCCCCTCTACTATCGTAGGTTGGGCATAAAAATAATGCATTTATATTATTTGTAGTGGAATACTTAATTTGTAAGTAGAGTGAACCACAAATTTGAACTCTTATTTGGCATTTAAATTAGAAAGATCATAAGGAACATGTGTACTAAGTTTCAAGTGGATTGGACTTCAACTCCATCAAAAACTACCTTGACCAAAAACTTTAACCTGAAGAGGGACAAACAGACAAACGATCTAACAAACTAACAGATGGACAGACTAAACCGAGGCACAGACCAGAAAATAATGCCCATAAATTGGGCATAAAAAGTCTAAAATTTTACAAAGAAAAAATAAGCCTACAAAATTTACAATTCAGAAATAAAATGAAGAACAACTCTTTATCCAGACCCTCAGAGCTTATTAAAGACATGTCATGTTCAATTTCATAAAGTTATACAAATTAATTTAAGGGCATGGTCTGAATTCATCAAAATTATATCAATTGAAAAATATCTACTTATCTAAGTGCATTGATTGCCTTGTTTTTCTTTACATAAATAAAAGATGTTAAATGTCAAAGAAACAGAAACTAAACAAATTAAGTACACAGTAAATAGTCCAATAATTCAAAGGTAAAACTAATGACATAAAAAAGAGCGTTTAAAATGCATGTCATGTAAATGATAATAATACGCTGCAAACATTTATCTGTTTGTTCCGCAGTTGCTCAAACGGAAATTAAATCTGCTGACATGCAAAAAGCTATCGATTGTAGAAAATTAGCGGGATTCAATACTGTGTGTAGTTAATGGTAAAATTGATAACACCAGTGAAAACAAATTAACCAAGAACATCTAATGAAGCTTAATGGTCTGTCATCCAAGTTTCCTCCTTAACACGATTACGGTAATTGTCAAAACTTAATGTCCATTTGTCTGAGTAGAAATTATTGTCTTCGTAAACTAAAGGTAGTCTACTTATATGACATAATTAAATTGAATTGTTTTTTTAGGATAATATTGTAAAAATATAAAATATAATGATTAAAAGAGATGGAAGATATTGAAGTTGAAGAGAGAGATAAAATCCTGATAAAAAAAAAAAACAACAAGATTTTATAAATACCTTGGGACTCTTTTCACCAAAAAATTGTGAGTAAAAACACTCACTGACATTAAAGTTAAACTAACAATCTATTTTAGTAGTAAGATTTCTAGTGAAAAATGCCCCTGGCCTAGTAATAGCTGCAAAATTGTGTAAAAAATCTTGCAAAAGACAGAAGAAAAAAATATATTCTGCAACACAAAATACAGAAAAGAATTCCTTTATAAAAGTGAAAATAAATCTCTAGCCCCCTCACAAAGAATATCAAATGGCCCTCTTATTACTAATTCTCATGCAAGTAAATGGTATTTAGAAGCAAGGCAAAAGTAAATTTCCAAAGTCAGAAAAAAATTTGATCGTGCATATTCTATCATAATATTGATTCTTAAATACCAAAATCACTATTTGGACCTATTATTTTAGAAATACTCTTATTATATATCTCTAACACTGTAACAAGGGGATTATGAATATTATATTACAGAATAATTTCTCATAGCAATTCAGCTAAAAACCATTGCATCTCAAAAGCTAACACCTGATCTTAGCTTCTATAAACCTAAAAACCATTAAAATATATATGTCACAAATGCATGACAATTTTTTCGTACAAAGCCATTATATTCCTCTCATTCGGATATTAATTTAAAATCAGGAACCAATATACACTCAAATCATTGGTGTAGTAAATATTTCACCTGCCTACGTAAAAAATGTTACAATAATAACATTACTTTTTAGAAATTGATTCTCAAGGGAAAATGAGAAGTCTATTCTTCTTTGGCTTACAATTTTTTATAATCAACCTTTATAGAAAACAAGTATGGAATTCAATCAGGTTGTTATGATCATCAAAAAACTTAAGTATCTTTAGGTATAACCACACAAACCATCTTCAACAAAATAATTAAAGCATCAAGTTTTATGGTTAGTCCAGAGGCTATCAATTAATTTAGTCAGAACAAGCAAAATAATTATATATAAGGCCAAATACAAATATATGTGTGGTTCCTGTTACCCTACTTATTTGTCTTAATAATAACCTACCCTAAGGTTTTTTTTCATTTTTAATTAAGCACTGTTAAAGTCAAAATGTTCCTCCCATATGGCCATAGACTCAATGTAAAAACACCAACATAAAATAAACAAGAATGTGTTCTAAGTACATGGATGCCCTACTTGCCCTATCATTTTGTGAGTTCAGTTGACTGTGAAATAGGGGTCCAAACTCTAATTTGGCATTAACATTAGAAAGATCATATCATAGGGAACATGTGTACAAGGTTTCAAGTTGATTGGACTTCAACTTCATTAAAAACTACCTTGACCAAAAACTTTGACCCGAAGCGAGACAGATGGACAGTTGAATGGATGGAAGAACAGATGCACAGACCAAAAAACATTGTGCCCATTAATGTGGCATAAAATCCCTACCTACTTACACTAACTTTTTTGTATAAATGTAAATGGAACAAAACATTGGTGACATTCTGCTGTTGTTTTTTCTATGGTCCGGTTGTTATCTCTTTAATACATTCCCCATTTCCATTCTCAATTGTATACTATTTTATTTGGCCTAATCCAGAGGCTATCAATTATTTCAGTCAGAACAAGCAGAATAATTATATATACCTTGACTGGCAGCCATGTTATACCCCAAGTACAACAAAATCAAGGACAATTAGACCAACGATTCGATTCGTTAAAATATTGTTTGTTTAGATAGGTTTATAGATATATATGTTACAGACTTTCAAACAAGTAGCCTTGAATGTTTTAAAGTTGTTTTTGAAAGATAAAAGTCTACTGCCAGTACTGGTAGTTAAAAAAGTTCATTTCATGTGATAAGAATTTTTAATGTGTGATAATTATTCAAAAAGTTTAATATTTGCAAAAAGATTATGGAATGAGTAGTGAGAGAAAATTAAATGGGTTGTAAGCAAAAATTTGAAGAAAATAGACAGCATTTATCCAACAGAACAAAAAAAATCATAATTTAAAAAAAAGATGTACATCTAACTTAAACATGTTAAAACAAAGTTAACTCAGCTATTTTTCATCAGTTTATATAAAGTGACAACATATCAGATCATGGATTATCTAAATTTCAATGCGACATATCAAATCAAGCACCTTTTACTTCTATCTAATTTTGCAAACCTATCATTTTGCTACTTTGGCAATAATAATAAAAACATCACACACACTTATCAATTTAGAGTCATGCAGTGCTCAATAAGGAAGAGTGGCCTTGGGGTTGGGTGGTTTCCTTCTAAGAGAGAAAGTTTTGGACTCTGATAAATGTAATGGACTTACCAACTCTCTACGATGTTTCTTAGCTTTTTCATTCCTCTCTGTATCATAGACTGATATATCTAATTCTAATGTCGTTTCCTCTTTTGTTCTCTCGTTTAGAATGTCTTTTACCTACAAGCAAATATATGGAAAAAATTATAATCAGTCAAACATAAGATCAATTTTTCAGGTGATTACTTCTGTGGGTTCACCAATTAAATCTTTTGGTCAAAACACAATGAGAAAAGTTCTCAAAATCCCATTACTAATTCAACTTATGTTAAAAAGATTACAAAATGAAAATACATATTTTGTTTGGGTTTGTGTTGCTTATCTAAGTTTTCTGTGTAATGTTTTGTGGATAATTATATATTGATCTTTTTGTCTCTTGATATTGTGGTATTTCTCATTAAAAAAAAAATAGAGAGAGAATGTGGACATGGGAAACATAGGATTCCCCACTTGCAGTTGACATTATGATAGCACATAACTCAAGAATAGGAAAAGTGTCTCCACCTAAATTCAAACTTGATGTGTGTTTTGTAGTAATAAACATTTTGTACAAGTTTCATTGCATTTGGTTGTGGCATTCTGAATATAAACTAATTGTGGTATATACAGAAAAGTTAAACCATCCATTGCAGCTGGGACATAAAACACTCTTTTTTTTTTTATCTTATCGAATGTTTGATAAGTTCTAACTTTTTCTTTTCCTTCCAAAAATTTAAGAAACAAAATCAGTTTATTTACAGCTAATTTTTCTAAAGCATGTAGAGCAACACTTGAGTTAGCTTACTTGCTTAGTTTTTATATTGTATAATCATTAGGATAACACCCAATTAAATTCAAATATTATATACAGGTAAAACTATGCCTATAAATATTGTTTAAAGATGTCAATCTTATTTACAAAGCTTGTATAAACAAAAATACAAGCAAAGCAAGCAAGCCAACCAAAGTTTTTCTTTACATGCAGTAGGAAATTAGCTGTAAGACAGTTGAATGCATCTTATTTGTAATAAATTACAAAAGTATTCTCTTAATGATGTAACCAGTGTAGGGCACAGATTCTTGAATATACCAACTTGCAAAATTTTCTTAAAAACAAGCTTTATAATAAATTATTAAAACTAACCTCGTCTTCTGAATCTCTAACTCTAGTTCTACACAAATCTTCTGATTTTAACAAGTTCAGAAGCATCTGATATAATTCTACTTGTTTGTTTTGTCGACTTGAAGCATCAACCTAAATAAACAAAAGATGCATAGTAGACCATGAATCGTTTATTATTGCAAATATTCAGCAGTCGCCATTCCTGGTTCATTTAAAAAAACACAAAATCAAAATATTTTGATTGTATTCTTGATGAGTCACTTCAAAAGAACAACAAGCTTTAAATTTAGGTCATGTAAACAAATATTTGAGAAAGTCACAATGTAAGCATGGACGTATTTTAGTTAAGAGTACAGACATTTCCATCATAGCTGACAGCTTAATTAACTAGTTAAGACTGTGGTATGCTTAACTTGTATTAACTGATCTAACAAGATGGATGTATATTTAAGACTTTGACTATCAACACATATAGCGCTAACAGACATTCTCACTTATCATTCACTTTAGTTTCAGGTCTCTATATTCCACCACAGCTAACCTTCAAGTACTTATAATAGTTTTGCCTATTGAAGTAAAGCTAGTACATGCTGTGGATGCACTATTATTCTTTGGACACCAATTTTCATGGCTTTCATGGGTATGGGTTAAACCATTAATTTGAATGAATAATGAAGCACAAGTTTTCTAAAAATTTGAATAAAAACCTTAGCAAAAAATCAAATTCAAACCTCCACGAAAAATATTTCCCAAATCTATGAAAATTGATCTTGCAGTTTTGCATTTCAACAATTGTGGGTTTTTTTAACTTGAGAAAACAACTGATCAGATTAAACTACAGATAGCATTTCATTGACATAATTTGCAATTCACCTTTTAGACATTTTTTATTTGATGACAAAATGCAAAAATTCCTTCATAAATCAACTAATTCAAAATTACTGACCTTAGACTTTAGAAAAAGTTGTTTTTCAAACAATTGAATTTAATTTTCTTGTACCACATGTTTTAAGGTTTGGTTATGCAAACATCAAAATCCACTAGTCTTCCCTTCAAAATGGAAATGAAAGGAAATACCTCAAACAATTTTTGTATCTAATCATTACATCCATAATAGTTCAAATTGAAGAATTTAAAAGACAGAATTAGTACTTGAGTACTAGCAAGTACCATGTTCAAGAACTTGAGCATCAAATTTCAGATGTTTGTTGTATAAATGTGAAGAAAATATGCAAAGATTAATCATTAATTAATATTGTTACCTGGAAAGCTTGTTGCATGTCAGGTGAGAACTGTAAGGTAGCCCCTTTCTCTGCCCAGTTTGCTGGTTTAACAAACTCTCGTGTTGAGGCAGCAATCCTAGGATCCTCTGTATGGTAGGTTATTTGCATTTTGTCTTCTGATACAAGGTATATTAATTCTGCAACATCATCACAAGCTGGTTTAGAGACATTACGATTGAACTTCTTTACCATTTTCTAAAACAAAGAAAAAATAATTTCCTTTGTTTCTTTAAGCAGAAGATTGAGTCTTTTCTGCAAAGATTATCATAGAACAATTTTTTTCAACAAGCAATTGGTGGTAGTAAAACATTTAAAAAGAGGAGAAATTGTGTTCAAATATTGATGAGAGATTATTAGATTATAATATAAGATGTATGATGATCTACTTAATGAATACAACTACATCCTATATGAATAAAAAGATTGATTGATTGATTTAAAGTTAAACACAATTTCAGGACTTAACTGTGGTGGTCAGTTATATTCAGGATATTGGTGGAGAGATATTTCTGACAAAATATTTTTTCTGTTATTTCTATAAACAAAATTACAAAACCAAAGTCTACTGTACGAAACTAATTTTGGCAAAATGAAAATGAACTTGATTTTTTTATCTTCCATGTATATTTATTTCCTGTATAAAAGTTTTACTTACAACAATAGGTCTTTCATTTTTTGAAGATGAACCATCTTGAGGTCCAAACTTTTTTGGTCGTTTTCCAAAGTCAATATGTTTATAGTACAAGAAGTCATCTCTATCAGAATATTCCTCCATCATTTCTGCAGGTGTTTCTACACGCTTGATTAAACCATCCACTCGTGCTTCATTATAGAATATCATTGTCCTCTCGTTCTCTGGGCCAGGAGCACTTGATTTGTATTGATGTTCTGTAAATGAAAACATTTATAACATTTAAAAAGTTTACAATAAAATATCTACATTCTTTTTTATTCATTTTAGATCTATATTTATACTGATTTTGAGTTGATATGATTGAATGCTTGTATGTGTTTAACCCCAATTCAGCACTTAAAGTATAATCATTACAAAATATTATCTGTATATAGGAGACAACAGAATATACTATTGTAGATTAATTATTATTCGTTGGATACCAATTTTTGTGGGTTTCATGGGTACAGGTAAACCACGAAAATGTTCAACGAATAACATATTTTCAATAGGCTTGCATACAGACATTGGCAAAATCATGAAATCAAATATCTAGGAATATGTGCATTTTCAGCAATCCGAGAAAATTGATATCCACAAAAAAAAAATCAATCCCCAGTATAAACCAAAAAATTTTTGTAAGTCAAGTACGTACATAACTTGCATGAGAACAGTATAACACATAGATATAATTAATTTACTTCTATTTAACAAAATACAAAAAAGAATAGAATAAATTTAGTTTGCTATGTAAGTAAGAAGCCTTCTGACTTAACATTTCATTGCTGAAAACAACAACCATCAATCTAACAAGTTAAAGAAACAAAATAATTGTGATAAGGGAAATAACTCTACCACTTCACAGAATCAAATGTAATGTGTTAATTTTTATGGGGAAATCATTTTATTCCTTTTCACTTAAAATGTGATTTTGCCAGACCACTGTATTTAATCATAGATAAAAGGGAATATAATTAAAAAAAATTAATGATTGACAAAAGGACCCCTCAGCATCAAATGAAAAGCATTAAAATTATATCCAGGGGAGATAATATAAATAACACAATGAGATATGCAAGAAACCACTAACAGCACACTTTCTTTGAGAGCATACAATACAGTTACAGGCAAGTTATTAATAATTTTGCTTATGTGAAAATATATTGTGAGGTCAAACTGAAACAAATTTGCATCTGAAAAAGATGCATTTTTCGTCTAATTTTATTTTGTAACTATTTTGAACAAATTTTACACACACTGACACAGTATGAGCATTCTTACAAATTGGAAACATTTCAAAATTCTGTTACAAAATTCTGCTTGTGTTAATCCTTTCAAATAAAAACTGTATGTCCAAGAAACAGAATATTTGAGTAAATGTCTGAAATTTCAACCTCATTTATTTATAAAAGATTTAGTGTTTCAGATGAAGGTATATTTAGTATTACATATTTGGATTTACTAGGTGAAAATAGCTTGTTTGCAAAGGATTTTACAATAATCATTGAGAGATCAAAGCTGTATTGTGTGCCCTAAAAATAAGCATTTGAATATTATATGAAGGGAGATAACTATAAAATACCTTTGAGACAATGAGATCTTCCAGGATCAAAGTGCTCTGTTACCCATCCAGATCTGTGGTTACTGACTCTCTGTAGGAGTTTATCAATATCCTATGAAAGGGAGATAACTATAAAATACCTTTGAGACAATGAGATCTTCCAGGATCAAAGTGCTCTGTTACCCAACCAGATCTGTGGTTACTGACTCGCTGTAGGAGTTTATCAATATCCTATGAAAGGGAGATAACTATAAAATACCTTTGAGACAATGAGATCTTCCAGGATCAAAGTGCTCTGTTACCCATCCAGATCTGTGGTTACTGACTCGCTGTAGGAGTTTATCAATATCCTATGAAAGGGAGATAACTATAAAATACCTTTGAGACAATGAGATCTTCCAGGATCAAAGTGCTCTGTTACCCATCCAGATCTGTGGTTACTGACTCGCTGTAGGAGTTTATCAATATCCTATGAAAGGGAGATAACTATAAACATATACCTTTAAGACAATGAGATCTTCCAGGATCAAAGTGCTCTGTTACCCAACCAGATCTGTGGTTACTGACTCGCTGTAGGAGTTTATCAATATCCTATGAAAGGGAGATAACTATAAAATACCTTTGAGACAATGAGATCTTCCAGGATCAAAGTGCTCTGTTACCCATCCAGATCTGTGGTTACTGACTCGCTGTAGGAGTTTATCAATATCCTATGAAAGGGAGATAACTATAAAATACCTTTGAGACAATGAGATCTTCCAGGATCAAAGTGCTCTGTTACCCATCCAGATCTGTGGTTACTGACTCTCTGTAGGAGTTTATCAATACGATGGGCAAAATATTCCTTCACTGTTACCAAATCTGTCACTGCAAGATATATAACCACATTGTTAAAGTTTCAGTACAAAACAAATATAAAACTGAGTAGTTCAATGGAATGTAAAACAGTTGACAAAAGCAATTTCTTTAAGGTGGTACCCAACACCTTCACTAAAATTAATTTGGCTCGTTTAATCTTCATAAAATTTTGGCAAAGTATTTACTTTGATCCTTTGACCAAAATATTAAAATTTTAAAATAGTTGAACTGACCAATTTATCAGAAAAATTACACTGGTTATATAGCAATTTGACAAACACTAATTTTGATCATTGAGAAGCTTAATATTCCCTTAACAACGCAACGTAATTTTAAACGTTTATCTGATTTTACAGAGTTATCTCCTTGTAGTGTTAGGTACCACCTTAAATGAGGGACAGATACAATGTTAATTCTTTTTTAAAACCATGCTACAAAAACGTGCATAAAAAGTTCATCATTCAAATCTAGCTTGACATCAATTAATGCAATTAAAGATTAAAGGATTTTAAACGGGAGAACAGTTTGTTTGGAAAAATATAACTGATTATTCGTAACTGTAAATTATTATATCACCCTCCTTGCACCATAGCGTTTTACATTTTCTGACTGTTTATATTTTCAAATGCAGAATAACATGGAGACTACTGTATAAAGTAAGGTCATTCATCTATAGACTTACACTCCCTGTTTTCATAAATTGACAACTTAGATATCAGTCCATCTTTCATCAGGTAATGGGCAAACTTCTCTAGCTTGGCTCTCTTGTAGAGCTTCACTTTCTTTCCATGTGGACATCTCATCTGGAAATCTGAAAATAATTAACGATACTTTTATTATATTCAGATCAATAATCAATAAAAAAAAAAGAAAAAAAAGAATCCAATATTTAAAATCAGATGTTTCACTTTTTACTTTGTAAGATGTATCTGTTGATCCTTTAAAATCTGAAAACTCCTAAAAAAAAGGTCATATTTGGACAATCTGTAATGCAAATTTTGTTTTTACCTTTAAAGTTATGAAAAGAGTGACTAGTGAAAGATAATGTTTATCCAATTTTTTAACCAATAAAATTGAGAATGGAAATGGGGAATGTGTTAAAGAGACAACAACCCGACCATAAAACAGACAACAGCAAAAGGTCAATGCATCTATAAATCATAAACCTAGTCTTCTTTGCACAATTTTATCCTTTCTTACACATCAATATTGTATAATCGTAAAAAAAACATTCTCTCAGTCTGTTAGGATGTGGAAATATGGCAGCTAATTAATTGTTGCGTTTTGAAGCCCTAATTTACAGATTGTCACCTTAGTAAACAATCAACAAAGAAGCATCGATATTCAGCACATGTATAACTTATAACTTACAATAAGATAATCTATCATATTTTTCAATGACAGATTCATGCATGATCACAAGCTTTTTGTGAGAAAGGTTAGGCCAAGTTCACTGCATATGAGAAACATATAAGGTGTTCTATGATTACCTTTAAGAGAAAGTTTTATTATTTCCACCCAAGATGGCGGCATGTCCAGGTGTTCTAATTTTTTGGCATCATTTTCTTCATCCTCATCTTCATCCTGGTCAAATAAAAAATAATTTCATGAAAAACTGTCATATTAATCAAAGACAATGACATGCAAAGATCAAATGGAATATGATAGAATGAAGTTTAAATTACATCTAATTCAGAGGTAAGAATATCAATAATGGTGCGGTAAAAGTGAAGGGTTAAAGGTGATCGGTTATTATCAAATTGGAAAATCTGGTTTTTAGTTGAGAACTCATTCTTTTAATTATAATTTAAATATTTTCTATTTGGAATACATCATCTTTTCTTTACATATGCTTTAATATTTTCAATATAATTTTAAAGTGTTTTCTGAAGATGGAATAACTGATGATAATAAATTTTGACAAACAAATATTGAAAATAAAAAAAATCAACAATTCCTGGTTTAAATCATTATGATTCCGACCAATGATAAAACAATAAAATATATTAAATAAAATATATTTTATAACTAAACAAACCTAATGTATAAGAATTGTGCATTTTATCATCTGTGACAATTGTCACAAAAAATTTTACAAGAAAAATATCATATCTTTTCCTGAATAACTTACAATAAATCTAAGTCATAAATTTTTTAATGAAAAGAGTTCTTCAATTAAAATATCTCAAAGTATTACCTAACATGCATGACTTAAAGCTGAAACTTCACAAAACAAGACTGTGTTACTTCATTATAGACATAATTACCATCTCACAAAGAAGCATGCATCTTTTTGGTTATTAAAACTTTCAGACAACATGCTTGTATTATTTAATTTTTTCTCTAAAAAAATGTCAATTATTATCTTAAAAGCATGCATTTTTAATTTGTTATTCCAACTTTCAGAGAGCATGCTTGTAATATTTAAATTGAAATTTTTATTTAAAAAGTAACTGTCATGCAAAGCAAAATGGAATCTCTTGTGAATACATATCTCTACACCCTTGTTAAACAAGCCTAGTTTATAAACATAGTAAAATATTTAAGCAATATTGTACAGAGGGAATTATTCATCATTACTGGTTTATATATATTATAATTCATTGCAGATCATATGCAGATTAAAGATTTACTTGTTAAAATCACACTTGTTTAAAAATCACACCATCCAAAACCATATTAGTGAAACATGAATAATATTGTGACTCCTGAATGGAAAAAAAATCATTGGATAAATGATGAAAATCAAATGACAATTTACACAGCAAACACAAAAAATCAATGAAATCACTAAAATAAAACATTTCACATGGATTCCATCCATACAAATAAAACAGCAAAACTCCTGATTGCCCATGTGTTTAAATCAAGGGGCAATTTCCAGCTTCCATTGAAAATAATGATCAAGTTTAAGCATTCTCTGTGTTGATGTGAATAGGCATCATTTGTGATCTTCTGTATATATAGCCTATCATCTGGCCTTGAAACTTTCCAGTAAGTTTTTGAACTCATACTCCAAAATCAACCAAACAAAATGATTGATTTTAAGTTTCAAGCAAATTTTCTTGTCAACAATGAAGCTATCTGCCTCAAAATTTCAAATGTAAACAATGAGTTATCTCCCATGTTACATGAATGGAACAACTTGTCCAATTTGGAAATCAAACATCAAAACAAGAACACAGCAAGCTTACCATCACTTAAACTACTAACCTAATTAAATTATAAATAAACATATTACTTTCAAGAATCTATAACAGACTTTTCAAAATGCTTAAATTTATGTTGAAAAATAATATATCTAATCACAAGAAATGAACAGTTCTGGTCTTGCCATCTCACTGTTAGATCCAAAATATTCTTAACCAAAACATCTTATAAATAAACATTTCTTACTCCTGAACTGACAGTATTTTGTGTTTGCTGATGCTAACAATATTGAAAAACTGGTGAAAATATGTCATATCAACTTAGATGATTGTTTAAAAATAGAATTATGGTTAAGATATGAATTCATAGTCACAATATAATAAACTGCATGATACATATATTGAAGCACACACCCCACATAAAGTTTAACCTCGTTGATAGTGAATTGTGTGCTTTCCCGAGTAACAGATTTATTTGTCATATTTGTGGATGATGCAACCCTATAACTCATTGCAGTTTTGGCCCTCTGAAAAATAAGTCATGCACCGATGAATGTGACCATGCTATAATTAGTCATGCAGAACTTACTCCTATAACACCATCTGACTAACAAAAACATCATGCAATGAAATAATTTGTCATTCTAAAGTCATAAACACTGGATTTATTTATTTTCATTGATACCAATTTATGTGGATTGAGTAAATTTTGCATTTTCATTGATATTTGATTTCATGGTTTTCACAAAGTCTGCATACAAGCCTATATGAAATTTGTCATTTGTTGAATATTTAAATTTGTGGTTCACCAAAAACCCACGAAAATTGGTATCCAATGAAAAATAATCAGTCTACAGTATTGGAAATAAAGCAAATATCATTCAATAGTAACATTTGTTACTAATTTCGTGAAATTTGTCAAATAAACTCTGACATAAATATTGAAAAAATAGAAAAAATCATTCAAATGTTAACTAATTTCTTGCAACTGGTCAATTTTTATTTGTAATCTGTTGAAACAAAAATTGCTAAAGTGAAACATCTTGATTTGAATAATTTAACCTCAAATTTAATGAACGCTTGCTTGAAGTGTGTATGGTAGCAACATGTAGCAATATTTTTATCCTTCATCACTGGCCATGACACAAACACAGACACTTTTGTAAAATGTTGACAAAATTGCTGGCACAATCTTATTCCCTTTGCAAACGGATAGTTTAACGTCAATTATAAAGGGTCAAAGATTTCAAAATAGCATTCAGGTCTACTTAAACAACTGACCATTTGTAAAAATTATTGGTTAGCACTGAAATGATATATAATTTAAAATATCTCATTGTGGAGAGAATTAACAATTCAAATTTCCTTTCTCATAAATTTGAGAATCAAAAATACTCACTATTTGTGAAAGACTACTTTTCTAAAGGTTTCAATATTTGATCATAATGATTTAGTTATATTTGTATTTTTTTTGTTTCAAAAGAAAAACTAGCTTCTTAACTTGATTACATGCATGATATGAATATCATGAAAAACTGGAATTTAAAGGGGAAATCAATTGAGCATAGTTACACAATTTTGATTTTCATTTTTAATTGCAATGCTAGAAATTTGAAGAACAATAAATTCATAATATGTAATTACTAATTTATAATGGTTGTCAGTAGCACAGACGTGTAAATTTAATGGTTGCCCCCTTCTGATGAATTGCATAATAATTCAATAATCAATTTCCATTTTTTATCAAAATAACTATTAGAATACCTCTTCATCCTCAAAGTCTTCAAATCCATCTTCTCCTGGAATCTTTAATGGTTTGTCTATTGAGGGAAACATATATTCCCACTTTGTACAATCTCCCAGGTCATAGGTTAAACCCTAAATAAAAAAAAAATAGAAATCCATGAACTGGTGGAATATGAATTAAAAGATATACATAAAACAAATAAATGTGTAATTTCAGAAATTATTGTGAGCATTTATTGTTGTGATTTTTTAAAGTTACAAAACCTCAATTAATATCAATAAATGTGTCGGATATCAGAATGTTAAGTTCTTTTTACTGCAATAATAAACCAGCCACAATATTTCCATAAAAAAAATCATCACAACAATTTCTGAAATTATGGAAGCTAGCAATTAATGAAAAAAAACTAAATGTAATAACTTTTACAAGACCAGTAGAAAATCAATTAAATTATCGGCCTCCATATGTCAGAAATCTTCATGTTTACATCAAAACAATCCTGTTAAAAACTGACTAATTGTTGATCCAAAATATTTCTTTCCGTTCATACATGTAAAGCCATTTCTCTGTTAACCTACCTTTTAATTACCTTAACTCCCTCAGAACAATCCTGCATGTTGACCCAATAGTTAACATGATTCCAGACGGACTCTATACCAAGGTAGTTAGCTTTTAATTACCTTAACTCCCTCAGAGCAATCCTGCATATTAACCCAATAGTTAACATGATTCCAGACGGACTCTATACCAAGGTAGTTAGGACTATTGACAGGGTGAGAAAGTCCTGTAAATGGCTCAATGAAGAAACTCTCTGGTACTTCTCTCTTTCCAGATAAGACTAGAACCCAGGAGTGAATTCTTAAACCATACAGTGGGTCTGGTGGTGGCTTTTCTAACTCCTGAAATCATAAAATAAAACATAAAGGCACATGTTGCCTTTCTAAGAATACTCTCTTCAAGTTTTTCAAAGACAAAGTGTCTGAAAGAAGACAGATGGTTTCGTACAGCGCACACTATCAGTCTTATTATGTTTTAAGTTTCAACAAATGTAAAGCACGACATAATTAAAAACGTCCCTTGAATAGTTTTTTAATATTTTTTTATTATTCCTAGAACTTTGAACAGTTTATAATTTAGATAGAAAGTTAAGATATGATCACTTTGTACTCATTTTTTTAATGCTAAAATATTTGGTGGAACAACTTTAAGACAGAATATAAGTATTCTTATTTATAAGCATAACCATGAGTTTTTATATTAGCTACATGTTAATATATAGAAACTTTACATTGATAAGTCTTTTGTGACCATTCCCAAAATTGATTGGTTGATATCATCAACAAAGACAAGTAACAAACTAAAACAGACAGTTTAAAATGTATGATAAAACAAGCACATCCAAATACTAAGCGGTTAATTAAACAATTCTATAAAAGATGACCAATTGAACCAAATATATATATATAATTACAGCGATTTTGTCCTCTTCCTCTTTTCTCCTTTTTTCTTCCTCTGCTTCTTTTTCAGCTTTTTCTTTTGCAGCCTGCTTCAGTTCAAATTTACTCCTCAGGTCACGAGGAGGCTTAACTGTGTATTTCTTTATTTCTTTTTTCTTCTCTTCTTCTTTTTTCTATGTATCAAAATAATTATCAAATTGTTGTACATGTAAAATTATGTGTTTGATACTATTGAATGTTGCTAAGAAAATGTATAATACTTAGAACCTGCATCTACCGTGATACATTGTGACGTGACTATCTTCATGATTTAAACACCTTAATTTTCCCTGTTGGGTTCAAATTCTTGCATCAATGATATATTTTTAAAGCATATCAATATTTTATCGATCTCTCTGCAAACCTTTCAAGAACAATTATGTCATGTTTTTATATGGTTATGTGAAAAAATTACCAGCAAACAGAAATTTACTTATTTACAGTACATTCTTTTTGATAATATAACACAGATGATAGCAAAAGCAAATTATTTCACAATAATTACAGTATAAATATGATCTTATGCAGTTTGTTCTGCCTGAAGTCTTTTAATATCAGTGAAAATATGAAAGTCTTTTTACTTAAAATTTTTCAATTCACCAGGATTCACTTTGTTTTATTTACTGTTTTACCAGATAACATTCATTCTGTTGCACGACTAGGAATTCACCTTACAAATTGAATTTTCATAATAACAGACATACTTCCATACTTCACCTAAACAAAAGCTAGTCTTTCATATTGGTTTATCCGAATAAATACTATTGAAATATTTCTTACCTCTTCTTTCTTCTTCATCAGAGGACAGATCTCCCTCGATTCGTCTGCCAGACAAGTCTCATGTGTAGCGTAACCACTGACGACGTACGAATCGTAACCCGCTCCAGCCAACAGGGAACACAGCAATGTACTGTACTCAAAACAATTACCTTTCTGACGTTTTAAAACAGATGGTGGTGATATCAATCTCTTTGGCTGAAAAAAAGACAAAAATATTAATACAATATTTTCACTATCATTTATAATAATGAAGAAAGAAATCACATCTTAAAGAATTGGATATATACTATAATACTAATGTTATGGCATCATATCTTTATCCTATCACAAGAACAATCTTAGTCTTATTTTTGTCTGTACATGTAATCTAATGAATAAGACAGAAAATGTATTCTTTATTTATCAAAAGTACATTTCTGTTTTAGAAAATGTTTGTTACTATATAAGTTCGTTATTTTTTTAAGTATAAAAATTTTAGTAACTAAAACACTGTAATCTATGGTAAAAGCTTGGCAACTTTAGCATTTATAGGTATATAATTAATTTATAAATTACCATAAATCAAACAAAAAATGTTTTCTTGTGTATATATTGTAAACTGCTATTTATTCTATCTATGAGGAAAGAATGAACAATGTAACTATATTGTTATAAAATAAGACAATTACCAGTTCATATGGAGGCTCTAATGTTTCAAAATTTAGATAATCTGCAACAAATTCTGCACTTCCTTCCCAACCATAAAACTCCTTAAACTCAATCTGTGTTGGTCTGATGGTTGTACAAACAAATTTCTAAAATTACAAATAAAATATATTTATTGAATATAATTTGCAAATAATATACATTTTGTGTACATATATTCAATTATCAAGAAACTATTAAATTCAGACCTTTCTGTCAACCCATCAGTGTTTAATTCAAGTGTTCTACATCTATAGGATTTAAGGACAGTTAGCAAATTTGATCGTTTAACAATACATGAAAAATAAGAAGACTATGAGTGTGACGTATGTCTGGGAAATAAAACCTGCTCATTAGTGCGCTCTATTGCAGTGAAATCTGTAATAATCCAAGAGAGTTTAAAACGCATATCCAATGGCAATGGTCATCAATAAGTAATAACAATTAAGATTTTATGAAACTTTTTATAAGAGAGTGATATAAGACCAAAACAATAATAATATCTTGGTTTCTGTTAACATGCTGAAAAATAGGGTTCATGTATGTACATGTATGTAAATGATTTTGCTTTTTAGACAATTTAAACTGGTTTCCATAGGGGAAATAGTGATCTGATATTGATAGATTTTTGCAAAAATAACAAAATTTCTTAATAATTAGGGTGGGTCCAGTTTATAGCAGAAAAACTTATAATTTTTAAGATCCTAATTTTTATTTATCTATCATTTACCTCTGTTCCACATTCATTGATAGGGTTGAGAAGAAGAGGTTTCCTGTCTCTGTATAAGTGGACATATTGTAGTCTAAAATTTTCTGCATATTGTAGCACCAAGTTTTCTTTTGGTAAATTGTCTTTGTAGGAAGCAGGGAATTCTGCTGGATCAAATTCCTGGGCTGTTAGTCTGAAAGAAAAAAACAGCATCAAATCAAATTCATGACCTGTTACTTCAATAAAAAAAAATTATACAGAAAATATATTTTAGACCCATGGGCTTATTTTTTATTAGGTGGGGAGGGGAAACAAACATATTTGTCATTTTGGCCTGAATTAAAAATTACACAATGCCAGCCAGGTCTGTTCTGACCCAAATGTTTGCATCAGCATCCATGGGTTCATTTACACTGTTGTGTTAATCGTTTATTTTCTTATCATGCTTCAGTAAGTATATTATAAGTCTATCAGTTTTGAATAAAAATAGCATAGCTGCAAACATTTTGGGTATGTCTTGAAAGCCAACAGACCTGATACCGTATTTGGCAACACCTTTTAGAACTGTGGGTGCTCATTGCTCAACTTTCTTTATTTGGCCTTTTAACTTATTTGTAACAGGATGATGAATCTTTTTAGGAAAAACTGTGTGTCTGCTAGAGTACAAAAATTTTAAGCCTAATTCTATGGTGTCATTGAATGCACCATATTGCTATTTGTCCGCAATAACTGGACATCACAAAATTTCCAGAAAAATCTTGATTAATGATTAAAAGTATAAGACATCACAATGGAAAAGTGAATTGTTGTATAACATCAAAAGTTCAAGTAGGACAGATTTCCAAAGAGTGTACGAATGATGAGGTTTATATACCAAGACGCAACGGAACCAGTTTCTGTAAACCATATGCTGGCAGTCAACAATTTAATTGTGATGACCACAAATACACCTTATCATTTACGTTAATTGTCCGCCATAACTGGATATCACACAGTTTCCAGAAAGATTTTCTCATATTTTACAAAATATCTGACGCCACAACAGAAAAGCGATATATCAGAGGCGGATTTAGGGGGGGGCCCGGGCCCCCCCTTTTTGGGAAAAAAATTGGTTGCTTATATAGGGAATCACTGTATCGTAAACGCCTAATTTCGAGTGGGTACCAATTCAGGTCTGTCATCATTTCAGTAACTGAGCTGGTGTTATGGAAGCGGTTGCATGAGAAGCGTGCTGCTCTTCTCTGAACTTTTTCAATTTGTAAATTTTGTTGTTTTTGATGTGGGTCCCAAATTGTTGAGCAGTACTCTAATTTTGGTCGGACAAGAGCTTTATATGCATGAGCTTTAACTTTCGGTGATGCTATTTTTAGGTTTCTACGAATAAATCCAAGGGACTGGTTTGCTTTTGATGTCATGTTATCTATATGTTTGTCCCATTTTATATTAAATTTGATTGAAGAGTTAGGCCTAAATATTTTGTAGAGTCAACTTTTTCTAAAGAGTGATTGTGTAATTTATAGGTAAAGATCCGCCACTGTATATATTACAAATAGTACAGATTCTCGAGTCACCCGGGAATAGCAATAAGGTGTATTATTAGGATCTCGCTTTTGATAATATTGTTTATTAAATATTCTCTCTTAAACTTGTTCTTGGCAATGGTTATAATGCATCAAAACATTGCCTTACTCTTGAATCGTTGGAGGATGCACCACTATTTTGTCAAGCTCCTTTTTCAAAGCCTCTGCGTCATCGGTTAATTCTTCGGCTGTTTTGCCTTCAGCTTCTTCTCCCAGTTCATCTTCATCTTTATCTGGATCGGGGGTCTTTGTATCTTCGCCCGGTAAAGCGAATTCGTCCTCCGAAGCCATGATTTTACAATCGAGACGAACAACACATTATTTAAACACAATACGCGCTCATAGCAACACTCTCTCTTTGAAAAATAGTGCACCGACAATATAAAAATCATGATCGCTCAGAAAATTAGTTATTGACGTAATGCTAGTCGAAATTCAAAGCATTACAAATTTATTTATTTAAATTGAATAAAACACTCTGGAAATCATAAAACAATCAATTGCTTATTTCAGATAATAGCGCATTAATCTATAAATTTACTTCCGGTCATTTTTTACAATTATTTCCCTTGCTTTAGTTATAAAGTTAGCTTTCATAAAAAAGCTGACATCGGATCGAAAATATTATAATTTTGAAAATTTCTGGAACACGACTTTTGGTCCATGAACACAGTTTTATAATTAAGAAAACAATTGTATATATAAAATTTGTTTCTAAATATTTTAAATTTAAACCTTTCTTTTTAAGGAGGCTCGAGGGTATAACAATTTAAGAAAAAAATTAAACATTTGTTTTTCATTTCAAATTTTATTTGTTTCCTTTTGTAGTTGTTACTTTATCATATGGTACAAAAATCATTCAAAACAATCAATTCGTGTTGGCCCCAGATGACTTTTAAAATGTATACATAAGTGAAAAAGTTCCAAATTATCTCCCTTTGGTGAAAAAATGCCATTTTTTGGCTTTGAAATTGAAATATCTTTTTCAACTCATCGGTGACCTATATTTTTTAATATAATTTCCATATAAGCTGTACTTAAACTAAATTATAGAAAAATTTGGGCGATTTCTGTTATAAATTTCTTTTTTTATTTCGATATTAACTTTATTTCTCCTATTACTTCAACAGAAAAACCCCACTTTTACAAAAATGTATGCTTCCTTCGAAGGCAGATTTTGAGCGCAAATGAACGGTGACCCCACTTTTTTATTTTATTTTTCTATTAACTATAAGATAAAGTTCATTTATAGAATAATATAGAGAAATCCTATATAAATGATTTAGACCCGCGAACCCCCTTAAATGCATCAATTTTGGATTTTCAGCAGAATTGTATAATTTTCTAAAATTCTTTGTTAGTGTTCGTTTTTTGTCTTGTTTTTGTTAGCTTCTCCTTTTTCATTTGCCCTGGAGTTAAGCATTTTGGTTAATCATTTTTTAGCTGACCTGGACCAAAGGGCCAAGTGCATGAGCTTTGCTCATCACTTTGTGTTCAGCGTCGTTAACTTTTACCAAAATCTTCTCTGCTCAGAAACAACTGGTCCAAATTAAATTAAAAACTTGGCAACAATCATCATTGGGGTTTCTAGTTTAAAAAATGTGTCTAGTGACCCAGCCAACAAACCAAGATGGCTGCCATGGTTAAAAATAGGGGTTAAATGTAGACTTTTGCTTATATTTCTGAAACCAAAGCATTTAGAGGAAATCTGACATGAGGTAAAATTGTTTATCAGGTCAAGATCTATTTGCTCTGAAATTTTCAGTTGAATCAGAGAAGTCGTTGTTGGGTTGCTGCCCCCTAAATTGGTAACTTTAAGGAAATTTTGCTGTTTTTGGTAATTATCTTGAATATTATTATAGATAAAGGTAAACTGTGTACAGAAATACTGTTCAGCAATGTAAAATCTACAAATAGGTCAAAGGATCAAAATGGTTAATCAACCCTTAAGGAGTTATTGCCCTTTATAGTCAATTTTTGACAATTTATTCGTAAATTTTTGTAATCTTTTACAAAAATCTTCTCTTCTGAAACTACAAAGGCAAATTTAACAAACTTGTCTATAATCATCATAAGATTATCTAGTTTTAAAAATGTGTCTAATGACCCTAACCGTGAACTAAGATGGCAGATGGCTAGAAATAGTACATAGGGTAAAAAGCAGTTTTTGGCTCATATCTCCGAAACTGAAGCATTTAGAGCAAATCTGACTGGTGACACAAAATCATTAGATTTAGATATATCTGCCCTGAAATTTTCAGACAAATCCAGTTGTTGGGTTTCTGCCCCCGAGTTAGTAATTTTATGGAAATTTTGCAGTTTTTTGCTAATTGCTATTATCTTAGATACCATTATAGTATTTAAGGATATCTTATACTATAAATTATGATTTTAACCTTATTTTACATGATTTCAAAAGCATCAGTAAACACAGGTGAGCGACACAGGCTCTTTAGAGCCTATAGTTTTAATATCAGTTAATGATATAAAAAAGAAGATGTGATATGATTGCCAATGAGACAACTGTCCGCAAGAGACCAAAATAACACAGACATTTAAAACAACTATAGATCACTGTACTGCCTTCAACAATGAGCAAAGCCTATACCGCATAGACAGCTATAAAAGGCCCCAATAAGACAATGTAAAACAATTCAAATGAGAAAACTAATGAGTTTGTCGTAAAAACTAAAGATATTATATAAAAAAACTCTTATCATATTATTGGGTTTGTAATTACATGAGCAATACAATTGGTGCCACATGCAGAGCAGAATCAGCTTACTCTTACAGAGCACCACCCGTTTTTGGTGGGGTTCATGTTTCTTTTTTAATAAGTCTTTATTTTTTATGTTGTGTTTTGTGTACTTTTGTGAATCTGTTTGTCTGTTTCTTTTGTAGAAAGTAAAATCACAAAAATACTGAACTCAGAGGAAAATCAATTTGGAAAGTCCATAATCACATGGCAAAATCAAAAAACATAACGCATCAAAAACGAACGGACAAGAACTGTTATATTCCTGACTTGGTACAGGCATTTTCAAATGTAGAAAATGGTGAATGCTTTTTGAGTTTATTTTCTAATCTGACTTTGAATGTCCCTCTGGTATCTTTCACCCTCCCTTACTATAAGCTTTGTCATGTCTTTTTTTTTTTATGTTTTCTGCATTAAATTTATATTTATCTGTATTTCTTAAGATTGAATGGGATATACAAATATGGTCCTCCTTCAAATTATCACTCAATCTCAGCCATGTTTTGTCTGAATCTGATGTTGGTTCTCATCTTGAATATGCATGAATTGTCACTAGAAAGTTTAACAGTTAAGCAAGCAACAATCAATTACTTTGACATATGATTTTTCTTGGCTGAAAAATGTACATTAACCATTGATAATAAAATTTACAAACTTTCAGCAACTAAACATTTTTTAAGTTCTATTTCAAGATAATGCTTCTCATTTTATCAGCTTGGTTTTGTAAATGTAACATTTTAGAGAGACACTGAGCTTATAAAGTACTGTAAACATGTATTGAATAAACTTTTTTAATTGGTCAGTTTAGCTTTGGATCAATCTCAAAATTTGACTTTGCCATCCAACGCTAGGAAGACTCAAGGGGGAGAAGATTACAGGTTTGGTTGTGTGAATTGTCCAGTCAGGAAGCTTGAAGGTAACCTTGCTATGATGTCATGCAGAAATGCAAAATATTTTAAAATCTA
The DNA here is from genome assembly GCF_036588685.1 of Mytilus trossulus. NCBI lineage: Eukaryota > Metazoa > Mollusca > Bivalvia > Mytilida > Mytilidae > Mytilus > Mytilus trossulus. The sequence continues at coordinate 8,883,548 of NC_086375.1, forward strand.
CAGCATTTGACCTCTATGACCAGTTTAAATTGATGGACATTCATAATGAAGGTTAAATTACAAAGTCTGATAAAGATTGAGTGTAAAAAAAATATAAATCCATTCAAAATTTAGGACACCAATTTCCTAAATTTAAATCTATTTAGCTGTACCCTAGTGCTTTGGCCTGTTCATATGAAAATCCAGAGAACATTGTTCATCCAATTATGGGGCAGACCTCATACTATTCAATAATTGCAAACAAGAATGTGTCCATAATACATGGATGCCCCACTAGCACTATCATTTTATATGTTAAGTGGACAGTAAAATTGGGGTCAAAACTCTAATTTGGCAATAAAATTAGAAAGATCATATCATAGGGAGCATGTGTACTAAGTTTAAAGTTGAGTGGACTTCACCTTCAACAAAAACTACTGTGACCAAAAACTTAAACCTGAACGGACGGACGAAGGACGACGGACGAACGGACACACAGACCAGAAAACATAATGATCCTCTTCTATCATAGGTAGAGCATAAAATTTTGTTTAGACCTGACTCAACATAATAAGCATGTATAACATTTAATACTAGACCAACAAGATATAATGAAAATATTCAATATCACACCTGTATCAACCCGAAACACTAATATAATCTCAAGACCTCAACGTGAGGGATTATATTGGTTGAGGGTTTAGCAAACAAAAGGCTCCACCATAATATTTCGCAAACAAAATAATAAATCATATATTTTACAAAAATATTTATTAATTATCAATAACAAGTGTCAGTAACCCAACTTTGCATTTAAGCTTGTTTTTCCATCTCCTGATTGATCTGAAAAAGAAAGAAGAGAAAATTTTAAATTCCTATTATCATTTCCCAAAAAAAATATAATTAAATGTTATTAACAGTTTCAGGATAAACTTCATGAACCCCTAAGCATGAATTGTGCATGTTTTTTGTTATTAAAAGGAAAAGAACGGCAAAATTGAAAGTGAAAGAGAGGAAAATCATTTGATACCATTGACTTATTCGATCCACAAAAAATCCTTCTAATACAGGTAAAAACGATGGTTAACATATATTTTTGAGCTTTGATTAGAAATTAATCAGACCTAGAAAAATCAAATTACTTATATGACCATCTGAGGTGTTCGGAGGTCAACTTGACAGTTAATTGGATAGCATAAATACTAAAACTACACATTATATGAAGCTACATATTATCAAGCCCATGCTCTGTAAATTTGTTTATTTTAGACTTTTTAAAATTTGGATAAATGTTTTACATGTTTATAAATTAAATATAAAAAAATGAGTCAAATTGGCTAGTGCCCCTTTCAAATAAACATTCTAAACAAATTTAATTTGCAAAGAGTTACATGAAAAAGCAATTAAATAATAAATATATGTTGGACATTTTTTTTAACTGGTAATATGTTTTGCTTATCTCAGGATTACAAGTAAACATAGGTGTGAAATATTTTCATCAACAGTCAAGGTCAGTAACAAGAATTTTTTTTTTAAACTTTGAAATTTGCCTTTGAAAAAGAGAAATAAACCAATCTCAAGTTGTTTTCAATCAAACGAGTTACACTGGTTAACCTGAGGGTAATTGTGTAAATGACATCTTTGAACAATTGGTTCTTAATGTGACAACATAACATTTAAAAGCATTATGTCATAGTCATGAACACAGTATCAACGACTCAAATGTGTGGTACAGTTTCACTTAATACAATGTACAACAAAAACACCAACTTAACTATCATAAGAAGAGTATCTACCGGGGGTTCTTATACGAAACAGTGTTGATTGTTAATTATGATCATTAATTTGAGACAATACATCTAATCACTGAAACCAGTGTTTTTTTGGGGGGCATTGTTTTCACTCAAAATAGACAACTACGTAACAGAACAATAAAACATTTACCTGATGGAGGCACCCACGTAGCAAAATCTGGGTCAGTAGAATCATAGTCTCCAGTTATCTTCCCCTGTTTATTACAAATTTTAACATTATTTTACAACCTTATATTAAAGATAAGTTGTAGTTTTCCTAATTTGAAAACATTTAAACTAATTGGTGCAAGATCATTTGTAAAACCTCTTAAAAAAGGTGCAGCTGGATGATTACAATATTGTAGTTTAAAAAAAATAAAGCTTAATTTCATTTATCTGTTTGAAATACATTACTTCAGAAGAAACTGAACTACCCAAACTTGAATGTAGAGATGTTGTATAATTGGCAATAAGACAAATATTGTCCAGAGTTCAATCGATGAGGATATAAGCAATTAAAGATAACCATATGGCTTTCAACATAATTATAATTGTTTATGATGACTATGCTAATGTAGAAGAATTCTAAAAATCTAAAACAATAAATTATGTCTCTTCCTTATTCATTATTCTGTTTCTAGTGAGTGTTGGGATTAGAATAGATCTGTTTTATTATAATGATAGTTCCAAACAATTGCATTTATTACAAATATAGATTACTAATTTAGGAACTTACTTCAGTATTTACAGGCTTCTGTTTTGGGTATTTTTTCTTCTGTTTATCTTTGGTCTGCTTTTGTTTAGATTGCAATGCATTCATGTCATTATCTTCCATGTTTGTAAATTTGGGATCATCTCCCCTTGAAGATGGATCTTTTAATCGTGCTGCAACTTCTTCCCTAGAATCTTGAGAAATTTCCATTGCTTCTTGGTCCGTATCATTTTGTTTTGTTTTATTGTCTTTTTGAATTGAATTATGAGATTTATCTTTAGTTGTTTTAATGTCGTCTGCATCTCCTTGAAGTCGTGATGAAGGATCTTCACGAGGAACTTTAGCACCTAGTTCCTCATCTTCATCTTCTTCTTCTTCTTCCTCAACAAAATCTTTTCCACCTGTTACTTTTACTGGTCTTGATGGCTGTAATATATAAAGATTGACAAGAACATAACATCAAGTTGAAATAATACCATTAATGGTTTAAAACTGACTATTTTTAATTTTAATTTCTTGTTTAAAATTCTGAGTTTAGTATGAAGTCTGTTATCACTGGACTGGAATACATATTTGTTTAGGGGTAGCTGAAGCACGCCTCCAGGTACGGGAGTTTCTAGCTGCTTTGAAGACCCATTGGTGGTCTTTGGCTGTTGCCTGCTCTGTGGTCAGGTTGTTGTCTCTTTGACACATTCCCTATTTCCATTCTCAATTTTATTTAGATCATATCAGAAACTAGGATTGAACACAGGGGAATGAAAAGGTAAGTAGTCCATGGACCTCCTCACTAATGGTTTCACTAGTCTTACTCATGGCAAGTAAATTGATAGTTTTCTGCATAAAGTTTTGAAATCTTATTTTCTTTTTCTTTTGGTCAGTGTTTTCTGTATTTCAACCATTTGTGATTTTTGATTGCCAACTTCATCAAGTTGTGAGGAGGCTTTAATTAAATTCCATCAAAGCAGGAAAAAAGATCCTTGTTAAGAAATTGGGTAAGATAATTCATGTTGTAAATGATTTGCTAGTACATGTAATTAATTGCAGCTTGTTAACCTTTTGTATGCCAACAAAATTTTGATTACAATGTCTCATATACAAGGTAACTAAAAAAACCTATGATTTTATTTAAACAACAGTGTAGTGGCATATTACCCACCTCTACTTGTGACTTGGTAAGGTTTAGGGGCCAGGTTTAGGGTCCAGCTGAAGGATGCCTCCGGGTGCTGGAATTTATCGCTGTATTGAAGACTTGTTGGTGACCTTCTGCTGATGTCTGCTATATGGTCGGGTTGTTGTCTCTTTGACACATTTCCCATTTCCATTCTCAATTTTATTTGTAACACAAAAACAATACTTACCACTAATGGTCTCTTCTGCGTTTTAAGTGACTTGATTTTACCAATAACTGGAAGTTTAATCTGTACACTTGGAGCTTTAGGTACTATCTGAGGACTGAAAAAAATCCCAAGAAAATATCAAACTGTTTTCCTTACCTAAATAAACTTGATTAAACAATAAAATGCTTGTAATTGTGAGCATTGGTTTTGATTTTGTTTTTATAGATATGTTATACGAATTTGTCGAGTTCACTTCATCGACATTTAATGCAACGATCAAGTTTCTCAGAGAATAATTCAACTGTATCTTTCTGTAAGCAACAATCAAAACAGACCAAAAGATAGACTGCAATTTGCAAATTTTGCACATGAAGAACAACACTCCAACACATTAAAAAGTATTGTTAAACTGAGGTGATCCCTATGAAGTACATGAATTGTGTTATTTTGGTTGTAGTCTTATTTTGGCTAATTTGGTTACTCCAATGAAAGAGCCTAAATTAAACGAATGAAAATAACTAACATTTAAACACCAAAATTGTAGTCTGGTACAACAATGATTGTTCAATACTTGTATTGTCATTGAACATTAATTTCTTTTTCAACTAAAGACGTAACATAATTTTGATCTCACATCTAGCCTTAAATTGTTAGGTATCACATTAATGAAACCAGATGCTCCGCAGGGCGTAGCTTTATACGACCGCTGAGGTTGAACCCTGAACGGTTGGGGCAAGTATGGACACGACATTCAAGCTGGATTCCGCTCTAAATTTGGATTGTGATTAAATAGTTGACACAGCATAGGTTTCTGACACAGAATGAATGTATTCAAATGAACTTAAAATTTTTGTTTTCTCTTAGAGCAATTCACTATGCTGTTGAATATTAATCCTCTCAAAAAAATGTTTGAAGAAATTTTCTTTTTATTTATGAAATTTCAAATGAGAAAAATTTAACCCAATTTTTTATTCACATCCCCCTTTCCCTTATTCCAAAACTAATTTCAATTAAAATATTCTAATGGAGTTTGCAACAATTACTACTCATTTAAATACATGATGTAAACAAACTGCTTGTTATCACTGAATGGTAAAGATTATTTAAATTTATCAGTTGGTAGTAAAAAGTGAATATACATTGTATATTGTATATAACAAAGATTTAAGTTGATTCTGGACAAAGAAAGATAACTCCAATTAAAAAAAATTCTTGCAGATATTTCTTGCTTACTATACTGGACAAAGAAAGATAACTCTTAATAAAAAAAAAAATTTGCTATTTCACAATATTGTGAAATTAGATATTTCTTGCCATTGCACAATACTGTGCAATTGAAAAGACTTGCTATTGCACAATACTTAATATAATAATTTTAGATCCTGATTTGGACCAACTTGAAAACTGGGCCCATAATCAAAAATCTAAGTACATGTTTAGATTCAGCATATCAAAGAGGCCCAAGAATTTAATTTTTGTTAAAATCAAACTTAGTTTAATTTTGGACCCTTTGCACTTTAATTTAGACCAATTTTAAAACTGGACCAAAAATTAAGAATCTACATACACAGTTAGATTTGGCATATCAAAGAACCCCAATTATTCAATTTTTGATGAAATCAAACAATGTTTAATTTTGGACCCCGATTTGGGCCAACTTGAAAACTGGGCCAATAATCAAAAATCTAAGTACATTTTTAGATTCAGCATATCAAAGAACCCCAAGGTTTCAATTTTTGTTAAAATCAAACTAAGTTTAATTTTGGACCCTTTGGACCTTAATGTAGACCAATTTGAAAACGGGACCAAAAATTAAGAATCTACATACACAGTTAGATTCGGCATATTAAAGAACCCCAATTATTCAATTTTGATGAAATCAAACAAAGTTTAATTTTGGACCCTTTGGGCCCCTTTTTCCTTAACTGTTGGGACCAAAACTTCCAAAATCAATACCAACCTTCCTTTTATAGTCATAAACCTTGTGTTTAAATTTCATAGATTTCTATTTACTTATACTAACGCTATGGTGCGAAAACCAAGAAAAATGCTTATTTGGGTCCCTTTTTGGCCCCTAATTCCTAAACTGTTGGGACCGAAACTCCCAAAATCAATACCAACCTTCCTTTTGTGGTCATAAACATTGTGTTTAAATTTCATTGATTTCTATTTACTTTAACTAAAGTTATAGTGCGAAAACCAAGAAAATGCTTATTTGGGCCCTTTTTGGCCCCTAATTCCTAAAATGTTGGGACCAAAACTCCCAAAATCAATACCAGCCTTCCTTTTATGGTCATAAACCTTGTGTTAAAATTTCATAGATTTCTATTCACTTTTACTAAAGTTAGAGTGCGAAAACTAAAAGTATTCGGACGACGACGACGACGACGACGACGACGACGCCAACGTGATAGCAATATACGACGAAAATTTTTTCAAAATTTGCGGTCGTATAAAAAGAAGTTCCTCACTTCATATGATAAATCATTGAAGAATTTTAGGGTCATGCGACATTACCTTATCAACTCTGGTAATGAAGCAGACTTAGCAATGTTGACAAGTTTTCTGATCTTCATTTCTTTCTGTTTAAGTTCTATCAGTTGTCTTTTCAATGCCATTTTAGTTTTTGTATCCATGACACCAGACTTTATTGCCATCATGTAGGCATCTAGAGCATCAAGGTCATCATTGTCCATGGCTGCTGCATCTAAAAAAAGAATCTGGCATTTCAATATATAGCACTACCACAGGTTAGTGGAGGTTGGGTGCCAGCTATCATGTTTAACCCTGCCACATTCGATATGTGCCTGTTCCAAGTCAAGAGTCTGTAATTAAGAAGTTGTTATGTGTTGCTGTTGATCATATGTGTTGTTTTTTTAAATAAATAAAGAACTTAAAAAATCAGGTGAATGTGAGAAAATCATATCTCATCAAATAAGTGTTGTTGTAGCAAAATCTAAGTCTTTCTTTCAAAACCTCAAAAGTCATTTGTGAAACTGAAATTTTTATTAGCAGACATGGGTTATGGATCATTAAAGATTTTTTGTTTATTTGTTGTTTTCCAAATAATGCAAAGCAACTATATTAGTAATAAGGGATTTTTGAAGCCCCTTTCTAGGCTACATGTTCAATTTAAATCACATAGATCTGAATAAATGAGAAAATCAGACAAACATATTGAAAAAAAATACAAAGTTCAGGAGCTTGTAAATTCAGTGGTTGTCGTTTGTTTATGTGTTACATATTTGTTTTTCTTTTATTTTTTTAAAAATAATAAGGCTGTTAGTTTTCTCCTTTGAATTGTTTTACATTGTCTTATCGGGGCCTTTTATAGCTGACTATGTGGTATGGGCTTTGCTCATTGTTGAAGGCCATACGGTGACCTATAGTTGTTAATGTTCCGTGTCATTTTAGTCTTTTGTGGATAGTTGTCTCATTGGCAATCATACCACATCTTCTTTTTTAAATGATTATATTGAAAATAAAACAACAAATTCCAATTGAATTCAATACCTCACTCATATTACCTGATTTAGCTTTTTCCAGCTTTGCTTCAATTCCTTGTATTTCTTTAGTGATTGTGTCATGCTTTTCTACCTAAAGAATATAATATAAAATAAATGTATTGAAAATCAAAATGATCACAAGAAAAAATTGTTAAAAAAAACCAACAGAAAAACAGAATCCCACTCAGTTTCAGTTGGTTTTTTTTAATGTAATTATCTCCCATGTTTGTAAAGTTTGGATTATCTCCCTCTGAAGTTGGATCTTTTGACCTTGCTGCAACATCTTCTTTCTATTCCTGTGAAATTTCCATTGCTTCTATTATTTTTTTTTTAATCGTTTATTCAGGGGAATGATCAGTGTGCACTTTTCTCACAAAGACCAATTGCACTTAGCACTTATATCTAAGAATAAATACAATAAAATACTATTTATAACTGATGATGGTTTATATGCAAGACCTACTAACCAAACTTTTATATGTTTCTGTTTTTTGTTCATCTTTTCCTGCTTTTTTCATTCTTTGTCGTCTTTTCTTCTCTATATCTCCTGTTCTGTCCAGGTATAAGTCTTCATCACTGTCATAAAAATCATCATCTTCCCAATTCTTCTGTTTTCTCTTCCTGCTTTCTGTGAAACAGTGAGGAGAACATTGGATGTGTATCAGTGACACGTGTTATTAAATTTTTCTTTCATAAACAAGCAATTGTTAGTCAAAAGATCATATTTTTTAACTGTAGTTAAATAAGTGTAAATCAGTCTGATTGGTAACTTATTATTCTTTGGATATCAATTTTTTCATGGATTTCTTGGGTATTGGTAAACTATGAAATTAAATGATCAACAAGGAAATTTAGTATCCACAAACATACATACTTTTATCATGTTAATTGGTACCATGAAAATAAATGAATCCACAGTAGTAATTCTCAAGTTTTCCTTCAGACTTAGTGGTGAAAACAAAAGATAAACAATAACATTTCCATTTGTTGCTAAATTACAAAAAAAAATCTTACTGAAGTGTTATGGCATTAAAAAAATTGGGGATCTTTTTGAGAAAAAAAAATATTAGGACTAAATTGGGGTATGTATCACTAAAACATTCATATCAATATTTTCTTCTTGTCTCATATGTTTTTCTGAACAGCCCAAACGGTGGTGATAGCTAATGTCTAATGGTCCCAGGTGTAATTAATCTGCAGTTAACAAGGCTTATTTAGATTCAGAGCTTGACATACAGTTTGGACATTTTTCTATCATGAACAATATATGTTGACCTCTGCATCTTCTTCTCTTCTTGAACGCTTTTGAATTGTTTGCTACATGTAGTTTAAGGGTTCCTCCATCATTAAAATTTCATCGATGAGGATCCCTCTAAACCCCCTTTTTTTATTCATATTTACCATGTGTTGATGCTCGTAACAAGTTCATTCTATCTAATATCCTACATCCTTCTAAAGCACATTGTAGCACCGCTTCCTTCTTCTTACCCGAAACAATAGCCTCAGCAATTACTGGTTCCCCATTAGGTCCATCAACTGGTAACCTATAATAAAATCATATAACTGTTTAATAATAAGAACAAGTCATGTTTAATATGATAGCATTTAAAAGGTTAAATAACCAAGGAATCTGCATTCAAGTATTCCGAAGGAACTTACATGGATCAGACAACACTGAATTATTCTTTTAATTAGAAAAAAATATCGATGAAAGCAAATATAACACACCAATTCTTCAACAAAAGATGACATCCATCTAAAAACGCTTTAATTCAAAAGTTGCTGCATTTAATCTATCCATCTCTTTTCAAGGTCAATATACATATCAATCACTTTCAGGAAATTGTTAACATGTTCTCATCTTTATTGAAAATGGTCAAAAATAATTTTAATTAGAAATACAGCTACAAGCAATCAAGCATTCCATCCTATATGCATAAGACCCATTATATCTTTAATTTGTTGATTAAATTCTTTGTCATGGATTATAGAATTTGTAAGAATATTTTTTTTTTATTTACCCTAAATGAGACAGCAAACAAACACAAACAAATAAAAGATATAAATTGACTTACTCTACCGCACATTTGTATTTCCCACTTCCTCCATCTGTTACGATATATTCTGGTTCTTCATAACCTACAAATACATGTATAATATACTACGTAATTAATCATTTATCAGTAAAAGGTAAAATTTTTTTTGTAGTAGAAACAGTCAGTGCTCTAAACATGCCCTTTTAGCATCATGGTAATAATATGTAAAAGGAAAATCTTTTCTTTTCAGAAAAACATTGTTTGAAAGCATGCCAAATGTAATGATCATTCTTCAAACAGCAAACATTTGAAATTGTAAATTATGTCTCATTTTTAATAAAATGCAAATTGTATATGATCTCTTCATTAAGAATTTAATATGTGTGTAATTCATACAACAAACTGTTTACACACCTTTTGCAAAAAAATAAAAAAGACAATCTGATGGAAAGCAACATTGCCATTTAATTCAAATTCAATGAACCATTAAAGTACAAGGACAAAAATCTCTGCAAAAATGAAGTTTTCCAATGCAAATACAAACATGACAAAAGCATAAGTGTTTCCCAAAAATGATCATTACAGACTAGATATGAAACTGTTAGAGCTGCTATAGTGGAAAAAGTATGCTTTTAGCAGTATTCAGTTTTGCCTCCCTAACTTTTTCATAAACAACAAAACCCAGAGTCTGTACTATCAACCTTACCCTCTCTTTCATAAAATCCTTTCAGAGCCTTCTTAGGATCATCAACATAAAGATCTTCATTTTCTAACTTGATTTCTTCAGATGGTGCGTTTGTACCTTCATCTTCAATAGCATCATCAGCTGTAAACATACCATAATAAATTCACAAATAAATAAGTGCATTAAGGTGGTACCCAACACTTTAACTAAAATTAATTTGACTCGTTTAATTTTCTTCAAATTTTGACAAAGTATTTTCTTTCGACCCTTTGACCAAAATATAAAAATTTCAAAAAATTTGAACCAATCGTTTTATCAGAAAAATTACACTGATTATATAGCAGTTTGACAAACACTTATTTTGATCATTGAAAAGCTTAATATTCCCTTAACAACACAACGTTATCAAAACGTTTAGCTGATTTTACAGAGTTATCTCCCTAAATTGTTGGGTACCATTATATTATTTTGATCTTTTTTAACAACTGGAATTATTGTAAGATTTATTTGGTTTGGTAAATGCCAGTTTGTGCATTATAACTATTCAATTATGAGTATTCTAACGTTATAAATATATCAAGCAGACTGACACCTAAAAATTAACAAGATTATTTTACTTTAAAGAAATCTTGTAAGTTGACCATTGTCTCTAACCATTTCCATTGTTTTCTAAAACAATCAAAATCAGGTAATAAAATACTTTAATCAAAAGTGCTGAATACTGGAATTTTGATATAGTTTTTTTCCTGTTTCACTTAACAAATAAGCAATAATCAAGTACATTTTCTAATGAAAACCTAAATCTGATAAAAAATATCCAGATCCTTTGTCCAAACTTTGCTTAAAAGGATATGACAAGACTCTGTTTTATTTTCTGTACCCTGTGTACTGCATGTATTGTATTCCTTCTGTCAATTAAATTTCTAACTCCAAATTTTTTTCATATGTGAATCAAAATCAAAAGATTCAAAAAGATCCCTAATGCGAGATGGGAAATAGATTATTTTCAGATTTTATAGTTAAGTGTTGACACATGATCTCTTTTTTAATCAGTTTGTCATGGTGTGTTATTTGGCTTAAATTTGTGTTTGTGTTATTTTGGATAAAAATATGTTTTATTTTTTGAAAGAAAATTTAATGTTTGTATTTTGTAAAAGTTTTAATTAATTTGTTTAGTTGATTTTACCTATGCTGTGGCATTAGTACTCGAAATGTCACAGTTTGCTCAAAGCACTTTATTTTGAAATATTAATTGTAATTAACAAATGTCATTTTGAAAGTTAAGAATTTTATCAAAACATTACAGGATTAGCCTTTGTCAATTAAAGTTTATTTTTGCTAATGAGAGTATTATTAACATGTCGAGACATATTTATTTATTTTAGATTTTAGTATAAATATCGTTGTAAATTTTGGAAAGGCAGTCAGTGTTTCGGAAGCGTAACCTCACACTACTCATGTCATTATACTGGCCCTTTAAGACTGTCTACCAGTCTACCAGTTGACTGTGTAGTGTGAGACAAAATTTATCTCTGACTCATAATTTAACTTTGGAAATACTTTTTAAGATTGTTTTATTTTGGAAACTTTTACATTTTGAATTAGAGATTAAGTACATTTTATGATTTAGTAGTTTTGGCATTTATTTTATATTTTACATTTTAAGGAGAAATAGTTTTACTTTGGACTTGATATTTAGATTTGATACTTTGTACTTTAATTAGATTATTATTATTATTATTTGGAATTGTTTACTAATTGATTTGTTATCATCATTCGTTTAAATTGTTACAGTAATTAAAGGGGCACTAGCTACGATATATATAAAAAAAATAAAGTATGATTTTTTTTAGATCAATCATTAATCAAATTGGAATAATGAAATAATAATTTGCTTTTAGCAATCAATTTCCTTTAATTTTGTTGAAATAAGCGATTAAACATAATTTTTGACTGATTCGCTTGCAAGTGAAAACGTCATCATCATTCTAACCGGTATTCATGTGAACTTCAAGTTAACCCCTAGCTAGAGATTGACAACGCATGCATTGTACGTGTACTGGTTATTTAAATAAAAAGAATGTCAACAATGAAAGTGAAACTACGGTAAATCATTTGATTACTAATTCGATGAACATAAAATCATTCTTATATGGTTAAAAACAATTAGAAGCATCTATTTTTAATCTATAAAATAAAATCAAACAGACCTATAAAAATTCAATTGCACGTGTTGTTTTAATCTATTCGTATCTTTTTTTTTGTTTACATCGCTTATATGGTCATCTGAGGTCAAATCGATAGTTAATTAGATGGCGTCTGGACTAAAATACACACGAAACGAACCTATATATTATCTACCCCATGCTCTGTAAACTGTTTATTTTAGACTTTTGATAGTTTGGATAAATGTTTTACATTGTTATAAACCAAATATGAGAATTTGAGTCAAATCGGTTACAATGAATTTGACAGCTAGTGCCCCTTTAAATTATGAAAACCTTCCTTGCGTTTTAGCTATGCCTATCAGAACATTAAGTCTAGCGATAGACTGACCCCCTGTCCCTTGGTTCCAGCACATACGAGTTAGCTCCCCCTTATCTTACAGTGCTCTCGAGTGGACCTTGGTGACAGATATGGTGGAGGACCCGGGCATGATTCAAATTAGATTCTGAAACTGCATAGCTAGAATGTAGGTTGGCAAAATTCATTCAAAATTATTTAAAACTTAAAATTTCAAAATTGAGACAACAGCAGGAGAGACTATGAGAGGAAGAGAGAACCAGTAGCAGGAGAGACAAGTTGCAGATTAAACAACACATAACTAAAAGATAAGTACATCTTGCCTATTATAATACACTTTAATAACTTTTAAGTGAAAAGTATAGATGTATGTTGATTCTTGGTGTGAATCTGTTAACTTTAAATAAATATTTGTTTGTGCAAAAACTTTACAGGAGTTAAAATTCAGTTCAGGAGAAACTGTACTTGTGCAAATAATTTTATACGATCTGGAAATTTGACTCATAGTAGAGAGAATTTAACATTTAGTTCAGGAGAGATTTTATTTGCATAATTAATAAAGTTATAACTTAAGGTAGATAGAATCGAACATAAACAATATACTGACAAAAGTACTTTAAGTTTCAGTTTGGTAATTGGAATAGAAATATCATTATGGGTAGAAAAAGGATTTCAAAAGGATGGTGCTGCCAAAAAGACAGATGTGCCAGGCTATCCAGTGTAATACCAGGAACAGCAAGTGTCCAGTTTACTACAACCATGGAGAGGAACTTTGTCGAAATTGGACTAGAGGACCACCAAGTGAGATGTTTAGTTGACAGTGGAGCATCTTTTAGCTGTATCAGTCAACATCAGCTGTACCGTTTAAACACCACTACAGCGATACAGAGATCAACGATAAATAGTGCAATAGGTGTCTGTGGAGAAGTGCATGCGATAATTGGTGAGATTGTACTACAGCTATCTTTTGGACAATACAAAATTTACCAGAAATTCCGTATATTTGAAACATTACATGCAATTTTTACAGATTTTACAGTATTGTGTTCTGTCTCCTACTTTCATGTTGCTAACGTGACGGAGACATAAATTAGTAACGTTAGCGACATTTGGACATGTCACATTAGCAACAACATCTTTAAAAGTTAAAATGTATGCACACAGTGATGTTTAATATATGCCTGGAGTAATAAAATTGTACAGTCAGGTTTAGAATTTCTAAATATACAGAATGTCATTTGCAGGTGTACTTTATATCAAATGAATCCACAAGAAACCAATTCGTAATAGTAACATTAGCAACATCTACTATCATGACATTACGTTTTGTTGCGAACGTCTTTTTGATGGACGGAATATATTTAAGGTCCTCTTGTAACGATATTACATACAACTTACCTTCTTTGCTTCCCCATCATGTGAAGGAACTGACTCTGAATCTATTTCTGCAAAGGGCGATATCGTAACTCCTATACAAGAGAGTTACAGATCTAAATATATGTTGCTCACGTGACACTGATTTGGACGGAAACCTCGAGCAGTAACGTTCGCAAAAAATAAAACAGCCAATGATATTGATTCCTCAAGTCCTTTGACCCCCTTACGTCATCCAAATTTAATATGATTGCTATTTTCAATTATTTATAAAACCAGGGATAAAAATAACTTCAATGGGCTGTCTGAGAACCAACAAGAAAATTGCGATCGTGACATACCACAATGGACGGAAAAGACGTGACGTTAGCAACAATATTATTTAATTACCTTTTTTAGCCTTTACCAATAAAAATCTGCCTTAAAGTTATGATTGAAACACAAAAGAAGACTTTTTATTAAAATATAAGTCCATGTTATTAGGCTCCACTTCTAAATAATACTTCAAAATTCCACTCCAAATAAGCTGGATGTCAGTAAAGTAGGTCATGATGTCTATTCCATGTCCAATATTTTGAAATTAAAAACCCTCTAATTCTAACAAAAAACACAAACACAGAGTAATTTTTATTTTTATTTACTCAGAAAGACACATTTTATTCAATAACATAATGCATTACTCCATTACACAGTCTGTTTCACAGTTTCAGCAATTGCTTTTTTGATGGATACAAAAAAACAACAATTCCTTCTTATTGTAAAATCTACCATAAGCTATATTAGGATTAGACTTTTTGAGAGACAATAAAGTGAAAACAAATTTTGAAAACATGACTTTAACGATACCAACTCAGAAGAATTCAGCAATGAAAATGGAACATCAAGATAGTGTCGCTCATGTTACCATAGCAACCTTTCAAGACAAAAGTGCAGTTACAGCTTTGGCAGAAACCGTGAATTCAGTGATTTTAGAACCTCAATCAGAAACAATTATACCGGTTAAAATTCCAAAATTTCAAATAGGAAGTACAGTAATTTTAGAACCGTGCCATAAACTTCAGTCACGCTTTTCTATAGCTGGTGGAAAAACTGTTTGTAATATTGATAATAACAACATGGGAATTTACAGACTTTTAAATCCAACAAATCAAACTATCTATTTGGACTCGAAATTACAAATTGCTGTTGTGCAGCTACTTAACTTTAGAAATATTCATGCTTTCAAAGAACAAGATGAAGGATTTTTATGCAGTGTTTTGGAAAGTGAGAAATATTGGAATAATAACTGTCAAAATGTGTTAACAGACTTAGGGATTAATTTAGATGGTGCAGACTTAAGTTTAAATCAGAAGCAGAAACTTTGTGAATTTTTAAGCCAGAACAGAGATATATTTGCCAAGGATTTATCTGAACTTGGTAAAACTGAAATGCATTATCATACCATCCATACAAAAGGTGATAAGGTGGTTAGTTTAGCACCTTATCGTCAATCACCACAGATGCGTGCAGAAATCGAGCGACAACTAGATGAAATGGAGAGACATGGTATTATCGAAGAGTCTACATCACCATTCCACAGCCCTGTAGTGTTAGTTAAGAAGCAAAATGGTGAATTTCGTTTTTGTGTGGACTTTCGTGTACTCAACAAGATAACTGAGCCGCTTTCATTTGGAATTCCACACATGTCAGACATTTTGGATACTTTAGCTGATGCCAAGCCTGAGCTATATTCAACTATCGACCTTCGTTCAGGATTCTGGCAGGTACCGTTAGACCCTGCCACAAAATACAAGAGTGCCTTCATTACCCACAAGGGAGTTTACGAGTTCAACAGACTAGCATTTGGTATGATGAATTCACCTATGACATTCCAGTGTTTAATGACCAAAGTGCTGAAAAATCTAAATTTTAAGATCGCGTTAGTCTACATAGATGATGTTTTAATTTTTTCCAAGAACTTTGAGGAACATTTACAACATTTAAATTTAGTGTTTACCAATTTAAGAAGTGCTAATCTAAAATTACATCCGTCGAAATGTAAATTTGCAAAGAAGGAAGTTAAGTATTTAGGACATGTTATTTCTAAAAATGGAATTAAAGTGAACCCAGAAAACACTGAAAAAGTTTACAATTTTCAAACTCCTAAGAATGCGAAACAAGTGAAAAGTTTTTTAGGAATGGCGAACTATTACAGAAAATTTGTGAAGGACTATGCGTGTATTGCCACACCATTAACATCACTTTTAAAGAAAAATATGAAATTTAACTGGACATTGAAATGTCAGAGGGCATTTGATACTCTGAAAAATGCACTTATTTCCGCACCTATTCTAGTGTTTCCAGAATTTGATAAACCATTCATATTATCCACAGATGCATCTGAATATTCAATGGGATATGTGTTAAGTCAGATTCAGAATGGAGTGGAGCATTCCATTGCTTATGGTGGAAGATCTCTTCGTGGTTCTGAACTTAGATGGCATATAACAGAAAAGGAAGCACTAGCTCTAGTGGATGGAATACAGCACTTCAAACATTATTTGGCAAATCAAGAATTCACTGTGTATACCGACAATGTATCTGTTAAGTATCTACAGAAAATCAAAGACTGTCAAGGTCGTCTAGGAAGATGGAGTTTGCTACTTCAGGGATACAACTTCAAGATTATACACCGTGAAGGCTCTAAGAATACTGCCGATTGTCTATCCAGGCAACAGTACACAAATTCAACAGCACAAGACTCAAGCGATTTGGCAGAACATTTGTACAATATTAATGAAAAGGAGTATACTGAAACTGTATTTTTTTATAAAGGAGAAAGTGAGGAAAATGTAATCGCGAACATACAAGAAACTGAAATTCAAGAACCTGAACTCAAGAATTTATCCAAACATCAAAAAGAGTGTCGAGACTTTTCCGAAATTTACAATTACAAGTTTAATAGAGAATTACCAGATGATGCAATTTTAGCGAGAACAATAGTAGCGGAATCATACAATTTTGAAATAGAGGATGGAATTTTAAAACATTTTTATTCAAAGAGGTGTAAACAAGTACCGAGACATGAGCGTTTAGTGAAACAGATAGCTGTTCCTAGAATTTTACGTGACGACGTTTTAAGGTCTTACCATGACTGTATTCTAGGCGGTGGTCATCAAGGTTTCGACAGAACATACTCATCACTTCGTAATAAGTACTTTTGGCCTTCAATGTATGAGGATATTAAACAATACGTTAAAACATGTGAAGTGTGTCAACAATCGAAAAGGAATTATGGTGCTAAACGACCACCTCTTAAACCACAAATAAGTGATGACATATTTAGTAGATGGCATATGGACATACTTAGTGGTCTACCTACAACTCCAGACAAATACAAACATGTACTTTTAGTGGTGGACAGCTATTCTAAGTGGAGTGAAATATTCCCTTTAAAAACACAAGAAGCTGGTGAGGTAGCAGGAATACTGTACAGGGAGATTATCTCACGATACGGAGCACCTAGAGTTCTCATATCAGACCGCGGCAGGAATTTTACGTCGAACCTTGAAAAAGCATTATCTGAAATGTTTCAGATTACAAGACATTTAACGAGCTCCTATCATCCGCAAACAAATGGATCTGTTGAAAGAATGAACTCCGTTATTCTCCAATCTATTCGCAGTTATGCTAAAGATCAGCAAGATGACTGGGTTCATCTATTACCAGGAATCATGATGGCATACCGAGCCACTCCAGCAACTCAGTCAACTGATTTCTCACCATTTTTCTTGTTGTTTGGACGAGAGATGTGTCTGCCGATTGATACTTCTCTCATACCTAAGGAACATTTAGCCCAAGATCATAGGATATTTTTAGGAAGAATTCTGCAAAATTTAGAAAGAACTAGGAAAATTGCATCAGAGAACATAGAAGTAGCCCAAGAGAGAAATAAACGCCAATACGACAAGAATACACAGGAACCAGAATTTAGACCTACCCAAAGAGTTTGGCTATACTGTACTAAAGTTCCTGTAGGAAAGGCTCCAAAATTGCATCGTAAATGGGTAGGTCCATATTATATAACTCTTGTGAACAGATCAAACCACACATATAGAATCAGAAATTGTGCGAACAACAAAGAAGTGAAGTCACTAGTAACTGCGCATAGGTTGAAGCCATACTATGACCCTAACACTAGACCAACTAATCCGCCTCCAGAACATGAAAATGATGACGATGAGTTAGATCCAGACGAAATAGGTCGACAAGATAACAACGACAGACAACAACAAAATCGAAGACAGCAAAATGGAGACAACAATGACAGACAACAACAGAACAGGGGACAGAAAAATGATAACAACAATAATAGACAACAACCAAACACAGACCAGAGAATTGGTAACAACAACCAGAACCAACCACGCAATCTGCCTGTTGGCAACACCAAACCATCCTGTCAAGATTGTAAACGTGGAAATTGTACTCCATTTAGTGAAGAAAACATTGACCGTCTAATGGCTTCAAATCGAGGTAATGGTACACTATATTACAAAATAAAATTCAAAACAGGACAAACTGAGTGGCATTTTCCATGCAAAATTCCAACAAATATAGTGCGTCAATTTCATGTGGACAGAACAATGAGCGGGAAAAAGAGAAAAAGACCTCTAAATCAAACCAAGCATAAATTCTTTAATAAAGCTGACAAACCAGGAAATGAAGAAAATAAGGAAACTAGTACCAATTCGCAAAAGGAATCTGTAAATGTGCTTTCAACCAATAACAACCCTTCTTTGGATTATTCACAACCTGAAAAATTACTAGCAGTGCGTTTAATAAATAAAAAGGCTTATTATCTTATTCAATCTGGAATTATTCAGAGGTGGCATTCAATTACATCTGTTCGAAACCATGCTCATAATTTTATCAAATATTTTACAACAATATTTGAGGAGAGATTGCTGAAAGAGAAATTGAACTATCTTCAGGAAAAACACCAAGGAACACTGAAACAGGAATTTAGTAGCTGTGGTCAAGGATTTAAAGTACATGAAGCAAGAGTTGACAATAGTGGAAAAATGGAGTTTTTGTTAAGTTGGATGAACCCAATTATGCCTCCAGAATGGCAGATTTTTGATGAAGTGCCGAATGGGTGCATTGACACTTTCTTAAAAGAGTTAACCAGAGTGTTCCAAAATGAGATAAATCCATGGTGATTTGTTTTAAACAATTTGTGATTCATTAGGACAATGTTTGAGACTTGAAAATAGTATTTTAGTAGCATGTAAATCTATTTAGTTTTTCTAAAACATTTTTTTTTTCTCGGGGTAGGTAGTTTTAGGACTTAGTGTGAGTGCACGCATACTATTTCTTATTACTACATCTTTTGATTTTGGTTAAAGTGTCTTGTCTTTTTGGAGATTTACACAACAATATAAAGGTTGAGAGAAGCTAGCTAGCTGACACTTATTGTATATATATTTTTTTTTCTGGCGCCAGGTTATATATATAATTTGAATAGAGTGTATTTAGATATTTTTAAGATGTTAATATGTGAATGTGTATATCATGTTTGGGGACAAACATATTGGAGTAGGGGGGAATATGTCATGGTGTGTTATTTGGCTTAAATTTGTGTTTGTGTTATTTTGGATAAAAATATGTTTTATTTTTTGAAAGAAAATTTAATGTTTGTATTTTGTAAAAGTTTTAATTAATTTGTTTAGTTGATTTTACCTATGCTGTGGCATTAGTACTCGAAATGTCACAGTTTGCTCAAAGCACTTTATTTTGAAATATTAATTGTAATTAACAAATGTCATTTTGAAAGTTAAGAATTTTATCAAAACATTACAGGATTAGCCTTTGTCAATTAAAGTTTATTTTTGCTAATGAGAGTATTATTAACATGTCGAGACATATTTATTTATTTTAGATTTTAGTATAAATATCGTTGTAAATTTTGGAAAGGCAGTCAGTGTTTCGGAAGCGTAACCTCACACTACTCATGTCATTATACTGGCCCTTTAAGACTGTCTACCAGTCTACCAGTTGACTGTGTAGTGTGAGACAAAATTTATCTCTGACTCATAATTTAACTTTGGAAATACTTTTTAAGATTGTTTTATTTTGGAAACTTTTACATTTTGAATTAGAGATTAAGTACATTTTATGATTTAGTAGTTTTGGCATTTATTTTATATTTTACATTTTAAGGAGAAATAGTTTTACTTTGGACTTGATATTTAGATTTGATACTTTGTACTTTAATTAGATTATTATTATTATTATTTGGAATTGTTTACTAATTGATTTGTTATCATCATTCGTTTAAATTGTTACAGTGATTAAATTATGAAAACCTTCCTTGCGTTTTAGCTATGCCTATCAGAACATTAAGTCTAGTGATAGACTGACCCCCTGTCCCGTGGTTCCAGCACATACGAGTTAGCTCCCCCTTATCTTACAGTGCTCTCGAGTGGACCTTGGTGACAAGTTTATAAAAACTTGTAAATTGTGAACTATTTTATAAATTTACCCATTCCCCAAGAACAACCACCATCATCTTCTTTCTTTCTGATTGCATCTAACTTTTTTTCTTGTGCTGCCATGTCTGCATGTCTTAAAACTTCAGCTTCTTTTGTTTGTCTTTCTCTCTGTTCTTTAAGTGCGGTGACTGACAAATCTGATTCTTCTTCTTGGTCTTCACCTGGTCCCTAAAATATTTTCATTTGTAAATTTTAAAAGATAGAGTAAAAAATATTCAAAACCAAGCTTTACATGTACATGATGAAATTAATAAACTGGACTGTAAATATTGGAAATCAACAATGGGATAATGACAACAAAATAGCAATACACATGATACACTTACATGACTTGCCAAAACTTGATTACAAAGTTATTAAACACAAAACCATTATCATGATTATAAAAAAGGTGTGAAAGGACTTTGGGTGCTAACATGTAGGGTACGAAAATGAAAGGGCGCGAACATGTTTTTGTGCGAACAGACCCTAATTTAACTTACATGACTTCTCATAATGACCATAATGCATTAATGGAAATCAAGTTACCTGTAAAATATAAAGCCTTGAACTCCCTCCAAATTTCAATACATGACCAACATGTACACGATAGTATCTGTTTGCATATACTCTATTTTTATTTATCCATGTTCCATGGGTACTGTCAAGATCATAAAGATACCAGCCAATGTTCTGCTTTTCAGATTTTATTTTAGAAAACTGAAGAACGGCATGATGTCTTGATAATGAAGGATGTTCCATACTAACATCACAACTCTGCAGTCTTCCAAACACATAAAACGATTTGCCCAAATCTATTTTGTCAATAATGACCCCATTTTTCAGAACTTCAAGACTATATTTGTCGTTACTAATTCCTCCCCACGATGGTTCCTTGTACGGAATAGGTGTTGATGTCTCTTTCAGTTGTTCCGCTGGGGATAATAAGCTCAGTTTGTTTGTGATAGTTCCTTTGTCATCAGTATTATCCATGGCTTCTGTACTGACTGTAGTGCCATTATTAGTTTCTATTGTGCTAGTGGCGGGTTTTTCATTTTGTTTAGATGTTACTAAGCCAGGGACTTTGAATGTATGTTTTTCAGCCATTTCGACAGGGACAGTGCTCTTTTCTGGTTGTTTTTCATCACCAGATGGTTCAAACTGTGTATCAAGTTCACCATTAGCGGTCTCTAACATATCACCGACGTTTTGTTCGGCCATGATTCTATCAATTATCTCCCTTTGACGTTTTCAAATCCCTTGTGTACTCAGGCAAAAACATCTGCGTTTTCCATTTGACATTAGCTATATAGACATGTATTCAAAACATCAGAACAAATTCACCAATCAAATTAAAAATACCGTCAAGAATCAATTCAACACAAATGTGTACCGTAAAAATATTTGGACTATGTTCTAAGCGGCAAAGAAAGGTGCGTTCTGGAAATAGTTTTTGTACGCATTTAATTAATTCCCATAAAAATACATTTAACGCGAAAAAAAAAAAAATATATAATTAGGGAGCCAGCCATAAGTCCACAAAATCAATTCTTTTGATATTTAAAGAGTTCGAACAACCAGTATAGACATCCACGAATAACAGTCTAAGATTGTTTGATTTGAATGTCGGAGGTGTACTGGTAAATTTGTAAACATTTAAAAATTTGAGAACCGTTTTCAATAGTATTTCCAGCAAAAATGAATATAAAAACTACAACTTAAAAGAGTGAGTATTATAAAAGGAAACTACAAAAGATAAAATACATGCATATATAACAATTGAAATATTGGCTTAGCGGAGACATCGACAATTTAAATATATATCTTCGTACAATATTTTGTATCTTGCATATACTAGTCAATACAATTCACTATTTGTTTACTACATGTTAAGCCGAAAACTTCTTCTTCCTATGACGGGAAAGACTCCAGTGCCAGAGTGTGGAATATTTTGGAACTGTGACACTGTGTACATGGAAATGGAGGTTGAAAATTGTGATAAAATAAAAATTAAATATTTGCCACACGGTTCAATTACATTTAAGATAACATTAGTTGTAGCTTGATGTTAAACATATTCACATTATGTTTAGTGGCTTAAATACAATAGTTAATTATCCATGCAAGATCTTCCAAATGTTATGGTGGATATACCACCTTTGAAGGATACCAGGGAGGATGCCATGCAAATTGACTACGGGAGATCATTGCAAACAGCAATTGTTCTGGGGGATGACTTAAAAGTAGTTTTTGATTGTATAGGCCGACACTTATGTTGTCCTCTAGTATGCCTGTCAGATTGTGTCAGGAATTCATAAGTGAATTCAACAAACAACAGATAACAGCAAGCGTAAAAGTTGTGCAACACGAGCCCGGGACGTAACTACCTATGAGGCAGGCCTCCCCTGAATTTTCTACACCAAAATTTGTTTTTGAAGTAATAAAATAAAATATTGACAATATGTACACGAAGAACTTGAATTTGTATTATAAACAACACACGTTTACAGCTTTAACGGTGTTTAACATGATACGTGATATATCTATTATTTCCCAGATTTTTGATCGAAAGTGAACCATTTCGGTATTTGTTTTAGTTTTTTTTCGAGTGGCCATCCATCTGTTATTCACTCAGTATTTCCTATGTCGTACGAGAACGCATATGAAACTTTGCTTTCGACAATTCTAAATAAAACTTAACTAATCAACTTTATTTAGTGGCTCAATTAAGCAGATCTAGAGGAAGTTCCCTTTGTATTGTGAATCTTTTATGATATCGGAATTTCGTTACCGGCTGAATCAGCTGTTGGATAAATTTTTTAATGTGTCTAGTCTAGTCAGACAGTTCGTCTCCCGATCGTACGAGAACATTATAATGGTCAATGTCATAGTCGTTAAACACTCCCATTCGTTGTAGTTCTATACATGTCTTTTCAGCTTTCAACAATATTGAAGTCAAGGTCCATCATTAAAAAAATATCTTGCGTTCTATATTATCTTACTTTATATGTTTTTTTAACTAACCAGTTTGATTTCTAACAAAAATATCTTTAAATACAGATAATAATTGTTTGCAAAACAAATTGCTTCCAGGTTCAAGCATAACTGATTAGTCTTTAAGTAAGGAAATCGGAAGTAAAACTTGTAATTTTTAGCCATTTTTATATTGAGAGAAAAATTACAAGTTTTATTGGAACTTCTGTTATGCATGACATATAATTTGTTGATTTATCAAGTTGGAAAAAAAACCAAAACAAACCCTGAGCCTTCAATACTTTACTTACAAAACGTAATGTTTATTATAGCTGCCGAAACAACTACCTTGCGTACCGAATTAACCAGGTCCAGATTTGACTATATGCCGATTTGACCATATTTGGTGCCGATTTGACCGAATTCGAGTAGGCATTTCGGCACCATGCAGAACAAATCGACACCCAGTTTAGTCAAATCGGGAATTGGTTAATTCAGCACCGAAGTAACTTATTCAGGCATATTATGATTTGAAAGTAAACCATAACAAAAAATCAATGATTGTTCCACAATATGTAATCATCGGATGTTGATGGATTATAGTTTACATAAATAAAGAAGACTCCATAATGCATTTTTTCAATATTTAAAAAAAAATATTTTCGCTTGAGGTGTCCGGCAACGTATATCCATCATGCAAAATAGGTGCCAGCTTTAACTTATCTTCATAAATCTGGTTGACACCAGACAAATATGTAATTATTTAAGTCAAGCTTTTGAATTCGAAGTTCGTAATAAAAATCTAATGTCAGTTGGTTTACCATAAGTATAATACTGTGTAATACTGTGATATTATATATATAATTAGTACTTGAAATGTTTTCTTTATGTTGTATTTGCATAAATGTTTAATGTGTTTGTATCTTGGAATACGCATTGTATCATATGTGCTTTGTCCAATAATAAAAAAAAAAATTTGAATATAAGTAGACATGAAACTGCAGAGACAATAATACAATTTATATTACTGTGATTACATTTGTTTTCATCCTCGGAGGATCGATATGTGAGTTAGGCCGTGTTCACACCAAACTCCGTGTACAGTAAACATGTTTACAATTAGTTTAATGTAATGGACACCTGGTTTCACATTAAATTTGTTCACATCTATACACCTTGTTTTATTACCTGTACATAAGATTTGTTCACACTTGTAAACTATGGCCGTGTTCACACCAAACGCTGTGTACAGTAAACATGTTTACATTTGGTTTAATGTAATGCACACTAGTTTCACATAAAATTTGTTCACATCTATACACCTTGTTTAGCTACCTGTACATAAGTTTTGTTCACACTTGTAAACTATATGTCATTTAAATGTTCATTACGTAGAACAGAATTCAAATTTTCTAACAACTTTTCTAGCTGTAAGGGAACGACCATTTGACTTTTAAAAAAAGAGGGTGATTTTACCACAATTTGATTTTTTTAAAATCGGGTCATACAGATGATAAGAATGAACAAATGTTCTGAATCCAAAGTTTGCCCATACATTATAGTGTCAAATATTGAATTGGTAGTACCATAGAAAAAATAAATAAAAATATAAACTTTCGCCCGAGAAAAAATTTCGACTCAGATGTCTCGATTACAAATTTAAAACGTAGGCTGCATCAGCTTGCTTACAGAGCAGACGAAGAAATAGAATTGCGATGTTAACGATCACTACATTTCTATCTTTTCTGTTTGTTTCAAATGGTATATTTCTCCAATGAGTATTTAGCAAAAGGAGGGGGTTATGTTTTTTTCTAACTGTGTTTTAACGGACTTGAGATACTGCACAAACAAACAATTAGCCTAACCTTTTTTCAGTAATGCATTTATGAGTGAATCGTTGTTTGAGTAAAGACCAGTGGCAAATATTTCTGTCAGTGTACATACGTCCAGTCGATTCTGGAAGATCTTTTCAAATGAATTGTGTGTTCGGCAATGATGATGGATGAGTCTTGTTTGTCTTGATAAGGGGTTAATAAGCCTACGTATTTTTTTTTATAACAAATAAATATATCAAGTTTACACAAAGATTTCTGCCAAGAACTTTATTAATAAGTGTTATAAGTATCAATTTTATATAAAAATCGCTTCTTTTATAAATATACATAGGCAAATTAAAGTTCTGAATGCCTAGTTTTGTGTACACTTAAACTACACAAGGCCTACATCGACTATCGACTGCATGTAGACAAATTATATTTATCAAAGTTGTACATATATCGATACAGTTTGTTTTGTTTGTTTGGTAAGGAACATGTGTTTATGCTATTTATAGAAAGGTCTGTTTGATTGGATATATAAAGTATGCGGGAAAATTTTTATGCACGGGTGGTTTGATAGTAGTTAAAGTCATTCGAGTCATTGCAGTCAAGTGCTCTAGATACTTTTTTCCAAATAAATAATTATGAAAATTATTTATTTACAGGTTGATAGTCCAAGAAGAGTCGCAAATATATAGATGTTGCAGTGCTAGTTAGAGACAGACAATTTTCATAATTTTCATTGATATAAAATGAATTACGTGTACTTATTACCTGAATAAAATGCACTTGACTTTTGCAAGTGGCTACTCCCATGTGAGAGTTTTGTATTATATTGATAAATGTTTTATGTTCGGTTGAGGCTACGAATTAGAACATAAACATGATTTACACATTGAGTTTTATCAATGAGAACGTAATGATCAGTATGATGTTTAGTTTATGTGTGAGTTACACTAACACAACACCGAGTTTACAAACACGGCCTATATGTCATTTAAATGTTCATTACGTAGAACTGAATTCAAAGTTTTCGGACAATTTTTCTAGCAGTAAGGGAACGACCATTTGACTTCAAAAGGGGGGATGGAAATATTCCGATCCCCAATTTGATAAAAAAAAATCTCGTCATACAGAGGATATTTTTTTTTATCCTGAATCAAGAGTTTCCCCATACATTATAGTGTTGAATATTGAAAAAAAGTATTTGATCACCAGCATCGAAAAAAAACCGGAATAAAAACTTACGCACGAAAACAAAATCTGAATCAGATAAAAAAATAACCCTCCCCCTTTTTTAAGTGAAGTGGTTGCTACTTTATGAAAGCCATTTTTATAATTTGCAGTAGTTTAAATATACAAGAGAAGTCTCGATTACGCATTAGAAAACGTTAGCTGCAGCAGCGTGCTTACAGCCGAAAAAAAGGACTGAGATATTAGGGATCACTTCATTTTTATCTTTTCTGTTTGTTTCAAATGGTATTTCTTCTCCAATGTGTATTTGGTGAAGGAATAGAGTAACGTGGTTTTTTTTTTAAGTATTATTTAACGGATCTGAGATACTAGACAAACATATCATTTACCTTACACTTTTTTTTAGTCATGCATTTATGCGTGAATCGTTGTTTGAGTAAAGACCAGTGGCGAATATTTCTGTGTACGTCAAGTCCTTTCAGGAACACCTTAAAAAATTATGGCTGATGATAATATACAATTTCATGTTGATTAGGTCTATACAAATCCTTGATTAGGTCGTTTGATCTTTATTGTGCTTAGTGAAGATAATCAAACAAGAAATTTTAAAAGAACAAAAATAAAGATACAAGTTGCAAAAAATGTTAAATAAACGTTTCGTTTTGATTTTAATAAAGGATAGAGTCCAGTAAGACGCCTCTTTGGCCCCAAAATAAAGCAGTTTTACAAAATTGTAATACTTTAGCTATTTATTGGAAAGTAGAATACGATCTGCTACATAAATATTGGCTATTTCTTTAGACAATAAAATGCACATATATCGGATACTAGCATCCTTAAGTCATGCTAAATTACCCATAATCTTCATAATTTTAGCATTTGAGTTAAATTTTAGACGGTTTCAACTGTTCAATGGAAGTGGCCGCATTTGTGTTCATTTTTAAAATTTATTAAATGTAAGTTGTATATATGATTATGATACGTAACATCAGGGGTCCATTATGTTATGTACTTCTGGTAACATATATAAAGGTTAAGAGCCAGTGAACACGGATGCGACCACTTTCATTTTTGACCAAAAAAAATCTCAAAAGTGACATATTATGGCATATTTGATAGATTTTCATGTTTCAGCTTGAAATTGGGCGTCTTCAATGACTAAATCAGTTCAAAACTTTCATATAAATTAATCGAATCGACTGAAGTAGACAGATTAAGGTGGTATTGTAGTCTAAAATAAAAATGATACAATGTGTTCATACTTTGCCAAAACGTAATTCTATTAATATATGTTGAAAAATCTAATAAATGTAATAGGTCACCGCGCATTTTCTCAAGCTACAGAATGTGACAAAATGACACATTTTGTATGGATTATACAGGAAAAAACATCATTTTGGGATTATATACTAAAAAAATGATAGAATTGTAAAATACTTAAGGAAAAAATAGCTTTCAGACAAGGCTTTCAGAATATCTCAAGAAAAGATAGGGCCACCGTACGTTTTCCTGGCTAAAATACAAAATAGGAAAATTCCATGTAGATTCCTTCAGAAAATGCACTGTTTTAGAGTTACCTCCCCTTAAAATGCAAATTTAAAAAAACAAAACAAAAACAAAACAAAAATAATCAACAATTGCAAAAATATTAATATTTATAAGTTATAGTCTTATAAATTGGTTCTTTTACATGAAAATTCACATTGAATATCTGCATTCCTTATCAAATTTTGCTGACTTTATAGAAAATCTGGACCTTTGGTTCTGTTTTTTACAATCCAAGATGGAGGAAGACACCCATACCACCTTAGGTGTTCCGAAGTGTCCTTTCGTCTGTCTCAGATCGGATGAACCTGATTTTTGAGTTAAATCGGCCCTAACCGGACCTACTCCTTATAATAGAGTTGTACGGTTAGTAATAAATCTTCACGGGTAAAATCAATTGCGCGGATCAGACAGATGAATGAACACACTTCACTATTCATAAAGAAAAAATCTCTCTTAAACATTGTGAAATGAAACACTCAAAACAAACTTTGAAATTGTTCAATCCCTCTGAGCTTCATTATTTTGTATACACATGTCATATTAATTATGAGATACATTAAGCTGAGAAATCCCGGTTTATCTGAAAGTTCTGTGAAAAAAACGGGATTTTCTAAAAAAAAAATCGAGATAATTCAAGTTATTTAATGTAGATAGTTTATCTGAGAAAATCATAATTTATCTGAGATAATCTAGGATAAATATAAAAGAGGTTCAGGATTGCCATACCTATCACTACACAATTTTTTAAGTAATTTATAGAACGCAATGTTGATGTTTACATTTTTCCCGGACACCGGTTTTAGTACACATGCAAAGTTTGCATGATGTCATTTCCGATAGTGCTCTCGGTCATGGTCATCCGTCATGGGCTGAAAATAAAGATGACAGTGTTTACAAAGCTCAAGATACATGTGTAGGATGTTAATGTAAGCAGTCACAAGCATTTTATGCTATATGAGACATTTTATGACCTGATAAATGCTGTCAAAGCCATTTTTTCAGCCTCTGTAACGTAAATTGTTTCTTGCATGCAACTTTTCTTGGAAAGTGACATATAAAGTGATTTTAGATTTCCCCTGGTTTATTTACATCAGATATCCATCCTGTATACTATCTCTTACCTCTCACTTGCTAACTTTGTATAGGTAATTTGTAGATTTAAGTTGTCTTTTGTCTGTTCAGATGTGTTCTGTTAACATTCTGGTTCACAAGCTTAAGCTTTTATAAATGTATTTACACTTTTGGTATTTAGCTGTATCTTGCCTCTGAATTACCTTAGATCAACTCCAAATCACCTTTTGACATCACGCAACAATCACTTTTAAATTGTGAAGTCACATTATTTAAATTATGATGTCAAAGTTTACGGGAACCTGTGTGATTTTACGTAATGGCGCACAAATTAGACTTTGCCATTATACAGTCAGGGGTACTACTTGTACAAATGTATTTTAATTACTTGAAGAAGTAAAAATAAATATACACATATAAGTAAATTTGTAAGATACTTATACAAGTGAATTTTATTTACTTGTATAGGTAAAAATAAATATTGGCTGAGTTATGTCCCTTAGACATTCAGATTTTTTTACTTGTAGAAGTAAAAAAAGTCATCCTATCTTCTTTTATTGAAATCTTTGGATTTCTTTGCTCTAATAGAATTTTAAATTATCTGCTCTTTGCAGATGTCTTTACTAATCATTTCAGTGCAATTTCATGGAGAATGAAAATCCCATTTGTCTGTTATCTTCAGAACACTGCTCATTTACAAGCCCCCAAGGAGCAATTTTTGAAGGCCTTGCGCAAATACTTAAGATCTTTGCGCAATCAGTTTCTTTGTTGAACTAATGAGATGAAACATTGAACTTCAATTAAAAAATTTGAGCAAACCTGGGAAAAATCATTAAAGGCATGATTTTACATCTCAAAACTTGAGGATTTTTGTTGGATAGTAAGAAAAATTTACTTATACAAGTAAATTTTTGAGAAAATGAAGGGGAGATTATTTAAACATTATTTATTTACTTATATATGTATATTTTTTTTTACTTCTTCAAGTAAATAAAATACACTTGTACAAGTAGTACCCCTGACTGTTATAAGTTCATATATGCTATACAAATTATTGCCCTTTGAGTTCTTCAACTGTTTTGTTTTTTAAAATTCATCATGTACATTCTTGGCTTTTAAATATACCTTGTACACTGGAGTTCCAGTGTCCATGTGGCTGGTGATATTGCACATTACCTGATTCTGTCATATTGGCAATGTTACACAAAGAGATTTCTTCTTGTTACTGTTTTAGTAATCCAAAAAGGTTGAAAATGATAATTGTAGAAGTTTTTAACTACATTTCTCAGTTCAGCCATCAACCAGCACTTAGGATTAAACCCATCATGCCCATACTGCATAGTGCATAATAAACTAATGAACACCCTAAAAGGACAAATGTAAAACAAATATAAAGAGAAAACTAACAGCCTTTAAAAATTATGTACAAAACAAATCACATGTCTTAAAAAGGTGATAAATATTATTAACAGAATGAAAATTAAGTTAGAATAAAAATATATAAAATTGAGTATGGAAATGGGGAATGTGTCAAAAAGAAAACAACCCGACCATAGAAAAGACAATAGCAGAAGGTCACCAACAAGTGCATTTCTTTAGACACATGTATAATGTTGACAGTGCTGTACATTGTTATTGTTACAAGAATGTTCACTATTGCATGTTAAACAGTAGTTTTCAAATTACAATGATAATATATATTCATAGTATCTTTTTGTTTGCAGAATGGGGTTAAATGAACCAAGTTGATTGTTCAGCTACAAAGAAACAAAAATTATCCAATATGGCTGAAGAAATCGCTCAAGATAGCCCTGCTATTGAAGTATGTCGTGTAGAGGAAAGACCGGAGCATGGAATGATGATATTACAAGGCCTCAACAAGCTCAAAAATGATAAGATACTATGTGATGTTACATTAATTGCTGAAGGTTAATTATATTATATTTATTGATATGTACAAGATGTAGATTTAGAAAACAATACATGTGTGTCACAGATCATAACAATTAAAAGTTAATAAATAGAGGTGGTACTAGATAAATCATGTGGTTCTTGTTCTTGTACTTAGGCTACAAAAATGAATTACATGATTCTTGTACATGATCTGAAAAAAATCTGCTTCTACATGTACCTCATATTAATAAAATGCAATAAAAAATGAGAGGTATTATGAAACATGCACCCCCCTAAACAAAAAATATTAGAATGTACTGTACTGTTAATTCAGGAAATTATTGCAATTTTAATATTAATGCCAAAAATGCAACAGTATTATTAAATTATTATAATTAGATTCCAACTTATAAAAAATTGCAGAATATCAGTACAGTAGTAATTTTCCAAATAATAAAATTATTCGTTAATTAGATTTCACCTTTTATCCAGTAGTCATGATAAAAAATCTCAATCATTAGCTTGCATCAATTTCTAATGTTAATTTCAATGTATGGAGTATTTAACTGAAACTAGTACATTGTAGTAAAGATCTACCATCACCCCAAATTCTTGATTATAAAGGGACATAACTCTTGAGGACATGAACTAACACAAACAGTGAAACACCTACCGGAGACAGTCATATTAACATGTGGAGTTAGAGTACTTACCTTCTCCTTTTGTCTGCATAAAGATATAATGATAGGAATGAGATACAGGTGTTAGATATGTTACAGTTGTCAAGTGACCTTTATTGACCAATACTAACATTATAAATATCAGTATATATCACAAAATAGAAAAAAGTCAGTTAGTATTTTATTTAACAATATTAAATAGTTTAGTCTTGCCAAAAGAAAAGGATTTTTCGTTTGCCCATAACTTCATTTTGATTCAAACTAATGTTGGCTGCATGCACCAAAGTTGAAAAATTAGGTATGACTAATAATATTAGTGTGTACAATATTTATAATTTATTGTCATTATGGATAAAGTATCAGCTTTTCATTAATTTAACTCTCTAATATTTCAGGTCAGAAGTTTGAAGCTCATCGTGTAGTACTGGTTTCCTGTTCTGATTACTTCAGATCAATGTTTACCAGTGGAATGAAAGAAAGTACACAGAAAGAAATAGAATTACGAGGAATTACTAGTAAAGGGCTGGACAAAACATTAGAAATAATCTACACATCAACTACTTCTCTGGAAGGGGATGATATATTTGATGTGATAGCTGCTGCCACTCATCTGCAAGTGACTCCCGTTATAGAATTTTGTGAGAGAAACTTTCTAAGCGGAATGAATACAACTAATTTTTATGATTTTATTAATACGGCTAAACTGTATAGTATGAACAATGCATTGAAGCAAATTGATGTATTTATAGCCAGAAATTTAATGCATATATCTAAGGAGGGTACGTTACATTTATTGACTAATGAACAAATGGTTAACTGTCTGAATAGTGATCAATTAGGTCTGAAGGAGATTGACATTTTCCATATAACTTGGGAATGGTTCCTTCTCAACAGTAACCAGGAAGATCAAGCTATAGAATTAATGAAATTGATACGATTTCCGATGATAAATCCTGCTGACTTAGTGCAGACAGTTCAAAGGGTTGATATGATGATGACTAACCCAGAGCTGCGGCAAATGGTACTTAGTGCTCTTAACTATCATGTAGTTCCTCATTCACAACCTTTAGAAAAAACATTTAATGTTCAGTTACGTAGCTTCGTCGAGAGATTAGTCAGTGTGGGTGGTAGAGAAATTCATCCCAACCCTGGGCTGCATGATGAAATTCTTGTGTTTGATTCTAAAATAACGTCTAATAGTTTATTAAATAGGACTGAGTTAGCTTCCCTTCCAAGTGCTCTTAGTCATATGCAGGTTGTAGTGTATAATAACTTCTTATATGTGCTGGGTGGCTGTACCACACAGTGTGCACACGGAGAATCAGCCGTTAATTCTGTGTTACGCTATGATCCACGTTTTGATACTTGGTTTCAGGTGTGCCCCATGATTAATAAAAGGGCTTACTTCTTTGCTGGAGTATTAAACGATAGAATTTACACTGTAGGAGGAAAATTTAAGGACGGCAGCCTTGCTACTGCCGAAGCTTACAATCCTACCGATAACATATGGGAACCAATCTCTCCAATGCCGATGTCATATCATGCTCATGCTGGGGCGGTGTATGGGAACTTTATCTATATCTCAGGTGGATATAGTGGAAATCATTTTACCCCCGACATGCAGCGCTATGACCCGGCAACGAATCAATGGGAGGATATGGCAGCCATGTTGACCCAGAGAGGATGGCATGTGATGTGTGCAGCTCAGGATAAACTGTACGTGTTCGGAGGGTGTAATCTAAATGTTAACCAGCAAGCTATGCCTGTGATGCAGTCAGAGTGTTACGACCCATTGACTGATCAGTGGACAATTATTGCTCCGTTATCTGTTTCACACAAAGAAGCGTCTTGTGTAGTATATAATGATCATATCTATGTGTTGGGTGGTTACAATGTTCAGACAAAAACTGGTCAGAAACTTGTATCGCGATATGACTTGTATACAGGAATCTGGGAAACAGTTGGTGCTCTGCCACGAAGTCTAACAGGAGTTGGTTATTGTACATTAAAACTGCCAGCATATAACATCGATGAAGTTGATTGAATTGTATAAGAGTTATGTTGTTTAAGGGGGTAGACCTGGGCTAAGGGGAAACAACTCTTTTGTCAGTTCTGCGTTTTTATCAAGAGGATTCATCAATGTTTTTAAAGCATTTATTGAAACAGATAATAGGATATCTTTGTTACTTTGAAGTTTGGAATATGTAGTCATGAAAATGGTAGTCAAAACATATCAGCGATTATTAAAAGAGTTACATCCCTTAACTTAGTTTATCTCCTTAAATAGTACTGTGTGAATTTGAGACAAGAATGTGATTTCTTTCAGGTATGAAAAAAAATATAGTTGTGTTCCAGCCTTCATACATTTTATGAACATTTTTAGTTAATACCATGGTTAAGCACTGTTATATCCATATCATTTCCCATTTAAGTCTTTGTAAAATATGTTTCAAGAAAATGAGACAAGTATATACTGTACATGCTGTATGTATATATTTTTTGTACCTAACAAAAACAATTCAAATCTCAATTTTTCTGCGAGCTTTCATTCAACAAATTAGCATACATTCTATTAGCTGTGGAACCGTAGCTCATAGGTCCTTATGTTATTTTTTTACTATTTGCGGACATTCTATAAAAGTGTTAATTTTAATATTATAAGACTATAATCATAATAATCCATATGTACAGGATAGGTCTGTGCTGTTTGTAAAAATCAAATTACACGATTCTTTGATTTAAAATTCAGAGGTTCTTTTCACAAAAAATTAACACAACTAAAATGGATAGTGAGTTATACTGAAATGTTTTTGACTGACAAGAATTTTTGTTCATTAGATTTTTTCTTGAAATAAGTCACAGCATCCTACATTGTCTAAAATGATTAACATGATTAATGAAAGCAGGGTCTATGGTAAACTAGAAATACATGAATATAATAGATATCATTCTGTTAGTCCAGAAATTATTGTGATGATTTTATTTATACCTATTATGCGGCTATGCGAGAATAGTAATAATAAGAACAAGCATTCTGATATATATAGATCATTAAACAAAGTTTTGCTGGAATGGCACTTGAATTTTTGTCCATTCTAGTAAACAAATGGTATAAAAGAGTTGCAATAATAAATACATGCAATAATTTCTGAATTTACAGTATTATTATAATTGCATTGTCTTGTGTACAATTAATCAATAAGATGCACTTACGAGTCACATTCAGAGGGCACAAAAATGTTGAATTGAAAAAACATCTCAAAAAGACAATCGTAGACTCTTTGTA
Source organism: Mytilus trossulus (assembly GCF_036588685.1). Classification (NCBI taxonomy): domain Eukaryota; kingdom Metazoa; phylum Mollusca; class Bivalvia; order Mytilida; family Mytilidae; genus Mytilus; species Mytilus trossulus. Next base: position 8,918,467 of record NC_086375.1, read on the forward strand.
ATATGTCCAAAGTATAGCTAAATTATTTTCTTAAGTATGGAACTGAATATATAACATGTATAAATCAGGGCTCAAATGCCTTTTTTTTACCTTGTTTAATAAAGTTCTTTGATCAAGATTGATAAAAATGTGGATCAGTTTGATTTCTTATAACAATTTTTTGGCTTAAATGATATGTTCTTATGCATACTGTACATGTACATGTAATAGTTTTATAACAAACACTAACTTAAGCAGCTGATAATTCAAATTTACTTGCTCTCGATTATTCTGTTTGTACCGGTAAAACTGTATTTTAAAGGATTTTTGAAAACTGTAGTAATACCAAATTCTGTCATGTCTGTCATGTCTGTATACAACTAAATAGAAAATATTTACATTTTGAATGATAAAATTTGTGGCTTACATCATGTTCATATTTTCACGAAATTCAGAAAAATTGGTATCCAACCAACCATAATGAATCCAGTCATGACAGTACACAGGAAGTTCATTCTATGCCTGTAATTGTCGTGATTGTTTGGTTTGATTTTTAATTTGAAAATTTTGTCACAAATCTATGTTTTCAATACAGAATTGGGGACAAACAGATGATGACATTCAGAAATTAAAGAATATTTGTTTTCTACCTTCTAATTTTGTACTTGATGTTAAAAAAAAACAAGCTGTTATCTCCCTTTCATCATGCTTATGTTACTGCTTTTTTATTCACAAACATTTCATTTTGGTAACAATTCCATGATTTGTGGAGGTAACAACTAATGCATTAAAACTTGTGTTCTAGGCCTTCTTGATTAATATAAACATCTTAAGAGTTCAGTAACTTCATAATTTTTTTTATCAATGAGAGCAATGAGAGCAATAAATCCTCATTTCTTACAATACATGTACGTTTTTTTTTTTTATACATTTTCAATCAAACACCTTCATTTTTGCTGAGTCGATTCACATTTTGATTTAGTGTCCATGTTTGTAGAAACTGTTGCCATTTTTATTCAGTGGCTGCCATGCAGAAACTTTACAATTTAGATTATATGGCTACCATGCAGCAACTACAATGTATTTACCATTTTAAAAGTTTCAATAACTGAAATGTTTGTGGAAATTGTTTACAATTTAGATTCAGTGGCTGCCATACAGAAACTGTTATCAAATGTCTCTTAATGGCCGCCATATTTGTAGATGCTGTTCACATTTTGAATCCGTGGCTGTCATGTTTGCAGAAAGTTCAAACTGTCATGTCTGCTGTGTTTGTAGAGATTGTTGATGTACAAATGATGAGTGAACGAAAATAGAGTTGGGATCAAAATTTGTTGATTTGATTCATGTTTGTTATGAATGTAAAACATATATTTACTTGTATATGACAAATAAACTTTTTACAAAATGAACTATGCATTTAATTTACTTTATGAAAAAGGGGTTAAGAGCCATGATTTATTCCATGAAATTGCCAAATTAGTCAAATTAAGTTAGCCTTTACACTCATGTAATTTATATAAACATGATAAAGACAGGTTTGTATAACTTCGACAATTAAGTGCAGACATGCTACTTGTGCTGTCACTTTTACATCATAAATTTGTCAACGTTGTTATATTTGATTAAAAAAGGATGGACATTTTACACAGGTTATTTCTAGTAACAAAAGCTATGTGCACAGGTCTTACATAATATATTTTACACTAACTATCATCTTTGTAAATTACATCTTCAAGTGTGAAGCATTTTCTAAGTCTCTTTTTTAGTACAGTTTGACGAGCCTGCGACATAGGGATAGTGATCTGGCAGTGGCGGCAGCGTTAGCTAACTTCTGAAAATCTTGATATTTTAGAAGGTAGAAGACCTGGATGCTTCATACTTTGTATATGGATGGATGCCTCATGTTATGAAATTTTCGTCAGTCACATGTCCAATGTCCTTGACCTCATTTTCATGGTTCAGCAACTACTTGAAATTTTTTTTTGTGTTTGTAATGTTAAATTCTCTCTTATTATAAGTAATAGGATAACTTTATTTGGTAAGTGCCTACCTTGCAAGGTTCTCATGCCCGTCAAACAGTTTTCACTTGACCCCGACCTCATTTCATGGATCAGTGAACAAGGTTAAGTTTTGGTGGTCAAGTCCGTATCTCAAATACTATAAGCAATAGGTCTAGTATATTCAGTGTATGGAACGACTGTAAGGTGTTCATGTTCAACTGGCAGGTGTCATCTGCCCTTGACCTCATTAACATGGTTCAGTGGTTAAAGTTAATTTTTTGTGTTTTGGCCTTTTTTTTAGCTCACCTGGCCCGAAGGGCCAAGTGAGCTTTTCCCATCACTTTGCGTCCGTCGTCCGTCGTCGTCCGTCGTCCGGCGTCCGTCGTCGTTGTTAACTTTTACAAAAATCTTCTCCTCTGAAACTACTGGGCCAAATTGAACCAAACTTGGCCACAATCATCATTGGGGTATCTAGTTTAAAAAATGTGTGGCGTGACACGGTCAACCAACCAAGATGGCCGCCACGGCTAAAAATATAACATAGGGGTAAAATGCAGTTTTTGGCTTATAACTCAAAAACCAAAGGATTTAGAGGAAATCTGACATGGGATTATAATGTTTATCAGGTCAAGATCTATCTGCTCTGAAATTTTCAGATGAATCGGTCAACCTGTTGTTGGGTTGCTGCCCCTGAATTGGTAATTTTGTGGAAATTTTGCAGTTTTTGGTTATTATCTTGAATATTATTATAGATAGAGATAAACTGTAAACAGCAATACTGTTCAGCAAAGTTAGATATACAAATAAGTCATCATGACCGAAATGGTCAGTTGACCTGTTAAGGAGTTATTGTCCTTTATAGTCAATTTTTAACCATTTTCTTAAATTAAAGTAATCTTTTACAAAAATCTTCTCCTCTGAAACTACTGGGCCAAATTCAATCAAACTAGGCCACAATTGTTATTGGGGTATCTAGTTCAAAAAATGTGTCCGGTGACCCGGTCCACCAAACAAAATGGCCGCCACGGCCAAAAATAGAACATAGGGGTAAAATACTGTTTTTGGCTTATAACTCAAAAATCAAAGCATTTAGAGCTAATTTGACATGGGATACAATTGTTTATCAGATTAAGATCTATCTGCCCTGAAATTTCCATACGAATTAGACAACCCTTTGTTGGGTTGCTGCCCCTGAATTGGTAATTTAAAGGAAATCTTGCTGTTTTTTGGTTATTATCTTGAATATTATTATAGATAGAGATAAACTGTAAACAGCAATAATGTTTAGCAAAGTAGGATTTACAAATAAGTCAACATGACCGAAATGGTCAGTTGACCCCTTTAGGAGTTATTGCCCTTATAGTCAATTTTTAACCATTTTTCGTAAATCTTAGTTATCTTTTACAAAAATCTTCTCCTATGAAACTACTAGGCCAAATTAATCCAGACTTGGCAACAATCATCTTTGGGGTATCTAGTTTTAAAAATGTGTCTGGTGACCCGACTATCAAATCAAGATGGCCACCACAGCTAAAAATAGAACATAGGGGTAAAATGCAGTTTTTGGCTTATAACTCAAAAACCAAAGCATTTAGAGCAAATCCGACATGGGGTAAAATTGTTTATCAGATGAAGATCTATCTGCCCTACAATTTTCAGATAAATCTGACAACCCATTGTTGGGTTGCTGCCCCTTTTAAGGTAATTTTAAGGAAATTTTGCTGTTTTTGGTTATTATCTTGAATATTATTATAGAAAGAGATAAACTGTAAACAGCAATTATGTTCAGCAAAGTAAGATTTACAATTAAGTCAACATGACCGAAATGGTCAATTGACCCCCTAAGGAGTTATTGTCCTTTATAGTCAATTTTTAACAATTTTCATAAAATTTGTAAATTTTTATTAACATTTTCCACTGAAACTACTGGGCCAAGTTCATTATAGATAGAGATAAATGTTAGCAGCAAGACTGTTTAGTAAAGTAAGATTTACAAACACATCACCATCACCAAAACACAATTTTGTCATGAATCCATCTGCTTCCTTTGTTTAATATTCACATAGACCAAGGTGAGCGACACAGGCTCTTTGGAGCCTCTAGTTTATATACTTTATGCAATAGGTCTACTATATTTGGTGTATGGAATGATTGTGAGGTGTACATGTCTAGCTGGCAGGTGTCATCTTACCTTGACCTCATTTTCATGGTTCATTGCTCAGTGTTAAGTTTTTGTGTTTTGGTCTGTTTTTCTCTTGTTTTCTCTTGTGTTTGAGTGTGAATTCACATTACTATAAGATGTGTCACGGTACTATTCTATCCCAAATTCATGTATTTGGTTTTTGTCCAGCCTGCAACTTTTGTTGCAGAAAGCTCGACATATGGATAGTGATCCGGCGGCGGCGGCGGCGTTAGCTCACTTCTTACAGTGCTTATCCAGTGAACTTTGTGGTATCACATTAGCAAAGACTAAAACATTTTACAAAATTGCAGTTAGATTTCTACTTCAACTAACTCATCAACTGGTAAAATATTTTAGCAGATTGCTCAAGTGAAATGTTGTTAGTATGAAGTGAGTGCTGTAAAATAAAAAGTAATACTTACCATCGAGATCCAGTTTAATAGTTGATACCTTTGTCAACCATTACTAACAAAAATAATATCTTACTATAGTATGAGTAACTGAATAAAAAGGTATAATTTTGACATGGACACTTCCATCATAAATAAATATCATCAATGAATAGTTCAAAACATTTTTTTGTAGATGTATATTTTATAGCTTTGTCTTCTAAGAGAAAGTTATTGTGCAATTGTGATTCGAACAATATTTTCTATACAAATTACTGATCTGCTGGCATTAAAGGGAAATAATTTACATGATTGATAATCAGCAAAATTTTGTTCTGTCTGACAAATATCAAATTTCCCCATTTAATTTGTTTGTAACATTATTCCTGCGATTATTCAACTTTTATCCTCTTTTCTGAAAAGAACAATGAAATTTATTTAATTATGAAAGATGATTTAAAATATTGAAAAAAGCTGTTAAAATCCTGATTAAATTTTTAGTGTACATTTGAACTCAATAAAAATGATTTCCCTTTAATGCCAGCAGATCAGTAATTTGTATAGAAAATGTTATTCGAACCCTAATTGCACAATAACTTTCTCTTAGAAGGCAAAGCTATAAAATATACACCTACACAACAATGTTTGGAACTATTCATTTATAATATTTATTTATGATAGAAGTTTCCATGTCCAAATTATACCTTTTTATTCAGTTACTCATACTATAGTAAGTTATTATTTTTGTAATAATTATTGTTAAAGGTTTCAACTAACTGTTTCTCAATGGTAAGTATTACTTTTTATTTTACAGCACTCACTTATACTAACAACATTTCACTTGAGCAATCTGCTAAAATATTTTACCAGTTGATGAGTTAGTTGGAGTAGAAATCTAACTGCAATTTGGTAAACTGTTTTAGTCTTTGCTAATGTGATACCACAAAGGTCACTGGATAAGCACAGTAAAAGGTTTATATTTTAGAAGGTGAAAGACCTGGATGCTTCATACTTTGTATATAGATGCCTCATGTTATGAAATTTCCGTCAGTCACTTGTCCAATGTACTTGACCTCATTTTCATGGTTCAGTGACTACTTGAAAAAAAGTTCAGAATTTTTGTAATGTTGAATTCTCTCTTATTATCAGTAATAGGATAACTATATTTAGTATGTGCGTACCTTGCAAGGTCCTCATGCCCGTCAGACAGCTTTCACTTGACCTGGACCTCATTTCATGGATCAGTGAACAAGGAAGTTTTAGTGGTCAAGTCCATATCTCAGATACTATAAGCAATAGGGCTAGTATATTTTGTGTATGGAAGGACTGTTAGATGTACATGTCCAACTGGCAGGTTTCATCTGACCTTGACCTCATTTTCATGGTTCTGTGGTTATAGTTAAGTTTTTATACGACCGCAAAATTTGAAAAAAATTTCATAGTATATTGTCCTGTTTTTCTGATACTTTATGCAATAGGTCTACTATATTTGTTGTATGGAATGACTGTAAGGTGTACATGTCTAGCAGGTAGGTGTCCTCTGACCTTGACCTCATTTTCATGGTTCAGGGGTCAAAGTTAAGATTTTAAGTTTTGGTCTTTTTATTTAATATTATATGCCAAAGGTCAACTATATTTGGTTTATGGAAATATATTATGATTTATATGTCAGTCCCGCAGGTTTTATTTGACCATGACTTCAATTTTACGGTTTATTGCACAGTGTTAAGTTTTTGTGTTTCGGTCTATTTTTCTTAAACTATAAGTATTAGGTCAACTATATTTGTTGTATGGAAGCATTGTTAGCTGTATATGCTTGCCTGGCATGGTTCATCTGACCGTGACCTCATTTTTATGGTTCATTGGTCAATGTTTCATTTTCTTGGTTAATGTTAAGTTTGTGTGACAGTTGTAATAAAGCTTTATATTTAGAACTATCAACATAATATCAATGATTAGTAAAGAAGGCAAGACATTTCAGTGTGTGCACTCTTGTGTTATTCCTTATTATGGGGTACATAAAACCTAAGGGGGTCTTGCAGTGCATATTTTTTATTGGTTTACATTTTACAATTGCAATACCAAAAGTGGTAACAAACTTTAAATGCCTGGCCAAGCCATTTTCAGGGTTTTAATATTTAGCAGAGTAAATTATCAAAGACATGAAATTGGTATTTGCTGCTTCTCCCCTAAGCAGAGAGCACAAAAGAGGATGGCCTCAAATGAGGGAGGTTCTGGGTATTGAAATCCAGCCAAGTCAAAACAAAGACATGGAATTGGTATTTGCAGCTTCTCCCCTATGCAGACTGTATTTAGAATGCTTTTTTTTCGAATGTTGAAGGTTCAAAGTTTGATATCCGGCCAAATCTAAAGAAAGAGATGAAAACTGGTATTTGCTGCTCATCCACTAAGTAGACTGCATTTAGAATGCTGGTCTTCAAATGTGGAAAGTTCTAGATTTGATATGAAGCTGAGTCAAAATTAAAGACATGCAAATTGGTCCTTACAGTACACATCATTTAGGAGCAAAAGCAAACTAGCATGTTAAAAATCTGTCTCAAAAGTGTCCAGCTACTGCAAAGCAGGGAGCTTTCAAAAGTATCAGGAAAAGGTTTTCTCTAAAGCATTACAGCTGCATAGGTTTCTGAATATGAGTGTAATATTTCATAACTCGTAACTGAACATTAACCTCCATCAATGAATCTACTAATTTCCTGAACTAAAAGAAATGAACAGAAAAGAAAACTAGAGGCTCTAAAGAGCCTGTGTCGCTCACCTTGGTCTATGTGCATATTAAACAAAGGACACAAATGGATTCATGACAAAATTGTATTTTGGTGATGGTGATGTGTTTGAAGTTCTTACTTTACTGAACGATTTTGCTTCTTACAATTATATCTATCATGAACTTTGCCCATTAGTAACAGAGAACTATATTTGGTGAAAATTTACATAAATTTACCAAATTAATGAAAATTGTTAAAAATTGACTATAAAGGGCAATAACTCCTTAAGGGGTCAATTGACCATTTAGGTCATGTTGACTTATTTGTAGATCTTACTTTGCTGAACATTATTGCTGTTTACAGTTTATCGCTATCTATAATAGTATTCAAGATAACCAAAAACGGCAAAATTTCTTTAAAAATTACCAATTGGAGGGCAGCAACCCAACAACCAGTTGTCCAATTCATCTGAAAAATTCAGGGCAGATAGATATTGACTTGATTAACAATTTAACTTCTTGTCAGATTTGCTCTAGATGCTTTGGTTTCATAGTTATAAGCAAAAAACTGCATTTTACCCCTATGTTCTATTTTTAGCCGTGGCGGCCATCTTGGTTGAATGGCCAGGTCATCGGACACATTTTTCAAACTAGATACCCCAAAGATGATTGTGGCCTAGTAGTTTCAGTGGAGATTTTGTAAAAGATTACTTAGATTTATGAAAAATGGTTAAAGATTGACTATAAAGGGCAATAACTCCTAAAGGGGTCAACTGACCATTTTGGTCATGTTGACTTATTTGTAGATCTTACTTTGCTGAACATTATTGCTGTTTACAATTTATCTCTATCTATAATAATATTCAAGATAATAACCAAAAACAGCAAAATTTCCTCAAAATTACCAATTCAGGGGCAGCAACCCAACAACCGATTGACCGATTCATCTGAAAATTTCAGGGCAGATAGTTCTTGACCTGATAAACATTTTTATCCCCATGTCAGATTTCCTCAAAATGCTTTGGTTTTTGAGTTATAAGCCAAAAACTGCATTTTACCCCTATGTTCTATTTTTAGGGGTGGCGGCCATCTTGGTTGGTTGACCAGGTCACGCCACACATTTTTTAAACTAGATACCCCAAAGATAATTGTGGCCAAGTTTGGATTAATTTGGCCAAGTAGTTTCAGAGGAGAAGATTTTTGTAAAAGATAACTTTAATTTACGAAAAATGGTTAAAAATTGACTATAAAGGGCAATAACTCCTAAACAGGTCAACTGACCATTTTGGTCATGTTGACTTATTTGTAGATCTTACTTTGCTGAACATTATTGCTGTTTACAGTTTATCTCTATCTATAATAATATTCAAGATAATAACCAAAAACAGCAAAATTTCCTCAAAATTACCAATTCAGGGGCAGCAACCCAACAACCGATTGACCGATTCATCTGAAAATTTTAGGGCAGATAGATCTTGACCTGATAAACATTTTTATCCCATGTCAGATTTCCTCAAAATGCTTTGGTTTTTGAGTTATAAGCCAAAAACTGCATTTTACCCCTTTGTTCTATTTTTAGCCGTGGCGGCCATCTTGGTTGGTTGACCAGGTCACGCCACACATTTTTTAAACTAGATACCCCAAAGATGATTGTGGCCAAGTTTGGATTAATTTGGCCAAGTAGTTTCAGAGGAGAAGATTTTTGTAAAAGATTACTTTAATTAACGAAAAATGGTTAAAAATTGACTATAAAGGGCAATAACTCCTAAACGGGTCAACTGACCATTTTGGTCATGTTGACTTATTTGTAGATCTTACTTTGCTGAACATTATTGCTGTTTACAGTTTATCTCTAACTATAATAATATTCAAGATAATAACCAAAAACAGCAAAATTTCTTCAAAATTACCAATTCAGGGGCAGCAACCCAACAACCGATTGACCGATTCATCTGAAAATTTCAGGGCAGATAGATCTTGACCTGATAAACATTTTTACTCCATGTCAGATTTGCTCTAAATGCTTTGGTTTTTGAGTTATAAGCCAAAAACTGCATTTTACCCCTATGTTCTATTTTTAGCTGTGGCGGCCATCTTGGTTGGTTGACCGGGTCACGCCACACATTTTTTAAACTAGATACCCCAATGATGATTGTGGCCATGTTTGGTTTGATTTGGCCCAGTAGTTTCAGAGGAGAAGATTTTTGTAAAAGTTAACGACGACGGACGCCAAATGATGAGAAAAGCTCACTTGGCCCTTCGGGCCAGGTGAGCTAAAAAAGGTGCTCCGCCAGGCGCAGCTTTATACGACCCCAGTTTCTTAAACCCTGAACAGTTGGGGCAAATTTCAAATTTTTGACATAATATAGGTTTTCGTCGCAAAATAAATGTGGTCAAAGATCTAACAAATCTATCGCACCATACTGTGCAACCGAAAATTTCTTCTTGAAACATTTGAAAACAAGCAATGTAAGGGAGGTAATCAAGTAATCAAACATATACATGTATATAACATTTTTCTTTAAATTTTCATTGCATTATCTCCCTTACACTGCTTTTATATAGTCTGCATTGTCCTTTCACCAGAAAAACCCTTGTTTTCCCCCTTTTTTTGCCACTTATTGCATAATGATTTGAGCCATAACCGCACCATAACCATTCCTTTGTAGTATGAAAACTTGTGGTATAATTTCAAGGAGATTTATACACTGAAACCCAAGTTTTTGACTGAAAACTACAAAAATGTTTATTTGTGCCCATTTTTTACTTACCCCTCACTTATTGAACCCCCCCCCCCCCTCCCCCATGGAGAAAGAACACCAAAAGTCAATTCCAGCATTTATGTTGTAGTAAGAAACCTTGTAGTATAATTTCAGAGAGATCCAAACAGTTATACATAAGTTATTGTCCCAAAACTACAAAAATGCTTGTTTTGGCCCCTTTTCAGCCCTCAATACCTTAATACTGAGACTGTTTGCCCCATAACTCTTAAGCTAAATCCCAACCTTCTACTTTATGGTATGAACATTGTGGTACAATATCAGAGCAATTGAAATACTAATGCACAACTTATTGTCCTGAAAATAAATAAATGCTTGTTCTGGGCCCCTAATTTCTAAACTGTTGGGATCATAACCCTTAAAAATCAATCCAAACCTTCCTTTAGTGGTTACAAACATTGTGTAAAATTTTTATTGATTTCTATTTACTTATACTTAAGTTATTATCTGGAAAGTGGAAACCATCCATCTTCGGACGATGCTGACAACCACGACGACGACAACAACGTGATACCAATATATGACCCAAATTTTTGCGGTTGTATAACAACAAAATTTCTTTGTTCCAAAATTATCGTCCGATTCCCACCAAATTGTATTTAGTGTTGTATCTTTGTTGAAATTTTACAACAATCCCTCTGTTGTAGGATGTTTCATCCCCAAGAGTATTACCAGTTCAGTAATCAGCACTTCAATTGTGTTGAAGTTAAGTATCATTGATACATTAATTTTTCTGTACATCACATCAAGGTTTTTAGAACTTTCTTTTTCAAAGCTGTTCAACTATGTATACAATTTGTCCTTCATTTGAGGGCCAATGATGAGCTAACAGATGAAAAAACAGACAAATGATTATACCTGGTGAATTTTCAGGTTGTTGGCTCATTGATGTTTATTCCACATTTCCTTTTTTTCTTTTTCAAATAAACAATGCAAATGATTATATATATGTTTTGCACTGAGGCTCAGATGTTTAGACACAAACACACACACACCACCATTCAACTTTTAATAAACCTCACTAATGACAAACATAGTATATTTACATGTCAATACAATCTAATTTATCACAGATTCAATTATACAAAATAAATATGAATATTTTTTTTTCTTCATAATATATGGTTCCTTTATAAACTCTAAACTTTACTAATCTTTCTGAATTCAAACTTATCGACCATCTCGTGCTAAGGACACATTTAATTTCTGCTTTAGTACTTCAAAAAAGCTATAGCTTAATTCAAAATCTATTTTAAATTTTTTATTACGGTTGCCATCAGCTATTTCAAATATATGTTCGTGAACATGGAATGAAAGAAATAAAAACCTGAACCAAAATTTCTGCTAATACAGTTTTTAAAATCCCAATCCATATTTAATATTTTGAAATTTAATTCTTAAAAATTTATTAATAACAGTGAAAATATTTGCCTCAGTTTCAACTGTATGCTTTTTACAAATTTATGTTTTAGAGAAGAAACATGCTAGCTAACTGTACAAAAAAGGATAAAAACCTACTGATACCCTGAAAACTTTGACAGTTAGATAAAAATGCCAAAAAAAGTATTTTATAATATTCATAGCACCTATAATGTCACTTTTTGACACTAAAATCATTCCTAAATAAAATGAAATATTACATTATACTTATCAGAAAGGGGGAAACTTGGCATGACATTGTTTGCAACTTATGCCAGTTCTTTTTTTTTTGTTTAATTGGATTTATAGGGAGAAAAATTCATTGCATTTGCAAATTCTATTCTTTTTTTAAATATATCATAAACTTACTGATAGTCATGGATATCATGTTTAACAATGTTTAAGGATCTTTTTTGTTTGATTTCTTATAGTTTGCATCAATGAAATAAAATCAAAACCTGCATTTACTTTAAAAATAAAATAAAAGTTTTATTCCCTGTGTTACAATGAACAAAATAAACAAATACTCAAAAACCTCATCAAAACGAAATCATTGATATTCCTTATATTTTCCAAAACTTTCATGTATTGCATATTATCTTAAGAAAAGCTACATGAGCAACAATTTCAATATTTAAAAAATGAAGACCTCACAAAAATCTATACAATCCTTGACCATAGACATGCACATCTTTTAACACTGGTCATCTAATCTATAGATTCATTAATAATAAATAATGAAAAGGGGAAGTTCATGTGTAATCTACTTTTTAAATGAATAACTTAAGACCCGTTAACATCAACAGTTATAGTTTGTCTCTCAACAAGTTTCCTGAAAAGTCCGTCTGGAATGTCCATTAACTGACTATAACTTCCTATTTCTGATACATGTCCGTGATTTATAACAGCTATCTGGTCAGCAGACTTAATAGTGGACAGACGATGAGCTATTGTTATTACTGTACGACCAACCATCAGTCTTTCTAAAGCTTCATGTACTAAATATTCACTCTCAGCATCTAAGGCACTAAAATATACAATGAATAATTTATAGAACAATGCTCTCAAAGTTGTCTTACAAAATATTTTCTATTAAAAAAACTGAAGTTCAATTATACACAGAGGTCATATGGAACATAATGTAAGTTTCATTTTGAAGCTGTACATCAATAATTAATATGTCTTTTAAATGTCTAGATATTTTGGTACACAATGCCACATTAACATGAACTTGATCATAGTTCTCTCTACCTGAACAACATGCAAACTTGATTTGTAACTCATGTCTTTTGTTATATTATGATAATGTCATTGTTTGGTATTTTTTTTAGATAGCAAATATTCGATAGTCTCTGTGAGAATTATTCAAAACTTGTGTAAATTCATGACAATTGAGAGTTGGGTTGTCTCATTAATATTTACCCTAATCATAAAAAAGAAACTTTAAAATTCTGTTAATTGGACACATAAAAGGGGGTCTCATGACCTTGCTACTAATTTGTCAGATTCCTGTATCCCGCTTACACTATGTATGTAAGCAATTCTCATTTTTTTTGTAATTTCCCGTGTCCCACTGGACTAAATTTCCCGTTTTCACTGCACAATAATTTGACTTTCATGTGTCAGGCTTACAAAAAATCGACAATTCGACGTCTCGCTTAGTCACCCAACCTTTTTGTGTACTAAATCATGAAAGTCAGAAAAAAATATCAAGTGTTTCGTAACTTTCGTTGAATGTTTTCTTGTGTTTTGTCAATGAGATGAGACATTAAAGCTAGTAAAGTAATACTGAAGTTCGTGTATTTGTGATTTACGATTATTACAATGACATTTCAGTTATATCTCGTCAAATTTCTATTATGGATTAAATCTTACCTGGTTGCTTCATCAAGAATAAGAATTTTTGGATTCTGCAATAAAAATATATAAACTATGTATACTGGTGTATATTATATTGCAAATTGCTGAACTTGTAACTGATACATAAAAGTAAAAAAAAAAGGAATATTTGTAAAATTCAGACATATAAATCCCAAATTTATAAAAGTTGCCTATTCTTGAAGTCTAAATGCTTATGTTCATGTTCATTTTTTTATGTGTCTTAGGGATGACAAGAGTAGATAGCTCCTTACCAGAGAAATTTTATCAGTAAATTTCAATATAAAATCATTTTTAGGAATAAAACATATTTTTGTGTTTTTTGAGTTTAGTATGATGTCCATTATCACTGAACTAGTATACATATTTGTTGAGGGGCCAGCTGAAGGACTCCTCTGGATGTGGGAGTTTCTGGCTGCATTGAAGACGCATTGGTTGTTGTCTGTTCTATGGTCGGGTTGTTGTCTCTTTGACACATTCCCCATTTCCATTCTCAATTTTATTTTAGGTGTAAAGCAGACAACTTTCCAAAAATAGACTTCATCATTTGTAATTAAGTTTGTTACCTTAAGGATCGCTCTGGCTATTGCAACTCTTTGTCTTTGTCCCCCTATTAAATAGACATACATACATATAAGTTTTCGCAGTGCAAAATTGAATTCAAAAAATATTTCATACAATAAATATACTATATAACATCTATTAAAAGTTATTGCAAATTTTTTGTACAGGACTAGTAAAAGATACAAATTTTCATGGATTGAGGAAAAATAACATTATTATATAATAATGTTTCAGTGGGATTGGATCCTGCTTACACTTTTCAACCCGCCACATGCTGTATGAATGTGCCTGTCCCAAGTCAGGATACTGTAATTCAGTAGCAGTAGTTGTCATTTGCTGCTGTGTTACATATTTGGTTTTTTTCTTCATTTTTTGTACATTAATTAGGTCAATAGTTTTCTAATTTCAATTGTGTTCATTTGTCATATCAAGGGCTTTTATATACAGGACTTACTATGCACTTAGGGCTTGTTGTAGGCTGTACAGTGACATAAAGTTGACAATTTCTGTGCCATTTGGTCTCTTGTGATCATGAAGAGTTATCTCATTGGCAATCATACCACATCTTCTTTTTTAAATAGTTAGCAAGTGAATGTCCAAAACTTCTCATTTTTATGTGAAACAATACCTGACAAAGTCTGTCCTCTTTCTCCGACCATTGTGTTGAATTTATCTGGGAATGAGTTGATAAAATGATATGCATTGGCTTTCTTTGCTGCCTCGTAAATCTCCTCATCTGTAACTGTGGTAGGGTCTAGTGAGCCATAGGCTATGTTATCTCTTACTGAACATGAAAATAATACAGGCTCCTGAAAAACCATGAAATTTCTATGTATGAATTAATTGGATAAGAACTCCAAATTATAAACAAACACTGGCTATATTGAAATGAAAAATAAACAGTATAATAGAAAATTTTATGACAATTATGCAAAATGAACGTATCTAAGTGCTGAATACATGCACTCAGTATATAAACATTTATAACAAAGACTTTCGGAACAGTTTTTTAAGAATAATCATTCACTTTTCTACTGATCAATATATCGTAAGGCACAAACCTGCCAGACAATATTACTCAATGAAAATGCAATAACCCTTTTGTTACATATATGTACAAAATAAATAAAACCTTATTAAGTACTATATTTACCTGACTAACAGTTCCTATCTGACCCCTTAGCCAGGTAGGATCTATCTTTTTTATATCTTCACCATCTAATGTTACTGAACCTAGATTAAAGTAAAAAAAAAAAATTATTTCAAAATGGCTTCATCCTTTGATGAATTCAAAAATATAAATTTGCAGAATTTCCTTTTTTGGAATACACAGAGATCAATGACATAGAAAATTTTAGCAAATAACAAGCTCTAGGTCTTAATCACACGTAGACTCCCCAAACTGCAATAAATTAATAGTTAAGAGAGACCACTAGAAGAAGACCCTATTTCAGTATTTAAATTTCATTTTCACCAATGTTGTAGCTGCTTTGGTAACATATTTTTGAGAAGAATCATTATGCTTCAACAGTGATGAAATAAAAATATATTAAATAATTTAAACTGCTTTTGTTAACAGTTGTTATGACATTTTATCGGACTATAGATAAAATATCACGTTGTGATTGGTTAAACGCCGTCACGTGGTGACCCCCTATGAGACCGTAGGGGGTTAGTAGGTTTCATAGGGGGTTTATGACGCGTTAATGGCGACGTCATCTATTAATGTTGTTGCGTTTTGTTGTTTATTTTTCAACAAAACGACGCAAAAAATCCGATAAATTCGTTATACGGTTAACTACTGACCCCCTACGGATCCATAGAGGGTGAATAAAATTCATAGGGAATCGGCCTCCGGCCTCATCCCCTATGGATTTTACTAACCCTCTATGGATCCATATTGGGTCAGTAGCGAACCATATAACTTATAATATTGTCTCAGCCGAAATGAAAAAAAACAACATACCAGTATTTCAATTTCTAGCTGATATGGTAACATAGCTTTATGAGGAACATAATATCTCAGAGGTAAATAAAAAATGTTTACATGTTGCTATGGTAACATACCTTGTGAAGGGTCATAATATCTCAGTAGTAAGGATCCAACCGTTGATTTCCCTGAACCACTTGGACCAACGACAGCAGTAATGGACCCTGATGGTACTAATAATGATAATTTATCAAATATCACAACATCTTCTCTGGAAGGGTAGATAAATCGGACGTCAGTAAATTGTATATTACCTATTACTGGTGAAGTTGGAATAAGACCACCTGTTAAAATAATAAATATTTTAATTATCAATGGTTTTATTCATCTTCATTTCACAAGTTCAATAAGACTGCAGATATTAAAATGAAACTCTAATGCTAAGTTCTTTGTAATGTGCATTTTGATTGGCCACATTTTGAGAAGTTAAATCTATGGTATACAGATAAAATGAAAACGTCATCAATGTTTTGATAATAGGTATTTCAAAAATAATAATGCATGGCTTTGCATAATAATCAATAAAAAAGTATCAAACTATAATCCATCGTATTAAAATATATATGTATATATAAAAACTTTTAGAATAATTACATATGATCAAACAGTGATTTATAAAACAGTTTAAAATTGCATATTATTAGTAGAAATACTTACAAGTGCATTATAATTTAACAAATAATAAAGTTGATTTAATAAAAACTAAAAGTTTTGAAATATTTCCATCATAAATTACCACCTGGATGATATCAACCTGTAATAACTACACCTAAATACAAACCATGTACTGGTATAGAAGAAGTTCTGTCTGTTAATTCCCACAATCTAGTACTAGCACCTAGTCCCTTCATCATCTCTGAGTAAAATGATGTCATTCCTGGAAAAAGAAAGAAAAATCAATTATCTGACATAAAATAATCTAACAAAAAGATAAATCACAAAAATACTGTACTCATAGAAAAATATGAAATAGAATGTCCCTAATCAAATGGCAAAATCAAAACCTCGAACACATCAAACACATCAAACAAATTGATAGCAACTGTCATATTGGTACAGGCATTTTTATATGTAGAACATACTTGAAACCTTCCAGTTTAATTGAGTTTACCCATTGTTTGTGCTTAGTTCAGTGGTTGTTGTTGGTTCATGTCACATATTTGTTTTTTTCAAAAAATGTTTTGTTCTAAATTAAGGGGCTTTTTTAAGCAAACCATGAGGTATGGGTTTTCTCATTGTTGAAGGCTGTACAGTTTCCAATACTTGTTAACACCTACTGAGATCTGATACTTACCTCCTAGAGAAGCACCAATGTAGGCAGCATACAACAAGAATGCAGAGAGATCACCAACTGAGATTTGAGACTTACCTCCTAGAGAAACACCAATGTAGGCAGCATACAACAAGAATGCAGAGAGATCACCAACTGAGATTTAAGACTTACCTCCTAAAGAAACACCAATGTAAGCAGCATACAACAAGAATGCAGAGAGATCACCAACTGAGATTTAAGACTTACCTCCTAGAGAAACACCAATTTAAGCAGCATACAACAAGAATGCAGAGAGATCACCAACTGAGATTTGAGACTTACCTCCTAGAGAAACACCAATGTAGGCAGCATACAACAAGAATGCAGAGAGATCACCAACTGAGATTTAAGACTTACCTCCTAAAGAAACACCAATGTAGGCAGCATAAAACAAGAATACAGAGAGATCACCAACTGAGATTTGAGACTTACCTCCTAGAGAAGCACCAATGTAGGCAGCATACAACAAGCATGCAGAGAGATCACCAACTGAGATTTTAGACTTACCTCCTAAAGAAACACCAATGTAGGCAGCATACAACAAGAATGCAGAGATATCACCAACTGAGATTTAAGACTTACCTCCTAAAGAAACACCAATGTAGGCAGCATACAACAAGAATGCAGAGATATCACCAACTACGATTTGAGACTAACCTCCTAAAGAAACACCAATGTAGGCAGCATACAACAAGAATGCAGAGATATCACCAACTGAGATTTGAGATTTACCTCCTAAAGAAACACCAATGTAGGCAGCATACAACAAGAAGGCAGAGAGATCTCAAACTGAGATTTAAGACTTACCTCCTTAAGAAACACCAATGTAGGCAACATACAACAAGAATGCAGAGAGATCACCAACTGAGATTTAAGACTTACCTCCTAAAGAAACACCAATGTAGGCAACATACAACAAGAATGCAGAGAGATCACAACTGAGATTTAAGACTTACCTCCTAGAGAAACACCAATGTAAGCAGCATACCACAATAATGCAGAGAGATCACAAACTGAGATTTAAGACTTACCTCCTAAAGAAACACCAATGTAGGCAGCATACAACAAGAATACAGAGATTACCAACTGATATTTAAGACTTACCTCCTAAAGAAACACCAATATAGGCAGCATACAAGAAGAATGCAGAGAGATCAACAACTGAGATTTGAGACTTACCTCCTAAAGAAACACCAATGTAAGCAGCATACAACAAGAATGCAGAGAGATCAACAACTGAGATTTGAGACTTACCTCCTAGAGAAACACCAATGTAGGCAGCATACAACAAGAATGCAAAGAGATCAACAACTGAGATTTGAGACTTACCTCCTAAAGAAACACCAATGTAGGCAGCATACAACAAGAATGCAGAGAGATCACCAACTGAGATTTGAGACTTACCTCCTAAAGAAACACCAATGTAAGCAGCATACAACAAGAATGCAGAGAGATCACCAACTGAGATTTGAGACTTACCTCCTAGAGAAACACCAATGTAGGCAGCATACAACAAGAAGGCAGAGAGATCACAAACTGAGATTTAAGACTTACCTCCTTAAGAAACACCAATGTAGGCAACATACAACAAGAATGCAGAGAGATCACCAACTGAGATTTAAGACTTACCTCCTAAAGAAACACCAATGTAGGCAACATACAACAAGAATGCAGAGAGATCACCAACTGAGATTTAAGACTTACCTCCTAGAGAAATACCAATGTAAGCAGCATACCACAATAATGCAGAAAGATCACAAACTGAGATTTAAGACTTACCTCCTAAAGAAACACCAATGTAGGCAGCATACAACAAGAATACGGAGAGATTACCAACTGATATTTAAGACTTACCTCCTAAAGAAACACCAATATAGGCAGCATACAAGAAGAATGCAGAGAGATCAACAACTGAGATTTGAGACTTACCTCCTAGAGAAACACCAATGTAAGCAGCATACCACAATAATGCAGAGAGATCACAAACTGAGATTTAAGACTTACCTCCTAAAGAAACACCAATGTAGGCAGCATACAACAAGAATACGGAGAGATTACCAACTGATATTTAAGACTTACCTCCTTAAGAAACACCAATGTAGGCAGCATACAACAAGAATACGGAGAGATTACCAACTGATATTTAAGACTTACCTCCTAAAGAAACACCAATATAGGCAGCATACAAGAAGAATGCAGAGAGATCAACAACTGAGATTTGAGACTTACCTCCTAGAGAAACACCAATGTAAGCAGCATACCACAATAATGCAGAGAGATCACAAACTGAGATTTAAGACTTACCTCCTAAAGAAACACCAATGTAAGCAGCATACAACAAGAATGCAGAGAGATCAACAACTGAGATTTGAGACTTACCTCCTAGAGAAACACCAATGTAGGCAGCATACAACAAGAATGCAAAGAGATCAACAACTGAGATTTGAGACTTACCTCCTAAAGAAACACCAATATAGGCAGCATACAAGAAGAATGCAGAGAGATCAACAACTGAGATTTGAGACTTACCTCCTAAAGAAACACCAATGTAAGCAGCATACAACAAGAATGCAGAGAGATCAACAACTGAGATTTGAGACTTACCTCCAAGAGAAACACCAATGTAGGCAGCATACAACAAGAATGCAAAGAGATCAACAACTGAGATTTGAGACTTACCTCCTAAAGAAACACCAATGTAGGCAGCATACAACAAGAATGCAGAGAGATCACCAACTGAGATTTGAGACTTACTTCCTAAAGAAACACCAATGTAGGCAGCATACAACAAGAATGCAGAGAGATCACCGGTGAACTGAGATTTGAGACTAACCTCCTAAAGAAACACCAATGTAGGCAGTATACAACAAGAATGCAGAGATATCACCAACTGAGATTTGACACTTACCTCCTAGAGAAACACCAATTTAGGCAGCATACAACAAGAATGCAGAGATCACCAACTGAGATTTGAGACTTACCTCCTAAAGAAACACCAATGTAAGCAGCATACAACAAGAATGCAGAGAGATCACCAACTGAGATTTAAGACTTACCTCCTAGAGAAACACCAATGTAGGCAGCATACAACAAGAATGCAGAGAGATCAACAACTGAGATTTGAGACTTATCTCCTAGAGAAACACCAATGTAGGCAGCATACAACAAGAATGCAGAGAGATCACCAACTGAGATTTACGACTTACCTCCTAGAGAAACACCAATGTAGGCAGCATACAACAAGAATGCAGAGAGATCACCAACTGAGATTTACGACTTACCTCCTAGGGAAACACCAATGTAGGCAGCATACAACAAGAATGCAGAGAGATCACCAACTGAGATTTGAGACTTACTTCCTAAAGAAACACCAATGTAGGCAGTATACAACAAGAATGCAGAGAGATCACCAACTGAGATTTGAGACTAACCTCCTAAAGAAACACCAATGTAGGCAGCATACAACAAGAATGCAGAGATATCACCAATTGAGATTTGACACTTACCTCCTAGAGAAACACCAATTTAGGCAGCATACAACAAGAATGCAGAGAGATCACCAACTGAGATTTGAGACTTACCTCCTAGAGAAACACCAATGTAGGCAGCATACAACAATAATGCAGAGAGATCAACAACTGAGATTTGAGACTTACCTCCTAGAGAAGCACCAATTTAGGCAGCATACAACAAGGATGCAGAGAGATCACCAACTGAGATTTGAGACTTACCTCCTAAAGAAACACCAATGTAAGCAGCATACAACAAGAATGCAGAGAGATCACCAACTGAGATTTGAGACTTACCTCCTTGAGAAACACCAATGTAGGCAGCATACAACAAGAATGCAGAGAGATCACCAACTGAGATTTGAGACTTACCTCCAAAAGAAACACCAATGTAGGCAGCATAAAACAAGAATGCAGAGAGATCACCAACTGAGATTTGAGACTTACCTCCTAGAGAAGCACCAATGTAGGCAGCATACAACAAGAATGCAGAGAGATCACCAACTGAGATTTTAGACTTACCTCCTAAAGAAACACCAATGTAGGCAGCATACAACAAGAATGCAGAGAGATCACCAACTGAGATTTGAGACTTACCTCCTAAAGAAACACCAATGTAAGCAGCATACAACAAGAATGCAGAGAGATCACCAACTGAGATTTGAGACTTACCTCCTTGAGAAACACCAATGTAGGCAGCATACAACAAGAATGCAGAGAGATCACCAACTGAGACTTAAAATTACCTCCTAAAGAAACACCAATGTAGGCAGCATAAAACAAGAATACAGAGAGATCACCAACTGAGATTTGAGACTTACCTCCTAGAGAAGCACCAATGTAGGCAGCATACAACAAGAATGCAGAGGGATCACCAACTGAGATTTTAGACTTACCTCCTAAAGAAACACCAATGTAGGCAGCATACAACAAGAATGCAGAGATATCACCAACTGAGATTTAAGACTTACCTCCTAAAGAAACACCAATGTAGGCAGCATACAACAAGAATGCAGAGAGATCACCAACTGAGATTTGAGACTAACCTCCTAAAGAAACACCAATGTAGGCAGCATACAACAAGAATGCAGAGATATCACCAACTGAGATTTGACACTTACCTCCTAGAGAAACACCAATTTAGGCAGCATACAACAAGAATGCAGAGAGATCACCAACTGAGATTTGAGACTTACCTCCTAGAGAAACACCAATGTAGGCAACATACAACAAAAATGCAGAGAGATCACCAACTGAGATTTGAGACTAACCTCCTAAAGAAACACCAATGTAGGCAGCATACAACAAGAATGCAGAGATATCACCAACTGAGATTTGAGACTTACCTCCTAAAGAAACACCAATGTAGGCAGCATACAACAAGAATGCAGAGAGATCACCAACTGAGATTTGAGACTTACCTCCTAGAGAAACACCAATGTAAGCAGCATACAACAAGAATGCAGAGAGATCACAAACTGAGATTTAAGACTTACCTCCTTAAGAAACACCAATGTAGGCAACATACAACAAGAATGCAGAGAGATCACCAACTGAGATTTAAGACTTACCTCCTAAAGAAACACCAATGTAGGCAACATACAACAAGAATGCAGAGAGATCACCAACTGAGATTTAAGACTTACCTCCTAAAGAAACACCAATGTAGGCAACATACAACAAGAATGCAGAGAGATCACCAACTGAGATTTAAGACTTACCTCCTAGAGAAACACCAATGTAAGCAGCATACCACAATAATGCAGAGAGATCACAAACTGAGATTTAAGAATTATCTCCTAAAGAAACACCAATGTAGGCAGCATACAACAAGAATACAGAGAGATTACCAACTGATATTTAAGACTTACCTCCTAAAGAAACACCAATATAGGCAGCATACAACAAGAATGCAGAGAGATCAACAACTGAGATTTGAGACTTACCTCCTAGAGAAACACCAATGTAGGCAGCATACAACAAGAAGGCAGAGAGATCACAAACTGAGATTTAAGACTTACCTCCTTAAGAAACACCAATGTAGGCAACATACAACAAGAATGCAGAGAGATCACCAACTGAGATTTAAGACTTACCTCCTAAAGAAACACCAATGTAGACAACATACAACAAGAATGCAGAGAGATCACCAACTGAGATTTAAGACTTACCTCCTAGAGAAATACCAATGTAAGCAGCATACCACAATAATGCAGAAAGATCACAAACTGAGATTTAAGACTTACCTCCTAAAGAAACACCAATGTAGGCAGCATACAACAAGAATACGGAGAGATTACCAACTGATATTTAAGACTTACCTCCTAAAGAAACACCAATATAGGCAGCATACAAGAAGAATGCAGAGAGATCAACAACTGAGATTTGAGACTTACCTCCTAGAGAAACACCAATGTAAGCAGCATACCACAATAATGCAGAGAGATCACCAACTGAGATTTAAGACTTACCTCCTAAAGAAACACCAATGTAGGCAGCATACAACAAGAATGCAGAGAGATCACCAACTGAGATTTGAGACTTACCTCCTAAAGAAACACCAATGTAAGCAGCATACAACAAGAATGCAGAGAGATCACCAACTGAGATTTGAGACTTACCTCCTTGAGAAACACCAATGTAGGCAGCATACAACAAGAATGCAGAGAGATCACCAACTGAGACTTAAAATTACCTCCTAAAGAAACACCAATGTAGGCAGCATAAAACAAGAATACAGAGAGATCACCAACTGAGATTTGAGACTTACCTCCTAGAGAAGCACCAATGTAGGCAGCATACAACAAGAATGCAGAGGGATCACCAACTGAGATTTTAGACTTACCTCCTAAAGAAACACCAATGTAGGCAGCATACAACAAGAATGCAGAGATATCACCAACTGAGATTTAAGACTTACCTCCTAAAGAAACACCAATGTAGGCAGCATACAACAAGAATGCAGAGAGATCACCAACTGAGATTTGAGACTAACCTCCTAAAGAAACACCAATGTAGGCAGCATACAACAAGAATGCAGAGATATCACCAACTGAGATTTGACACTTACCTCCTAGAGAAACACCAATTTAGGCAGCATACAACAAGAATGCAGAGAGATCACCAACTGAGATTTGAGACTTACCTCCTAGAGAAACACCAATGTAGGCAACATACAACAAAAATGCAGAGAGATCACCAACTGAGATTTGAGACTAACCTCCTAAAGAAACACCAATGTAGGCAGCATACAACAAGAATGCAGAGATATCACCAACTGAGATTTGAGACTTACCTACTAAAGAAACACCAATGTAGGCAGCATACAACAAGAATGCAGAGAGATCACCAACTGAGATTTGAGACTTACCTCCTAGAGAAACACCAATGTAAGCAGCATACAACAAGAATGCAGAGAGATCACAAACTGAGATTTAAGACTTACCTTCTTAAGAAACACCAATGTAGGCAACATACAACAAGAATGCAGAGAGATCACCAACTGAGATTTAAGACTTACCTCCTAAAGAAACACCAATGTAGGCAACATACAACAAGAATGCAGAGAGATCACCAACTGAGATTTAAGACTTACCTCCTAGAGAAACACCAATGTAAGCAGCATACCACAATAATGCAGAGAGATCACAAACTGAGATTTAAGAATTACCTCCTAAAGAAACACCAATGTAGGCAGCATACAACAAGAATACAGAGAGATTACCAACTGATATTTAAGACTTACCTCCTAAAGAAACACCAATATAGGCAGCATACAACAAGAATGCAGAGAGATCAACAACTGAGATTTGAGACTTACCTCCTAGAGAAACACCAATGTAGGCAGCATACAACAAGAAGGCAGAGAGATCACAAACTGAGATTTAAGACTTACCTCCTTAAGAAACACCAATGTAGGCAACATACAACAAGAATGCAGAGAGATCACCAACTGAGATTTAAGACTTACCTCCTAAAGAAACACCAATGTAGGCAACATACAACAAGAATGCAGAGAGATCACCAACTGAGATTTAAGACTTACCTCCTAGAGAAATACCAATGTAAGCAGCATACCACAATAATGCAGAAAGATCACAAACTGAGATTTAAGACTTACCTCCTAAAGAAACACCAATGTAGGCAGCATACAACAAGAATACGGAGAGATTACCAACTGATATTTAAGACTTACCTCCTAAAGAAACACCAATATAGGCAGCATACAAGAAGAATGCAGAGAGATCAACAACTGAGATTTGAGACTTACCTCCTAGAGAAACACCAATGTAAGCAGCATACCACAATAATGCAGAGAGATCACAAACTGAGATTTAAGACTTACCTCCTAAAGAAACACCAATGTAGGCAGCATACAACAAGAATACGGAGAGATTACCAACTGATATTTAAGACTTACCTCCTTAAGAAACACCAATGTAGGCAGCATACAACAAGAATACGGAGAGATTACCAACTGATATTTAAGACTTACCTCCTAAAGAAACACCAATATAGGCAGCATACAAGAAGAATGCAGAGAGATCAACAACTGAGATTTGAGACTTACCTCCTAGAGAAACACCAATGTAAGCAGCATACCACAATAATGCAGAGAGATCACAAACTGAGATTTAAGACTTACCTCCTAAAGAAACACCAATGTAAGCAGCATACAACAAGAATGCAGAGAGATCAACAACTGAGATTTGAGACTTACCTCCTAGAGAAACACCAATGTAGGCAGCATACAACAAGAATGCAAAGAGATCAACAACTGAGATTTGAGACTTACCTCCTTAAGAAACACCAATATAGGCAGCATACAAGAAGAATGCAGAGAGATCAACAACTGAGATTTGAGACTTACCTCCTAAAGAAACACCAATGTAAGCAGCATACAACAAGAATGCAGAGAGATCAACAACTGAGATTTGAGACTTACCTCCAAGAGAAACACCAATGTAGGCAGCATACAACAAGAATGCAAAGAGATCAACAACTGAGATTTGAGACTTACCTCCTAAAGAAACACCAATGTAGGCAGCATACAACAAGAATGCAGAGAGATCACCAACTGAGATTTGAGACTTACTTCCTAAAGAAACACCAATGTAGGCAGCATACAACAAGAATGCAGAGAGATCACCGGTGAACTGAGATTTGAGACTAACCTCCTAAAGAAACACCAATGTAGGCAGTATACAACAAGAATGCAGAGATATCACCAACTGAGATTTGACACTTACCTCCTAGAGAAACACCAATTTAGGCAGCATACAACAAGAATGCAGAGATCACCAACTGAGATTTGAGACTTACCTCCTAAAGAAACACCAATGTAAGCAGCATACAACAAGAATGCAGAGAGATCACCAACTGAGATTTAAGACTTACCTCCTAGAGAAACACCAATGTAGGCAGCATACAACAAGAATGCAGAGAGATCAACAACTGAGATTTGAGACTTATCTCCTAGAGAAACACCAATGTAGGCAGCATACAACAAGAATGCAGAGAGATCACCAACTGAGATTTACGACTTACCTCCTAGAGAAACACCAATGTAGGCAGCATACAACAAGAATGCAGAGAGATCACCAACTGAGATTTACGACTTACCTCCTAGAGAAACACCAATGTAGGCAGCATACAACAAGAATGCAGAGAGATCACCAACTGAGATTTGAGACTTACTTCCTAAAGAAACACCAATGTAGGCAGTATACAACAAGAATGCAGAGAGATCACCAACTGAGATTTGAGACTAACCTCCTAAAGAAACACCAATGTAGGCAGCATACAACAAGAATGCAGAGATATCACCAATTGAGATTTGACACTTACCTCCTAGAGAAACACCAATTTAGGCAGCATACAACAAGAATGCAGAGAGATCACCAACTGAGATTTGAGACTTACCTCCTAGAGAAGCACCAATGTAGGCAGCATACAACAATAATGCAGAGAGATCAACAACTGAGATTTGAGACTTACCTCCTAGAGAAGCACCAATTTAGGCAGCATACAACAAGGATGCAGAGAGATCACCAACTGAGATTTGAGACTTACCTCCTAAAGAAACACCAATGTAAGCAGCATACAACAAGAATGCAGAGAGATCACCAACTGAGATTTGAGACTTACCTCCTTGAGAAACACCAATGTAGGCAGCATACAACAAGAATGCAGAGAGATCACCAACTGAGATTTGAGACTTACCTCCTAAAGAAACACCAATGTAGGCAGCATAAAACAAGAATGCAGAGAGATCACCAACTGAGATTTGAGACTTACCTCCTAGAGAAGCACCAATGTAGGCAGCATACAACAAGAATGCAGAGAGATCACCAACTGAGATTTTAGACTTACCTCCTAAAGAAACACCAATGTAGGCAGCATACAACAAGAATGCAGAGAGATCACCAACTGAGATTTGAGACTTACCTCCTAAAGAAACACCAATGTAGGCAACATACAACAAGAATGCAGAGAGATCACCAACTGAGATTTAAGACTTACCTCCTAGAGAAATACCAATGTAAGCAGCATACCACAATAATGCAGAAAGATCACAAACTGAGATTTAAGACTTACCTCCTAAAGAAACACCAATGTAGGCAGCATACAACAAGAATACGGAGAGATTACCAACTGATATTTAAGACTTACCTCCTTAAGAAACACCAATGTAGGCAGCATACAACAAGAATACGGAGAGATTACCAACTGATATTTAAGACTTACCTCCTAAAGAAACACCAATATAGGCAGCATACAAGAAGAATGCAGAGAGATCAACAACTGAGATTTGAGACTTACCTCCTAGAGAAACACCAATGTAAGCAGCATACCACAATAATGCAGAGAGATCACAAACTGAGATTTAAGACTTACCTCCTAAAGAAACACCAATGTAAGCAGCATACAACAAGAATGCAGAGAGATCAACAACTGAGATTTGAGACTTACCTCCTAGAGAAACACCAATGTAGGCAGCATACAACAAGAATGCAAAGAGATCAACAACTGAGATTTGAGACTTACCTCCTAAAGAAACACCAATATAGGCAGCATACAAGAAGAATGCAGAGAGATCAACAACTGAGATTTGAGACTTATCTCCTAGAGAAACACCAATGTAAGCAGCATACAACAAGAATGCAGAGAGATCAACAACTGAGATTTGAGACTTACCTCCAAGAGAAACACCAATGTAGGCAGCATACAACAAGAATGCAAAGAGATCAACAACTGAGATTTGAGACTTACCTCCTAAAGAAACACCAATGTAGGCAGCATACAACAAGAATGCAGAGAGATCACCAACTGAGATTTGAGACTTACTTCCTAAAGAAACACCAATGTAGGCAGCATACAACAAGAATGCAGAGAGATCACCGGTGAACTGAGATTTGAGACTAACCTCCTAAAGAAACACCAATGTAGGCAGTATACAACAAGAATGCAGAGATATCACCAACTGAGATTTGACACTTACCTCCTAGAGAAACACCAATTTAGGCAGCATACAACAAGAATGCAGAGATCACCAACTGAGATTTGAGACTTACCTCCTAAAGAAACACCAATGTAAGCAGCATACAACAAGAATGCAGAGAGATCACCAACTGAGATTTAAGACTTACCTCCTAGAGAAACACCAATGTAGGCAGCATACAACAAGAATGCAGAGAGATCAACAACTGAGATTTGAGACTTATCTCCTAGAGAAACACCAATGTAGGCAGCATACAACAAGAATGCAGAGAGATCACCAACTGAGATTTACGACTTACCTCCTAGAGAAACACCAATGTAGGCAGCATACAACAAGAATGCAGAGAGATCACCAACTGAGATTTACGACTTACCTCCTAGAGAAACACCAATGTAGGCAGCATACAACAAGAATGCAGAGAGATCACCAACTGAGATTTGAGACTTACTTCCTAAAGAAACACCAATGTAGGCAGTATACAACAAGAATGCAGAGAGATCACCAACTGAGATTTGAGACTAACCTCCTAAAGAAACACCAATGTAGGCAGCATACAACAAGAATGCAGAGATATCACCAATTGAGATTTGACACTTACCTCCTAGAGAAACACCAATTTAGGCAGCATACAACAAGAATGCAGAGAGATCACCAACTGAGATTTGAGACTTACCTCCTAGAGAAACACCAATGTAGGCAGCATACAACAATAATGCAGAGAGATCAACAACTGAGATTTGAGACTTACCTCCTAGAGAAGCACCAATTTAGGCAGCATACAACAAGGATGCAGAGAGATCACCAACTGAGATTTGAGACTTACCTCCTAAAGAAACACCAATGTAAGCAGCATACAACAAGAATGCAGAGAGATCACCAACTGAGATTTGAGACTTACCTCCTTGAGAAACACCAATGTAGGCAGCATACAACAAGAATGCAGAGAGATCACCAACTGAGATTTGAGACTTACCTCCTAAAGAAACACCAATGTAGGCAGCATAAAACAAGAATGCAGAGAGATCACCAACTGAGATTTGAGACTTACCTCCTAGAGAAGCACCAATGTAGGCAGCATACAACAAGAATGCAGAGAGATCACCAACTGAGATTTTAGACTTACCTCCTAAAGAAACACCAATGTAGGCAGCATACAACAAGAATGCAGAGAGATCACCAACTGAGATTTGAGACTTACCTCCTAAAGAAACACCAATGTAAGCAGCATACAACAAGAATGCAGAGAGATCACCAACTGAGATTTGAGACTTACCTCCTAAAGAAACACCAATGTAGGCAGCATAAAACAAGAATGCAGAGAGATCACCAACTGAGATTTGAGACTTACCTCCTAGAGAAGCACCAATGTAGGCAGCATACAACAAGAATGCAGAGAGATCACCAACTGAGATTTTAGACTTACCTCCTAAAGAAACACCAATGTAGGCAGCATACAACAAGAATGCAGAGAGATCACCAACTGAGATTTGAGACTTACCTCCTAAAGAAACACCAATGTAAGCAGCATACAACAAGAATGCAGAGAGATCACCAACTGAGATTTGAGACTTACCTCCTTGAGAAACACCAATGTAGGCAGCATACAACAAGAATGCAGATAGATCACCAACTGAGACTTAAAATTACCTCCTAAAGAAACACCAATGTAGGCAGCATAAAACAAGAATACAGAGAGATCACCAACTGAGATTTGAGACTTACCTCCTAGAGAAGCACCAATGTAGGCAGCATACAACAAGAATGCAGAGGGATCACCAACTGAGATTTTAGACTTACTCCTAAAGAAACACCAATGTAGGCAGCATACAACAAGAATGCAGAGATATCACCAACTGAGATTTAAGACTTACCTCCTAAAGAAACACCAATGTAGGCAGCATACAACAAGAATGCAGAGAGATCACCAACTGAGATTTGAGACTAACCTCCTAAAGAAACACCAATGTAGGCAGCATACAACAAGAATGCAGAGATATCACCAACTGAGATTTGACACTTACCTCCTAGAGAAACACCAATTTAGGCAGCATACAACAAGAATGCAGAGAGATCACCAACTGAGATTTGAGACTTACCTCCTAGAGAAACACAAATGTAGGCAACATACAACAAAAATGCAGAGAGATCACCAACTGAGATTTGAGACTAACCTCCTAAAGAAACACCAATGTAGGCAGCATACAACAAGAATGCAGAGATATCACCAACTGAGATTTGAGACTTACCTCCTAAAGAAACACCAATGTAGGCAGCATACAACAAGAATGCAGAGAGATCACCAACTGAGATTTGAGACTTACCTCCTAGAGAAACACCAATGTAAGCAGCATACAACAAGAATGCAGAGAGATCACAAACTGAGATTTAAGACTTACCTCCTTAAGAAACACCAATGTAGGCAACATACAACAAGAATGCAGAGAGATTACCAACTGATATTTAAGACTTACCTCCTAAAGAAACACCAATATAGGCAGCATACAACAAGAATGCAGAGAGATCAACAACTGAGATTTGAGACTTACCTCCTAAAGAAGCACCAATGTAGGCAGCATACAACAAGAATACAGAGAGATCACCAACTGAGATTTGAGACTAACCTCCTAAAGAAACACCAATGTAGGCAGCATTCAACAAGAATGCAGAGAGATCACCAACTGAGATTTGAGACTTACCTCCTAGAGAAACACCAATGTAGGCAGCATACAACAAGAATGCAGAGAGATCACCAACTGAGATTTGAGACTTACTTCCTAAAGAAACACCAATGTAGGCAGCATACAACAAGAATGCAGAGAGATCACCAACTGAGATTTACGACTTACCTCCTAGAGAAACACCAATGTAGGCAGCATACAACAAGAATGCAGAGAGATCACCAACTGAGATTTGAGACTAACCTCCTAAAGAAACACCAATGTAGGCAGCATACAACAAGAATGCAGAGAGATCACCAACTGAGATTTGAGACTTACCTCCTAAAGAAACACCAATGTAAGCAGCATACAACAAGAATGCAGAGAGATCACCAACTGAGATTTGAGACTTACCTCCTTGAGAAACACCAATGTAGGCAGCATACAACAAGAATGCAGAGAGATCACCAACTGAGACTTAAAATTACCTCCTAAAGAAACACCAATGTAGGCAGCATAAAACAAGAATACAGAGAGATCACCAACTGAGATTTGAGACTTACCTCCTAGAGAAGCACCAATGTAGGCAGCATACAACAAGAATGCAGAGGGATCACCAACTGAGATTTTAGACTTACCTCCTAAAGAAACACCAATGTAGGCAGCATACAACAAGAATGCAGAGATATCACCAACTGAGATTTAAGACTTACCTCCTAAAGAAACACCAATGTAGGCAGCATACAACAAGAATGCAGAGAGATCACCAACTGAGATTTGAGACTAACCTCCTAAAGAAACACCAATGTAGGCAGCATACAACAAGAATGCAGAGATATCACCAACTGAGATTTGACACTTACCTCCTAGAGAAACACCAATTTAGGCAGCATACAACAAGAATGCAGAGAGATCACCAACTGAGATTTGAGACTTACCTCCTAGAGAAACACCAATGTAGGCAACATACAACAAAAATGCAGAGAGATCACCAACTGAGATTTGAGACTAACCTCCTAAAGAAACACCAATGTAGGCAGCATACAACAAGAATGCAGAGATATCACCAACTGAGATTTGAGACTTACCTCCTAAAGAAACACCAATGTAGGCAGCATACAACAAGAATGCAGAGAGATCACCAACTGAGATTTGAGACTTACCTCCTAGAGAAACACCAATGTAAGCAGCATACAACAAGAATGCAGAGAGATCAACAACTGAGATTTGAGACTTATCTCCTAGAGAAACACCAATGTAGGCAGCATACAACAAGAATGCAGAGAGATCACCAACTGAGATTTACGACTTACCTCCTAGAGAAACACCAATGTAGGCAGCATACAACAAGAATGCAGAGAGATCACCAACTGAGATTTACGACTTACCTCCTAGAGAAACACCAATGTAGGCAGCATACAACAAGAATGCAGAGAGATCACCAACTGAGATTTGAGACTTACTTCCTAAAGAAACACCAATGTAGGCAGTATACAACAAGAATGCAGAGAGATCACCAACTGAGATTTGAGACTAACCTCCTAAAGAAACACCAATGTAGGCAGCATACAACAAGAATGCAGAGATATCACCAATTGAGATTTGACACTTACCTCCTAGAGAAACACCAATTTAGGCAGCATACAACAAGAATGCAGAGAGATCACCAACTGAGATTTGAGACTTACCTCCTAGAGAAACACCAATGTAGGCAGCATACAACAATAATGCAGAGAGATCAACAACTGAGATTTGAGACTTACCTCCTAGAGAAGCACCAATTTAGGCAGCATACAACAAGGATGCAGAGAGATCACCAACTGAGATTTGAGACTTACCTCCTAAAGAAACACCAATGTAAGCAGCATACAACAAGAATGCAGAGAGATCACCAACTGAGATTTGAGACTTACCTCCTTGAGAAACACCAATGTAGGCAGCATACAACAAGAATGCAGAGAGATCACCAACTGAGATTTGAGACTTACCTCCTAAAGAAACACCAATGTAGGCAGCATAAAACAAGAATGCAGAGAGATCACCAACTGAGATTTGAGACTTACCTCCTAGAGAAGCACCAATGTAGGCAGCATACAACAAGAATGCAGAGAGATCACCAACTGAGATTTTAGACTTACCTCCTAAAGAAACACCAATGTAGGCAGCATACAACAAGAATGCAGAGAGATCACCAACTGAGATTTGAGACTTACCTCCTAAAGAAACACCAATGTAGGCAACATACAACAAGAATGCAGAGAGATCACCAACTGAGATTTAAGACTTACCTCCTAGAGAAATACCAATGTAAGCAGCATACCACAATAATGCAGAAAGATCACAAACTGAGATTTAAGACTTACCTCCTAAAGAAACACCAATGTAGGCAGCATACAACAAGAATACGGAGAGATTACCAACTGATATTTAAGACTTACCTCCTTAAGAAACACCAATGTAGGCAGCATACAACAAGAATACGGAGAGATTACCAACTGATATTTAAGACTTACCTCCTAAAGAAACACCAATATAGGCAGCATACAAGAAGAATGCAGAGAGATCACCAACTGAGATTTAAGACTTACCTCCTAGAGAAATACCAATGTAAGCAGCATACCACAATAATGCAGAAAGATCACAAACTGAGATTTAAGACTTACCTCCTAAAGAAACACCAATGTAGGCAGCATACAACAAGAATACGGAGAGATTACCAACTGATATTTAAGACTTACCTCCTTAAGAAACACCAATGTAGGCAGCATACAACAAGAATACGGAGAGATTACCAACTGATATTTAAGACTTACCTCCTAAAGAAACACCAATATAGGCAGCATACAAGAAGAATGCAGAGAGATCAACAACTGAGATTTGAGACTTACCTCCTAGAGAAACACCAATGTAAGCAGCATACCACAATAATGCAGAGAGATCACAAACTGAGATTTAAGACTTACCTCCTAAAGAAACACCAATGTAAGCAGCATACAACAAGAATGCAGAGAGATCAACAACTGAGATTTGAGACTTACCTCCTAGAGAAACACCAATGTAGGCAGCATACAACAAGAATGCAAAGAGATCAACAACTGAGATTTGAGACTTACCTCCTAAAGAAACACCAATATAGGCAGCATACAAGAAGAATGCAGAGAGATCAACAACTGAGATTTGAGACTTATCTCCTAGAGAAACACCAATGTAAGCAGCATACAACAAGAATGCAGAGAGATCAACAACTGAGATTTGAGACTTACCTCCAAGAGAAACACCAATGTAGGCAGCATACAACAAGAATGCAAAGAGATCAACAACTGAGATTTGAGACTTACCTCCTAAAGAAACACCAATGTAGGCAGCATACAACAAGAATGCAGAGAGATCACCAACTGAGATTTGAGACTTACTTCCTAAAGAAACACCAATGTAGGCAGCATACAACAAGAATGCAGAGAGATCACCGGTGAACTGAGATTTGAGACTAACCTCCTAAAGAAACACCAATGTAGGCAGTATACAACAAGAATGCAGAGATATCACCAACTGAGATTTGACACTTACCTCCTAGAGAAACACCAATTTAGGCAGCATACAACAAGAATGCAGAGATCACCAACTGAGATTTGAGACTTACCTCCTAAAGAAACACCAATGTAAGCAGCATACAACAAGAATGCAGAGAGATCACCAACTGAGATTTAAGACTTACCTCCTAGAGAAACACCAATGTAGGCAGCATACAACAAGAATGCAGAGAGATCAACAACTGAGATTTGAGACTTATCTCCTAGAGAAACACCAATGTAGGCAGCATACAACAAGAATGCAGAGAGATCACCAACTGAGATTTACGACTTACCTCCTAGAGAAACACCAATGTAGGCAGCATACAACAAGAATGCAGAGAGATCACCAACTGAGATTTACGACTTACCTCCTAGAGAAACACCAATGTAGGCAGCATACAACAAGAATGCAGAGAGATCACCAACTGAGATTTGAGACTTACTTCCTAAAGAAACACCAATGTAGGCAGTATACAACAAGAATGCAGAGAGATCACCAACTGAGATTTGAGACTAACCTCCTAAAGAAACACCAATGTAGGCAGCATACAACAAGAATGCAGAGATATCACCAATTGAGATTTGACACTTACCTCCTAGAGAAACACCAATTTAGGCAGCATACAACAAGAATGCAGAGAGATCACCAACTGAGATTTGAGACTTACCTCCTAGAGAAACACCAATGTAGGCAGCATACAACAATAATGCAGAGAGATCAACAACTGAGATTTGAGACTTACCTCCTAGAGAAGCACCAATTTAGGCAGCATACAACAAGGATGCAGAGAGATCACCAACTGAGATTTGAGACTTACCTCCTAAAGAAACACCAATGTAAGCAGCATACAACAAGAATGCAGAGAGATCACCAACTGAGATTTGAGACTTACCTCCTTGAGAAACACCAATGTAGGCAGCATACAACAAGAATGCAGAGAGATCACCAACTGAGATTTGAGACTTACCTCCTAAAGAAACACCAATGTAGGCAGCATAAAACAAGAATGCAGAGAGATCACCAACTGAGATTTGAGACTTACCTCCTAGAGAAGCACCAATGTAGGCAGCATACAACAAGAATGCAGAGAGATCACCAACTGAGATTTTAGACTTACCTCCTAAAGAAACACCAATGTAGGCAGCATACAACAAGAATGCAGAGAGATCACCAACTGAGATTTGAGACTTACCTCCTAAAGAAACACCAATGTAAGCAGCATACAACAAGAATGCAGAGAGATCACCAACTGAGATTTGAGACTTACCTCCTAAAGAAACACCAATGTAGGCAGCATAAAACAAGAATGCAGAGAGATCACCAACTGAGATTTGAGACTTACCTCCTAGAGAAGCACCAATGTAGGCAGCATACAACAAGAATGCAGAGAGATCACCAACTGAGATTTTAGACTTACCTCCTAAAGAAACACCAATGTAGGCAGCATACAACAAGAATGCAGAGAGATCACCAACTGAGATTTGAGACTTACCTCCTAAAGAAACACCAATGTAAGCAGCATACAACAAGAATGCAGAGAGATCACCAACTGAGATTTGAGACTTACCTCCTTGAGAAACACCAATGTAGGCAGCATACAACAAGAATGCAGATAGATCACCAACTGAGACTTAAAATTACCTCCTAAAGAAACACCAATGTAGGCAGCATAAAACAAGAATACAGAGAGATCACCAACTGAGATTTGAGACTTACCTCCTAGAGAAGCACCAATGTAGGCAGCATACAACAAGAATGCAGAGGGATCACCAACTGAGATTTTAGACTTACTCCTAAAGAAACACCAATGTAGGCAGCATACAACAAGAATGCAGAGATATCACCAACTGAGATTTAAGACTTACCTCCTAAAGAAACACCAATGTAGGCAGCATACAACAAGAATGCAGAGAGATCACCAACTGAGATTTGAGACTAACCTCCTAAAGAAACACCAATGTAGGCAGCATACAACAAGAATGCAGAGATATCACCAACTGAGATTTGACACTTACCTCCTAGAGAAACACCAATTTAGGCAGCATACAACAAGAATGCAGAGAGATCACCAACTGAGATTTGAGACTTACCTCCTAGAGAAACACAAATGTAGGCAACATACAACAAAAATGCAGAGAGATCACCAACTGAGATTTGAGACTAACCTCCTAAAGAAACACCAATGTAGGCAGCATACAACAAGAATGCAGAGATATCACCAACTGAGATTTGAGACTTACCTCCTAAAGAAACACCAATGTAGGCAGCATACAACAAGAATGCAGAGAGATCACCAACTGAGATTTGAGACTTACCTCCTAGAGAAACACCAATGTAAGCAGCATACAACAAGAATGCAGAGAGATCACAAACTGAGATTTAAGACTTACCTCCTTAAGAAACACCAATGTAGGCAACATACAACAAGAATGCAGAGAGATTACCAACTGATATTTAAGACTTACCTCCTAAAGAAACACCAATATAGGCAGCATACAACAAGAATGCAGAGAGATCAACAACTGAGATTTGAGACTTACCTCCTAAAGAAGCACCAATGTAGGCAGCATACAACAAGAATACAGAGAGATCACCAACTGAGATTTGAGACTAACCTCCTAAAGAAACACCAATGTAGGCAGCATTCAACAAGAATGCAGAGAGATCACCAACTGAGATTTGAGACTTACCTCCTAGAGAAACACCAATGTAGGCAGCATACAACAAGAATGCAGAGAGATCACCAACTGAGATTTGAGACTTACTTCCTAAAGAAACACCAATGTAGGCAGCATACAACAAGAATGCAGAGAGATCACCAACTGAGATTTACGACTTACCTCCTAGAGAAACACCAATGTAGGCAGCATACAACAAGAATGCAGAGAGATCACCAACTGAGATTTGAGACTAACCTCCTAAAGAAACACCAATGTAGGCAGCATACAACAAGAATGCAGAGAGATCACCAACTGAGATTTGAGACTTACCTCCTAAAGAAACACCAATGTAAGCAGCATACAACAAGAATGCAGAGAGATCACCAACTGAGATTTGAGACTTACCTCCTTGAGAAACACCAATGTAGGCAGCATACAACAAGAATGCAGAGAGATCACCAACTGAGACTTAAAATTACCTCCTAAAGAAACACCAATGTAGGCAGCATACAACAAGAATGCAGAGAGATCACCAACTGAGATTTTAGACTTACTCCTAAAGAAACACCAATGTAGGCAGCATACAACAAGAATGCAGAGATATCACCAACTGAGATTTAAGACTTACCTCCTAAAGAAACACCAATGTAGGCAGCATACAACAAGAATGCAGAGAGATCACCAACTGAGATTTGAGACTAACCTCCTAAAGAAACACCAATGTAGGCAGCATACAACAAGAATGCAGAGATATCACCAACTGAGATTTGACACTTACCTCCTAGAGAAACACCAATTTAGGCAGCATACAACAAGAATGCAGAGAGATCACCAACTGAGATTTGAGACTTACCTCCTAGAGAAACACAAATGTAGGCAACATACAACAAAAATGCAGAGAGATCACCAACTGAGATTTGAGACTAACCTCCTAAAGAAACACCAATGTAGGCAGCATACAACAAGAATGCAGAGATATCACCAACTGAGATTTGAGACTTACCTCCTAAAGAAACACCAATGTAGGCAGCATACAACAAGAATGCAGAGAGATCACCAACTGAGATTTGAGACTTACCTCCTAGAGAAACACCAATGTAAGCAGCATACAACAAGAATGCAGAGAGATCACAAACTGAGATTTAAGACTTACCTCCTTAAGAAACACCAATGTAGGCAACATACAACAAGAATGCAGAGAGATTACCAACTGATATTTAAGACTTACCTCCTAAAGAAACACCAATATAGGCAGCATACAACAAGAATGCAGAGAGATCAACAACTGAGATTTGAGACTTACCTCCTAAAGAAGCACCAATGTAGGCAGCATACAACAAGAATACAGAGAGATCACCAACTGAGATTTGAGACTAACCTCCTAAAGAAACACCAATGTAGGCAGCATTCAACAAGAATGCAGAGAGATCACCAACTGAGATTTGAGACTTACCTCCTAGAGAAACACCAATGTAGGCAGCATACAACAAGAATGCAGAGAGATCACCAACTGAGATTTGAGACTTACTTCCTAAAGAAACACCAATGTAGGCAGCATACAACAAGAATGCAGAGAGATCACCAACTGAGATTTACGACTTACCTCCTAGAGAAACACCAATGTAGGCAGCATACAACAAGAATGCAGAGAGATCACCAACTGAGATTTGAGACTAACCTCCTAAAGAAACACCAATGTAGGCAGCATACAACAAGAATGCAGAGAGATCACCAACTGAGATTTGAGACTTACCTCCTAAAGAAACACCAATGTAAGCAGCATACAACAAGAATGCAGAGAGATCACCAACTGAGATTTGAGACTTACCTCCTTGAGAAACACCAATGTAGGCAGCATACAACAAGAATGCAGAGAGATCACCAACTGAGACTTAAAATTACCTCCTAAAGAAACACCAATGTAGGCAGCATAAAACAAGAATACAGAGAGATCACCAACTGAGATTTGAGACTTACCTCCTAGAGAAGCACCAATGTAGGCAGCATACAACAAGAATGCAGAGGGATCACCAACTGAGATTTTAGACTTACCTCCTAAAGAAACACCAATGTAGGCAGCATACAACAAGAATGCAGAGATATCACCAACTGAGATTTAAGACTTACCTCCTAAAGAAACACCAATGTAGGCAGCATACAACAAGAATGCAGAGAGATCACCAACTGAGATTTGAGACTAACCTCCTAAAGAAACACCAATGTAGGCAGCATACAACAAGAATGCAGAGATATCACCAACTGAGATTTGACACTTACCTCCTAGAGAAACACCAATTTAGGCAGCATACAACAAGAATGCAGAGAGATCACCAACTGAGATTTGAGACTTACCTCCTAGAGAAACACCAATGTAGGCAACATACAACAAAAATGCAGAGAGATCACCAACTGAGATTTGAGACTAACCTCCTAAAGAAACACCAATGTAGGCAGCATACAACAAGAATGCAGAGATATCACCAACTGAGATTTGAGACTTACCTCCTAAAGAAACACCAATGTAGGCAGCATACAACAAGAATGCAGAGAGATCACCAACTGAGATTTGAGACTTACCTCCTAGAGAAACACCAATGTAAGCAGCATACAACAAGAATGCAGAGAGATCACAAACTGAGATTTAAGACTTACCTCCTTAAGAAACACCAATGTAGGCAACATACAACAAGAATGCAGAGAGATCACCAACTGAGATTTAAGACTTACCTCCTAAAGAAACACCAATGTAGGCAACATACAACAAGAATGCAGAGAGATCACCAACTGAGATTTAAGACTTACCTCCTAGAGAAACACCAATGTAAGCAGCATACCACAATAATGCAGAGAGATCACAAACTGAGATTTAAGAATTACCTCCTAAAGAAACACCAATGTAGGCAGCATACAACAAGAATACAGAGAGATTACCAACTGATATTTAAGACTTACCTCCTAAAGAAACACCAATATAGGCAGCATACAACAAGAATGCAGAGAGATCAACAACTGAGATTTGAGACTTACCTCCTAGAGAAACACCAATGTAGGCAGCATACAACAAGAAGGCAGAGAGATCACAAACTGGGATTTAAGACTTACCTCCTTAAGAAACACCAATGTAGGCAACATACAACAAGAATGCAGAGAGATCACCAACTGAGATTTAAGACTTACCTCCTAAAGAAACACCAATGTAGACAACATACAACAAGAATGCAGAGAGATCACCAACTGAGATTTAAGACTTACCTCCTAGAGAAATACCAATGTAAGCAGCATACCACAATAATGCAGAAAGATCACAAACTGAGATTTAAGACTTACCTCCTAAAGAAACACCAATGTAGGCAGCATACAACAAGAATACGGAGAGATTACCAACTGATATTTAAGACTTACCTCCTAAAGAAACACCAATATAGGCAGCATACAAGAAGAATGCAGAGAGATCAACAACTGAGATTTGAGACTTACCTCCTAGAGAAACACCAATGTAAGCAGCATACCACAATAATGCAGAGAGATCACCAACTGAGATTTAAGACTTACCTCCTAAAGAAACACCAATGTAGGCAGCATACAACAAGAATGCAGAGAGATCACCAACTGAGATTTGAGACTGACCTCCTAAAGAAACACCAATGTAAGCAGCATACAACAAGAATGCAGAGAGATCACCAACTGAGATTTGAGACTTACCTCCTTGAGAAACACCAATGTAAGCAGCATACAACAAGAATGCAGAGAGATCACCAACTGAGACTTAAAATTACCTCCTAAAGAAACACCAATGTAGGCAGCATAAAACAAGAATACAGAG
The DNA here is from genome assembly GCF_036588685.1 of Mytilus trossulus. NCBI lineage: Eukaryota > Metazoa > Mollusca > Bivalvia > Mytilida > Mytilidae > Mytilus > Mytilus trossulus. The sequence continues at coordinate 8,959,411 of NC_086375.1, forward strand.
AGATCACCAACTGAGATTTGAGACTTACCTCCTAGAGAAGCACCAATGTAGGCAGCATACAACAAGAATGCAGAGGGATCACCAACTGAGATTTTAGACTTACCTCCTAAAGAAACACCAATGTAGGCAGAATACAACAAGAATGCAGAGATATCACCAACTGAGATTTAAGACTTACCTCCTAAAGAAACACCAATGTAGGCAGCATACAACAAGAATGCAGAGAGATCACCAACTGAGATTTGAGACTAACCTCCTAAAGAAACACCAATGTAGGCAGCATACAACAAGAATGCAGAGATATCACCAACTGAGATTTGACACTTACCTCCTAGAGAAACACCAATTTAGGCAGCATACAACAAGAATGCAGAGAGATCACCAACTGAGATTTGAGACTTACCTCCTAGAGAAACACCAATGTAGGCAACATACAACAAAAATGCAGAGAGATCACCAACTGAGATTTGAGACTAACCTCCTAAAGAAACACCAATGTAGGCAGCATACAACAAGAATGCAGAGATATCACCAACTGAGATTTGAGACTTACCTCCTAAAGAAACACCAATGTAGGCAGCATACAACAAGAATGCAGAGAGATCACCAACTGAGATTTGAGACTTACCTCCTAGAGAAACACCAATGTAAGCAGCATACAACAAGAATGCAGAGAGATCACAAACTGAGATTTAAGACTTACCTTCTTAAGAAACACCAATGTAGGCAGCATACAACAAGAATGCAGAGAGATCACCAACTGAGATTTGAGACTTACCTCCTAAAGAAACACCAATGTAGGCAGCATAAAACAAGAATGCAGAGAGATCACCAACTGAGATTTGAGACTTACCTCCTTGAGAAACACCAATGTAGGCAGCATACAACAAGAATGCAGAGAGATCACCAACTGAGATTTGAGACTTACCTCCTAAAGAAACACCAATGTAGGCAGCATAAAACAAGAATGCAGAGAGATCACCAACTGAGATTTGAGACTTACCTCCTAGAGAAGCACCAATGTAGGCAGCATACAACAAGAATGCAGAGAGATCACCAACTGAGATTTTAGACTTACCTCCTAAAGAAACACCAATGTAGGCAGCATACAACAAGAATGCAGAGAGATCACCAACTGAGATTTGAGACTTACCTCCTAAAGAAACACCAATGTAAGCAGCATACAACAAGAATGCAGAGAGATCACCAACTGAGATTTGAGACTTACCTCCTTGAGAAACACCAATGTAGGCAGCATACAACAAGAATGCAGAGAGATCACCAACTGAGACTTAAAATTACCTCCTAAAGAAACACCAATGTAGGCAGCATAAAACAAGAATACAGAGAGATCACCAACTGAGATTTGAGACTTACCTCCTAGAGAAGCACCAATGTAGGCAGCATACAACAAGAATGCAGAGGGATCACCAACTGAGATTTTAGACTTACCTCCTAAAGAAACACCAATAAAGGCAGCATACAACAAGAATGCAGAGATATCACCAATTGAGATTTGACACTTACCTCCTAGAGAAACACCAATTTAGGCAGCATACAACAAGAATGCAGAGAGATCACCAACTGAGATTTGAGACTTACCTCCTAGAGAAACACCAATGTAGGCAGCATACAACAATAATGCAGAGAGATGAACAACTGAGATTTGAGACTTACCTCCTAGAGAAGCACCAATTTAGGCAGCATACAACAAGGATGCAGAGAGATCACCAACTGAGATTTGAGACTTACCTCCTAAAGAAACACCAATGTAAGCAGCATACAACAAGAATGCAGAGAGATCACCAACTGAGATTTGAGACTTACCTCCTTGAGAAACACCAATGTAGGCAGCATACAACAAGAATGCAGAGAGATCACCAACTGAGATTTGAGACTTACCTCCTAAAGAAACACCAATGTAGGCAGCATAAAACAAGAATGCAGAGAGATCACCAACTGAGATTTGAGACTTACCTCCTAGAGAAGCACCAATGTAGGCAGCATACAACAAGAATGCAGAGAGATCACCAACTGAGATTTTAGACTTACCTCCTAAAGAAACACCAATGTAGGCAGCATACAACAAGAATGCAGAGAGATCACCAACTGAGATTTGAGACTTACCTCCTAAAGAAACACCAATGTAAGCAGCATACAACAAGAATGCAGAGAGATCACCAACTGAGATTTGAGACTTACCTCCTAAAGAAACACCAATGTAGGCAGCATAAAACAAGAATGCAGAGAGATCACCAACTGAGATTTGAGACTTACCTCCTAGAGAAGCACCAATGTAGGCAGCATACAACAAGAATGCAGAGAGATCACCAACTGAGATTTTAGACTTACCTCCTAAAGAAACACCAATGTAGGCAGCATACAACAAGAATGCAGAGAGATCACCAACTGAGATTTGAGACTTACCTCCTAAAGAAACACCAATGTAAGCAGCATACAACAAGAATGCAGAGAGATCACCAACTGAGATTTGAGACTTACCTCCTAGAGAAACACCAATGTAAGCAGCATACCACAATAATGCAGAGAGATCACAAACTGAGATTTAAGACTTACCTCCTAAAGAAACACCAATGTAAGCAGCATACAACAAGAATGCAGAGAGATCACCAACTGAGATTTGAGACTTACCTCCTAAAGAAACACCAATGTAAGCAACATACAACAAGAATGCAGAGAGATCACCAACTGAGATTTAAGACTTACCTCCTAGAGAAACACCAATGTAAGCAGCATACCACAATAATGCAGAGAGATCACAAACTGAGATTTAAGAATTATCTCCTAAAGAAACACCAATGTAGGCAGCATACAACAAGAATACAGAGAGATTACCAACTGATATTTAAGACTTACCTCCTAAAGAAACACCAATATAGGCAGCATACAACAAGAATGCAGAGAGATCAACAACTGAGATTTGAGACTTACCTCCTAGAGAAACACCAATGTAGGCAGCATACAACAAGAAGGCAGAGAGATCACAAACTGAGATTTAAGACTTACCTCCTTAAGAAACACCAATGTAGGCAACATACAACAAGAATGCAGAGAGATCACCAACTGAGATTTAAGACTTACCTCCTAAAGAAACACCAATGTAGACAACATACAACAAGAATGCAGAGAGATCACCAACTGAGATTTAAGACTTACCTCCTAGAGAAATACCAATGTAAGCAGCATACCACAATAATGCAGAAAGATCACAAACTGAGATTTAAGACTTACCTCCTAAAGAAACACCAATGTAGGCAGCATACAACAAGAATACGGAGAGATTACCAACTGATATTTAAGACTTACCTCCTAAAGAAACACCAATATAGGCAGCATACAAGAAGAATGCAGAGAGATCAACAACTGAGATTTGAGACTTACCTCCTAGAGAAACACCAATGTAAGCAGCATACCACAATAATGCAGAGAGATCACCAACTGAGATTTAAGACTTACCTCCTAAAGAAACACCAATGTAGGCAGCATACAACAAGAATGCAGAGAGATCACCAACTGAGATTTGAGACTTACCTCCTAAAGAAACACCAATGTAAGCAGCATACAACAAGAATGCAGAGAGATCACCAACTGAGATTTGAGACTTACCTCCTTGAGAAACACCAATGTAGGCAGCATACAACAAGAATGCAGAGAGATCACCAACTGAGACTTAAAATTACCTCCTAAAGAAACACCAATGTAGGCAGCATAAAACAAGAATACAGAGAGATCACCAACTGAGATTTGAGACTTACCTCCTAGAGAAGCACCAATGTAGGCAGCATACAACAAGAATGCAGAGGGATCACCAACTGAGATTTTAGACTTACCTCCTAAAGAAACACCAATGTAGGCAGCATACAACAAGAATGCAGAGATATCACCAACTGAGATTTAAGACTTACCTCCTAAAGAAACACCAATGTAGGCAGCATACAACAAGAATGCAGAGAGATCACCAACTGAGATTTGAGACTAACCTCCTAAAGAAACACCAATGTAGGCAGCATACAACAAGAATGCAGAGATATCACCAACTGAGATTTGACACTTACCTCCTAGAGAAACACCAATTTAGGCAGCATACAACAAGAATGCAGAGAGATCACCAACTGAGATTTGAGACTTACCTCCTAGAGAAACACCAATGTAGGCAACATACAACAAAAATGCAGAGAGATCACCAACTGAGATTTGAGACTAACCTCCTAAAGAAACACCAATGTAGGCAGCATACAACAAGAATGCAGAGATATCACCAACTGAGATTTGAGACTTACCTCCTAAAGAAACACCAATGTAGGCAGCATACAACAAGAATGCAGAGAGATCACCAACTGAGATTTGAGACTTACCTCCTAGAGAAACACCAATGTAAGCAGCATACAACAAGAATGCAGAGAGATCACAAACTGAGATTTAAGACTTACCTTCTTAAGAAACACCAATGTAGGCAACATACAACAAGAATGCAGAGAGATCACCAACTGAGATTTAAGACTTACCTCCTAAAGAAACACCAATGTAGGCAACATACAACAAGAATGCAGAGAGATCACCAACTGAGATTTAAGACTTACCTCCTAGAGAAACACCAATGTAAGCAGCATACCACAATAATGCAGAGAGATCACAAACTGAGATTTAAGAATTACCTCCTAAAGAAACACCAATGTAGGCAGCATACAACAAGAATACAGAGAGATTACCAACTGATATTTAAGACTTACCTCCTAAAGAAACACCAATATAGGCAGCATACAACAAGAATGCAGAGAGATCAACAACTGAGATTTGAGACTTACCTCCTAGAGAAACACCAATGTAGGCAGCATACAACAAGAAGGCAGAGAGATCACAAACTGAGATTTAAGACTTACCTCCTTAAGAAACACCAATGTAGGCAACATACAACAAGAATGCAGAGAGATCACCAACTGAGATTTAAGACTTACCTCCTAAAGAAACACCAATGTAGGCAACATACAACAAGAATGCAGAGAGATCACCAACTGAGATTTAAGACTTACCTCCTAGAGAAATACCAATGTAAGCAGCATACCACAATAATGCAGAAAGATCACAAACTGAGATTTAAGACTTACCTCCTAAAGAAACACCAATGTAGGCAGCATACAACAAGAATACGGAGAGATTACCAACTGATATTTAAGACTTACCTCCTAAAGAAACACCAATATAGGCAGCATACAAGAAGAATGCAGAGAGATCAACAACTGAGATTTGAGACTTACCTCCTAGAGAAACACCAATGTAAGCAGCATACCACAATAATGCAGAGAGATCACAAACTGAGATTTAAGACTTACCTCCTAAAGAAACACCAATGTAGGCAGCATACAACAAGAATACGGAGAGATTACCAACTGATATTTAAGACTTACCTCCTTAAGAAACACCAATGTAGGCAGCATACAACAAGAATACGGAGAGATTACCAACTGATATTTAAGACTTACCTCCTAAAGAAACACCAATATAGGCAGCATACAAGAAGAATGCAGAGAGATCAACAACTGAGATTTGAGACTTACCTCCTAGAGAAACACCAATGTAAGCAGCATACCACAATAATGCAGAGAGATCACAAACTGAGATTTAAGACTTACCTCCTAAAGAAACACCAATGTAAGCAGCATACAACAAGAATGCAGAGAGATCAACAACTGAGATTTGAGACTTACCTCCTAGAGAAACACCAATGTAGGCAGCATACAACAAGAATGCAAAGAGATCAACAACTGAGATTTGAGACTTACCTCCTAAAGAAACACCAATATAGGCAGCATACAAGAAGAATGCAGAGAGATCAACAACTGAGATTTGAGACTTACCTCCTAAAGAAACACCAATGTAAGCAGCATACAACAAGAATGCAGAGAGATCAACAACTGAGATTTGAGACTTACCTCCAAGAGAAACACCAATGTAGGCAGCATACAACAAGAATGCAAAGAGATCAACAACTGAGATTTGAGACTTACCTCCTAAAGAAACACCAATGTAGGCAGCATACAACAAGAATGCAGAGAGATCACCAACTGAGATTTGAGACTTACTTCCTAAAGAAACACCAATGTAGGCAGCATACAACAAGAATGCAGAGAGATCACCGGTGAACTGAGATTTGAGACTAACCTCCTAAAGAAACACCAATGTAGGCAGTATACAACAAGAATGCAGAGATATCACCAACTGAGATTTGACACTTACCTCCTAGAGAAACACCAATTTAGGCAGCATACAACAAGAATGCAGAGATCACCAACTGAGATTTGAGACTTACCTCCTAAAGAAACACCAATGTAAGCAGCATACAACAAGAATGCAGAGAGATCACCAACTGAGATTTAAGACTTACCTCCTAGAGAAACACCAATGTAGGCAGCATACAACAAGAATGCAGAGAGATCAACAACTGAGATTTGAGACTTATCTCCTAGAGAAACACCAATGTAGGCAGCATACAACAAGAATGCAGAGAGATCACCAACTGAGATTTACGACTTACCTCCTAGAGAAACACCAATGTAGGCAGCATACAACAAGAATGCAGAGAGATCACCAACTGAGATTTACGACTTACCTCCTAGAGAAACACCAATGTAGGCAGCATACAACAAGAATGCAGAGAGATCACCAACTGAGATTTGAGACTTACTTCCTAAAGAAACACCAATGTAGGCAGTATACAACAAGAATGCAGAGAGATCACCAACTGAGATTTGAGACTAACCTCCTAAAGAAACACCAATGTAGGCAGCATACAACAAGAATGCAGAGAAATCACCAATTGAGATTTGACACTTACCTCCTAGAGAAACACCAATTTAGGCAGCATACAACAAGAATGCAGAGAGATCACCAACTGAGATTTGAGACTTACCTCCTAGAGAAACACCAATGTAGGCAGCATACAACAATAATGCAGAGAGATCAACAACTGAGATTTGAGACTTACCTCCTAGAGAAGCACCAATTTAGGCAGCATACAACAAGGATGCAGAGAGATCACCAACTGAGATTTGAGACTTACCTCCTAAAGAAACACCAATGTAAGCAGCATACAACAAGAATGCAGAGAGATCACCAACTGAGATTTGAGACTTACCTCCTTGAGAAACACCAATGTAGGCAGCATACAACAAGAATGCAGAGAGATCACCAACTGAGATTTGAGACTTACCTCCTAAAGAAACACCAATGTAGGCAGCATAAAACAAGAATGCAGAGAGATCACCAACTGAGATTTGAGACTTACCTCCTAGAGAAGCACCAATGTAGGCAGCATACAACAAGAATGCAGAGAGATCACCAACTGAGATTTTAGACTTACCTCCTAAAGAAACACCAATGTAGGCAGCATACAACAAGAATGCAGAGAGATCACCAACTGAGATTTGAGACTTACCTCCTAAAGAAACACCAATGTAGGCAACATACAACAAGAATGCAGAGAGATCACCAACTGAGATTTAAGACTTACCTCCTAGAGAAATACCAATGTAAGCAGCATACCACAATAATGCAGAAAGATCACAAACTGAGATTTAAGACTTACCTCCTAAAGAAACACCAATGTAGGCAGCATACAACAAGAATACGGAGAGATTACCAACTGATATTTAAGACTTACCTCCTTAAGAAACACCAATGTAGGCAGCATACAACAAGAATACGGAGAGATTACCAACTGATATTTAAGACTTACCTCCTAAAGAAACACCAATATAGGCAGCATACAAGAAGAATGCAGAGAGATCAACAACTGAGATTTGAGACTTACCTCCTAGAGAAACACCAATGTAAGCAGCATACCACAATAATGCAGAGAGATCACAAACTGAGATTTAAGACTTACCTCCTAAAGAAACACCAATGTAAGCAGCATACAACAAGAATGCAGAGAGATCAACAACTGAGATTTGAGACTTACCTCCTAGAGAAACACCAATGTAGGCAGCATACAACAAGAATGCAAAGAGATCAACAACTGAGATTTGAGACTTACCTCCTAAAGAAACACCAATATAGGCAGCATACAAGAAGAATGCAGAGAGATCAACAACTGAGATTTGAGACTTATCTCCTAGAGAAACACCAATGTAAGCAGCATACAACAAGAATGCAGAGAGATCAACAACTGAGATTTGAGACTTACCTCCAAGAGAAACACCAATGTAGGCAGCATACAACAAGAATGCAAAGAGATCAACAACTGAGATTTGAGACTTACCTCCTAAAGAAACACCAATGTAGGCAGCATACAACAAGAATGCAGAGAGATCACCAACTGAGATTTGAGACTTACTTCCTAAAGAAACACCAATGTAGGCAGCATACAACAAGAATGCAGAGAGATCACCGGTGAACTGAGATTTGAGACTAACCTCCTAAAGAAACACCAATGTAGGCAGTATACAACAAGAATGCAGAGATATCACCAACTGAGATTTGACACTTACCTCCTAGAGAAACACCAATTTAGGCAGCATACAACAAGAATGCAGAGATCACCAACTGAGATTTGAGACTTACCTCCTAAAGAAACACCAATGTAAGCAGCATACAACAAGAATGCAGAGAGATCACCAACTGAGATTTAAGACTTACCTCCTAGAGAAACACCAATGTAGGCAGCATACAACAAGAATGCAGAGAGATCAACAACTGAGATTTGAGACTTATCTCCTAGAGAAACACCAATGTAGGCAGCATACAACAAGAATGCAGAGAGATCACCAACTGAGATTTACGACTTACCTCCTAGAGAAACACCAATGTAGGCAGCATACAACAAGAATGCAGAGAGATCACCAACTGAGATTTACGACTTACCTCCTAGAGAAACACCAATGTAGGCAGCATACAACAAGAATGCAGAGAGATCACCAACTGAGATTTGAGACTTACTTCCTAAAGAAACACCAATGTAGGCAGTATACAACAAGAATGCAGAGAGATCACCAACTGAGATTTGAGACTAACCTCCTAAAGAAACACCAATGTAGGCAGCATACAACAAGAATGCAGAGATATCACCAATTGAGATTTGACACTTACCTCCTAGAGAAACACCAATTTAGGCAGCATACAACAAGAATGCAGAGAGATCACCAACTGAGATTTGAGACTTACCTCCTAGAGAAACACCAATGTAGGCAGCATACAACAATAATGCAGAGAGATCAACAACTGAGATTTGAGACTTACCTCCTAGAGAAGCACCAATTTAGGCAGCATACAACAAGGATGCAGAGAGATCACCAACTGAGATTTGAGACTTACCTCCTAAAGAAACACCAATGTAAGCAACATACAACAAGAATGCAGAGAGATCACCAACTGAGATTTAAGACTTACCTCCTAAAGAAACACCAATGTAGGCAACATACAACAAGAATGCAGAGAGATCACCAACTGAGATTTAAGACTTACCTCCTAGAGAAACACCAATGTAAGCAGCATACCACAATAATGCAGAGAGATCACAAACTGAGATTTAAGAATTACCTCCTAAAGAAACACCAATGTAGGCAGCATACAACAAGAATACAGAGAGATTACCAACTGATATTTAAGACTTACCTCCTAAAGAAACACCAATATAGGCAGCATACAACAAGAATGCAGAGAGATCAACAACTGAGATTTGAGACTTACCTCCTAGAGAAACACCAATGTATGCAGCATACAACAAGAAGGCAGAGAGATCACAAACTGAGATTTAAGACTTACCTCCTTAAGAAACACCAATGTAGGCAACATACAACAAGAATGCAGAGAGATCACCAACTGAGATTTAAGACTTACCTCCTAAAGAAACACCAATGTAGGCAACATACAACAAGAATGCAGAGAGATCACCAACTGAGATTTAAGACTTACCTCCTAGAGAAATACCAATGTAAGCAGCATACCACAATAATGCAGAAAGATCACAAACTGAGATTTAAGACTTACCTCCTAAAGAAACACCAATGTAGGCAGCATACAACAAGAATACGGAGAGATTACCAACTGATATTTAAGACTTACCTCCTAAAGAAACACCAATATAGGCAGCATACAAGAAGAATGCAGAGAGATCAACAACTGAGATTTGAGACTTACCTCCTAGAGAAACACCAATGTAAGCAGCATACCACAATAATGCAGAGAGATCACAAACTGAGATTTAAGACTTACCTCCTAAAGAAACACCAATGTAGGCAGCATACAACAAGAATACGGAGAGATTACCAACTGATATTTAAGACTTACCTCCTTAAGAAACACCAATGTAGGCAGCATACAACAAGAATACGGAGAGATTACCAACTGATATTTAAGACTTACCTCCTAAAGAAACACCAATATAGGCAGCATACAAGAAGAATGCAGAGAGATCAACAACTGAGATTTGAGACTTACCTCCTAGAGAAACACCAATGTAAGCAGCATACCACAATAATGCAGAGAGATCACAAACTGAGATTTAAGACTTACCTCCTAAAGAAACACCAATGTAAGCAGCATACAACAAGAATGCAGAGAGATCAACAACTGAGATTTGAGACTTACCTCCTAGAGAAACACCAATGTAGGCAGCATACAACAAGAATGCAAAGAGATCAACAACTGAGATTTGAGACTTACCTCCTAAAGAAACACCAATATAGGCAGCATACAAGAAGAATGCAGAGAGATCAACAACTGAGATTTGAGACTTACCTCCTAAAGAAACACCAATGTAAGCAGCATACAACAAGAATGCAGAGAGATCAACAACTGAGATTTGAGACTTACCTCCAAGAGAAACACCAATGTAGGCAGCATACAACAAGAATGCAAAGAGATCAACAACTGAGATTTGAGACTTACCTCCTAAAGAAACACCAATGTAGGCAGCATACAACAAGAATGCAGAGAGATCACCAACTGAGATTTGAGACTTACTTCCTAAAGAAACACCAATGTAGGCAGCATACAACAAGAATGCAGAGAGATCACCGGTGAACTGAGATTTGAGACTAACCTCCTAAAGAAACACCAATGTAGGCAGTATACAACAAGAATGCAGAGATATCACCAACTGAGATTTGACACTTACCTCCTAGAGAAACACCAATTTAGGCAGCATACAACAAGAATGCAGAGATCACCAACTGAGATTTGAGACTTACCTCCTAAAGAAACACCAATGTAAGCAGCATACAACAAGAATGCAGAGAGATCACCAACTGAGATTTAAGACTTACCTCCTAGAGAAACACCAATGTAGGCAGCATACAACAAGAATGCAGAGAGATCAACAACTGAGATTTGAGACTTATCTCCTAGAGAAACACCAATGTAGGCAGCATACAACAAGAATGCAGAGAGATCACCAACTGAGATTTACGACTTACCTCCTAGAGAAACACCAATGTAGGCAGCATACAACAAGAATGCAGAGAGATCACCAACTGAGATTTACGACTTACCTCCTAGAGAAACACCAATGTAGGCAGCATACAACAAGAATGCAGAGAGATCACCAACTGAGATTTGAGACTTACTTCCTAAAGAAACACCAATGTAGGCAGTATACAACAAGAATGCAGAGAGATCACCAACTGAGATTTGAGACTAACCTCCTAAAGAAACACCAATGTAGGCAGCATACAACAAGAATGCAGAGATATCACCAATTGAGATTTGACACTTACCTCCTAGAGAAACACCAATTTAGGCAGCATACAACAAGAATGCAGAGAGATCACCAACTGAGATTTGAGACTTACCTCCTAGAGAAACACCAATGTAGGCAGCATACAACAATAATGCAGAGAGATCAACAACTGAGATTTGAGACTTACCTCCTAGAGAAGCACCAATTTAGGCAGCATACAACAAGGATGCAGAGAGATCACCAACTGAGATTTGAGACTTACCTCCTAAAGAAACACCAATGTAAGCAGCATACAACAAGAATGCAGAGAGATCACCAACTGAGATTTGAGACTTACCTCCTTGAGAAACACCAATGTAGGCAGCATACAACAAGAATGCAGAGAGATCACCAACTGAGATTTGAGACTTACCTCCTAAAGAAACACCAATGTAGGCAGCATAAAACAAGAATGCAGAGAGATCACCAACTGAGATTTGAGACTTACCTCCTAGAGAAGCACCAATGTAGGCAGCATACAACAAGAATGCAGAGAGATCACCAACTGAGATTTTAGACTTACCTCCTAAAGAAACACCAATGTAGGCAGCATACAACAAGAATGCAGAGAGATCACCAACTGAGATTTGAGACTTACCTCCTAAAGAAACACCAATGTAGGCAACATACAACAAGAATGCAGAGAGATCACCAACTGAGATTTAAGACTTACCTCCTAGAGAAATACCAATGTAAGCAGCATACCACAATAATGCAGAAAGATCACAAACTGAGATTTAAGACTTACCTCCTAAAGAAACACCAATGTAGGCAGCATACAACAAGAATACGGAGAGATTACCAACTGATATTTAAGACTTACCTCCTTAAGAAACACCAATGTAGGCAGCATACAACAAGAATACGGAGAGATTACCAACTGATATTTAAGACTTACCTCCTAAAGAAACACCAATATAGGCAGCATACAAGAAGAATGCAGAGAGATCAACAACTGAGATTTGAGACTTACCTCCTAGAGAAACACCAATGTAAGCAGCATACCACAATAATGCAGAGAGATCACAAACTGAGATTTAAGACTTACCTCCTAAAGAAACACCAATGTAAGCAGCATACAACAAGAATGCAGAGAGATCAACAACTGAGATTTGAGACTTACCTCCTAGAGAAACACCAATGTAGGCAGCATACAACAAGAATGCAAAGAGATCAACAACTGAGATTTGAGACTTACCTCCTAAAGAAACACCAATATAGGCAGCATACAAGAAGAATGCAGAGATATCAACAACTGAGATTTGAGACTTATCTCCTAGAGAAACACCAATGTAAGCAGCATACAACAAGAATGCAGAGAGATCAACAACTGAGATTTGAGACTTACCTCCAAGAGAAACACCAATGTAGGCAGCATACAACAAGAATGCAAAGAGATCAACAACTCAGATTTGAGACTTACCTCCTAAAGAAACACCAATGTAGGCAGCATACAACAAGAATGCAGAGAGATCACCAACTGAGATTTGAGACTTACTTCCTAAAGAAACACCAATGTAGGCAGCATACAACAAGAATGCAGAGAGATCACCGGTGAACTGAGATTTGAGACTAACCTCCTAAAGAAACACCAATGTAGGCAGTATACAACAAGAATGCAGAGATATCACCAACTGAGATTTGACACTTACCTCCTAGAGAAACACCATTTAGGCAGCATACAACAAGAATGCAGAGATCACCAACTGAGACTTAAAATTACCTCCTAAAGAAACACCAATGTAGGCAGCATAAAACAAGAATACAGAGAGATCACCAACTGAGATTTGAGACTTACCTCCTAGAGAAGCACCAATGTAGGCAGCATACAACAAGAATGCAGAGGGATCACCAACTGAGATTTTAGACTTACCTCCTAAAGAAACACCAATGTAGGCAGCATACAACAAGAATGCAGAGATATCACCAATTGAGATTTGACACTTACCTCCTAGAGAAACACCAATTTAGGCAGCATACAACAAGAATGCAGAGAGATCACCAACTGAGATTTGAGACTTACCTCCTAGAGAAACACCAATGTAGGCAGCATACAACAATAATGCAGAGAGATCAACAACTGAGATTTGAGACTTACCTCCTAGAGAAGCACCAATTTAGGCAGCATACAACAAGGATGCAGAGAGATCACCAACTGAGATTTGAGACTTACCTCCTAAAGAAACACCAATGTAAGCAGCATACAACAAGAATGCAGAGAGATCACCAACTGAGATTTGAGACTTACCTCCTTGAGAAACACCAATGTAGGCAGCATACAACAAGAATGCAGAGAGATCACCAACTGAGATTTGAGACTTACCTCCTAAAGAAACACCAATGTAGGCAGCATAAAACAAGAATGCAGAGAGATCACCAACTGAGATTTGAGACTTACCTCCTAGAGAAGCACCAATGTAGGCAGCATACAACAAGAATGCAGAGAGATCACCAACTGAGATTTTAGACTTACCTCCTAAAGAAACACCAATGTAGGCAGCATACAACAAGAATGCAGAGAGATCACCAACTGAGATTTGAGACTTACCTCCTAAAGAAACACCAATGTAAGCAGCATACAACAAGAATGCAGAGAGATCACCAACTGAGATTTGAGACTTACCTCCTAAAGAAACACCAATGTAGGCAGCATAAAACAAGAATGCAGAGAGATCACCAACTGAGATTTGAGACTTACCTCCTAGAGAAGCACCAATGTAGGCAGCATACAACAAGAATGCAGAGAGATCACCAACTGAGATTTTAGACTTACCTCCTAAAGAAACACCAATGTAGGCAGCATACAACAAGAATGCAGAGAGATCACCAACTGAGATTTGAGACTTACCTCCTAAAGAAACACCAATGTAAGCAGCATACAACAAGAATGCAGAGAGATCACCAACTGAGATTTGAGACTTACCTCCTTGAGAAACACCAATGTAGGCAGCATACAACAAGAATGCAGAGAGATCACCAACTGAGACTTAAAATTACCTCCTAAAGAAACACCAATGTAGGCAGCATAAAACAAGAATACAGAGAGATCACCAACTGAGATTTGAGACTTACCTCCTAGAGAAGCACCAATGTAGGCAGCATACAACAAGAATGCAGAGGGATCACCAACTGAGATTTTAGACTTACCTCCTAAAGAAACACCAATGTAGGCAGCATACAACAAGAATGCAGAGATATCACCAACTGAGATTTAAGACTTACCTCCTAAAGAAACACCAATGTAGGCAGCATACAACAAGAATGCAGAGAGATCACCAACTGAGATTTGAGACTAACCTCCTAAAGAAACACCAATGTAGGCAGCATACAACAAGAATGCAGAGATATCACCAACTGAGATTTGACACTTACCTCCTAGAGAAACACCAATTTAGGCAGCATACAACAAGAATGCAGAGAGATCACCAACTGAGATTTGAGACTTACCTCCTAGAGAAACACAAATGTAGGCAACATACAACAAAAATGCAGAGAGATCACCAACTGAGATTTGAGACTAACCTCCTAAAGAAACACCAATGTAGGCAGCATACAACAAGAATGCAGAGATATCACCAACTGAGATTTGAGACTTACCTCCTAAAGAAACACCAATGTAGGCAGCATACAACAAGAATGCAGAGAGATCACCAACTGAGATTTGAGACTTACCTCCTAGAGAAACACCAATGTAAGCAGCATACAACAAGAATGCAGAGAGATCACAAACTGAGATTTAAGACTTACCTCCTTAAGAAACACCAATGTAGGCAACATACAACAAGAATGCAGAGAGATTACCAACTGATATTTAAGACTTACCTCCTAAAGAAACACCAATATAGGCAGCATACAACAAGAATGCAGAGAGATCAACAACTGAGATTTGAGACTTACCTCCTAAAGAAGCACCAATGTAGGCAGCATACAACAAGAATACAGAGAGATCACCAACTGAGATTTGAGACTAACCTCCTAAAGAAACACCAATGTAGGCAGCATTCAACAAGAATGCAGAGAGATCACCAACTGAGATTTGAGACTTACCTCCTAGAGAAACACCAATGTAGGCAGCATACAACAAGAATGCAGAGAGATCACCAACTGAGATTTGAGACTTACTTCCTAAAGAAACACCAATGTAGGCAGCATACAACAAGAATGCAGAGAGATCACCAACTGAGATTTACGACTTACCTCCTAGAGAAACACCAATGTAGGCAGCATACAACAAGAATGCAGAGAGATCACCAACTGAGATTTGAGACTAACCTCCTAAAGAAACACCAATGTAGGCAGCATACAACAAGAATGCAGAGAGATCACCAACTGAGATTTGAGACTTACCTCCTAAAGAAACACCAATGTAAGCAGCATACAACAAGAATGCAGAGAGATCACCAACTGAGATTTGAGACTTACCTCCTTGAGAAACACCAATGTAGGCAGCATACAACAAGAATGCAGAGAGATCACCAACTGAGACTTAAAATTACCTCCTAAAGAAACACCAATGTAGGCAGCATAAAACAAGAATACAGAGAGATCACCAACTGAGATTTGAGACTTACCTCCTAGAGAAGCACCAATGTAGGCAGCATACAACAAGAATGCAGAGGGATCACCAACTGAGATTTTAGACTTACCTCCTAAAGAAACACCAATGTAGGCAGCATACAACAAGAATGCAGAGATATCACCAACTGAGATTTAAGACTTACCTCCTAAAGAAACACCAATGTAGGCAGCATACAACAAGAATGCAGAGAGATCACCAACTGAGATTTGAGACTAACCTCCTAAAGAAACACCAATGTAGGCAGCATACAACAAGAATGCAGAGATATCACCAACTGAGATTTGACACTTACCTCCTAGAGAAACACCAATTTAGGCAGCATACAACAAGAATGCAGAGAGATCACCAACTGAGATTTGAGACTTACCTCCTAGAGAAACACCAATGTAGGCAACATACAACAAAAATGCAGAGAGATCACCAACTGAGATTTGAGACTAACCTCCTAAAGAAACACCAATGTAGGCAGCATACAACAAGAATGCAGAGATATCACCAACTGAGATTTGAGACTTACCTCCTAAAGAAACACCAATGTAGGCAGCATACAACAAGAATGCAGAGAGATCACCAACTGAGATTTGAGACTTACCTCCTAGAGAAACACCAATGTAAGCAGCATACAACAAGAATGCAGAGAGATCACAAACTGAGATTTAAGACTTACCTCCTTAAGAAACACCAATGTAGGCAACATACAACAAGAATGCAGAGAGATCACCAACTGAGATTTAAGACTTACCTCCTAAAGAAACACCAATGTAGGCAACATACAACAAGAATGCAGAGAGATCACCAACTGAGATTTAAGACTTACCTCCTAGAGAAACACCAATGTAAGCAGCATACCACAATAATGCAGAGAGATCACAAACTGAGATTTAAGAATTACCTCCTAAAGAAACACCAATGTAGGCAGCATACAACAAGAATACAGAGAGATTACCAACTGATATTTAAGACTTACCTCCTAAAGAAACACCAATATAGGCAGCATACAACAAGAATGCAGAGAGATCAACAACTGAGATTTGAGACTTACCTCCTAGAGAAACACCAATGTAGGCAGCATACAACAAGAAGGCAGAGAGATCACAAACTGGGATTTAAGACTTACCTCCTTAAGAAACACCAATGTAGGCAACATACAACAAGAATGCAGAGAGATCACCAACTGAGATTTAAGACTTACCTCCTAAAGAAACACCAATGTAGACAACATACAACAAGAATGCAGAGAGATCACCAACTGAGATTTAAGACTTACCTCCTAGAGAAATACCAATGTAAGCAGCATACCACAATAATGCAGAAAGATCACAAACTGAGATTTAAGACTTACCTCCTAAAGAAACACCAATGTAGGCAGCATACAACAAGAATACGGAGAGATTACCAACTGATATTTAAGACTTACCTCCTAAAGAAACACCAATATAGGCAGCATACAAGAAGAATGCAGAGAGATCAACAACTGAGATTTGAGACTTACCTCCTAGAGAAACACCAATGTAAGCAGCATACCACAATAATGCAGAGAGATCACCAACTGAGATTTAAGACTTACCTCCTAAAGAAACACCAATGTAGGCAGCATACAACAAGAATGCAGAGAGATCACCAACTGAGATTTGAGACTGACCTCCTAAAGAAACACCAATGTAAGCAGCATACAACAAGAATGCAGAGAGATCACCAACTGAGATTTGAGACTTACCTCCTTGAGAAACACCAATGTAGGCAGCATACAACAAGAATGCAGAGGGATCACCAACTGAGATTTTAGACTTACCTCCTAAAGAAACACCAATGTAGGCAGCATACAACAAGAATGCAGAGATATCACCAACTGAGATTTAAGACTTACCTCCTAAAGAAACACCAATGTAGGCAGCATACAACAAGAATGCAGAGAGATCACCAACTGAGATTTGAGACTAACCTCCTAAAGAAACACCAATGTAGGCAGCATACAACAAGAATGCAGAGATATCACCAACTGAGATTTGACACTTACCTCCTAGAGAAACACCAATTTAGGCAGCATACAACAAGAATGCAGAGAGATCACCAACTGAGATTTGAGACTTACCTCCTAGAGAAACACCAATGTAGGCAACATACAACAAAAATGCAGAGAGATCACCAACTGAGATTTGAGACTAACCTCCTAAAGAAACACCAATGTAGGCAGCATACAACAAGAATGCAGAGATATCACCAACTGAGATTTGAGACTTACCTCCTAAAGAAACACCAATGTAGGCAGCATACAACAAGAATGCAGAGAGATCACCAACTGAGATTTGAGACTTACCTCCTAGAGAAACACCAATGTAAGCAGCATACAACAAGAATGCAGAGAGATCACAAACTGAGATTTAAGACTTACCTTCTTAAGAAACACCAATGTAGGCAGCATACAACAAGAATGCAGAGAGATCACCAACTGAGATTTGAGACTTACCTCCTAAAGAAACACCAATGTAGGCAGCATAAAACAAGAATGCAGAGAGATCACCAACTGAGATTTGAGACTTACCTCCTTGAGAAACACCAATGTAGGCAGCATACAACAAGAATGCAGAGAGATCACCAACTGAGATTTGAGACTTACCTCCTAAAGAAACACCAATGTAGGCAGCATAAAACAAGAATGCAGAGAGATCACCAACTGAGATTTGAGACTTACCTCCTAGAGAAGCACCAATGTAGGCAGCATGCAACAAGAATGCAGAGAGATCACCAACTGAGATTTTAGACTTACCTCCTAAAGAAACACCAATGTAGGCAGCATACAACAAGAATGCAGAGAGATCACCAACTGAGATTTGAGACTTACCTCCTAAAGAAACACCAATGTAAGCAGCATACAACAAGAATGCAGAGAGATCACCAACTGAGATTTGAGACTTACCTCCTTGAGAAACACCAATGTAGGCAGCATACAACAAGAATGCAGAGAGATCACCAACTGAGACTTAAAATTACCTCCTAAAGAAACACCAATGTAGGCAGCATAAAACAAGAATACAGAGAGATCACCAACTGAGATTTGAGACTTACCTCCTAGAGAAGCACCAATGTAGGCAGCATACAACAAGAATGCAGAGGGATCACCAACTGAGATTTTAGACTTACCTCCTAAAGAAACACCAATGTAGGCAGCATACAACAAGAATGCAGAGATATCACCAATTGAGATTTGACACTTACCTCCTAGAGAAACACCAATTTAGGCAGCATACAACAAGAATGCAGAGAGATCACCAACTGAGATTTGAGACTTACCTCCTAGAGAAACACCAATGTAGGCAGCATACAACAATAATGCAGAGAGATCAACAACTGAGATTTGAGACTTACCTCCTAGAGAAGCACCAATTTAGGCAGCATACAACAAGGATGCAGAGAGATCACCAACTGAGATTTGAGACTTACCTCCTAAAGAAACACCAATGTAAGCAGCATACAACAAGAATGCAGAGAGATCACCAACTGAGATTTGAGACTTACCTCCTTGAGAAACACCAATGTAGGCAGCATACAACAAGAATGCAGAGAGATCACCAACTGAGATTTGAGACTTACCTCCTAAAGAAACACCAATGTAGGCAGCATAAAACAAGAATGCAGAGAGATCACCAACTGAGATTTGAGACTTACCTCCTAGAGAAGCACCAATGTAGGCAGCATACAACAAGAATGCAGAGAGATCACCAACTGAGATTTGAGACTTACCTCCTAGAGAAACACCAATGTAGGCAGCATACAACAATAATGCAGAGAGATCAACAACTGAGATTTGAGACTTACCTCCTAGAGAAGCACCAATTTAGGCAGCATACAACAAGGATGCAGAGAGATCACCAACTGAGATTTGAGACTTACCTCCTAAAGAAACACCAATGTAAGCAGCATACAACAAGAATGCAGAGAGATCACCAACTGAGATTTGAGACTTACCTCCTTGAGAAACACCAATGTAGGCAGCATACAACAAGAATGCAGAGAGATCACCAACTGAGATTTGAGACTTACCTCCTAAAGAAACACCAATGTAGGCAGCATAAAACAAGAATGCAGAGAGATCACCAACTGAGATTTGAGACTTACCTCCTAGAGAAGCACCAATGTAGGCAGCATACAACAAGAATGCAGAGAGATCACCAACTGAGATTTTAGACTTACCTCCTAAAGAAACACCAATGTAGGCAGCATACAACAAGAATGCAGAGAGATCACCAACTGAGATTTGAGACTTACCTCCTAAAGAAACACCAATGTAAGCAGCATACAACAAGAATGCAGAGAGATCACCAACTGAGATTTGAGACTTACCTCCTAAAGAAACACCAATGTAGGCAGCATAAAACAAGAATGCAGAGAGATCACCAACTGAGATTTGAGACTTACCTCCTAGAGAAGCACCAATGTAGGCAGCATACAACAAGAATGCAGAGAGATCACCAACTGAGATTTTAGACTTACCTCCTAAAGAAACACCAATGTAGGCAGCATACAACAAGAATGCAGAGAGATCACCAACTGAGATTTGAGACTTACCTCCTAAAGAAACACCAATGTAAGCAGCATACAACAAGAATGCAGAGAGATCACCAACTGAGATTTGAGACTTACCTCCTTGAGAAACACCAATGTAGGCAGCATACAACAAGAATGCAGAGAGATCACCAACTGAGACTTAAAATTACCTCCTAAAGAAACACCAATGTAGGCAGCATAAAACAAGAATACAGAGAGATCACCAACTGAGATTTGAGACTTACCTCCTAGAGAAACACCAATGTAGGCAACATACAACAAAAATGCAGAGAGATCACCAACTGAGATTTGAGACTAACCTCCTAAAGAAACACCAATGTAGGCAGCATACAACAAGAATGCAGAGATATCACCAACTGAGATTTGAGACTTACCTCCTAAAGAAACACCAATGTAGGCAGCATACAACAAGAATGCAGAGAGATCACCAACTGAGATTTGAGACTTACCTCCTAGAGAAACACCAATGTAAGCA
Source organism: Mytilus trossulus (assembly GCF_036588685.1). Lineage (NCBI taxonomy): Eukaryota > Metazoa > Mollusca > Bivalvia > Mytilida > Mytilidae > Mytilus > Mytilus trossulus. Next base: position 8,980,765 of record NC_086375.1, read on the forward strand.
GCATACAACAAGAATGCAGAGAGATCACAAACTGAGATTTAAGACTTACCTCCTTAAGAAACACCAATGTAGGCAACATACAACAAGAATGCAGAGAGATCACCAACTGAGATTTAAGACTTACCTCCTAAAGAAACACCAATGTAGGCAACATACAACAAGAATGCAGAGAGATCACCAACTGAGATTTAAGACTTACCTCCTAGAGAAACACCAATGTAAGCAGCATACCACAATAATGCAGAGAGATCACAAACTGAGATTTAAGAATTATCTCCTAAAGAAACACCAATGTAGGCAGCATACAACAAGAATACAGAGAGATTACCAACTGATATTTAAGACTTACCTCCTAAAGAAACACCAATATAGGCAGCATACAACAAGAATGCAGAGAGATCAACAACTGAGATTTGAGACTTACCTCCTAGAGAAACACCAATGTAGGCAGCATACAACAAGAAGGCAGAGAGATCACAAACTGAGATTTAAGACTTACCTCCTTAAGAAACACCAATGTAGGCAACATACAACAAGAATGCAGAGAGATCACCAACTGAGATTTAAGACTTACCTCCTAAAGAAACACCAATGTAGACAACATACAACAAGAATGCAGAGAGATCACCAACTGAGATTTAAGACTTACCTCCTAGAGAAATACCAATGTAAGCAGCATACCACAATAATGCAGAAAGATCACAAACTGAGATTTAAGACTTACCTCCTAAAGAAACACCAATGTAGGCAGCATACAACAAGAATACGGAGAGATTACCAACTGATATTTAAGACTTACCTCCTAAAGAAACACCAATATAGGCAGCATACAAGAAGAATGCAGAGAGATCAACAACTGAGATTTGAGACTTACCTCCTAGAGAAACACCAATGTAAGCAGCATACCACAATAATGCAGAGAGATCACCAACTGAGATTTAAGACTTACCTCCTAAAGAAACACCAATGTAGGCAGCATACAACAAGAATGCAGAGAGATCACCAACTGAGATTTGAGACTTACCTCCTAAAGAAACACCAATGTAAGCAGCATACAACAAGAATGCAGAGAGATCACCAACTGAGATTTGAGACTTACCTCCTTGAGAAACACCAATGTAGGCAGCATACAACAAGAATGCAGAGAGATCACCAACTGAGACTTAAAATTACCTCCTAAAGAAACACCAATGTAGGCAGCATAAAACAAGAATACAGAGAGATCACCAACTGAGATTTGAGACTTACCTCCTAGAGAAGCACCAATGTAGGCAGCATACAACAAGAATGCAGAGGGATCACCAACTGAGATTTTAGACTTACCTCCTAAAGAAACACCAATGTAGGCAGCATACAACAAGAATGCAGAGATATCACCAACTGAGATTTAAGACTTACCTCCTAAAGAAACACCAATGTAGGCAGCATACAACAAGAATGCAGAGAGATCACCAACTGAGATTTGAGACTAACCTCCTAAAGAAACACCAATGTAGGCAGCATACAACAAGAATGCAGAGAGATCACCAACTGAGATTTGACACTTACCTCCTAGAGAAACACCAATTTAGGCAGCATACAACAAGAATGCAGAGAGATCACCAACTGAGATTTGAGACTTACCTCCTAGAGAAACACCAATGTAGGCAACATACAACAAAAATGCAGAGAGATCACCAACTGAGATTTGAGACTAACCTCCTAAAGAAACACCAATGTAGGCAGCATACAACAAGAATGCAGAGATATCACCAACTGAGATTTGAGACTTACCTCCTAAAGAAACACCAATGTAGGCAGCATACAACAAGAATGCAGAGAGATCACCAACTGAGATTTGAGACTTACCTCCTAGAGAAACACCAATGTAAGCAGCATACAACAAGAATGCAGAGAGATCACAAACTGAGATTTAAGACTTACCTTCTTAAGAAACACCAATGTAGGCAACATACAACAAGAATGCAGAGAGATCACCAACTGAGATTTAAGACTTACCTCCTAAAGAAACACCAATGTAGGCAACATACAACAAGAATGCAGAGAGATCACCAACTGAGATTTAAGACTTACCTCCTAGAGAAACACCAATGTAAGCAGCATACCACAATAATGCAGAGAGATCACAAACTGAGATTTAAGAATTACCTCCTAAAGAAACACCAATGTAGGCAGCATACAACAAGAATACAGAGAGATTACCAACTGATATTTAAGACTTACCTCCTAAAGAAACACCAATATAGGCAGCATACAACAAGAATGCAGAGAGATCAACAACTGAGATTTGAGACTTACCTCCTAGAGAAACACCAATGTAGGCAGCATACAACAAGAAGGCAGAGAGATCACAAACTGAGATTTAAGACTTACCTCCTTAAGAAACACCAATGTAGGCAACATACAACAAGAATGCAGAGAGATCACCAACTGAGATTTAAGACTTACCTCCTAAAGAAACACCAATGTAGGCAACATACAACAAGAATGCAGAGAGATCACCAACTGAGATTTAAGACTTACCTCCTAGAGAAATACCAATGTAAGCAGCATACCACAATAATGCAGAAAGATCACAAACTGAGATTTAAGACTTACCTCCTAAAGAAACACCAATGTAGGCAGCATACAACAAGAATACGGAGAGATTACCAACTGATATTTAAGACTTACCTCCTAAAGAAACACCAATATAGGCAGCATACAAGAAGAATGCAGAGAGATCAACAACTGAGATTTGAGACTTACCTCCTAGAGAAACACCAATGTAAGCAGCATACCACAATAATGCAGAGAGATCACAAACTGAGATTTAAGACTTACCTCCTAAAGAAACACCAATGTAGGCAGCATACAACAAGAATACGGAGAGATTACCAACTGATATTTAAGACTTACCTCCTTAAGAAACACCAATGTAGGCAGCATACAACAAGAATACGGAGAGATTACCAACTGATATTTAAGACTTACCTCCTAAAGAAACACCAATATAGGCAGCATACAAGAAGAATGCAGAGAGATCAACAACTGAGATTTGAGACTTACCTCCTAGAGAAACACCAATGTAAGCAGCATACCACAATAATGCAGAGAGATCACAAACTGAGATTTAAGACTTACCTCCTAAAGAAACACCAATGTAAGCAGCATACAACAAGAATGCAGAGAGATCAACAACTGAGATTTGAGACTTACCTCCTAGAGAAACACCAATGTAGGCAGCATACAACAAGAATGCAAAGAGATCAACAACTGAGATTTGAGACTTACCTCCTAAAGAAACACCAATATAGGCAGCATACAAGAAGAATGCAGAGAGATCAACAACTGAGATTTGAGACTTACCTCCTAAAGAAACACCAATGTAAGCAGCATACAACAAGAATGCAGAGAGATCAACAACTGAGATTTGAGACTTACCTCCAAGAGAAACACCAATGTAGGCAGCATACAACAAGAATGCAAAGAGATCAACAACTGAGATTTGAGACTTACCTCCTAAAGAAACACCAATGTAGGCAGCATACAACAAGAATGCAGAGAGATCACCAACTGAGATTTGAGACTTACTTCCTAAAGAAACACCAATGTAGGCAGCATACAACAAGAATGCAGAGAGATCACCGGTGAACTGAGATTTGAGACTAACCTCCTAAAGAAACACCAATGTAGGCAGTATACAACAAGAATGCAGAGATATCACCAACTGAGATTTGACACTTACCTCCTAGAGAAACACCAATTTAGGCAGCATACAACAAGAATGCAGAGATCACCAACTGAGATTTGAGACTTACCTCCTAAAGAAACACCAATGTAAGCAGCATACAACAAGAATGCAGAGAGATCACCAACTGAGATTTAAGACTTACCTCCTAGAGAAACACCAATGTAGGCAGCATACAACAAGAATGCAGAGAGATCAACAACTGAGATTTGAGACTTATCTCCTAGAGAAACACCAATGTAGGCAGCATACAACAAGAATGCAGAGAGATCACCAACTGAGATTTACGACTTACCTCCTAGAGAAACACCAATGTAGGCAGCATACAACAAGAATGCAGAGAGATCACCAACTGAGATTTACGACTTACCTCCTAGAGAAACACCAATGTAGGCAGCATACAACAAGAATGCAGAGAGATCACCAACTGAGATTTGAGACTTACTTCCTAAAGAAACACCAATGTAGGCAGTATACAACAAGAATGCAGAGAGATCACCAACTGAGATTTGAGACTAACCTCCTAAAGAAACACCAATGTAGGCAGCATACAACAAGAATGCAGAGATATCACCAATTGAGATTTGACACTTACCTCCTAGAGAAACACCAATTTAGGCAGCATACAACAAGAATGCAGAGAGATCACCAACTGAGATTTGAGACTTACCTCCTAGAGAAACACCAATGTAGGCAGCATACAACAATAATGCAGAGAGATCAACAACTGAGATTTGAGACTTACCTCCTAGAGAAGCACCAATTTAGGCAGCATACAACAAGGATGCAGAGAGATCACCAACTGAGATTTGAGACTTACCTCCTAAAGAAACACCAATGTAAGCAGCATACAACAAGAATGCAGAGAGATCACCAACTGAGATTTGAGACTTACCTCCTTGAGAAACACCAATGTAGGCAGCATACAACAAGAATGCAGAGAGATCACCAACTGAGATTTGAGACTTACCTCCTAAAGAAACACCAATGTAGGCAGCATAAAACAAGAATGCAGAGAGATCACCAACTGAGATTTGAGACTTACCTCCTAGAGAAGCACCAATGTAGGCAGCATACAACAAGAATGCAGAGAGATCACCAACTGAGATTTTAGACTTACCTCCTAAAGAAACACCAATGTAGGCAGCATACAACAAGAATGCAGAGAGATCACCAACTGAGATTTGAGACTTACCTCCTAAAGAAACACCAATGTAGGCAACATACAACAAGAATGCAGAGAGATCACCAACTGAGATTTAAGACTTACCTCCTAGAGAAATACCAATGTAAGCAGCATACCACAATAATGCAGAAAGATCACAAACTGAGATTTAAGACTTACCTCCTAAAGAAACACCAATGTAGGCAGCATACAACAAGAATACGGAGAGATTACCAACTGATATTTAAGACTTACCTCCTTAAGAAACACCAATGTAGGCAGCATACAACAAGAATACGGAGAGATTACCAACTGATATTTAAGACTTACCTCCTAAAGAAACACCAATATAGGCAGCATACAAGAAGAATGCAGAGAGATCAACAACTGAGATTTGAGACTTACCTCCTAGAGAAACACCAATGTAAGCAGCATACCACAATAATGCAGAGAGATCACAAACTGAGATTTAAGACTTACCTCCTAAAGAAACACCAATGTAAGCAGCATACAACAAGAATGCAGAGAGATCAACAACTGAGATTTGAGACTTACCTCCTAGAGAAACACCAATGTAGGCAGCATACAACAAGAATGCAAAGAGATCAACAACTGAGATTTGAGACTTACCTCCTAAAGAAACACCAATATAGGCAGCATACAAGAAGAATGCAGAGAGATCAACAACTGAGATTTGAGACTTATCTCCTAGAGAAACACCAATGTAAGCAGCATACAACAAGAATGCAGAGAGATCAACAACTGAGATTTGAGACTTACCTCCAAGAGAAACACCAATGTAGGCAGCATACAACAAGAATGCAAAGAGATCAACAACTGAGATTTGAGACTTACCTCCTAAAGAAACACCAATGTAGGCAGCATACAACAAGAATGCAGAGAGATCACCAACTGAGATTTGAGACTTACTTCCTAAAGAAACACCAATGTAGGCAGCATACAACAAGAATGCAGAGAGATCACCGGTGAACTGAGATTTGAGACTAACCTCCTAAAGAAACACCAATGTAGGCAGTATACAACAAGAATGCAGAGATATCACCAACTGAGATTTGACACTTACCTCCTAGAGAAACACCAATTTAGGCAGCATACAACAAGAATGCAGAGATCACCAACTGAGATTTGAGACTTACCTCCTAAAGAAACACCAATGTAAGCAGCATACAACAAGAATGCAGAGAGATCACCAACTGAGATTTAAGACTTACCTCCTAGAGAAACACCAATGTAGGCAGCATACAACAAGAATGCAGAGAGATCAACAACTGAGATTTGAGACTTATCTCCTAGAGAAACACCAATGTAGGCAGCATACAACAAGAATGCAGAGAGATCACCAACTGAGATTTACGACTTACCTCCTAGAGAAACACCAATGTAGGCAGCATACAACAAGAATGCAGAGAGATCACCAACTGAGATTTACGACTTACCTCCTAGAGAAACACCAATGTAGGCAGCATACAACAAGAATGCAGAGAGATCACCAACTGAGATTTGAGACTTACTTCCTAAAGAAACACCAATGTAGGCAGTATACAACAAGAATGCAGAGAGATCACCAACTGAGATTTGAGACTAACCTCCTAAAGAAACACCAATGTAGGCAGCATACAACAAGAATGCAGAGATATCACCAATTGAGATTTGACACTTACCTCCTAGAGAAACACCAATTTAGGCAGCATACAACAAGAATGCAGAGAGATCACCAACTGAGATTTGAGACTTACCTCCTAGAGAAACACCAATGTAGGCAGCATACAACAATAATGCAGAGAGATCAACAACTGAGATTTGAGACTTACCTCCTAGAGAAGCACCAATTTAGGCAGCATACAACAAGGATGCAGAGAGATCACCAACTGAGATTTGAGACTTACCTCCTAAAGAAACACCAATGTAAGCAACATACAACAAGAATGCAGAGAGATCACCAACTGAGATTTAAGACTTACCTCCTAAAGAAACACCAATGTAGGCAACATACAACAAGAATGCAGAGAGATCACCAACTGAGATTTAAGACTTACCTCCTAGAGAAACACCAATGTAAGCAGCATACCACAATAATGCAGAGAGATCACAAACTGAGATTTAAGAATTACCTCCTAAAGAAACACCAATGTAGGCAGCATACAACAAGAATACAGAGAGATTACCAACTGATATTTAAGACTTACCTCCTAAAGAAACACCAATATAGGCAGCATACAACAAGAATGCAGAGAGATCAACAACTGAGATTTGAGACTTACCTCCTAGAGAAACACCAATGTAGGCAGCATACAACAAGAAGGCAGAGAGATCACAAACTGAGATTTAAGACTTACCTCCTTAAGAAACACCAATGTAGGCAACATACAACAAGAATGCAGAGAGATCACCAACTGAGATTTAAGACTTACCTCCTAAAGAAACACCAATGTAGGCAACATACAACAAGAATGCAGAGAGATCACCAACTGAGATTTAAGACTTACCTCCTAGAGAAATACCAATGTAAGCAGCATACCACAATAATGCAGAAAGATCACAAACTGAGATTTAAGACTTACCTCCTAAAGAAACACCAATGTAGGCAGCATACAACAAGAATACGGAGAGATTACCAACTGATATTTAAGACTTACCTCCTAAAGAAACACCAATATAGGCAGCATACAAGAAGAATGCAGAGAGATCAACAACTGAGATTTGAGACTTACCTCCTAGAGAAACACCAATGTAGGCAGCATACAACAAGAATGCAGAGAGATCACCAACTGAGATTTACGACTTACCTCCTAGAGAAACACCAATGTAGGCAGCATACAACAAGAATGCAGAGAGATCACCAACTGAGATTTACGACTTACCTCCTAGAGAAACACCAATGTAGGCAGCATACAACAAGAATGCAGAGAGATCACCGGTGAACTGAGATTTGAGACTAACCTCCTAAAGAAACACCAATGTAGGCAGTATACAACAAGAATGCAGAGATATCACCAACTGAGATTTGACACTTACCTCCTAGAGAAACACCATTTAGGCAGCATACAACAAGAATGCAGAGATCACCAACTGAGACTTAAAATTACCTCCTAAAGAAACACCAATGTAGGCAGCATAAAACAAGAATACAGAGAGATCACCAACTGAGATTTGAGACTTACCTCCTAGAGAAGCACCAATGTAGGCAGCATACAACAAGAATGCAGAGGGATCACCAACTGAGATTTTAGACTTACCTCCTAAAGAAACACCAATGTAGGCAGCATACAACAAGAATGCAGAGATATCACCAATTGAGATTTGACACTTACCTCCTAGAGAAACACCAATTTAGGCAGCATACAACAAGAATGCAGAGAGATCACCAACTGAGATTTGAGACTTACCTCCTAGAGAAACACCAATGTAGGCAGCATACAACAAGAATGCAAAGAGATCAACAACTGAGATTTGAGACTTACCTCCTAAAGAAACACCAATATAGGCAGCATACAAGAAGAATGCAGAGATATCAACAACTGAGATTTGAGACTTATCTCCTAGAGAAACACCAATGTAAGCAGCATACAACAAGAATGCAGAGAGATCAACAACTGAGATTTGAGACTTACCTCCAAGAGAAACACCAATGTAGGCAGCATACAACAAGAATGCAAAGAGATCAACAACTCAGATTTGAGACTTACCTCCTAAAGAAACACCAATGTAGGCAGCATACAACAAGAATGCAGAGAGATCACCAACTGAGATTTGAGACTTACTTCCTAAAGAAACACCAATGTAGGCAGCATACAACAAGAATGCAGAGAGATCACCGGTGAACTGAGATTTGAGACTAACCTCCTAAAGAAACACCAATGTAGGCAGTATACAACAAGAATGCAGAGATATCACCAACTGAGATTTGACACTTACCTCCTAGAGAAACACCATTTAGGCAGCATACAACAAGAATGCAGAGATCACCAACTGAGACTTAAAATTACCTCCTAAAGAAACACCAATGTAGGCAGCATAAAACAAGAATACAGAGAGATCACCAACTGAGATTTGAGACTTACCTCCTAGAGAAGCACCAATGTAGGCAGCATACAACAAGAATGCAGAGGGATCACCAACTGAGATTTTAGACTTACCTCCTAAAGAAACACCAATGTAGGCAGCATACAACAAGAATGCAGAGATATCACCAATTGAGATTTGACACTTACCTCCTAGAGAAACACCAATTTAGGCAGCATACAACAAGAATGCAGAGAGATCACCAACTGAGATTTGAGACTTACCTCCTAGAGAAACACCAATGTAGGCAGCATACAACAATAATGCAGAGAGATCAACAACTGAGATTTGAGACTTACCTCCTAGAGAAGCACCAATTTAGGCAGCATACAACAAGGATGCAGAGAGATCACCAACTGAGATTTGAGACTTACCTCCTAAAGAAACACCAATGTAAGCAGCATACAACAAGAATGCAGAGAGATCACCAACTGAGATTTGAGACTTACCTCCTTGAGAAACACCAATGTAGGCAGCATACAACAAGAATGCAGAGAGATCACCAACTGAGATTTGAGACTTACCTCCTAAAGAAACACCAATGTAGGCAGCATAAAACAAGAATGCAGAGAGATCACCAACTGAGATTTGAGACTTACCTCCTAGAGAAGCACCAATGTAGGCAGCATACAACAAGAATGCAGAGAGATCACCAACTGAGATTTTAGACTTACCTCCTAAAGAAACACCAATGTAGGCAGCATACAACAAGAATGCAGAGAGATCACCAACTGAGATTTGAGACTTACCTCCTAAAGAAACACCAATGTAAGCAGCATACAACAAGAATGCAGAGAGATCACCAACTGAGATTTGAGACTTACCTCCTAAAGAAACACCAATGTAGGCAGCATAAAACAAGAATGCAGAGAGATCACCAACTGAGATTTGAGACTTACCTCCTAGAGAAGCACCAATGTAGGCAGCATACAACAAGAATGCAGAGAGATCACCAACTGAGATTTTAGACTTACCTCCTAAAGAAACACCAATGTAGGCAGCATACAACAAGAATGCAGAGAGATCACCAACTGAGATTTGAGACTTACCTCCTAAAGAAACACCAATGTAAGCAGCATACAACAAGAATGCAGAGAGATCACCAACTGAGATTTGAGACTTACCTCCTTGAGAAACACCAATGTAGGCAGCATACAACAAGAATGCAGAGAGATCACCAACTGAGACTTAAAATTACCTCCTAAAGAAACACCAATGTAGGCAGCATAAAACAAGAATACAGAGAGATCACCAACTGAGATTTGAGACTTACCTCCTAGAGAAGCACCAATGTAGGCAGCATACAACAAGAATGCAGAGGGATCACCAACTGAGATTTTAGACTTACCTCCTAAAGAAACACCAATGTAGGCAGCATACAACAAGAATGCAGAGATATCACCAACTGAGATTTAAGACTTACCTCCTAAAGAAACACCAATGTAGGCAGCATACAACAAGAATGCAGAGAGATCACCAACTGAGATTTGAGACTAACCTCCTAAAGAAACACCAATGTAGGCAGCATACAACAAGAATGCAGAGATATCACCAACTGAGATTTGACACTTACCTCCTAGAGAAACACCAATTTAGGCAGCATACAACAAGAATGCAGAGAGATCACCAACTGAGATTTGAGACTTACCTCCTAGAGAAACACAAATGTAGGCAACATACAACAAAAATGCAGAGAGATCACCAACTGAGATTTGAGACTAACCTCCTAAAGAAACACCAATGTAGGCAGCATACAACAAGAATGCAGAGATATCACCAACTGAGATTTGAGACTTACCTCCTAAAGAAACACCAATGTAGGCAGCATACAACAAGAATGCAGAGAGATCACCAACTGAGATTTGAGACTTACCTCCTAGAGAAACACCAATGTAAGCAGCATACAACAAGAATGCAGAGAGATCACAAACTGAGATTTAAGACTTACCTCCTTAAGAAACACCAATGTAGGCAACATACAACAAGAATGCAGAGAGATTACCAACTGATATTTAAGACTTACCTCCTAAAGAAACACCAATATAGGCAGCATACAACAAGAATGCAGAGAGATCAACAACTGAGATTTGAGACTTACCTCCTAAAGAAGCACCAATGTAGGCAGCATACAACAAGAGTACAGAGAGATCACCAACTGAGATTTGAGACTAACCTCCTAAAGAAACACCAATGTAGGCAGCATTCAACAAGAATGCAGAGAGATCACCAACTGAGATTTGAGACTTACCTCCTAGAGAAACACCAATGTAGGCAGCATACAACAAGAATGCAGAGAGATCACCAACTGAGATTTGAGACTTACTTCCTAAAGAAACACCAATGTAGGCAGCATACAACAAGAATGCAGAGAGATCACCAACTGAGATTTACGACTTACCTCCTAGAGAAACACCAATGTAGGCAGCATACAACAAGAATGCAGAGAGATCACCAACTGAGATTTGAGACTAACCTCCTAAAGAAACACCAATGTAGGCAGCATACAACAAGAATGCAGAGAGATCACCAACTGAGATTTGAGACTTACCTCCTAAAGAAACACCAATGTAAGCAGCATACAACAAGAATGCAGAGAGATCACCAACTGAGATTTGAGACTTACCTCCTTGAGAAACACCAATGTAGGCAGCATACAACAAGAATGCAGAGAGATCACCAACTGAGACTTAAAATTACCTCCTAAAGAAACACCAATGTAGGCAGCATAAAACAAGAATACAGAGAGATCACCAACTGAGATTTGAGACTTACCTCCTAGAGAAGCACCAATGTAGGCAGCATACAACAAGAATGCAGAGGGATCACCAACTGAGATTTTAGACTTACCTCCTAAAGAAACACCAATGTAGGCAGCATACAACAAGAATGCAGAGATATCACCAACTGAGATTTAAGACTTACCTCCTAAAGAAACACCAATGTAGGCAGCATACAACAAGAATGCAGAGAGATCACCAACTGAGATTTGAGACTAACCTCCTAAAGAAACACCAATGTAGGCAGCATACAACAAGAATGCAGAGATATCACCAACTGAGATTTGACACTTACCTCCTAGAGAAACACCAATTTAGGCAGCATACAACAAGAATGCAGAGAGATCACCAACTGAGATTTGAGACTTACCTCCTAGAGAAACACCAATGTAGGCAACATACAACAAAAATGCAGAGAGATCACCAACTGAGATTTGAGACTAACCTCCTAAAGAAACACCAATGTAGGCAGCATACAACAAGAATGCAGAGATATCACCAACTGAGATTTGAGACTTACCTCCTAAAGAAACACCAATGTAGGCAGCATACAACAAGAATGCAGAGAGATCACCAACTGAGATTTGAGACTTACCTCCTAGAGAAACACCAATGTAAGCAGCATACAACAAGAATGCAGAGAGATCACAAACTGAGATTTAAGACTTACCTCCTTAAGAAACACCAATGTAGGCAACATACAACAAGAATGCAGAGAGATCACCAACTGAGATTTAAGACTTACCTCCTAAAGAAACACCAATGTAGGCAACATACAACAAGAATGCAGAGAGATCACCAACTGAGATTTAAGACTTACCTCCTAGAGAAACACCAATGTAAGCAGCATACCACAATAATGCAGAGAGATCACAAACTGAGATTTAAGAATTACCTCCTAAAGAAACACCAATGTAGGCAGCATACAACAAGAATACAGAGAGATTACCAACTGATATTTAAGACTTACCTCCTAAAGAAACACCAATATAGGCAGCATACAACAAGAATGCAGAGAGATCAACAACTGAGATTTGAGACTTACCTCCTAGAGAAACACCAATGTAGGCAGCATACAACAAGAAGGCAGAGAGATCACAAACTGGGATTTAAGACTTACCTCCTTAAGAAACACCAATGTAGGCAACATACAACAAGAATGCAGAGAGATCACCAACTGAGATTTAAGACTTACCTCCTAAAGAAACACCAATGTAGACAACATACAACAAGAATGCAGAGAGATCACCAACTGAGATTTAAGACTTACCTCCTAGAGAAATACCAATGTAAGCAGCATACCACAATAATGCAGAAAGATCACAAACTGAGATTTAAGACTTACCTCCTAAAGAAACACCAATGTAGGCAGCATACAACAAGAATACGGAGAGATTACCAACTGATATTTAAGACTTACCTCCTAAAGAAACACCAATATAGGCAGCATACAAGAAGAATGCAGAGAGATCAACAACTGAGATTTGAGACTTACCTCCTAGAGAAACACCAATGTAAGCAGCATACCACAATAATGCAGAGAGATCACCAACTGAGATTTAAGACTTACCTCCTAAAGAAACACCAATGTAGGCAGCATACAACAAGAATGCAGAGAGATCACCAACTGAGATTTGAGACTGACCTCCTAAAGAAACACCAATGTAAGCAGCATACAACAAGAATGCAGAGAGATCACCAACTGAGATTTGAGACTTACCTCCTTGAGAAACACCAATGTAGGCAGCATACAACAAGAATGCAGAGAGATCACCAACTGAGACTTAAAATTACCTCCTAAAGAAACACCAATGTAGGCAGCATAAAACAAGAATACAGAGAGATCACCAACTGAGATTTGAGACTTACCTCCTAGAGAAGCACCAATGTAGGCAGCATACAACAAGAATGCAGAGGGATCACCAACTGAGATTTTAGACTTACCTCCTAAAGAAACACCAATGTAGGCAGCATACAACAAGAATGCAGAGATATCACCAACTGAGATTTAAGACTTACCTCCTAAAGAAACACCAATGTAGGCAGCATACAACAAGAATGCAGAGAGATCACCAACTGAGATTTGAGACTAACCTCCTAAAGAAACACCAATGTAGGCAGCATACAACAAGAATGCAGAGATATCACCAACTGAGATTTGACACTTACCTCCTAGAGAAACACCAATTTAGGCAGCATACAACAAGAATGCAGAGAGATCACCAACTGAGATTTGAGACTTACCTCCTAGAGAAACACCAATGTAGGCAACATACAACAAAAATGCAGAGAGATCACCAACTGAGATTTGAGACTAACCTCCTAAAGAAACACCAATGTAGGCAGCATACAACAAGAATGCAGAGATATCACCAACTGAGATTTGAGACTTACCTCCTAAAGAAACACCAATGTAGGCAGCATACAACAAGAATGCAGAGAGATCACCAACTGAGATTTGAGACTTACCTCCTAGAGAAACACCAATGTAAGCAGCATACAACAAGAATGCAGAGAGATCACAAACTGAGATTTAAGACTTACCTTCTTAAGAAACACCAATGTAGGCAGCATACAACAAGAATGCAGAGAGATCACCAACTGAGATTTGAGACTTACCTCCTAAAGAAACACCAATGTAGGCAGCATAAAACAAGAATGCAGAGAGATCACCAACTGAGATTTGAGACTTACCTCCTTGAGAAACACCAATGTAGGCAGCATACAACAAGAATGCAGAGAGATCACCAACTGAGATTTGAGACTTACCTCCTAAAGAAACACCAATGTAGGCAGCATAAAACAAGAATGCAGAGAGATCACCAACTGAGATTTGAGACTTACCTCCTAGAGAAGCACCAATGTAGGCAGCATACAACAAGAATGCAGAGAGATCACCAACTGAGATTTTAGACTTACCTCCTAAAGAAACACCAATGTAGGCAGCATACAACAAGAATGCAGAGAGATCACCAACTGAGATTTGAGACTTACCTCCTAAAGAAACACCAATGTAAGCAGCATACAACAAGAATGCAGAGAGATCACCAACTGAGATTTGAGACTTACCTCCTTGAGAAACACCAATGTAGGCAGCATACAACAAGAATGCAGAGAGATCACCAACTGAGACTTAAAATTACCTCCTAAAGAAACACCAATGTAGGCAGCATAAAACAAGAATACAGAGAGATCACCAACTGAGATTTGAGACTTACCTCCTAGAGAAGCACCAATGTAGGCAGCATACAACAAGAATGCAGAGGGATCACCAACTGAGATTTTAGACTTACCTCCTAAAGAAACACCAATGTAGGCAGCATACAACAAGAATGCAGAGATATCACCAATTGAGATTTGACACTTACCTCCTAGAGAAACACCAATTTAGGCAGCATACAACAAGAATGCAGAGAGATCACCAACTGAGATTTGAGACTTACCTCCTAGAGAAACACCAATGTAGGCAGCATACAACAATAATGCAGAGAGATCAACAACTGAGATTTGAGACTTACCTCCTAGAGAAGCACCAATTTAGGCAGCATACAACAAGGATGCAGAGAGATCACCAACTGAGATTTGAGACTTACCTCCTAAAGAAACACCAATGTAAGCAGCATACAACAAGAATGCAGAGAGATCACCAACTGAGATTTGAGACTTACCTCCTTGAGAAACACCAATGTAGGCAGCATACAACAAGAATGCAGAGAGATCACCAACTGAGATTTGAGACTTACCTCCTAAAGAAACACCAATGTAGGCAGCATAAAACAAGAATGCAGAGAGATCACCAACTGAGATTTGAGACTTACCTCCTAGAGAAGCACCAATGTAGGCAGCATACAACAAGAATGCAGAGAGATCACCAACTGAGATTTGAGACTTACCTCCTTGAGAAACACCAATGTAGGCAGCATACAACAAGAATGCAGAGAGATCACCAACTGAGACTTAAAATTACCTCCTAAAGAAACACCAATGTAGGCAGCATAAAACAAGAATACAGAGAGATCACCAACTGAGATTTGAGACTTACCTCCTAGAGAAGCACCAATGTAGGCAGCATACAACAAGAATGCAGAGGGATCACCAACTGAGATTTTAGACTTACCTCCTAAAGAAACACCAATGTAGGCAGCATACAACAAGAATGCAGAGATATCACCAACTGAGATTTAAGACTTACCTCCTAAAGAAACACCAATGTAGGCAGCATACAACAAGAATGCAGAGAGATCACCAACTGAGATTTGAGACTAACCTCCTAAAGAAACACCAATGTAGGCAGCATACAACAAGAATGCAGAGATATCACCAACTGAGATTTGACACTTACCTCCTAGAGAAACACCAATTTAGGCAGCATACAACAAGAATGCAGAGAGATCACCAACTGAGATTTGAGACTTACCTCCTAGAGAAACACAAATGTAGGCAACATACAACAAAAATGCAGAGAGATCACCAACTGAGATTTGAGACTAACCTCCTAAAGAAACACCAATGTAGGCAGCATACAACAAGAATGCAGAGATATCACCAACTGAGATTTGAGACTTACCTCCTAAAGAAACACCAATGTAGGCAGCATACAACAAGAATGCAGAGAGATCACCAACTGAGATTTGAGACTTACCTCCTAGAGAAACACCAATGTAAGCAGCATACAACAAGAATGCAGAGAGATCACAAACTGAGATTTAAGACTTACCTCCTTAAGAAACACCAATGTAGGCAACATACAACAAGAATGCAGAGAGATTACCAACTGATATTTAAGACTTACCTCCTAAAGAAACACCAATATAGGCAGCATACAACAAGAATGCAAAGGGATCACCAACTGAGATTTGAGACTTACCTCCTAGAGAAACACCAATGTAAGCAGCATACAACAAGAATGCAGAGAGATCACCAACTGAGATCTGATACTTACCTCCTAAAGAAACACCAATGTAGGCAGCATACAACAAGAATGCAGAGAGATCACCAACTGAGATTTGAGATTCTGTCATCATTGTTCCTCCATAATAAAATACAGAGAGAACTACACAATTTCCTGCTAAACCAACCTGAAATATAGCAACACGAAATTATGTATCTTATCTATGCATGTCTGTATTTTCCAAAACACAGAATACTTTGCCACATATGGGGAGATAACTCAGATATAAGGGTACGTAACTCTGATTGAATTTATTTGAATTTAAAGAATGTGTTGTGAATTTACCTATTTTAATATGTAGAAAGCACATGAGTTCAGTGTGAGTGGTCCTATTTTTATTTTTCTTATTTATTTGACAGCATATTATTATAGCTATCTTCTCATATTCTATCTATAATTCTATGGCTTATTTTTTACACAAAATTCGGGTTTCCATGCTTAATGTATTTAAAATCTGACAATTTTCACAACCTTTTATCACAAAAAAGCCTGGTGACCCATACTTTTTATTATATTTTGGAGAAATGCATGATCATAATGATTTAAGCTACATTTTGACAAATTATTAAAAACTCTATGGATTTTAATTCAAACCCCCATCTAACTTAAAACCTGCTTTAGAACAGTATAGTAAAAAACAAATAGATCTATATAAATAATGGCCTTCAAACTCCCTTTATTGAACCTGCAATAATCCTGTTATTGCCTTAAAACTAAGATTCTACTGGACCTCTACTGGTACTTACTGAACCAAAGAACGCAGCCCTCATAAGAGCCTCTTTATAAGTTAAGTCAAGAACACGTTTGATCCCTGTATTATAACGATCTTCTTCTGTAGTTTCATGACCAAATGCTCTGACTGTTCTTATATTGCTAATCTTTTCCTCTGCTATCTGTAATTAAAAATTGTATATTATTATTATTTTTTTTATTTATATGCTAACTCTGTCTGTGTTATGAATATGAATGTATAACATATATGCAAAAGTCATGATATAATTTTTTTTTTAAAAGAATCCATCATTTATCCCTGGTTGATGGATATTTATAAACACGGGGCCTCTTGTGTATGCTTCCCTGGGTTATACAAGGTAAATCATATTTGGGTGATTTTCAATAAATGTATTAAAGTCTTAAAAAAAAATGATATGTGTTGCAATGCTGTTAAGGGGCTCGCGGGTCTAAATGATTTTTTTTATTTAATATAGGATTTCGCTATATTTTTCTATAAATGAACTTTATCTTATACTTAATGGAAAAATGAAATAAAAAAATGGGGTCACCGTTCATTTACGCTCACAATCTGCCTTCAAAAGAAGTATACATTTTTGTTAATGTCCTTTTTTTCTGTTGATCTTATAGGAGAAATATCGGTAATATCGAAATAAAAAAAGAACTAAATTACAGAAATCGCTTAAATTTTACAATTATTTAGTTTATGTACAGCTTATTCGAAAACAACAATAAAAAATATAGGTCACCGATGATTTAAAAAAGATATTTCAATTTTATGCCAAAATATGTCATTTTTGCACCAAAGGGAGATAATTTGGAGCTTTTTCAATGATATCTACATTTTAAAAGTCACCAGGGGTCAACACAAATTGATTTTTTGGAATGATTTTTGTACCATATGATAAAGTAACAACTACTTAAGGAAGGGAATAAAATTTGTAATGAAAAATTAAAGTTTATTTTTTTTCGGAAAATCTTATACCCGCGAGCCTCCTTAAGTACAATTAAGAAATAATTCATGGGGGCTTGAATATATCTTGATTTTACCACGGGTTGGCCCTTTATGACAAATATTTTACCCTGAGCGTTAGCGAGGGATAAAATATCGGCATAAAGGGACAATCCATGGTAAAATCTAGATATATTCAAGCCCCAAAGAATTATTTCGATTCTAATAGGACAAATACGGCAATTCTTTTGGATCAAAGCGCTCTAAGTGGAGATAAATATTTGCCGTTCTGATAAATAAACGCACTATTAAATTGACGTAACAGAACAGAGCAAACTGAATAAGTGACATGTTTTAACTATTAAAAATAACATATTTAAATAGTTTTGGATGCATTTAAATGATAATTTACTTATATATGTCTAACATGTATAAAAAAAAAATGGCTTATACGACATTTTAGCATCGTTTGTTTACGTTTCCTTGTTGTGATGATTTTCGGTTTCACAAGCGTGAATTTTCCGATAAAAATGCTTATATTCTTACGTCAATGTTCTATGACGTCGGGTTCCTCATTCATTAAAAAATGTATGACATGGGGGTACAATGGGAACAGCCCATGAAATATATTCATATTTTACCACGGGTGTGTACTCAAAGCGTTTGAAGGACGTCATGTTAGAATTAGTATTATAATTAATTTTTTTTTTAACTATAGAAACTATGACTTTTTTTGGAGGGGAATGTCGTCTATCATCTCTCATCCTTCAATCATGATGCTATCTGTGCTTCTCTAATGTGTGATTTTGCTATTGCCTCCTTGGTAGATGATGCAAATGTCTTATATTTCTTTGCAGGAAATTTATAGATTTTATTTTGTGTTAAATTTTCAATCATTTGTGGTTTGGTTCATTCTTCCTTCAAGCAATACAAAATTTGTTTGTTAAACACTCAAATCCTGTTACCAGTACTATTGAAATCCAAGATAATTAGGGCTAATCTATTACACCAAATATAGAGGATAGGAAGGGAAATATATTTTTTTAACATAGGTCATCGGTCATATATGGTTTTATGTTCAATAATTGATTAATGCAAAGTTAGTAATTTTACTCAAAGAATATGTTGGCTATTGGGGAATTTAAATACTACTTTCTAACATCAATGATTTTATAGATAATGAATAGAATAGCACAGTGCATCTTTTAACTAACAATGAATTAACATTCTCAATACAAAATTTCTACAGTTAAAGATTATCCTCATACCTGTGTAGTGTTTGCTAGTGAATCTTGCACATCTTTTGTGATAGCCCGTAAAAATCTTCCATAATATCGAGCCATAATGGATACTGGTGGAACTATCAACAAAGCTATACCTGTCAGCTTAGGGGACACGTACATCTGGAGAATAAAAAAGATAAACCTGTCATTCAACTAGACGCCAAAAAAATAAGTGCAAGATTTAAGATTTACACAATATTTTTTCTGTTTATACAGTTATACAGTTGATAGACTTTTTGAGTGTTTAACAATCAGCAGTTATATTCAATCATCTCAAGTGAATTATCAATTTGGATTGTGATCAAATTTTTGACATAATATAGATTTCTGACACAAAACAAATGTCAATATCTTACAAATCTATTGTGCAATACTGTGCAATAAAAGATTTCTTCTTGAAACTTTTCAAAAATTTGAAATTTGAAAATTTTTGAAAAAAAATAAATTGAACCCCTTAAAAAATTTGACCCACCCAAACTTTTTGAATCTCCCCATGGAGCATTTACCCCAACACTCGATCCAAGCCTTTCCTTTGTAGAATGGAACCTTGTAGTACAATGTCAGAGAGGTCCATACACTTCAATACAAGTTAGTGTATGAAAACTAGAACTAGAAAAATGCTTGTTTTTGCCCCTTTTTTGGCTCCTAATTATATAATTCCTGCATGAATGAAGCATTAACCTTGAAACTCAATCCCAGCCTTTCTTTTGTGATATGGAACTTTGTGGTACAATGTCAGAGAGATCCATACATTTATACACAAGTTATTGTCCAGAAAATAAAAAAAATGCTTATTTTTGGCCCATAATTCCTAAACTATTGGCACCATAACTCCCAAAATGAATCCAAACCTTATACTTGTGTTATTAAACATTGTGGTACAATTTCAGAGCAATTTAAATACTTATATTACTTATACACAAGTTATTATTCTGAAAGTAGAAAAATGCTTGTTTGGGGTTCTTTTTTGGCCTTAATTCCTGAATGGATGGAACCATCATCCCCAATGATTTTATATCAATCCCAACCTTCTTTTTATGGCATTGAACCTTCTTATGAAGTTTCAAAGAGATCCATTCATCCATTGTTCATGTAAACTAAACTTATTGTTCAGGAACCAAAAGTATCTCCAGATGACGACATCATACCATTATACAATCCCCAAAAAAATGTTGCAGTCGTATAAAAATGCCACTCGGCAAAACATAAAGACAAAGCTAGAAGTATAATAAAGAAACAAATCCAGCAGCTGTTCCAAAATTGTCAACAACCTAGAATCTAATTTAAATATGTTTAATGACTGTAAACCTACCATCATACCCACTCCACCTGTGGCTTGTGCCACAGCTCTCAGTCCATCTGATATGTTTTGAGTAACAGACTGGCCTACAAGAAGTGTGTCTGCAGATAATCTATTTACTAATTCCCCAGTCTTTGTTTTGTCAAAGAAGCCCATTTCTTGGCGCATTATTGATGAAAAAAGTGTTTGTCGAAGTCTATTAATAATTCTATTTCCTGAAATCAGATAGGGTATCAATTTAAAAGAAGAACATTCATTTTGACTGGACATAAAGAAAACAAGGATCTAAGAGAACAATACAAAACTTTAATGGGTAGTTGTCTTATTTGCAATCATACCACATCTCTTTATTCTATATTAATTCTGAGATAACTATAAAGTTATATACACTTTAAAAAGCTGTCTAAGTAATTGTTCAAGATAGTACAGTTAACTCTACATGTAGATGTCATTTTTTTGTTTGTTTGTTTTTTGTGTGTGAAGTGTATTGTATTGATTGTTACATGTAATGATTTGTATTATCTCCCTTACTCTATGGGTCATGTAAATGTATGATATTTGATGGGTTATTTCCCCCTTATTGTTTCCTGACTCAGGTTCATTTATAAATGTGTCTTCAAAACAATTTGTGTTTCTACATTGGAGCACCACAGTATACTCCCGTCTTTATTTTTTTCTGTTAACCTAGACCGTTATAGGTTCTAGCATTTTGTATGAGTTTGTTACATTTACATGATAAACGCGTGCTCTATTTTATTGATTTGGCATACAATAAAGTCAATCAAATTTCTATATATTTACCTGAAACTGACATTAAATAAACTCTTCCAAAGTTTGCTACGGCACCAACAATAAATACACCAACCATTATTTGACAGAACGTAGTTAGTTTCTCTTTCATTTTTTCTCGTTCAGATGGTGAATAAATGATATCTATAACTTTTCCAATACAGAATGGAACTGCCATAGAAACACCACTTGATACGATCAATAAAACAACAGCACCTAAGAAAACAATAGAAAAATTATATAAATACTGGCCTTAAGGTAGTACCCAACACTTTCACTGAAATTAATTTTGCTCGTTTAATTTTCATAAAATTTTGTCAAAGTAAATCCTTTAACAAAAATGTAAAAACTTCAAAACTTTTGAACCACCCGTTTTGTCAGAAAAATTACACTGGTTATAAAACAGTTTGACAAACACTAATTTTGATCATTGAGAAGCTTAATATTCCTTTTACAACACAACATAATTAAAACGTTTAGCTGACTTTAAAGAGTTATCTCCCTGAAGTGTTAGGTACCACATTAACAAGTGATATTATTCTTTGTGTCTTTAGGCTTGTTTGTCGAAGAGAAAAAGATACCAAACAATATGTTTATGATTGTAATTTGCATTTTCAAATAATTAATTTCACGTGCGGTTATTTTTTTTGTGGTAAAAAAATCTTTGGAGGATATATCATGTTTATCTAATTATTGCAATTCTCTAGCAAATGAATTTATAAATCACATACATTGTATATGAAGCACCTTTGATTTTTTACCAGTGGTAAGTTATATAAATAGAACATAAGCCATTTAAATTGGATTCCTCATTTGTTCTTCCGATTTTCCTTGCACTCTTAAACATGTTAAACAAATTCTCTTTTTCAAATTTATAGAATAAACTTGTTTTGATCTTAATGCTCAACATGTTTTAAGAGAACACACTTATACAATTTAGTACAATTTCTTAACATTATGTGTCATTTACCGGTTGTAACTTAAACAGCTGCATTTACATATGTTTTATGTATTTCAACATTTTTGTTTAGGGGCCAGCTGAAGCTTGCATTAGGTTGCAGGATTTTTCTGCTGTAATAATCAAAGACCCTTTTGAGCATGTTGTGGCCTTGGTCATGTTGGTCTTCTGTTTTTGTGCTCTTAGTCAGGTTGTTGTCTCTTTGGCATATTCCCCATTTTCACTCTCAATTTTATTTAAAATGTAAATGTTTATTGTCTTGTGCATGATAATGACATGTATGATGACAGTTCTCATGTATTTTGTTTTAATTTATGTGTAGAATAGTCTGTTTTAAAATCACTGGTGAGCTGTATATGTTGTACTTTTTTTTATATATGAATGGGTTCTAAATAAAGATTATGATTATTTACAATGCAAACTAGTCTTGTATTATTTTAATTTTAGTTTCTTGTGTACAATTTGGAAATTACAGTACAGCCTGTGACATCCTCTTAGTAATGTCCACCCTCTTGCATGGTCAACATCCAATGGTGGACATTTATTGGGGTATTCAATCTTGAGATGTTGGCCATTTATTGGGGGTCATAAAACATAGGTAGATTTTTTATCTCATTATGTTACCTGTTAAAGTCAATCGGGGTTGAAGTTTTCAGCTGTTGTGGTTCATTAATTTTTACCTGTACAGGTAACTCAGGTAACTTCTTTTAAAATTGACATTTCACCTTTTTTGGAAAATGTAGAATATTGAAAAGATTGATTTAGGCTGTTTAATTTATTATTTGTTTTTTTGTTTTAATGTTATATATTTAAATTTTTTATAACTTTTTGTTGTTTTTTTTCATTAATTTTTTGTTTCTTATTCTTTTAATTTCTTCTTGGTAAGAATCTTGAGTAGAAATGGCAAAAGGCAATAATAAAGTTATTGATGACTAACATTTGAAATAAACAGACTTTTATCAATTGTATTTTAAATAAAAAAATTATATAAATTGTAAATGATGTTTGTTAGCATTATTACATGTAAATGAGTTATTAGTTACTATTAATAATTATAATAATAACTTATCATGTAAATGATATTCAAAAAAAAATTAAAGTAATTAAACAAGTTGGTTTCTTAACAAAATAAAATGATCAATATCAATCCTTTTACAATAATCATCTAATAGTATTCAGGAAAACTACAAGTTTCCTTATATGGTTTAGGAAAACAACTAATTTTGTTATCTATTTTTGTTTCAAATCTCAAAACAAGAGTTGTGCACAAACAATCACTGAAAAGACTTATTTTCCAAATGCCCACCTAGTCACATGCTAGTTATCATCAAATTTTGTTAAATGCTCATTAAAAAATGATAATCACAATTAAAAAATCTGAATAAAGTGAATCTTATGAAAAGAAATGTCTTGAAACTTATTAAATATGACATGATGTTATCTTCAGTTTGGTTAATTTCCTTCAAAATTTGTCTCCAGAAAAAAATAATGTGCACTTCTAAAGATGGTGACACTTTTATGGTCTATTAATTGCATCATATTTTTTTCTCAGTGTAATGTACATATATTGTCGAAAGTGCTGGACTAGCATGATACATATTCTTGGTATACATTTGCAAAGAATATTTCACTCAACCTAGGCCTTTTAGATATAATTAATGGATAATATAAAATTCCTAGAAAGGATAGAATATGTAAACAGTGTCTCTTGTCACTAGGTCAATGAAAACACCTATTCCTTGATTGTAAAATTATCAAAACAACTTTGAGATAATCTATTTGAAAATTATCTACCTGGCTTCTCATAATAACGTCTCTTGCCCAAAAACAAAAAGCAAAAGAAATGTTTTACCTCTAAAACATGGATCATGTTTAAAATATCATATGACAATAAAAACATTATCAAATTTTGCTTTAATGAATATTTCTAATATTTATATTTTATTTAATAGAGAAATAAACAACTGCCTAAATTTTATTTAGAGTAAGTCCTAAAGACAATCTTTAACATATGTTAAACAATGTTGAATGCAGATCAGTCTACAATAATAAACAATTTTGATTTAACAAAATTAATTTGAGAAACACCTTTTCATTAGAAAAAGGCAGGCATTTTAAAAGTGTGCAGTTATATTTGAAAATGATATTCATTTATTTTTCCAAAAAATAGACTTAATGTAAAAAATATTTTTTATGGCCACCATTAATAAGATAAAATCACAGGTAGTACTGTAGTATGGCGTTCATTATCACTGAACTAGAATATATTTGTTTAGGGGGCCAGCTGAAGGACGCCTCCGGTGCGGGAATTTCTCGCTACATTGAAGACCTGTTGGTGACCTTCTTCTGTTGTTTTTTTTTTATTTGGTCGGGTTGTTGTCTCTTTGACACATTCCCCATTTCCATTCTCAATTTTAATATGTTTAATAAATGTTTTACAGTGTGTCCTTTTGTGTCGTATTGTTATGCCAATGTCTCAGGTTAGGGTGAATGTTGGCATCAGATAAAAAGTGCAAACTTGCTGCTCTTCTTTGAAAACTGTCCTAATTTAGTGGGTCTCATTGAGGTCTAAAATAAGCGTGCTGCAGGATTGTCGATTTTTTGTAAGCAACTGCTGCGTGACACGGGAAATGAGGTCTTGCAGGACCTGGGAAATGACCAAAAAAGGAGAATTGCTTACGTACATAGTGTAAGCGGGATACAGGAATCTGACAAAACAGTTAGCGGGATCCGGGATCGAGACCCCCAATTTAGGAAACTGATGTTCACTGGTTGTCATTTGTTGTATGGTTGACAAGTGTTTCTCTTTTCTGTGTTTTTTTACATAGATTAAGCTGTTGGTTTTCCTGTTTGAACTGCCAAATAGTATGTTTATATTTTTACACTAACTATTTTGGGGGTTATTACAATTGAAGCCTGTTGTTCTGGGTGAGCCAAGACTCCATGTTGACGACTGTACTTTGACTTTATATAATGGTTTAATTTAAAAAATTGTGACTAAGAAGAAGAGTTGTCTTATTGGCAATCATACTACATCTTCTTATAAACTCTGATTAAATAAAAGTTGTTATCATTATCATTCTATCCTGAGTATGGTGCACATTTTGTGCATGCTATCCAGATAACACTTGCCTGACAACTTCCATCTCTCTGGTTTTGCAAGAGAAAACAATCTCCTTATTTCATATGTCTTTTTCTTTATGTTGTCAGGTGCCTTTTTATTGGTAGCTTTGACATTAGCAAATCTTTTAAAAATATGGAAGACTTTTGGTTTATCACATTTCACTTTCAAAACTTGTCTGCCAATAACTGATGACCTATGTCTGATATTATTAGAAGTCAATCTTTGACTTAACAAGATACAATTTCTCATCAAAATGGTCATATTTGTTGCATCAGATCTCCAAACTTTTTGGTTTATGTGTATCCGGCTGTGTTATTACGTAAGATTTTCAATAGTCTAACAGATGGACCACTGGTTGACCGGTTATTTCATGTTTTGATATTTTTTACAACACTTCTCTTCAATAATGCAAACAGTAGACATCTATAAACTTGATCATGCCGATTGTCTTTAAACTTCTTTCCTTAAAAATACAAAAATAACATGTTCCAAATGTTGACATTCATGGGCGCAGACATGTTGGATAGACATAAATTGTGTATTCTAGTCCCGTTACTTGCACGGTAATATCTTAAAATCATAGTGATGAAATTACAATTTTCTTGAATTTTATGAAATACCTTTCCTTAGTTAATAATCTATAGTTTATTCTATTTTTGATAATTGCAATGGATGTCAAATAAAAGTTCAAAATTTAATGATCGGAAACTTTCATTCGTAATTTAACTTATTTCACAAATTTGCTAGAGACTGAAGACATAAAAATAAATAGAAGATGGTTCGGTTCAAAAACAGGTTCATATACATTTAGTGAAAGTGATAAAGCAATTTTCAAAAGGGGGACCCAGGATAAATAGTGGTGTGTGAATGTGTTCTAAATATATGTTTTTGCTTAAAAATCTAATTGACTCTGTACTTTCCACAGGTAAAAAATTGTATGCCTGTTTTATAGATTTTAAAAAGGCGTTTGATTCAGTCATACATAGTGGTATTAAATATAAACTATTACAGATGGGATTAGGAGGAAATTTTTACAACATTATAAAGAACATGTACAATGTTAGCTCAACTTGTGTCAAAGCTGGGAAAATTTTAACTGACTCTTTTAGAGTTAAATTAGGGGTTCGACAAGGTGATAACCTAAGCCCTAATCTTTTCAAAATTTTTATAAATGACTTTCCATCATATATTGATAATGTTGATGATGATCTGATTTTGGGTGATACTAATATTAATTGTTTAATGTATGCTGATGATATTGTTTTGCTCTCTACCACATCATATGGTCTTCAATCTAAGTTAAAAAATGTTGATAAGTTTTGCTCTGACTGGTGCTTAAACATAAACACCAATAAAACAAAAATTTTAGTATTTAATAAGCAAGGTAGACTTATCAATGAAAAATTTACTCTTCAGCAAGTTGAACTGGAATGTGTACAGCACTACAAGTATTTAGGCCTTATATTTTCGGCTTCAGGAGTCTTCTCTCATGCAAGACAGGAATTGTACAAAAAGAGTCTAAAAGGCTATTATAAATTATGCAAAGATGTTATTCGTTCACATCCAAAAATTACTACCAGTCTACATCTATTTGATCACATGATCAAACCTATTTCTTTATATTCCTCTGAAATTTGGGGTACATTTAACCCAAAGAGTAGTAAATTTAGAAATGATATAGTCTTAGATAAAATTTATTCAGATCTTGAACCAGATAAATTACACATGAAAATAACAAAATTTATTTTGGGTGTAAACAGAAAGAGCAGCAATTTTGCTGTACTCTCTGAACTAGGTAGATTTCCTATTTATATTAGTATTGTGAAAAATTTACTGAATTATTATTTTAGAATTGAAAATATGCCTGAGGACTCTTTATTATATAAAGCCTTACAAACCTCTAAAGATTTAGATGATAAAAATCACAATAGTTGGTATAGCAGTGTCAGACACTTATGTAAAATTATTGACCTGCCTAGTAACTTCATTAATTTTAGTAAATACAAATTCAGAAAATGTTTACTTAATTGTTTAAAAGTATCCTATGTTAAATCTTGGGAAAATGCTTATAGCCAAAATAGCCAAGGAAAACTAAGAACATATTGTCAGTTTAAAACATCATTTTGTAAAGAAAATTATTTAAATATCTTGAAAAATTTTGATTTGAGAAAAGCTATCACAAAATTAAGGATTTCATCTCATAGACTTAAAATTGAAACTGGGAGATATTCCAAATTAGAAGTTCATCAAAGAATTTGTGATAAATGCGATTTAAATAAAGTGGAAGATGAACTTCATTTTCTTATAGAATGCCCTGTATACTCTAAGGATAGAGATATGTTATTTGATCTGATATTTAAAGAATGTAAAAATTTTTACTCCTTGGATATGGTCAATAAATTTATTTGGCTTTTAAACTGTGAGTCTATTAATATTTTAAAACAACTTGGCTATTTCTTATCAAAACACCTGCCTTGAGTAAACATTTATATCATATATTTAAAATGTCTAACTTTTTTAAAGCATACTGTTTTGTTGTTTTGCTTTATTGTATTTGTAATTGTTTGTAACTATATATTGTCATGAATGTATATGCACTATGCCCCTTGTGGGTACCTCTTATGGAAATAAAAGATATTCTATTCTATTCTATTCTGTTCCCATTCTATGCATTGATCAGCCAAAAAAAGGGGGGTGTCCAACCTCTGCACCCCCCCCCCCCCCCTTTTTGGGTGTGCCATAGTCCAAATAATTATGACGTCTGGCAAGTCTTTTTTGGGGGGGACGCCTGCCTATGACAGTCCTAGGAAGGCATCCCAGAAAAATTACAATAACCTTGCCAAACTTAATAATTATTTGGACTAGATCATCTAGTAGATGCACCACTTCTTCTAAACAGTTGACATGACAATTAATTTGAGGGTAGCAATGAATTTTACCTTCACATGCCTAATGTTCATTTTCAGCTACGTTTAGGAGGATAGTAATGCCCTTTACCATCAGGCCTGAAACGGTCATTTGCAATAACCATTTAAGCATCAAATTGGTTAAAATCTTTAATACTGTGATTCGTCAAAATCTTACAGTGATTCATCAAAATATCTATATTGTGATTCGTCAGAGGTGTCAAATAATAATTGTTAATATCATTTTTGGAAAAAAGATAACGAGATGCTTCAAAATCAGTCGATTTTTTTTATCCTGGAAAAGAAAGTGTACACTTTATCGTCAATGCAACAAAAATTATGTAAGAAGTTTTACCGTTATTTGTAATGAAGGTACCTTATTACTACCCTTCTTTAGCACTGCAACTCTTACAACTTTTCCAAATTAAACAAGAAAAGAAAGAAGTCACATTATAAACGTGGTGATATACAAAGTAAAAACACAAAAATACTAAACTCTGAGGAAAATACTGTACAAGGTATAATGATCAGTGTCAAACTGTATTTATAGATTATGGTTTAGATCACAAACGTTCACTGTACCAGCGTAAGCGAGAAAATGAAATAGAGTTGAGATGACCAATGATGACCTGTTCATCAAATTTTTCATAGCTATTTAACCTACAACAATGTTGTCAATTTCATTGAAGATGACATGAGCACCCATAGCATTTAGCGATAATTATTCATATCACTGTCAGTCAGGGGTACTACTTGTACAAATTTGTAGGATACTTATACAAGTGAATTTTATTTACTTGTATAGGTAAAAAAAAAATTGGCTGAGTTATGTGCCTTCCCCATTCAGATTTTTTTACTTGTATATGTTTAAAAAATCATCCTTTCTTCTTTTCTTGAATTCTGAATATTTCTTTGCTCTAATCGAATTTTAAATTGTGTACCCTTTGAAGATGTCTATACTAATCATTCAAGTGTAATTTCATGGACAATGAAAGTCCCATTTGTCTGTTATCTTCTTAAACACTGCTCATTTACAAGCCCCAAACAGGGATGTATATATATATAGGTCCTTGCCCCAAAAGAGCAATTTTTGATTGCATTGCACAAATATACAAGATCTTTGCTCAATCAGTTTCTTTGATGAATTAATGAGATGAAACTTTGAACTTTAATGAAAAAATTTGAGCAAACCTGGGAAAAAATTTTAAAGGCATGATTTTACATCTCAATACTTGAGAATTTTTGTGGGATTGTAAGAATAATTTACTTGTACAACTAAATTTTTCAGAAAATTAAGGGGAGATTATTCAAACATTATTTATTTACTTATAATGTGTATATTTTTTTCACTTCTTCAAGTAAATAAAATACACTTGTACAAGTAGTACCCCTGACTGACTGTACTGTTCTGAGAAAGGAAATTATCAGTCACATAAATCAAAAGAAAATTTTGTAAAATAGCAATAAACACATACAACCATTTCTCACAACAATTTAAGTGTTAAGCTACTAACAACCAATTTTGTTTCTCGCAGAAATTTGTGATGTCTATATTTAGTATTTAGATTTTATAAAAAGTTGAAAAGTATAGAGGTCACTTAAAAGAATTACTAATTCATAATGTATATCATGTATATATTTATATAGCCAAAAAAACAAAAAACCAAAGGGATTATAAAATTTTAAGTAAAAGTTTGAGATGTGAGTAGATGATATCCCTTCAACATGCAGCTTAGGTTTTATGCATTGGACTATTATATAGAAAAAAATGTAAAAAGAGGGTTCACCATTGTATTTGATCAAATTAACATATCAACATTAAACATGATAGACTTGATTTTTCAACTGTCAAAACATATTCTTTATTATAATTCAATGAATTTTACTCTATTAAAAAAAAAGATTTAAAATACAAGTATTCTTTGAATATCTGACTGTTTCCAATGATAAATACTTAAATTATATTTCAGATATTTAGTGTGTGAAGTTGTAACAGACGGCAGGAAACCAGAGTTTCAACAGATGGATTTTCTTCGTTGTTTGAAAGATGCAGTATCAAAATATCATGGAGATTATGGCACAGGGTCTATTATGACTTCATTATTTGGTATATATAAAAAAGAAGATGTGGTATGATTGCTAATGAGACAACTATCCATAAAAGACCAAAAATTACACAAACATTAACAACTATAGGTCACACAATATGAATGTTTTTATTTCAGTAGCATATATATTCGAGCTTCCATTAAATCATTAAAATAACTGATTCAGTTATTGTATAAAATAAACTTGTATTGTAGTAGTAAGCAATTTTTCAAGACCTTAGCAAGTGGTCTTCTTCAGTTTCTAAAATAAATTCTAATATGACGTCCTTATTACGCTTTGTAAACAAAGCCGTGTTCTAATGAGAATAAAAAAAATGTTTGACACATGCGCACGAACTTACTGTGTATATTAACGTTATTTCCATCGTTATCCTTTAAAATCTATACATTTAAGCAGCTAGCATAAACTTTTATTATATATATTTTTTATAAAACGACATATATTTACCCTGCTCGTAGTTTTTAAACTTATCAAATATGAAATGTAATGCACAGACTCCTTGGGGAGGAAACGGGAAAAGCCAAACATTTTTACGGTATTTTTGTACGCTTCGACCTATAAAAATACTGTATTTGTCCTATTAGAATCGAAATAATTCCTTCGTGTCATGCTCTATGCTCATTTTAACATGGGTAGGCATTATATTTGACCACATTTTACACCTCGCTAACGCTCAGTGTAAAATATCGACAAATATAATGCCTACCCATGTTAAAATGAGCATAGAGCATGACACGAAGGAATTATTTCTTAACTGTAACAGTACTGAATGATTCAGTTCTCATGTAATTGCATTTTTCTCTAATTAGCAGTTGTAATATGTACATACAAACATGAAGGTCTATATCATGTTTATGGCAGGGTCTTCCATTCTGAATTATTTTTTTTGCTCATTGTTGCATTCTCTGTATTTTTGGTTCTTTTTCTCTATTTGTATCATTTAAACATGAATGTTCATTTATTTCAGTTAAGTATTTTAACCCAGAGACTGGGATCATTATCATACGAGTGAAACGTGGATGTCATCTGATGATCCAGACAACTTTAACCTTTATGACAAAGGTCAAAGATTGTGAAGTCATGTTACATACTATTCACATAGGAGGTTAATATTTGTTATAATATTTTGGAGTCTTTTTCTTTGTGTTAGAACTCCATTTGAATTTGATTAGCCTAATATATAACTACCAGTACTTTAAATATAAATCAGGCTGTCTATGAGAGAGATAATTACAAGAAACTTCTTCTCATCATATCTTTGTAACTTTCAACAGTCCATTATTTCATTCAGAATTTGTAAACCCATAACCAAAATGTGACAAACAACAGAAACATGGAAAATATTTAATACCTTTTACATAATATGTATAAAAGTAGACATATGAAACAGCAAACCAAACAAACATCCAAACAAAATCTAGAGGTCAAAATACAGTTATCAACAATCTATAGATATGGTGTCCAGATCTTATGGAAAGCTCTAAATTACCTAAAAGATGGCCTGTTTATTGGACTTGATTTGGTCATTGATAATCTTGGACTAGGCATATACCTATTATACTGGGTTTCTCAAAACATTAGGCTACTGGATACCATTTATCCAGGTATATTTTGATAAAATTTAATCTGTGATTAAAATTAATGGTAACTATGTCCCAGAAATCAAAATGTGTTTTTTCTTTCATAATAATTGAGTACAAGGATATTTTGACTTTCAAGTATCTAAAGGAACTTGATTTTATGATATTATATTTTTCTTGTTTTTTTTCAGGTACACTGAAGTCCTGCCAGAAATTTCTGATCAGATATCATCAAAAACAGCTAGCTACGTCACTGAAACAATGTAAAACTAAAGGTTAGTAAAACTATAATTGGGGATATTTTGTAAAATTGAGAATGGAAATGAGGAAAGGGACAACAACCCAACTAAAGAGCAGAAACAGTTCAAGGCCACCAATGTTAATTGCTTATAATATTGTATTTACAGTAATTATTTTCAGTGATTGACTTTTCATCGTCTTTTGTCAAATTAATTATAATGTTGATCAGAGAATTTTGTGATTTATTCCCAACTTTTTTACTCTTTGAGATGACCTTTGGTACCGTGAAGACATCTGTACATTGTTGAAGACTATACATTAATTACATCAAGAGGTCTTTTGGATTTTAATGTACATGTGTCAAATTTGCTGTCTCATTGATGATTACCCAAACACTTTTTGTCGAGCCTTCGACTTTAGTTGAAAAAGCGAGACTAAGCGATCCTACATTCGTTGTCGTATCTGGTGGCGTCCACAAATATTCACTCTGTGGTTAAAGTTTTTGAAAATTTAATAACTTTCTTAAACTATACTGGATTTCTAACCAATTGGACAGAAGCTTGTTTATGATCATAAGATGGAATCCAGAAGTATTTTGTAGAAATGAAATTCCATTTTTTCAATATTTTACTTGTAAATGGACTTAGTTTTTCTGCGGGGAAACATTACATTCACTCTGTGGTTAAAGTTTTTAAAATTTTAATAACTTTCTGAAACTATCCTGGGTTTGTACCAAACTTGGACAGAAGCTTGTTTATGATCATAAGATAGTATCCAGAAGTAAATTTTGTAAAAAAATAAATCCATTTTTTCCATATTTTACATTTGAATGGACTTAGTTTTACTTCCAGTTAACATTACATACGTGTAAAGTCTGCAGTTAAAGTTTTTAAAGCATTTATTAGATTCATAAACTATGCTGGATTTTTACCAAACTTGGACAGAAGATTCTTACAATCAAAAGATTGAATCAAGAGGAATATTTTATTGATTTTTTTCCTCATTTTTGTTGAGCCTGCCATTTACAGCAAAAGTAGGCGAGACACTGGGTTCCGCGGAACCCTACAATTTTTTTTATTGATAGTTGCTCGAAAGAGACTGAATTTGCAATATATATGCTTAGGTTTTATTTTCTGTTATTTGATCTACAAATAGTCTGTTAGTGTCCATTTGATTTTTTTTCCTAAATGTGACACAGATTCCAAACATATAGATAAAAAATTCATAGGTGTGTTTTAATTTATTCCAAATGGGAGAGTAAAATGGAGCATTCAGCTCAGATCTATATGAGGAATATTTATTTCAACCATTGTTTTCAGTATTTCTTTACTTTTTCTTTTCAGAAGAGAAAACTGTTGTAGGAAAAGCTGTCAAAAGAAGTGATGCCATTGTGAAAGCCAGTAATCTGAAAAAACTGGAGCTGAATATATTGTCAGATGTTACTTGATATGGGTTTAATAGTCAAAGAGAATAGAAAAGTATGAAGAGGCTAACCATTAAAAAATAAACTGTCCAATTGAAATGTGATGCTTGAACCAGAAAATAACATTGATTTTTTGGTGACTGTACTGAACTCAGACGTTATTGTTCAATATGCAAATGAAGACATGTTAATAAAGATTGAATCATGTAAATTTTAGAGTAGTAATACTATAAATGAATCAATAATTTGTTTGTTTGTTTGTTGCCACTATCAGCACTCTTTCCTGGGAGACTGAGGACTTTTTCCTGTACTATTTCAGGAATATGACAGTTGTTATCCATTTGTTTGAGCTTTCAATTTTGTCATTTGATTAGGACTTTCCATTTTGAATTTTCCTCAGTGTTCAGATTTTTTGTTAATTTACTTTTTTCCATTTTTAATCTGTAATTCTCAAGGGGAGATAAGTATTTTTTCGGGGTAGATGGTTTCCCTTTGTAAGCAAATGCAAAGTTCTTGTTTTACTATGCTGAGCATTGAGTAATTTACATTTACTTTAAATGATATTCACTTGTGTTTATTTTGTTTAATTTTAAATGATATTGTTGACTGCTTTTCTATTTTCACTCATGACAATAAATTTTACATAAATAATTCTTCGAATTCACTGCCACTATATCAGATTATAAGTTTAT
Source organism: Mytilus trossulus (assembly GCF_036588685.1). Classification (NCBI taxonomy): domain Eukaryota; kingdom Metazoa; phylum Mollusca; class Bivalvia; order Mytilida; family Mytilidae; genus Mytilus; species Mytilus trossulus. Next base: position 9,015,559 of record NC_086375.1, read on the forward strand.
TTTTCAATAAATATATACAACTAGTATAGCAATTAATTATCTAAATCTAAGACATTTCAATATATGTAAACAGTGTTCTAGTACAAATGTTTCAAATTTTTGTAATCTATAAACTGAACGTATTTTTGTCCATTCCTGAAAAATCACAATAATAAATGCATACAATAATTTCTGAGTTTACAATATTCAAATGTCAATAACTTTTCCATTGATTCAAAGGCAGACGACAGACATTTGGCCAAGATGAACTTAATTTATTTTTACTATCATGCTGTACAGAATTTTTTATAAAGCAAAAGTGCTGTCGTTGACCTAATTGATTATTTTTTTATCATCGATAGTGAAAAAACTCAAATTATAAACAACACAGAAAAATACAATATTTTTATGATTTGTTTTTTAAATTTTTAAAGAAGTCAAACAGACTATAATTAATAACTGAATTTGACCTGCATTAAATAATTGTCCACAGGCAAATGGAATGTCTAAAAAGAAACCTGAGAAAGTATGCATCAAATAATTGTTTACAGAACAAAAACATACAAGAATTTAATATGCTAAGATTATATTTTTAACAACTAACATTTATCTTTTACAATAAACTGTAAATCATCAATAATGCTGTTTTCTGTGTACATAATATGGTGATCAATTACTGACTAGTTTTGAGTTATAACACAACAATTCCATATATGGAAAACTCAGAAACAGCAAATTTTCTTAATTTCTTATTATATTTTGAATGGATATACAATCTAAACGTAACTAAAATACATAAAAGAGTAAACTATACTACTTTATAATAAAGTAAAACAGATTTAAAAGATCGAGATTGAATAATACTGCAATAACTGACATTCATTCATTAATAAAATATAATTCATAATATTTAACATGGGAGATAACTCTATTTGCCTTTTTGTTTCTAGAAAAAATATGTCAAAGCATTTCTTGATGTCAGTATCCAGTGTAAGTCATATAAAGATGGATTTTCTTATATGCTTCTGATTTCACACTACTCATAGACGATTACCCCACTAATGTTAGACTGTTAAAAGATCCACTACAAATTAGATATTTTGTGTTCTTTATTGCATAAATGTGACAATAGGTTTTTTAAAAATATAACATAGAATTAAAATTTTGATAGCACTATTGATATATGCACCATTTTTTTAAATCCTAATATCAATTCTAATATTTTTGTCATTTAAGTAAGTTGTTCAGCAATTACACTAATAAATGCACACAAACTTCTAAAACAATTTACTGCACCAAATAATAGTACCGGTAATGATACACATTTTACAATCTTGCACATAAAAAAATTCTCAGATAAAATAATTTTATTTCATTCTGAATATTTGAAGCACTAGAAATGCAATTGTTTTCTAATAGTGACAACTGAAAATACATTAATATTAGACTGCAAAAAATGTAGTTCTACAAAACCAGTAAATGCAAATATGGCCCCTATTCATTCCATCAAGTGCATATATTTTTTTTATTAAGTTAAAGTAATAAAAATGGCAGTGCATTAAAAGCACGTCAATTAGTAAAAAATTCAAAACAGATTAGGCCACTTTTTTTTTATTAGTTGGTTTACGGATCCGCCGACCCTGTTTTTCACGATATTGAAATAAAAATAAAAACGATTTTGAAGATTTTTTTTAATTCCGCCGACCTTTTTCTGTTTGAAGAAGTACAAATAAAAATAAAAACATGATTAAAAAGATCGGTCTTTCTTCTTCCAGTCGGAATACCCTCGGAAATCCCGTGCGGTTCCCTGTTCAGTGAACGTTTCATGATGATCTAATGTGGTGAAAAGGAACCAGTTGAAAGGCGGTTCCCTGTTCAGTCAACGTTTCATCATGATTTAATGCGGTGAAAAGGAACCAGTTGAAAATGGAGGCAACTTCCAAGCAAGGAACGAAGCTCATAAACTCGGCAATCAATGTTACACGCAGGACTTCGGGAAAGTTCGGATAGCCGACAACCTTGCTTCAGAAGTTGAAATGGAGGACCAGATACGATTTTAATATTGTTGCCTTGGAGATTTTCGGTGTAAATCTTAACGGTTGAACAAAATAAACATCGCAGTCATGAATAATAAAAATGAAAATTATTTTTGAGATGGTTTGGGAAGTTTGGTTTAAAAGGTCGAACAACCGCTAATTTGAAACCTTGTTTTAGACTGTCAGTGAGGTTGACGGCGGGTCAACTTTGGTTTAAGTGTTGATCAGAAAGTCTGAAACCCGTCGAAAGGGGTTGTTTTAGTTTCTTGAGGATTGAGCTGCATTTGTCATTACATATATGAGGTACAAATAATTATGACGTCTGGCAAGGCTTTCTGGCATCCAAGATTTGTTTTAAATAGCCTTGCCAGACGTCACTTAATTTAAGGGAAGAATCTTTTAACTTGCTGCCAGGGATGGGTGTCTGATTAATTGGCCTTATTATATAAATACCTAAATACCATCCCACCGTACTCATTAAGATTTAATGGAACAGAGATGGGAAATGGTGGACAAGATCCCAACACAAAATCAGAAGATGTATTACTGTAATAGAATGTCTGACAATTAAAATCACTTCAACATTTATAAAAAGGGACAATCCCAGAACACTTCGAGATATAAGCTTATACTTTATAAATAGCAGTGTAAAATAGCATAAAAAGTCTAAGAAGGACATGTTTTAATGTACCACATATGAATGTATATGACATGCAGAGCGCATATGGTATTTCCTCAATAAGATTGTATTTTGTTATGAGGAATTTTGTCACTCCCTGATCTAAATTTGATAAATAAATACACAGAACAAAGAGAAATGCAATTGGAAAAGACACTTCCCTTTCATCAGGGACATGGTTTCATCAATCTACATTGACATTGGACTCCTTGTAACACATTAAATTTAAATTGAAACAGCAAGAATCAATACCAAATTATGAAACGATCTGCATACATGTTAAGTACAAAATGCATAATACTATCATATCTATCTATCTATCTTCCCGTCAAGGAGTGGACTCATTTTTGAGTGTATATACTCCAGCGATTATATTACTATTATATAGAGTAATGTCATTGTTTGTTTCTCTCCATTTTTGGTTAAAAAAAAAAAGTATTAATTCCAATTTTTATTTTTATTTATTTTTCGACCTCCTACCCTACATTTTTTCATTGTTTTTATATTTAATTTTTTTTCGACCTCCTACCCTTCCTTTTTTAAGAAGAATCCCGTAAACCAACTAATAAAAAAAAAGTGGCCTTAAACAAGTATTGAACAGGGTAATACATTTTGTACAATGGAATTTTCTGTCAAAGAATTCATTAGCATATGTAAAATAATGGAATGTTTGTGGAAAAATTATTACAATACATACAAAAATCAAGATACATGTCCATCCTAACAATATTCCGACAAAGTCAGTATTACAGAAAATAAGGTGACCGACTGCACATGTTTCTTAAAAACAAAAAAATGCATCACAATTTCAAACTCTTCCTACATTTGCTTAGTCTATTGATTTCTTACTTGCCTAGCCATTTTGAAGAATCCCATATTAATGATATTTTTCATGATAGTTGCTTCATGACTAATAGCTATATCCGTAGGTAATTTTGAGAAGAAAAACTTGTGTTTGCAGCACTAATCTGATACATATGTAGCCAAAGGTGGTGGTGGGGATCAGACAAGCCCCACCCCCTTCCCCCTTGAAAATTAAATAATGTTATTAGAGACTATCATATTGAGATTCACTTTGAAGTGTAACAATCTAAAGACGAGATTCACATTGAAATTTGTCTATTACCATCAGAGCACCATTAGCCACGAATAACCACAACCCTACTACCCTCTCCTCAGGGACACCTTAGCTACAGGTAGTACATGTATAAACATAGTCCCTAATGATGAAAATAAAACTTTACAAAAGTTTATGTCCAGGTAAATCATTTTATATCTAATCATTAAAAAAAAAACATTATATGTGAACATTGGTGGATGAAAATAGTTTATAAAACAAATGGTCCGAGTACACAGTTATCGTCCTTTGATTTTCGTTGTCCATGAATATAGTCCTTAGTGTGGACAGTGTGTTACTTGTCAATTTTTGTTATACCCCTTCCAAATTTATTTCTCCATGTTTAATGCCTCATATAGCAAGTTGGGGGGTGAAATGACATTGAAAAAAGTGATAAGGTCCAGCTGAAAAAGGTAAAAAATTAGCACTTCTGAAGCTGTCAAAAGATTTCAAGACCCCCTTAACATAAAATTGTCCATAATGAAGTTTTCTATAATTTTGATATAATCTGTCCCAAAAGTAGTACAACACAGTGTAAAAATATTATTGAGAAAGCGCAGATGGGATTTTTTTAATTTTCATTTATTGTCTAAAAGCAATGCACTACGAAATAACTGTGTACTCGGACCAAATTAACATATTTTTGATTTCCATAAATTCTATCATCAAATAGTATTTGATTTTTGTTTTTTATCAAAATGTACAATCACCATGACAACTAGGCAAGAGTTATAAGATCAAAGGTGAAGTCCGTCCAGCAATGACTGTATCCTTCCTTGTAGAGTGGTCACAATATCGGTTGTCTGGTTCACACGTCTAACTAACAGGAAACCACCAACCATTAAACTCACAACACCAACTTGTATAAAAGAACTGAGTACCTATTAAAATATTTCATAATAAACTGTATACATGGTATAGTGCATTAGCCTAAATATTGGTCTTTAAATTTAAGCATTGTTAAGTTATCTATTTATCTGATTTCAGATATATATCAATCAGTTTTGAAGTCTGGAGCTGGCATGTCAGTAACTGGTTGTAGTCCTTTATTATTTTTTTTATAAATGACAATTTGCTTTAAGTTTTCTTTTGTTACCTATCCTGACATCACTTGGACTTCTTTTAAACTGAGTGTTAATGTGCTTTTTACTGTGTGTTTGTTTAATCTGCATTGGCTAGAGGTATTGAGTGTTGCGGCGTTTTGCATTTGCGCCGATTTTTTTACAGGTAAATTACAGGTAAATTACAAGTGAATAGATATATAAAGATGTGTGAGTGCCAATGAGACAACTTTCCATCCAAGTTATTTTTCATTTAACATTTTGACCTCTTCCGTTAGCCAGTTGTACAGAGGAGAGGGGTGGTGGAAGAAGTCATACTTGATACATCTTCAGACCTTTTCCTTGACTGTACCCATAGTTTTTAGCCTTTGTCTTTCGGTCATCGATCTGCCGCATGGTTATGCTTTTCAAGTCTTTTGACAATAGCCAGCCAGACCATCAGAATCCGTGGTGAGTTTGGCTTTACACGATTTTATGGTACTTTGTAAGATATGTTGTTATGTTTCAGGACACTGACCTTCCGATATGTATGACCGTCAATGATAAAGGAATTAGGAATTGACTCATTGGCTCATTTTAGTCCATGTCCATATGTCCATTGTGTTACAACGAAGTTCAAGAACTATATATCATATGAATCCAAATTAACTTAAACATAAGTGAACTACATTTATAACCAGATTTTACCAATGGTATAGTACATGTGCAAGTGTTAACTTACCTGTAAATCTAATTAGGAGAAAACATAAAATCGGCGCAAATGAAAAAATGAAATCGGCGCAAATGTCATACGCCCGAGTGTTGAGATCTCACAAAACATCTTTAACCCTGCAGCATTTTTGCACCTGTCCCAAGTTAGGAGCCTCTGACCTTTGTTAGTCTTGTTTGATTTTTAATTTCATTTTATTAACATCATGAACAGGTTTTGGAGTTTAGTGTAACATCCATTTTCACTGAACTAGTACACATTGTTGTTAAGGGCCAGCTGAAACACATCTCTGGGTGCAAGATTTTCTCACAGTGTTTAAGACCCATCGGTGGTCTTTGGCTCATGTTGTTGTCTCTTTGACACATTCCCCATTTCTATTCTCAATTTTACTCCATTGTTTAAACAATCTTTTTTTTCCACACTTTTCAGATGGCCACAAAGGCTCCTCTAAATATTTGGACTTCTTATATACAATATTACCTTATCCTGCTGCTTTCTCTTGGCTATACATAAGTGATATCTTTCTCTGGAGAATGAAACCTATGAACAAATACATAATTCTTTTAGAAATAAATTAAATAGTTGAATAATTGCATTTATTTTTGCTGAATTTATAGTATTTATTGTTGTAAAATACTTGCTCCTGAGAAGTAATAATTGAATACTTTTTCTCAGTGGCAGATCCATAAATTTGCATAAGTGGGGTCCCACTGAGTGCTTAAGAGAGGGCCTGCTTCGGTCATGCTTAAGAAATTCTCTTTCTAATCAACCAAATTCTGCCCAGAAAAGGGGGGCCATCTAAACCCGCCTCTGTTTCTTCTTTTTTTTAATACAGCTGGTTGACAGAATATTCCAAAGTGATAATGACAGAGGTCCTGATATTTCTCAATTGATAGTCTCTTTCTTTGCTATAGTTTCAAGATTTTAGCCAAAATCTTCAGATTGAACCCTTTGTTCAATTCTACCTATGATGGACATGTTGGTTGATGAACCTAGACAAAAGTCGCAAACTTCATAGTACCTAAACACAAACAGACGAAGCTGAGGCAAGCATTGGTTTAAGTGCTTTTAGAAGAACAAATTTTTAAGAAAACCTTACTGACAACTGATGATGGAAGCTAAGTACAGTCAAGGGTCTAACTTAAATAAAAATCAGAGAAAAATAACATGCATGTTGTTATTGTGGGCTAAAATATCAAAAATCTGTAATAACATATGTATGTTACATGGGGCGCATTTCATTTGCACCAATTTAAAAAAAAAAAAAACTTTCATTTGCGCCACAAGTTTATATATTATTTGCGCCAAAAAAAAACCTTCATTTGCGCCATTTTACAGGTATGACAGGTAATATAACGGAAAAGTTAAAAATTATTTACGATTTATTTTGTTTTTTGTTTGTACATAACTCCCCCTGGATACATGTGTGAGTTCATACTCATTTCTAATACAAAACTGAGAGTCACTAAGGTTATAATTATATATATAGTGTTCACATGACCAGTCCAGTGTGAGGATGGACATAGTCAAATCTGAGACAAACAGAGGAAAAAATTCTGTGATATTTGATGACCACATATAACGGTTATCAAATGTTTTAAAAAATGGAGACAAATCCTTCAGGTGTACCAAAAAAATCCTGTAAAGCCAGGATTACGACTGATACGGACAGCAAAACAACTTTTAGCATTACTTGTATGATTTTATCGAGGTTTTAGCATAGTTTGTATGATTTTATCAAGGTTTTAGCATAACTTGTATGATTTTATGATAACTGATTTCTGAGGAATATGTTTAAAACTTTCTTCATTATTAAGAGACTTTTTGAAAAATTTAATATTTTATACTATTATTACCTGTATTTACATGTATTTACCTGCAATATTGGCGCAAATGAAAAATTTAGTTTTTGGCGCAAATGAAATATGGTTTGTGGCGCAAATGATTTTTTTTTTGGCGCAAATGAAATGCCAATTGGCGCAAAAGCAAAGCAACGGTTACATGTTTCAAAGGGAAAATATACAACCTTTATTTTGTTAAAGTTAGACCCTTGACTGAAGTAATGGCCACAGCTGAAATTGCCCATAAAATAATTCTTACCATAGTATATAATGGAACCCAAGAGTTAGGGAATATCCAATAATTCTTACCATAGTATATAATGGAACCCAAGAGTTAGGGAATATCCAACAATTCTTACCATAGTATATAATGGAACCCAAGAGTTAGGGAATATCCAATAATTCTTACCATAGTATATAATGGAACCCAAGAGTTAGGGAATATCCAATAATTCTTACCAAAGTATATAATGGAACCCAAGAGTTAGGGAATATCCAATAATTCTTACCATAGTATATAATGGAACCCAAGAGTTAGGGAATATCCAATAATTCTTACCATAGTATATAATGGAACCCAAGAGTTAGGGAATATCCAATAATTCTTACCATAGTATATAATGGAACCCAAGAGTTAGGGAATATCCAATAATTCTTACCATAGTATATAATGGAACCCAAGAGTTAGGGAATATCCAATAATTCTTACCATAGTATATAATGGAACCCAAGAGTTAGGGAATATCCAATAATTCTTACCATAGTATATAATGGAACCCAAAAGTTAGGGAATATCCAATAATTCTTACCATAGTATATAATGGAACCCAAGAGTTAGGGAATATCCAATAATTCCTACCATAGTATATAATGGAACCCAAGAGTTAGGGAATATCCAATAATTCTTACCATAGTATATAATGGAACCCAAGAGTTAGGGAATATCCAATAATTCTTACCATAGTATATAATGGAACCCAAGAGTTAGGGAATATCCAATAATTCTTACCATAGTATATAATGGAACCCAAGAGTTAGGGAATATCCAATAATTCTTACCATAGTATATAATGGAACCCAAGAGTTAGGGAATATCCAATAATTCTTATCATAGTATATAATGGAACCCAAGAGTTAGGGAATATCCAATAATTCTTTCCGTAGTATATAATGGAACCCAAGAGTTAGGGAATATCCAATAATTCTTACCATAGTATATAATGGAACCCAAGAGTTAGGGAATATCCAATAATTCTTATCATAGTATATAATGGAACCCAAGAGTTAGGGAATATCCAATAATTCTTACCATAGTATATAATGGAACCCAAGAGTTAGGGAATATCCAATAGTTCTTACCATAGTATATAATGGAACCCAAGAGTTAGGGAATATCCAATAATTCTTACCATAGTATATAATGGAACCCAAGAGTTAGGGAATATCCAATAATTCTTATCATAGTATATAATGGAACCCAAGAGTAAGGGAATATCCAATAATTCTTACCATAGTATATAATGGAACCCAAGAGTTAGGGAATATCCAATAATTCTTATCATAGTATATAATGGAACCCAAGAGTTAGGGAATATCCAATAATTCTTACCATAGTATATAATGGAACCCAAGAGTTAGGGAATATCCAATAATTCTTACCATAGTATATAATGGAACCCAAGAGTTAGGGAATATCCAATAATTCTTACCATAGTATATAATGGAACCCAAGAGTTAGGGAATATCCAATAATTCTTACCATAGTATATAATGGAACCCAAGAGTTAGGGAATATCCAATAATTCTTATCATAGTATATAATGGAACCCAAGAGTTAGGGAATATCCAATAATTCTTACCATAGTATATAACATGTATAATGGAACCCAAGAGTTAGGGAATATCCAATAATTCTTACCATAGTATATAATGGAACCCAAGAGTTAGGGAATATCCAATAATTCTTACCATAGTATATAATGGAACCCAAGAGTTAGGGAATATCCAATAATTCTTACCATAGTATATAATGGAACCCAAGAGTTAGGGAATATCCAATAATTCTTATCATAGTATATAATGGAACCCAAGAGTTAGGGAATATCCAATAATTCTTACCATAGTATATAATGGAACCCAAGAGTTAGGGAATATCCAATAATTCTTACCATAGTATATAATGGAACCCAAGAATTAGGGAATATCCAATAATTCTTACCATAGTATATAATGGAACCCAAGAGTTAGGGAATATCCAATAATTCTTACCATAGTATATAATGGAACCCAAGAGTTAGGGAATATCCAATAATTCTTACCATAGTATATAATGGAACCCAAGAGTTAGGGAATATCCAATAATTCTTACCATAGTATATAATGGAACCCAAGAATTAGGGAATATCCAATAATTCTTACCATAGTATATAATGGAACCCAAGAGTTAGGGAATATCCAATAATTCTTACCATAGTATATAATGGAACCCAAGAGTTAGGGAATATCCAATAATTCTTATCATAGTATATAATGGAACCCAAGAGTTAGGGAATATCCAATAATTCTTATCATAGTATATAATGGAACCCAAGAGTTAGGGAATATCCAATAATTCTTACCATAGTATATAACATGTATAATGGAACCCAAGAGTTAGGGAATATCCAATAATTCTTACCATAGTATATAATGGAACCCAAGAGTTAGGGAATATCCAATAATTCTTACCATAGTATATAATGGAACCCAAGAGTTAGGGAATATCCAATAATTCTTATCATAGTATATAATGGAACCCAAGAGTTAGGGAATATCCAATAATTCTTACCATAGTATATAATGGAACCCAAGAGTTAGGGAATATCCAATAATTCTTACCATAGTATATAATGGAACCCAAGAATTAGGGAATATCCAATAATTCTTACCATAGTATATAATGGAACCCAAGAGTTAGGGAATATCCAATAATTCTTACCATAGTATATAATGGAACCCAAGAGTTAGGGAATATCCAATAATTCTTATCATAGTATATAATGGAACCCAAGAGTTAGGGAATATCCAATAATTCTTATCATAGTATATAATGGAACCCAAGAGTTAGGGAATATCCAATAATTCTTACCATAGTATATAACATGTATAATGGAACCCAAGAGTTAGGGAATATCCAATAATTCTTACCATAGTATATAATGGAACCCAAGAGTTAGGGAATATCCAATAATTCTTACCATAGTATATAATGGAACCCAAGAGTTAGGGAATATCCAATAATTCTTATCATAGTATATAATGGAACCCAAGAGTTAGGGAATATCCAATAATTCTTATCATAGTATATAATGGAACCCAAGAGTTAGGGAATATCCAATAATTCTTACCATAGTATATAATGGAACCCAAGAGTTAGGGAATATCCAATAATTCTTACCATAGTATATAATGGAACCCAAGAGTTAGGGAATATCCAATAATTCTTACCATAGTATATAATGGAACCCAAGAGTTAGGGAATATCCAATAATTCTTACCATAGTATATAATGGAACCCAAGAGTTAGGGAATATCCAATAATTCTTACCATAGTATATAATGGAACCCAAGAGTTAGGGAATATCCAATAATTCTTATCATAGTATATAATGGAACCCAAGAGTTAGGGAATATCCAATAATTCTTACCATAGTATATAACATGTATAATGGAACCCAAGAGTTAGGGAATATCCAATAATTCTTACCATAGTATATAATGGAACCCAAGAGTTAGGGAATATCCAATAATTCTTACCATAGTATATAATGGAACCCAAGAGTTAGGGAATATCCAATAATTCTTACCATAGTATATAATGGAACCCAAGAGTTAGGGAATATCCAATAATTCTTATCATAGTATATAATGGAACCCAAGAGTTAGGGAATATCCAATAATTCTTACCATAGTATATAATGGAACCCAAGAGTTAGGGAATATCCAATAATTCTTACCATAGTATATAATGGAACCCAAGAATTAGGGAATATCCAATAATTCTTACCATAGTATATAATGGAACCCAAGAGTTAGGGAATATCCAATAATTCTTACCATAGTATATAATGGAACCCAAGAGTTAGGGAATATCCAATAATTCTTATCATAGTATATAATGGAACCCAAGAGTTAGGGAATATCCAATAATTCTTATCATAGTATATAATGGAACCCAAGAGTTAGGGAATATCCAATAATTCTTACCATAGTATATAACATGTATAATGGAACCCAAGAGTTAGGGAATATCCAATAATTCTTACCATAGTATATAATGGAACCCAAGAGTTAGGGAATATCCAATAATTCTTACCATAGTATATAATGGAACCCAAGAGTTAGGGAATATCCAATAATTCTTATCATAGTATATAATGGAACCCAAGAGTTAGGGAATATCCAATAATTCTTATCATAGTATATAATGGAACCCAAGAGTTAGGGAATATCCAATAATTCTTACCATAGTATATAATGGAACCCAAGAGTTAGGGAATATCCAATAATTCTTACCATAGTATATAATGGAACCCAAGAGTTAGGGAATATCCAATAATTCTTATCATAGTATATAATGGAACCCAAGAGTTAGGGAATATCCAATAATTCTTACCATAGTATATAATGGAACCCAAGAGTTAGGGAATATCCAATAATTCTTACCATAGTATATAATGGAACCCAAGAGTTAGGGAATATCCAATAATTCTTATCATAGTATATAATGGAACCCAAGAGTTAGGGAATATCCAATAATTCTTACCATAGTATATAATGGAACCCAAGAGTTAGGGAATATCCAATAATTCTTACCATAGTATATAATGGAACCCAAGAGTTAGGGAATATCCAATAATTCCTACCATAGTATATAATGGAACCCAAGAGTTAGGGAATATCCAATAATTCCTACCATAGTATATAATGGAACCCAAGAGTTAGGGAATATCCAATAATTCTTACCATAGTATATAATGGAACCCAAGAGTTAGGGAATATCCAATAATTCTTACCATAGTATATAATGGAACCCAAGAGTTAGGGAATATCCAATAATTCTTACCATAGTATATAATGGAACCCAAGAGTTAGGGAATATCCAATAATTCCTACCATAGTATATAATGGAACCCAAGAGTTAGGGAATATCCAATAATTCCTACCATAGTATATAATGGAACCCAAGAGTTAGGGAATATCCAATAATTCTTACCATAGTATATAACATGTATAATGGAACCCAAGAGTTAGGGAATATCCAATAATTCTTACCATAGTATATAATGGAACCCAAGAGTTAGGGAATATCCAATAATTCTTACCATAGTATATAATGGAACCCAAGAGTTAGGGAATATCCAATAATTCTTACCATAGTATATAATGGAACCCAAGAGTTAGGGAATATCCAATGTAACATATTGTCAATCTTCTTACGCAACAGGAACATCTTGGAATTAACAGATTTTCTCATCTGAAATAATAATGTAATACTGCTTATCAAATAACACTATATTTTATATTGCAAAATTTACAGTAGGATAAGTTTGGGAGAGAAAAAAAACTTGCATTTACAATGTTGATAAATAATTTGTATTCACCTTTCCTGAAATCACAATACTGTAAATTCTGATATTATTGCGTGCATTTATTATTGCGATTTTGTCATTTGAGACTTAAATGCGATTTTAATTTTTACTATTTTGAAAAAAATCCTGTTTAATTCATATGTATTATTTCAAAATGCGAGTTTTAATTATTGCGGTTACAACTCTATCGCATTTATCGCAATAATAAAAACCTCGCAATAATTTCTGAATTTACAGTAATTTATCTGACAATTTTACTGCAATTAATACTTAAGAAGGAAAATAAAGAAATTGAAGAGACCAATGGACGAAACTTCTTAAATAATAGTTTAATACTACACTTATGTTAAATATGTTCCCTATTGGAATTTTTCAAACAAGAGTACAATTAATAAACAATCACAACAATAAATGCATGCAAAAACTTTTGTGTTTTTTTCTTAAATTCTACTACATTAGATCATATGATCATAAACTATTTATTATATTTACCTCTACATAATTGTACATGGCTAGATCTACTATAGCTTTAGCATCTGGATTTCTGTGTTCTGTGTACGCTTTCAAGGCGAGTTCTGTAATAAACAGGAATTATGATGTTATATTATAACAATTTTCCTTTTCATTTAAACAATGGCCATATATTTCTTAAACTGGATTTTCAGAATTTTTCTTGTCTTTTGATCAGAAAAAAGTTTCTGTTCAAGTTTCATAAAATACTTTGATTATGTATGTCTAAAAAGTTTTAACAACTCACCTAAGTTGTCACTATGTTTATCTAGCATGTCATTCAACACAATACAATCTTCAAAACCCTGAAAATCAAACATGAAAATGTGAAAATTATAATTTAAATATGTTAAAATATAAAAGTTAATTTTCAATGCTTCAATTTATTCATTTATTTTTTTCATAAATACCAATTTTCAGGTACAACACAAATGATCATGGTTGCTGTGATACTTTAAAGTATGTGACGAGGAATAGTTGAATTATGTTTTATTTACCAAATTTACCAGAGTTCTACTGGAGCAATTTGTTTTTTGTATTTAAATTGCCACTTGCAAGGTAATTTATGAATACCATGCAATTTATCTTACTTGCAACAAATAAAAAATGGAAAATATTTTTTTTCTCCTCTAATTTTGGTGAGTCTGAAAGTTTACATACACAATTCATTCCTTGTCCATAGAATGGTACCATAGCATGTGCTGCATCCCCCATTATCACAACTTTGTCTTTGACATGGTATGGACTACACTGAAAAAAAAGACACAAGTTGAGGGAATAGTGTTGTTTGGTGCTGAAATTGGATATCTATCCAGTCACCCGTTGTCTTTTAACATATCATTATGCCTTTTTTTTTTTTTCTTTTTGGAAATGTAGTGTTGCTGGAAATCTGAATTCATTATCTCTGTTTAACGATTCACCAACGTTATCAGACACAGGGTTATTGAGAGCTTGCCATATTGTATGGGTATCTGTCTTATGCTGAAGACCATATTTTTACCACTTGTTGTCTTTAGTGTTAATTGATGTTTCCTTGATGTATATCCACATGACTGCAATGGCTTGATAACACTGTAGACAACTGTTTGTACCTGTCCTAAGTCATGTAAGTCAGGAATCTGATGTACAGTAGTTGTCGTTTGTTTATGTAATTTATACATATTTCTCGTTTCTCGTTTTTTTTTTTTTTTTATTTTTTTTATTAGATTAGTACCGTTGGTTTTCCCGTTTGAATGGTTTTACACTAGTTATTTTGGGGCCCTTTATAGCTTGTTGTTTTTTGGTGTGAGCCAAGGCTCCATGTTGAAGGCTGTACATTGACCTATAATGGTTTACTTTTATAAATTGTTATTTGGATGGAGAGTTGTCTCATTGGCACTCACACCACATCTTCTAATATCTAATTAGAGTTATTCTTTAATTTGTATGCCAAAATAATTCTGCCTTTAGCTGATCATTCTCAATTTTTATATGAACCCTCATTTTAAGGTGGATGAATCTGAAACTATCTCTTACCTTTATAGAAACCATTGGAAGAGCTTTGCTAGATTGGTAGATTTCCTTCAGGAATTTCCTGAAAAATAATATTAAGATATATTTTGGTGAAAAACATTTTGCAGCAGTTTTAAAATAAGAAAATTTGTATACAAATATATATCCCTATTGTCCATCTAAATTTTTATTGAAATAACCATCACCAACAAAATATTAATTACCTTCAAAATTGAATTTTAAAAAGGGTACAAATGTTACCCAAACTATAAATTGCTATCAGAAAACAATGGAACTATGAATGATCTCATGAAAAGAATATACTCTTCAACCTAAAAATGTGATTGTCTCCCCTTTTAAACATGTAGGCCAGCATTGAAACTTACTCTCCTATTAGAGGTATAGAGTCTGGAAACATCCTATTGAAAAAATCCATGACATCATCTTCAGTCTTTATTTGATTAAAGTTTTCAAATGGCATAAATAATGTTAAGGTATATGATTTGTCCAGGTTTGGCAAAGCTATCATCATGAATTCATTCCTTGGCCAAATATGTAGGTAGTTCACTCCCATGGCAAACTGTGAAAAAAAAATCCTTTTTTAATTTGTATTTAAGACTTTATGAAATTAATATTAAACCTTTATAATAGTGCCTAACTGTTAAAATTATTCAACTTGGTGAAAGAAGAAGAATTAGTACTGCACATCTGCAGTAAGTTCATTTTATTTAAATATCATGATCCTCCTTAATACACAATGGTTCACCTCATGTTTTTTGTGGGTTTTGAGTTTCTCAGTCTTATATTCCCTGCGTAATGTTTTGCTATATTGTTATTCAACTTTTGATTGTTTTTCTTTTTGGTCATGGTGTTGTCTACTTTATTTAAAATTATGATTTTTAATCATTCATAATTTTGGCCATGGTGATGGCTAGTTCAATTGAAATCAAATATTTTATTGTTCATCTTTTTGGTCATGGTGTTGTCTATTTTTATACAAATTATGAATTTTTATCGCATCTTTGGTATCTTTTATATTTTTTAACAGCAATGGATGTTAATGGATGAATTGTGAATCACAAGTAGATGTAAGCTTACATCATTTGATGGTGTGGCAGGAATTGTTAACTCCATATAGCCGTGAGGAATATATTCCTGGTTATAGTCTAATAAGGTATCTTTCATCATCTGACGTCTAATGGCAGAGAAAGCTCCGTCATTTCCAACAATAAGATCTACTTTATTTTTAACTTCTTTGCCTTCCTTCCTAATGATGATAAAATGGAAACATAAAAAAGTAAGAAAGTTTTAAGAAATAAATATAAATTTAAAAGTTAAAGGGAACGGATATTTGAAGATAGAATCCACCAATTCATCATGTTCATCAGACATTTTTTTCAAATCCAACAAATCAAATGATACAGTTAATTTATTATTTTTATGGGTACTAATTTTTGGGGAGTGAGGAAAAATTGTATTAACGTGGATATTTTTTTTATTTTTTTTGCCAAAATTCTGCATAAAAGCCAGTTGATCCAAACACATAGTATTATTGTTAAAAACGTGATGGTTTCATAAAAATATAAAATCCCATTTCAAATCTTAATAGCATTTTTTTTATATAACATACTGAAATAGCATCTTACATTTTTCCTTTGTTTCTTAATTGCAATTATAGTACAAGAAAACAACATACATCTTTTCCACTCAAATTTTGATTACTGTATATAAAAAAGAAGATGTGGTATGATTGCCTATGAGACAACTATCCACAAAAGACCAAAATGACACAAATATTAACAACTATAGGTCACCGTACGGCCTTCAACAATGAGCAAAGCTCATACCGCATAGTCAGCTATAAAAGGCCCTGATAAGACAATGTAAAACAATTCAAACGAGAAAACTAACGGCCTTATTTATGTAAACCAGATGCTCCGCAGGGCGTAGCTTTATACGACCGCAGAGGTTGAACCCTGAACGGTTGGGGCAAGTATGGACACAACATTCAAGCTGGATTCCGCTCTAAATTTGGATTGTGATTAAATAGTTGACACAGCATAGGTTTCTGACACAGAATGAATGTATTCAAATGAACTTAAAATTTTTGTTTTCTCTTAGAGCAATTCACTATGCTGTTGAATATTAATCCTCTCAAAAAAATGTTTGAAGAAATTTTCTTTTTATTTATGAAATTTCAAATGAGAAAAATTGAACCCAATTTTTTAATCACAACCCCCTTTCCCTTATTCCAAAACTAATTTCAATTAAAATATTCTAATGGAGTTTGCAACAATTACTACTCATTTAAATACATCATAAAATATTAAGATGTAAAAAAACTGCTTGTTATCACTGAATGGTAAAGATTATTTAAATTTATCAGTTGGTAGTAAAAAGTTAATATACATTGTATATTGTATATAACAAAGATTTAAGTTGATTCTGGACAAAGAAAGATAACTCCAATTAAAAAAAATCTTGCAGATATTTTTTGCTTACTATACTGGACAAAGAAAGATAACTCTTAATTAAAAAAAAAATTGCTATTTCACAATATTGTGAAATTAGATATTTCTTGCCATTGCACAATACTGTGAAAAGACTTGCTATTGCACAATACTTAATATAATAATTTTAGATCCTGATTTGGACCAACTTGAAAACTGGGCCCATAATCAAAAATCTAAGTACATGTTTAGATTCAGCATATCAAAGAGGCCCAAGAATTTAATTTTTGTTAAAATCAAACTTAGTTTAATTTTGGACCCTTTGCACTTTAATTTAGACCAATTTTAAAACTGGACCAAAAATTAAGAATCTACATACACTGTTAGATTTGGCATATCAAAGAACCCCAGTTATTCAATTTTTGATGAAATCAAACAATGTTTAATTTTGGACCTGGATTTGGGCCAACTTGAAAACTGGGCCAAAAATCAAAAATCTAAGTACATTTTTAGATTCAGCATATCAAAGAACCCCAAGGTTTCAATTTTTGTTAAAATCAAACTAAGTTTAATTTTGTACCCTTTGGACCTTAATGTAGACCAATTTGAAAACGGGACCAAAAATTAAGAATCTACATACACAGTTAGATTCTGCATATTAAAGAACCCCAATTATTCAATTTTGATGAAATCAAACAAAGTTTAATTTTGGACCCTTTGGGCCCCTTTTTCCTTAACTGTTGGGACCAAAACTCCCAAAATCAATACCAACCTTCCTTTTATAGTCATAAACCTTGTGTTTAAATTTCATAGATTTCTATTTACTTATACTAACGCTATGGTGCGAAAACCAAGAAAAATGCTTATTTGGGTCCCTTTTTGGCCCCTAATTCCTAAACTGTTGGGACCGAAACTCCCAAAATCAATACCAACCTTCCTTTTGTGGTCATAAACATTGTGTTTAAATTTCATTGATTTCTATTTTCTTTAACTAAAGTTATTGTGCGAAAACCAAGAATAATGCTTATTTGGGCCCTTTTTTGGCCCCTAATTCCTAAACTGTTCAAACCAAAACTCCCAAAATCAATCCCAACCTTTCTTTTGTGGTCATAAACCTTGTGTCAAAATTTCATTGATTTCTATTAACTTAAACTAAAGTTATAGTGCGAAAACCAAGAAAATGCTTATTTGGGCCCTTTTTGGCCCCTAATTCCTAAAATGTTGGGACCAAAACTCCCAAAATCAATACCAGTCTTCCTTTTATGGTCATAAACCTTGTGTTGAGATTTCATAGATTTCTATTCACTTTTACTAAAGTTAGAGTGCGAAAAGTAAAAGTATTCGGACGACGACGACGACGACGACGACGACGCCAACGTGATAGCAATATACGACGAAAATTTTTTCAAAATTTGCGGTCGTATAAAAAATGAACGAAAAACAAATATGTAACACATAAACAAACGACAACCACTGAATTACAGGCTCCTGACTTGGGACAGGCACATGCATAAATAATGTGGTGGGTAATTTGTTTTAAATTAAAGAGCCAATGCAACCAATGCTTTGACTTTTTTTGTATGTTTACTTACGTCAAAAAGGTCAATTCCCCTGTGTTAAAATCACACTTCAAGAGCTTGTGGTTGAAGTGACAGGTAACTTGAGGGTTCCTCTCTGCAGCTGGAATAATAACCATCAAGTTTTGGGGATTACAGAACAGTCTTGTTTTCTTTCTTCCATAAATGCATGTTTGAAGGCTCCAAAAGAAAAGGGACCACAAAATTTTAAAATTACAGATAGTTTGTTAAACAATTGAAGGATGTTATTTAATCATTTATATACTAATCAGTAATTTTCACATTTAATGTACCAAAAAGTGTCATTATCATGCTCCCTTCTTAAAGGGGCACTAGCTACGAGATATATAAAAAATCTGAAGTATGATTTTTTTTGTTCAATCAATAATGAAAGTGAAATAGTGAAATAACAATTCGCTTTTTGCAGCCAAAAAGGTTCAATTTTGTCAAACTACGCTAAGAAACATTGATACTTAGGTTTTCACTTGCAAGTAAATTAGTCGACCTCTTTAAATCCGTATTCATGTGAACCTCAATTTAACCCCTAGCTAGAGATTGACAACGCATGCATTGTATGTGTACTGGTTATTTAAAAAAAAAAGAATGTCAACAATGAAAGTAAAATAATGGTAAATCATTTGATTACTAATTCAATGCACATAAAATCAGACTTTTAAAAATCCAATTGCACGTGTTGGTTTAATCAATTCATATCTTTATTTATGTTAATACATCGCTTATATGGTCATCTGAGGTCAAATCAATATTTAATTAGATGGCGTCTGGACTAAAATACACACGAAACGAACCTATATTTTATCTACCCCATGCTCTGTAAACTGTTTATTTTAGACTTTTGATAGTGTGGATAAATGTTTTACATTGTTTTAAATCAAATATGAGAATTTGAGTCAAATCGGTGACCATGAATTTGACAGCTAGTGCCCCTTTAAGTGAAAACAATTTCACAGTTATTTTTAGTCCGATTATCTCCCTTGTCTTCTTATGTTTGTTATTAATGAGCCATGTTATGTTACTTAAAAATGTTTTACATTAATTTTGGGCATGAATTCCTCGTAAATTCAGTTTGCAGCTGACATGGTGTAAGAAACACTTGACTGCAAGACAAACTACATAGTTACATCAAATTTGCAATATAATCAAAGGGATCGCAAGTAATCTGTGTTCATACCTGTCAGTAGGACTTCATTCAATAACCTTCTGTCCACAGAATTGATGAACTGTAAAATTAAAAGTTTATTAAGTATTTAAAATAAATTACCATCAGTAAGCCATGTTTTTTTGATTTTGCCTTATTCAACATGTCATGTTTTACCAAGGTTTTTTTCAAATTTACTTTAACTTATGCATTGGTTTGATTTTGTTTTGCATATACTCATAGTATTCCTTGTTTGTTTACAATAAACAATGAAATAAAAAGATGACTGAATACTCAGTTCAATTAACTACTATCATTCCTATAATATGTTAGAAGTGAATATTTGCTAGTCTCTTTCTGTTTACCAGGAATAGTTCAGTTTCTTCCACTAGGCAATTTACAGCATTGGAACTGTATGAATACATGTATACACAATGAAGTTAAAACTAACAATGAATAAATGTCTAACCAGACAAAGCTTGGTATGATAATACTGACCCCTTTCATGGCATTTCATCACACTTTCCTGTTTTTTCTTAAATATGTCCATGGACCAGAAACGTCAGTCAAAATAGAGAGATAAAAACACTACCCACCCTCACATCACTTTAATTTGGAATTCGTTTTTTAATCATGAGAGATTTTTTGTAAACATAGATCGTAATTCTACCCCTTTTTCAACAGTCTATAAATACAAAAAAAACTTGTTTTAATGAGTGGAGACTCAACCATCGTTGCAACCCGACAAATACCTGATCACTCTTTCCGTATGGTATTGGATGGCAAGTACCATCTAAATCATGGATCATTCTGGCACGCATTGGAATAGCTGTCTTTAGAACCTCATCTTCAAGTCCAACATGCTTTAAAGCTTCTCTTCCTCTACAGGACAAAGCCAGATTGATACTTCTTCCTTTCACAATCTCCATAGTACGTATATCTTAAATATTCAAATTAAAGTAATATGAATCCTTCCATACTGGTAACCTAAAAAAACTAGAGGCTCTCAAGAGCCTGTGTCACTCACCTGTTAATGTGTTTACTGATGTCGGCCATCTTTGTTGGTAGGCGGGGTCATTAGACACTTTTTTTTTAAATAGATACCTTAGTATTATGATTGTGGCCAAGTTTGGTTAAATTTGGCCAAGTAGTTTTAGAAAATATTTTTATACAAGTTACAAAAATGACGAAAAGTTGTTCAATATTGACTATAAAGGGCAATAACTCCTTAAGGGGTCCTCTAACAGTTTTGATCATGCCGACTTATTTGTAGATCTTATTTTGCTGAACATTATTGTTGTTTACAGTTTATCTCTATCTATAATAGTATTCAAGATAATAAACAAAAACTGCAAAATTTCCTTAAAATCACCAATTTTAGGGCTGCAACCCAACAACAGATTGTCCGATTCAACTAAATATTTGTGAGGGGATATATCTTATTCTGATGGACATTTAAATCTTGAAAGATTTGCCCTAAATGTCTTAATTTCAAAAATTTAAAGCAAAAACTGCACTTTACCACTATGTTCTAATTTTAGCCATGTCGGCCATTTTGTTTTGTAGGCTGGGACATTGGACACATTTTTTAAACTATAAACCACAATGATAATTGTGGCCATGTTTGGTTAAATTTGGCAAAGTAGTTTTAGAGAAGAAGATTTTTAGAAAAGTTACAAAAAATTACGAAAAGATGTTAAAAATTGACTATAAAGGGCAATAACTCCTTAAGGGGTCAACTGACAATTTTGGTCATGTTGACTTATTTGT
The DNA here is from genome assembly GCF_036588685.1 of Mytilus trossulus. Taxonomy (NCBI): domain Eukaryota; kingdom Metazoa; phylum Mollusca; class Bivalvia; order Mytilida; family Mytilidae; genus Mytilus; species Mytilus trossulus. Next base: position 9,037,568 of record NC_086375.1, read on the forward strand.
AGGTCTAACTTTGCTGAACATTATTGTTGTTTAAAGTTTATCTCTATCTATAATAGTATTCAAGATAATAACCAAAAACTGCAAAATTTCCTTAAAATAACCATTTCACAGGCAGCAACCCAACTACAGGTTGTCTGATTCATCTGAAAATTTCAGGGCAGATAGATCTTGACCTGATCAACAATTGTATGCCTGTTAGATTAGCTCTAAATGCTTTGGTTTTTGAGTTATAAGCCAAAAACACATTTTACCCCTATGTTCTATTTTTAGCCATGGCGGCCATCTTGGTTGGTTTGACGGGTCACTGGACACATTTTTTAAACTAGATACCCCAAGGATGATTGTGGCCAAGTTTGGTAGAATTTGGCCTAGTAGTTTCAGAGGAGAAGATTTTTGTAAAAGTTTACAGCCGACGGACGACAGACGACGGACGCAGGACGACGGACGCCAAGTGATGAGAAAAGCTCACTTGACCTTTCAGGTCAGGTGAGCTAAAAAAGGTGTCATACATATGATCGACTGTGAAACTGAGCCTCAGAGATTAAGAAAGTTTGTTCAGGTGTATAAACCTCACATTAGAATGTTTTTTTTATAAACCTTTAATCATTGTTAATTGGGCATAAATGTACTTGTTAGTCTGGCATGATTTTGAATTTTAGTGTTTTGTGTATTATAATTCAGATTTTAGTATGACGTCTATTACCACTGTACTAGTATGCATATTTGTTTAGGGGCCAGCTGAAAGGTGCCTCACGGTGCGGGAATCTCTCGCTACATTGAAGACCCATTGGTGGCTGTTGTCTGCTTTATGGTCGGGTTGTTGTTGCTTTGACACATTCCCCATTTCCATTCTCAATTTTAATTTTACAGGTAATAGTCTAGTCAAACTAAGATTTAACCTCAAACTAATTGCAACAGAAATGTTTTAGTTCTAATTCTTTTTTTTCTTGAAATTTTTGATGGGGCTATAAGTTTGAATTTGACTAAATTATATAATCTTCTGCTCATGAAATGTACAAAACCAAAATGTTATGTGTAGTTTTATTTTTTTCATTAAAGAAATTGCAAATTTGAAGCTTTGTAACCATTTTGAAAAAAATTAATGTGAAAATTTGGTATTGTTTATATCTGTATATTATATTTTTTCACCAACTTACATATCTAAAGAAACTTTAAACCACAAAAAGAAGAATAAATGCTTAATTATTTTTATCAAATTTGAGATTCTTTGAGACATGTTGAAAAATTCAATAAATGGTCAAGTAATGAATTAAGAAATCTAGATTATAGCTTTATAAAAGATATGAGAACACTTTTAGAGTTGTTTGTTATACCCTAAGACCGCTAAAAAATCAAGAATCAATACATTCTGATTAATAAAAGCGTTGAAGTTATAATTTTGTATCAATTTTTATTGATATTTCTGCCTTTTTTGCAAGTATTATCTCCCTTTTCAATGCAAATCTCCAAAGGAATTTTAAATGGGGAATTTTTGTAGTCTTCCTCAAGTTATATTTTATGGGACTTTTTTCTGTGTATATTTGGGGTATAATTCTAACATGTCTAATGATTAAAACTTGAAAATCTTCTGTTGCAATTACTTTTGGGTTAGGGTCAAATTTATGCTAGATTGGCTTGACTATAACCATTTGATGTCAAAATAGTCTATTTGTGTGTTTTTTCTTCAATCTTTCATCTGAATGTAATATATCAATGAAAGATAAATTCAGACAAAATAGAAAAATATAAATCCATATCTTAGTATTTCTCTAATTGCAAAACTGAATTACTTGTCCTTTAATCATTTTATTATGTCCCTTAATTAGTTTATTTCAATGTACATGAGGAACATCTTAAAAATTTTGAACCATACCATCTCTCATTTCATATAAATCCACTTTATATTTTCTCTTGGCAAAAAAGCAAGCATTCAGGGATCCTACCTATAAAAAAAATATACAATTAACAATCATTAGAGATTTAACATGTTTAAAACAATCATTTACATGGTATATGTAGACGAAACGTGTGTCTAGTGTACTTAATTATAATCCTGGTACATTTGATAACTATATATACAAATTAAAACTTTATAAAAAAAATCATTTATATATGTACAATTGATCATTATACAATTCATAGGCAGATCCAGTTGATTATATAGGGAATTACTGAAGCATGACTGGAGTGCCCCCCCCCCTTAGGTCAGTCAGCGGGCCCCTCTTAGGAAAACTTCTGGATCTGCCACTTACAAATGTTAAAAAATAGCACCATGTCACAAGTTGTGTGAACTTGATTGGTAATCAACATGATCAAATACATCATGAAGTTGTATAAGCTTTGATATCTCTTCTATTGATTAAGAAATATCAATAAAAACATAATTCAGATAACATTTTTGTAAAAACTTCCCCATATTTCAGAAGAGAAGTCAAAGCTTATACAACTTACATTGATGTGTTTTCTACCTCTTTTGAAATATAGGGAAGTTTTTACAAAAATGTTATCTGAATAATGTTTTTTTATCGATATTTGTATAAGATTTCCAAAAATACATGTATTTCCATGATAAAATACTTAATCAATAAATTACCTTCAAACACAAATACTTCTTATAGTTCATGTAGTTTGGCCTAACAAAAAAGTTTAAGGAAAAAAAGGGTGCTTAATTATAAAGACAAATGAAAGAATAGCAAATAATGGGTCAAAAACTGTGAACTTAAAATTGTGTAAAATAAAAAAATAATGAAATATATTATATAGTGATGAACACCATCTCATTAAGATCATATACAATTTTTCCACTTCTATCAATTGTTTCCAGGCACTGTACAATGAAGGGTCATCAAGTTTGGTATTTAATGATTCAATCATCCTTTAAAAAAAATTGACTAAGGGAACAGTCATTATTTATCAGCTGAGGGGGTCGGTTCAAATTTTCACATCAAAAAGTTTTGTTGGCAACCCCCCCATAATTTTTATGAACCACATAATGACCCCCCCTTAAAATGATGTTTCATAAGTATGACCCCCCTACTAAAAAAAATCCCTATTAATTAACAGTGGGCAAATAACTATGGGAAGAATGTGGACATTGACACTATCTGTTACCGAGTATGCATGGCAGAAAGAAATTTTCCCTGATTGCAGTCATTTTCTTTGATTTTTTATATTACATTCTACAATTATAAGTTCCTCTGGTATCTTCTGTCCCTCTTTTCTATTATTTAGTATAAGTAGCTTGAACTTATTAATTTGATAAAGATAATTAAGTTTGACTGCATGTTAGCAGTCATTAATAACTGATATTCTCTAACTATTTTCAAATATTTTTATTGGATAAAGCAAAAAAACTATAAGGTGATTTTATATTCCCTTGATGTTCATTATGACCTTCAATGTTCTTTGTTTTGAAGCTGATAGACCTGATTTTGGTTACCTTTTTCATTTAATTCTACTTTGAATAAAACAGCCTGAATACATGAAATATCACATCGATTTTTTTTCAGATTGTTTTTTTCTTGAAACACGAATTTCTGACACATGCAAGAAGAAAAAAAGACAAAATAAGCATTTAAATGAAAAAAATATAGATCGCAATTTAACTCGAAGGTTCGTGTACAGAATGAAGGAAAATGTCTAAATACATTTAATGCCTTTATTAAAATTTTAAAGCTTTATAAATGTTTTGTGGATTTTATTTTTCTAATAATATAGTTCTAGGGAGTGCAACTTATGGTTCTGGTCCGTCCTGTTTCAAATATGAATATACACTTAACATTATTTTGGAGCTTATATTTTTATACGACCGCAAATTTTGAAAAAATTTTCGTCGTATATTGCTATCACGTTGGCGTCGTCGTCGTCGGCGGCGTCGTCGTCGTCGTCGTCGTCGTCGTCGTCGTCGTCCGAATACTTTTAGTTTTCGCACTCTAACTTTAGTAAAAGTGAATAGAAATCTATGAAATTTTAACACAAGGTTTATGACCATAAAAGGAAGGCTGGTATTGATTTTGGGAGTTTTGGTCCCAATATTTTAGGAATTAGGGGCCAAAAAGGGCCCAAATAAGCATTTTCTTGGTTTTCGCACTATAACTTTAGTTTAAGTGAATAGAAATCTATGAAATTTTGACACAAGGTTTATGACCACAAAAGAAAGGTTGGGATTGATTTTGGGAGTTTTGGTTTCAACAGTTTAGGAATTAGGGGCCAAAAAAGGGCCCAAATAAGCATTATTCTTGGTTTTCGCACAATAAATTTAGTTAAAGTAAATAGAAATCTATGAAATTTAAACACAAGGTTTATGACTATAAAAGGAAGGTTGGTATTGATTTTGGGAGTTTTGGTCCCAACAGTTAAGGAAAAAGGGGCCCAAAGGGTCCAAAATTAAACTTTGTTTGATTTCATCAAAATTGAATAATTGGGGTTCTTTAATATGCCGAATCTAACTGTGTATGTAGATTCTTAATTTTTGGTCCCGTTTTCAAATTGGTCTACATTAAGGTCCAAAGGGTCCAAAATTAAACTTAGTTTGATTTTAACAAAAATTGAAACCTTGGGGTTCTTTGATATGCTGAATCTAAAAATGTACTTAGATTTTTTATTATGGGCCCAGTTTTCAAGTTGGCCCAAATCGAGGTCCAAAATTAAACATTGTTTGATTTCATCAAAAATTGAATAATTGGGGTTCTTTGATATGCCAAATCTTACTGTGTATGTAGATTCTTAATTTTTGGTCCAGTTTTAAAATTGGTCTAAATTAAAGTGCAAAGGGTCCAAAATTAAACTAAGTTTGATTTTATCAAAAATTAAATTCTTGGGCCTCTTTGATATGCTGAATCTAAACATGTACTTAGATTTTTGATTATGAGCCCAGTTTTCAAGTTGGTCCAAATCAGGATCTAAAATTATTATATTAAGTATTGTGCAATAGCAAGTCTTATCAATTGCACAGTATTGTGCAATGGCAAGAAATATCTAATTTCACAATATTGTGAAATAGCAATTTTTTTTTTAATTAAGAGTTATCTTTCTTTGTCCAGTATAGTAAGCAAGAATTTTTTTTAATTGGAGTTATCTTTCTTTGTCCAGAATCAACTTAAATCTTTGTTATATACAATATACAATGTATATTCACTTTTTACTACCAACTGATAAATTTAAATAATCTTTACCATTCAGTGATAACAAGCAGTTTTTTTACATCTTAATATTTTATGATGTATTTAAATGAGTAGTAATTGTTGCAAACTCCATTAGAATATTTTAATTGAAATTAGTTTTGGAATAAGGGAAAGGGGGATGTGATTAAAAAATTGGGTTCAATTTTTCTCATTTGAAATTTCATAAATAAAAAGAAAATTTCTTCAAACATTTTTTTGAGAGGATTAATATTCAACAGCATAGTGAATTGCTCTAAGAGAAAACAAAAATTTTAAGTTCAGTTGAATACATTCATTCTGTGTCAGAAACCTATGCTGTGTCAACTATTTAATCACAATCCAAATTAAGAGCGGAATCCAGCTTGAATGTTGTGTCCATACTTGCCCCAACCGTTCAGGGTTCAACCTCTGCGGTCGTATAAAGCTGCGCCCTGCGGAGCATCTGGTTATATATATATATATACAGTTAACTCTCGTTGTCTCGAACTCGGTTGACTCGAAATTTCGGATGAGTCGAAGTTTTCACGTGGTCCCGAACTTTGTTCCATATAAATGTATGTAATTCGACTCCTGATGAGTCGAAATTGGATGTGTCGAAATTTCGGTTGAGTCGAACTAAATTTACGATCCCAAGGTTAACAAAAGCATTCAAAATTCATTATTTATCTCGAACTAATACACATATGTCAAATCATGACCTCCGGCATTTAAATGGATTGAAGAGTAAATCTGACAATACACGTGTAATTAAATATCTTAACTGGACCCCTGCTGTTGTTTCAATCTTATCTACACAAAGTTTGTGTCGAAGTATCAATCAGCGGGTGGCCAGTTAATTAAATATCCAGTCACTGACCACTGTATTGATTTATGACATGCTGTTTCCACGAGTGTTTACCTAAGATTATCTTGTATAGAATTTTTATAAATAATTAGTGATACATTTGTTTATGTTCATGAAAAAGTATTTAAAATGTTTACAAAACAGTTAATTGTGATTTACACTAATGAGCTTGGGTGTGTATAAAGTAAGGATTATGACTTCCGTTGATGATCACCTAAAAATTACTCAATCGGCGTCTTTAATCTTGTATTTTCTTTTATTAAAAAAAAGAGTGAGATAAAAAAAAATGAAGAGGAATTTAAATTTTTTAGTCTTTTGTATCCGAGAATAAACAATTTTGCCATAGGAAACAATTGTAACTGAAACAATTGAATAAGTAAAACAATGTTATTATAATAACGAAAGACCATGACATACAAATATATCGATCTGATACCAGAATATCGATCCCCTTCCCATATTCACCCTGATTTATTTTAGCTTTACCATGCTAAGCAAGAGGTGTCCCTTGTTCAGTCAAACTTCCGGTTTACGTTTGAGTCGAACTATGTGTATCTCGAAATATTTCTCCGGTCCGGCTGACTTCGAGATAACGAGAGTCGACTGTATATATCATGTATTTATAGGTTTATTATTATAAGAACATTCAATTTCATTTCAATGTGGAAATGTTTTACAAAATCCCTGAGTGTACTGTTTTTTGTTTGTGAATGCCATGCTACCCAACACAATTAAAGGCCCTTACTTGAATCATTAAATATTCTTTATCTTAATCGATAACTTTGTAATAATTTAATAAATTAATAATTTCTATATAATTATCAAATGATTTTAGAATGTACACACCTTTAACAGTCCTACATCTATCCTAAGAAATATCATCAACATGATTTTAACACTTTAGAAAGTTGGAATAAACTTGTTCAACTGCATGTTCAGAAACTTTTCATGTTTTATACAGTTGTAAATCTTATGAATTAGTTGTAAATTTTCACATCCTATGGATAATGAACCATAACAAATGAGTGATTAGATACACTACAAATGAGAGATTGGGCATCCTGCTGGTGCTATTAAAGGTTTTAAAATGACAGAAATCATCAAAGAGATTGCACACTTACTTACAATATCGTCAACAATTTATATACTTGACAGACATACAAACTTTCATTGTGTGACCCCCCCAGTAAAATAAAATTTTTGATGGCAACCCCCCCAGCTGTGTGATTTTTTTGGTAATGACCCCCCTAAAATGCACCGACCCCCTCAGCTGATAAATAATGACTGTTCCCTAAAGGACTTAGGAGTTTAAATGTTACATTAATATACAGAGTTCAAAACTTGTTTTTCAATTCAGATTTGTTTCAAACTGTTCAACCTACATATACAGTTGATGTTTCTTATTTTTAGCTCATCGTGGGACAATATAATAATAATCACATGCACTGTTTAAATTCTTAAATTAAAGTGACATAGTACATTCTGTTGAGTGATCTAGTGGATAACATAATTTCTGACATGTACATAAAAAATGTTCTGACCCCTGTGAATATATAATATATATATATTTTTTTTTTTTTTCATTTTACATGTTTTATAACAGCAGAACAGTACTGATATTTTAAAATAAAAATGATTGCACTAAAAATAAAGGAAATATTCAAAACAATTATTGCTGACTTACCAAACCCCCACCAACAACAGCTACATGTTTAACTTGTTTTTCACCCGACATGCTGATTCAGACTGTCAACTTCTGAAGACTATTTTAAAAGCATGTGAAGAATAGTGTCAAGGACATTTTTGTTGACAAGCTCACTGATTGGTGTATTGGAGCACAGCCTTCTTTTCTAAATATATTTTGGATATACTATTCTTCTTCGGTAAATTATACAACAATTTCTTTTTAAGTTTGTTATATTTAATTCGTCCGTCATGTACAAGGTGTACATCTTTCCAAATTTCTATTTCAATAAAAAAAAAATACAACAGGAAATTTTTTTTCCGCGAAAAGGGGAGTAACGCTTTAACTTCCTTCTGGATCTTTCTTTGCATAAAGAAACAGGTATAAAGAATGCATAGAAAGAACAATTTATATTGTAATTTAATGGATTGATTATAAGAATAATTCAGTTTTATAACACTTATAGCCACAATTTCAGGTTGTAATGTGAATGGCACTCAAACATTTGATATTTTATGAGATTGCAATGGAGTGCTCCCTGATATTTATACGTCGCCATGATACGGACTACGTCACGGGCACCTGTTTCCTGTAACGTGCATTCCAACTACTGAAAAAGTCTTCAGAGCATGAATCTTTATAATTTGATTATGGTGTATTCTTTGTGAATTATTTAAGAGAAAAATATAAGTTTTCTGTAAGTAAAATTATATGGAAATGTTCAATTGTATGCATGTTCAAATATTCGCCCTAAAAAGTTTTGAGTTGATAAATCTGTAATTTTTATTTAACAATAAAACCCTTGTTCAAGTTGTTGTATATCATGGATATATGATTTTGATAGGCATTTTAGCTGGATAGTTACAACTCTCTAAGAAGGGAGTAATTTGCTTAAGGAATGACTTTTCTTCAATTACCTTTCATTTTCAAAGAATTTTGTAAATTCAGATTCTTATACACCTTATTTTTACCAAGTTTTGTATTGCCAGGTCTATCATGGATTCTCAAGTGGACCTTTTCAAGTGTCATAAACTCCAAATATGACAGTAACAAGTCATTAAAATTCATTGTCATCAATAAAAACACTCAGAAATATATATAAAAACGTTATATTAAACACTTTTTTTTATCGATTGCTACTTAGTTTTTCAGGAATTGTCCCATTTGGTAGGTTACCCAACTATTTTACAAGTATTATTGATTTATATTAAAAGAGTGTGCCTAAACAAAATTAAACTCTGGAGGCACCTTTTGGAAAACTAATTGTCCACATATGTTGGATAATTCCTCAAATGATGTGTTATCTCTTTAAAGAGTTGATCATTTGATGTATCGGCAGCTACATGTACATTTAGTTATAAATTAATATAAAACTAGATTTAACCTTTTTTTTTCTTTAAAAACAATAGTATTTGGTTCGTATTAAAGAATAAGAATAAGACTATTTATTATTCCAACATGTCCAATCAAGGGCCCTTGATGGGCAGCTTAGCATGTACACATAAAACAATACATGTTTTGTAACAGAAAAACATCTTTATATACTAAAATGAAACATTATAACAAAAAAGTTCAGACAGATGCTATTATCTTCATTCTATAAAAATCATATACATATAATTGGTTCGTATTTGCATGACTTGTACAAACTCAAGTATATTTCATATGTAACTTTTTCACTTGTTTGGTGATCGGTTGTTATATTAAACAATTGATTATTCCGTTTTCCTTGACTCTGCTTTTAAATTTGAATTTACCTAGGAAATTTGTAATTTCGTTATACTGTTATAAATACATGTATGAAGTAAAATTTAATTTTGATTTTTAAACAAAGTTGAACAACATTTTAAATACTGTGACTGTTTAAAAATTGAACACATACAAAAGTATGTGATCCAAATAATTTCCATTTCTCCTTTGGAACATAAAATATATTACAAGTTACATTAAGATGATTAAATCGATCATGGAGTTTCTTAAATTTACAATATATATATCTTTTTGTCGTATAAATCTTGACATGTTTAACAATGTTTAAGAATCATGAGAATGTTGGAGGACAATATTATATACTTTTCAACAATCATGACAATACAGTCAAATAATATTTATGTGTTTAAAGATCTTTATTATCTTAACTTAAGGAGCAGTACACTTTTTTTTCTAAAATTTCAAATTTTTATAATGAACTGATATCAAAGAATTTGAAATACTTTAAGAATTAATCTTTTGGATTAAGCATAAATGTCTATTTTACGCTGATGGATTTTTTTTTATTATCCAAGCCTTAATTTGCTTCTTGTTCACTGTAAAATGATACGATCATTATTTAGATCATGAAACAGTTATTAGAAAAAAAAACACAAGAAAAGAATAACTTTGTTTGATTTATTAATGAAATAAAAAAATCTGTGAAAAATAGTAAAATTATCATGTTGATGTGGACAGACTAACGACTGGACTTTAAGGGGAAAAAAATCCAATAATATTTAGATAAGACAAGACAAGTCATGAATGATAGTTTATAACAACAACAAGGAAAGTAAAGGTAATATAGATGTTGTTAATTGATTAAAGTAGATAGATTATTTAATTATTCTCCTAGGAGTTTATGTCACTAAGAGTTTGTTATTGAATATCCTATAGGTTTATCATCATTAGTAACTGAGTGATGGTATTGTAATCATGGGCTGTGGAACATCCCGAGTTAACCCCGACGGGGAGAAAGAAGCAGCCACACCCAGACCTAACCCAAACAAGAGCAGAAATGGACTAGTACCGAATGGAGAAACTAAAACATATGATAAGAAGACAGCCGTGGATTCTAATGCTAACATTCCTAGCCAAAGACCAGGTAAGACATGTATAGTGCACTTTGGTTTTTTGTCCCATATTACATGTACATGTATTTGTAAAGTTTACAAAAATGTTTTCTTCATATCCTGTTTCTTGTAAAAAGCAAATGGTAATGTATAAAAAAATAATATACTTTCAGTTTAACTTTTATGATATATCAGATAATATAATCTTGTTTCATAGTCCTGCATTGTAATAAGAGAATCGCCACAATATACAGTAGCCTTTTTGCGTTCATGGAGGAGGGTTTGGATGGGGTTAAATGATTAAAGAACAATTATGATACCCTTGTAAAATGAAGATTAGAGAATGACGGGCAACAAAAATGAAGATTAGAGAAAAAAGGGGTTAATTGTTTGAAGATTAGAGAAAAAGGGGTGAAAATTAAATGTTTACAGAATAACAGAACCCCCCCAAATCCAGACCCTCATGGAGCATAAAGCAAACTCCAATCAATCAGTCAATGAAATAAGAGAAAAGCTCATATAAATAGATAGAACTGTGAATAGAATTGGGGAATGTGTCAGAAAAGACAACAACCTGACAAAAGAGCATGTAAAGGTTCTTCAAAAGTTTATATTTTTCTACAAGGAGCTTGGATATGTATTCTGTAACTTTGTATAATAAACAAGTTATATACTAACTTGTAATAAACTTTATAGATACAAATATACATTAACAAAGTTAAAATCTATTGTTTGTACCATTTGATAATCTGAATTAGTCCACTATGTGAACAAACCAAATTTCCGTTTTAATTAATTAATAGATTTCATGTTGAAACAACCAGGTACCAAGTTGTACAGTATATAACATGTAATTAAACCTGATCCCACAACACTCCTAAACTCTGCCTCATTGAACAATTAATTAACAATTTATAGGGAAGGAAAGTGGTCAGGTAAAAATAATAATTAATTATTTATATCACATCATATAAATGTTTGTATTTCGTTGCCATGTTAATAAAGTGATAATCTCACACTTATAAAAAATAAAGAAGTTTATGATTTTCTGAAAAGTATTCAGTAAATTTGTTTATCTATAAAAAAATCAGATTTATGTCTGTAATATACATATGATATAAACATTTTGCTTCACTTGTGCATTTTTCAGTCTGTTTGTGAAAATATTTCATAATCTAAATATTTTTGAAACAAATTGCAATGAAGGGTTTACTTTAATTGCTACTTCAATGTACTATTTTATGGTTTTGCTGTTTAAGTGTGGCCTTAGCAGTTGCATTTAGCATGATACAATTGTATTTCAGAAATTTGTCCGGTTTTGTTGTATGAAGCTCAAAGATAAGCTCATTACAAACTGAATATATTTTACATTAATTTCAGTTCCAAAGTCTGTGGCTTTTGAAGTTTTATTGGATGAGAATAAAACAGACAGTTTGATAAGGAAACATCCTCCAATGAGAATTCAGGTAACATTTCATTCTCAAATAATTAAGACATGTATCTACAGTCATCATGCAAATAAAATTTTGTCAGTTTTTTCCAATGGTATCCTTTTTTTTTCAACCTGTCAAAAAGTCATGGTTCTCTCACGGGAGTCTGCCTCCTTTAAGCCCCAGTCCAACTAGATGCAACACGCTCACTGCGATCTAAAATAAATTGAAATCATGGTGAGGTTGCGGTATGAGTGGCATGGAAATGTTAATTTTCATTGTTTTTACGATGGTACTACTACGTCCTTATTACGCTTCTACCACAATCCCACTACCATTATACCATGTTCTAACCATGCTTCTTCTACAATTATCACGATCTTAAAAACTTCAAAGTTAACCACGCTCATCCCAATCTTAAAGACCTCACCACGACCATGATACGACCTTACTGTGATCTACAAGATCGCACTATGATCATCAAAATTTGCATTTTTTTCACAGATTGTAGTGCGATCGTGGCCTAGTGGGACAGCAGTATTACCAATTAGCAATTAAAACTTGTAGCCAAGATAAAACCAACATTGCTAAAAGTGGTGTTAAATACCATGAATAAATCAATTGCTTGATTTGGTAGCCCACTTCTCCAAACAGTAACCAAGACCTTACATTTCAACTTGTCCACCATGGACAGCCCACTCTAATTTACCTAGGTAAATGTTGTAAAAATGTTGAACACATTATAGCTGAAATTGCTTATGAATTGAATAATTTGAGTCCAAGTATTAAGCTAGGTGACATTTCATTCCATAGGATAAGCACAGGAGATTATCTAAAATATTGTCCAAATGACAAAATTCACCTGATCTGTAGTTTAAAGGTTGCTAAGAGGTCAATGTCTACACATGTTGTCTTAAATGAACTTGATGGATTACTTTGTATAATTATAGTCATTGATTTGACAGAGAAGAATGAATTGATTTATAAAGAGAATGATTATAAACATAAATGATAAACTGGTCCTAACAATAGTTACAACTAATTTAAAATTGAGTAGGTAAAACACAAAATAATAAAATCTGAAAGATATGTATAGATCACTTTTCCAAACTACCCAACATGATAAGGTTGCGAATTTTTATTAAATATATAATACGGTTGCTGATTATATCAGATGTTATATCTGAAACTTAACTATTACATTAGCTACATTATGGTGCAGAGTAACACTTAATAAAAGGCTGACTTGACAATATAAGATCCCTATCAATGTCTGCAGGAATGTCATAATATACATGTACTTTAAATTATTGTGATGTTTTTAGTATTTCGGAAAATGAGACAAGGTTACAAGCACAATAATTTAAACTCTTATTTTGAAACTTTTTATACGAATTTTACAGGATTTTTCTCAATATCGCTAAGATTTAAACCGCATTTTACTCTAAAATGACAAAATCGCAATAATTTCTGAATTTACTGTAATCCCTGTTCATGATATTTTCTGTTTATTTTTATTTAGAAATTAGAACCTTTGAGCTTACCAGTTCTTACTCCAGAAATGTTAGCAGAAAAACAGAGACTGGCTGATGAGAAACGAGAAAGGGTAAGATTGGTTTACTAAATCTGAGCTTTAAAAAATAATATGAGTAAAAGGGAAGTAACTTATGTTTTGTAGCAACGAATCATTTTAAAAATCAAATTTGTGGAGTTATTTATTAGTAAATGTTCCTATTACAAAATGTTACATAAAGTTATGGATATACAGTCGACTCTCGTTATCTCGAAGTCGGCCGGACCAGAGAAATATTTCGAGATACACATAGTTCGACTCAAACGAAAACCGGAAGTTTGAATGAACAAGGTACACAACTCTTGCTTAGCATGGTAAAGCTAAAATAAATCCGGGTGAATATGGGAAGGGGATCGATATTCTGGTATCAGATCGATGTATTTGTATGTCATGGTCTTTCGTTATTATAATAACATTGTTTTACTTATTCAATTGTTTCAGTTACAATTGTTTCCTATGGCTTTTATCCGAGAGAGTAATTTCCAATCGATAGTTTCGTAATTCAGGTCGTTTAAAGTTGACAAAATTGTTTATTCTCGGATACAAAAGACTTTAGAAAATTTAGATTCCTCTTCATTTTGTTTTATCTCACTCTTTCTTTTAATAAAAGAAAATACAAAAAGATTAAAGACGCCGATTGAGTAGTTTTTAGGTGATCATCAACGGAAGTCATAATCCTTACTTTATACACACCCAAGCTCATTAGTGTAAATCACAATTAATTGTTTTGTAAACATTTTAAACACTTTTTCATAAACATAAACAATGTATCACTAATTATTTATAAAAATTCTATAAAAGATAATCTTAGGTAAACACTCGTGGAAATAGCATGTCATAAATCAATACAGTGGTCAGTGACTGGAAGTTTAATTACACGTGTATTGTCAGATTAACTCTTCAATCCATTTAAATGCCGGAGGTCATGTTTTGACATATGTGTTTTAGTTCGAGATAAATAATGAATTTTGAATGCTTTTGTTAACCTTGGGATCGCAAATTTAGTTCGACTCAACCGAAATTTCGACACATCCAATTTCGACTCATCAGGAGTCGAATTACATACATTTATATGGAACAAAGTTCGGGACCACGTGAAAACTTCGACTCATCCGAAATTTCGAGTCAACCGAGTTCGAGACAACGAGAGTTAACTGTATATTTTATTTGTACACATGTGCATTAGAATATATATCAAGTTATTCTCTTTTATTTTTATTATATCCCAGTTTCTCCTTTATCATTTTTCTATGAAAATCATTGTTTGCCTTTCAAAAGTTACCCTTAGATTGTAAATATTAAATAAAAAAAGAGAGAAACTTTGCACATAAATGTAGTTTAAGATAATTTTTAAGCTAAAATATGTAGCATGTACATGTACATTATTTTTGTAGGTCAAAATTTCCCTTAGTTTTTCGTCTTGAAAAATACTTCTGGTGGATATCTCCAGTTTTGGAAAAAAATTAAATCTTGGACTACTATGTTTATTATAGAAATTTCTTATAATTTGTAAAACACATATATGTCATAGAATTCTCATTATTTTCCAGGAATTACAAAAAAGAGCAAGTGCATCTAGGAAGAAGTCACAGAGAAGGAGAGAAATTCTGAAAGCTCAAGAAATAGCACAAGACTTACAGCAAAAGGAGGTACGAGAAATATGATATCTTATAAGGAAGCCAAACTTAATGAAACACCACCTTTAAAAGTAAAGGACCAAAAGTCTAGTCTGTGTCAGGTTGAATATTTTGATTAAGATTTAGGCTAAAATTTCTGTTAAATTTAGTATGGGTTACATCAACTTGGATCCCAGTACACATGAGGGGTGTAAGAAGGGGTCCTGATACCAAAATTCCGTGCTTAAAAACATGAAATCCAGAGGTCCTGAATTTAAATAAATTTCAATCAAGACATCCTAAAATTCGAAAAAAGAATTCTCGGATCCGGAAAGGGTCAATCCTGATATCCCAAACTTAAAAACACCCGATTCCAGAGTCCCTTCAAAGGTCCTATCCCCCCTTACACATGAAGTGAACATTTTAGAGTATATACTAGAGATGGAACCGTGAATTCTAGAGTAGGGCATTGTGTCCAAATAAGTTAATTGCCTTATAAAAATTAGAATTAAAAAAAAATCTGAAAGAAGTTTAAGTTATATTTTATTTTATTTTGAACTTTTATAAGTGGAAGAAAATTGATTTTAAAAAGCTAATATTAAGTCTTCCTGCATATTTGGCATGGAAAAATTACAAATTTAGAAAATGAAATCGTAATTAGCCATCAGAAAATTCACTATTTGATAGCTGCTTAACTTTTATGAAGTAGAGTTATCTCCCATGGACAAAATATTTCTTTACATGACTTTTAGAAAGTACACTATCAAACTTATAAGCCTAGAAAGATACAACTTATATTTAGTAGAGTTATCTCCCATGTCCACAATACTTCCTTATATGACCTCATAAAGTTGACTGACTGATTAGCATATAAAATATCATTTATTTGTATTAGAGTTATCTCCCATGGGCACAATATTTCCTTATACAACCTCAGAAAGTTGACTGACTGATTATCCTTTACAGGTATAACTTATTTGTATTAGAATTATCTCCCATGGACACAATATTTCCTTATACAACCCCAGAAAGATGACTGACTGATAAGCCTTTAAAGGTATAACTTATTTGAAGTAGAATTATCTCCCATGGACACAATATTTCCTTATACGACCTCAGAAAGTTGACTGACTGATTAGCATATAAAATATAATTTATTTGTATCAGAGTTATCTCCCATGGGCACACTATTTCCTTATACAACCTCAGAAAGTTCACAAACTGATTAGCCTATGTAGGTATAGTTTATATGTAGAAGAGGTTAATTTAAACATATTTATTTATAGTGGATTGGGGAACAAGTTTTGCAACTTATATTTATCCCTTTCCACTTTGCAGGTGTGAGTGCTGCCTTGTAGCCGCATGAGCCTGCTCTTTTTCGAAATCTACAAGGGTGTCTTATGTGCAAGAGATATGGCTCTCTCTTATCATTTTTTGTCCCCTTTTCGACTGACTGTCATTGTTTCCTCAAGACCATACTTGCAAATGCTGTCAAGGGAGACCTGAAAATTTTCATCCCGAAACGGGAACCCAACCAGGAACCTTTGTGTTAGTAGAAGAGGTGTATCCCATTATTTATTTGAGTTAACATAGGTACATTGAATTCAACATACTGTTTAGAATTTTTGAAAAACCAAAAAAATGCAATTTTTCCGTAATTTTAAAAATGGTACCAATAAAATTAAAATTTGAAGAGTTTTTTGTCATGAGAGATAGAACACTGTTGCATGCGTTTCTTGGTTATATACCTTTTATTAATTCCTTTCAGGTTCAGAACCAGTTTTTAACTAGAGAAAAAACAGTAGAAAATTTAAGGTCTGCAAAATTAGCAGAAATACAAGAAAAACAAAGATTGCAAGAAGAAAGAAGAAAAAGAACAAGAGAAAGGGTAAATTTAATATTGTTTTTTCTTTCTCTTTGTATGATCACCAAAAGATGTTAAATGATACACTACAGTTCAACTGAATTTTGCTTTTAAATATCTTCCTCCTGTGTTTAGAAACACATTAGCTTTAACTTATTTCTTATTATAATTCAGGGATGAATGAACAATTTAAGGGCGAAACTTTATAATGATATTTGATTAATGAATTTAATGATAAATTTTCAACAATTGAGATAAAATGAAAACATAAATTAAAATTGAAATAATGCTTCAGCAAATTATGAGTTGATGAAGGAATCTGATGAATATTAAAGAATAAGAAAAAAACTATCAATACTGAAATTCAACCAAAAAATTTGTGTCCCTGTTATGACCTGAGATTTTCCTCCTTGTTTTTAGAGGTTGTCCCAAATGTTTAAATGCTAAAAATAGTCATTTAGTTATAAGAGTCCTGTTTTCACAGGAAATAGCTATAGGTTTCAATTAAAAGTTTACATTATCTCCCTTTTTATTTTAGGCCAAGAAAATTAACACAGAAGATCAGCAGGAGGTAGGAATGTTGGAGGTTGAAAAAGACGACCATTATAATGCTGATGATGGTATGTATTATAAGACTTTAGTTTTGAATAGGGAATTATAGCAGAAGGGGAGGGTTCAGGAATTGGGAAGTTTTAATTGTGAGATGTATATGTCAGAATTTACATAACTGAACAAACTTTTTGGTTTTATTTGTCTATGGGAGAAGGGATGTAATAATATCTAGTTTGTAACCTGCATATATACCATTGCTTATTTAATGTGTTAAATGTGTCAGCCACTTGATTAATCAAAAATTCTCTATAAAAAAAGATATTATTTATGATGCATAAAAATATTATTCTTTAAAAGTGTTAAAGATATTAAAGCTTATTTCTTTTATGATGCACCTTTTTACAAGTAGTCCCTTTTTACAAGTAGTCTTCTGAAAATAACTAATTTTCTTCTATTATTGTTGTATGTGTTCATGTCCTAAATGAATCAGAATCAAATACAAGGACCGAGCAACAAGTTCTTTAAAATATGATTCAATTGTTTGCCAACAACTATAATATCTCAAACTAACCAATCATCTACCCTTTTGTCATCAGTTTATTTTAATGTAACAGCATTATGTTAAAATATTTTTCATCTACCAAACCTAAAGATCCTCCTTGAATCTCATGCTGGTATTAATGTGGATTCATAAATATTCATTTGATATCAATTTTTGTGGATTTCTTGGTAACAATGAAACCATGAATTTAAACGTTCAACGAAATGTTTATTTTTTAAAGGAATGTATGCCAAATTTGCAAAAAACACTAAATTTTAATATCCTCGAAAATGCAAGTTTTCCTCTATCCACTAAAAAATGATATCCAAGTAAATAGATACCCATGAAAAGAAATGAATCCACAGTAGTATTATGGCTAAAATGCTTAAAAGCAACCAAGAGAAATTTAACCAAAATTTAAGCTCTAAAATATGATTTCAGCCAATAAACAATCTATCTAATTGAGGTAAGTTAACTTTTGACACAGTAACTATGGTAACTATATTATTTGTTTGTGACCTTCAGGAATTGTCAGAAAGATGCTTGACCTTGAATGTTTATGATATGTAAGTTATTGTTTTACAAGAATGGTCAGATCAATATTAAAATTTCATAACTTGATGCTGTTCCTTTGTAAATGTAACAAAAAGTCAAGAGTTTTAGAAGATTTATTTCCACTGCATAACAAACATTTTATTTATTTGTCGTGAATGATTTTGTGCTGATTTTTTCCTAATATTTCTCAAATAAAACAAATTTTCAAAACAAATTCAATTTTATTTTTACTACAATAGAAATTGCTGTACCTAAAAAGTTCATTTATACATATATTTACATCAAGAAGCATTGTATCTTAACTCTGTTAGGATTTTAGGAATAGTTTTATACAATTATCTAGTTTTTAGTTTTTTTCCATCATGTTTTTTGTGTTTCTAGAGGCAACACCTGTATTTGTCATCTCTACATATCCTTTATTTTATTTTATTTTTTTCTGTGGGGGGAGGGTAGTAAATGGTATGTATATGTAATCTCTGCTAACAGTTTTCAATCTTAGATAAGAATGGATTATCATTGCAGTGGCGGATCTAGAAATGTTAATAAGTGGGAGCCCACTGGCTGGTCTAAGAAGGGAATGTTACCATCACGCTTCAGTGATTCCCTATATAATCACCCCTCCCTAAATCTGCCTCTGAATTGGTTGATTTCTATTCTGTTCAAATTGTTGACATGTTTATGGATATTAGATGTTGGGTAAACAATCAATGAGATATTATTTTGTCATTTTCACATAAACAACAGTTTAAGATCTAGATTGAATATTTAGGTATTTATTTTTTATTCTAGTACATTAATAAGTATAGATTCTTTATGATGTAGAAGTTAAAAATTATAGGTCACTGAACAGCCTTCAAAAATGGGCAAAACACATACATCATAGTTAACTATAAAAGTCCATAAAAAAGAAAACAAGAAAACAAGAAAACTAACAGCCTGTTTATTACATAATATATGATTAAATAAATTTAGGTGTTAAAAGTAATATAAATGAAACCATTATTATCTATGTGAGTTGGATGTTCATATATTTTAAAAAAAAAATACATCCATAAACTTTTTGTGATTTTAGTGGTTAGTGCCATAAGCATAATTATTCTTGCATGTAAATAAGAAATGGTATATTGCATCACTTTCTTATTACAATATTTGACAGTAGTTCAGTTGAATCCTTGATGTCATTTTAATATAATTTGTCCATTCTAAGTTTGAACTCTTACACTGGTTGAATTTAAGCATGAATGCATAGTTGCATACACTTCTCTTTATATATTTCATATTTCACTAATTCATTTTAAGGTTTCATTAATGTGTGTAATCTATAGATTCATTTCACTAATATGTTTTCGTTGATTTTTTAAACAATTTTTTTTTCATTGATTTGTCTGTTTCATGTAATTCTGTTTTTGATGAAGAAAATGAGATTGCACAACATTACATTTAACTAGCAATATGTAAATAATTTTGTGTCATATGTTTTGACGTTGCTGTTTTTCAGTGAAGACTATTTCATTTGAATGAATATTAGAGGGTAGGATAGGACTTCAGAAGTTCCCCCTCCACCAACATACTTTATTAATGTAATATCCTTACATTAAATTATTAAAAAATAAATAAAAAAATCACCAACCAAAAATCACCGATGAATTTAACTTTCATAACTTCGCTGAAACCCTACCTTTTCACTCTCTCACCTAAATGGAATAGTCCTTACTTTAGAGGTATATTGAGCACCTCTGTAAACATTCTGCTGTTGCATATTCATTTAAAAGATACCCATCACCTGCTATGTATTAGCTGCAAATATTTTGGGAAAATATCATGTCCTGAAACTATGGAGTGTTTAAGGACATTGACTGGCCCTCGCACTGATGGTGCACAGTTAAAGAAATGGAGCTTCAATGCTCCAGATGGATGTTATGTACTTATGTTAAAATCTAATTCTATTCAATTTGTCTTTGTTTTCAATGATTCAATGTTTTAGTATATAAATTATGATTTCTGGTAATTTTACTAAAGAATTAGATTTTTGCTTCTCTGCATACAATAAGCACATATCATTTAGTGTCGAGAGAAAAGGTTTTTGTCAGAATTGGAATTGTGTGTTCAGATTCAGTGATTTGTCTTCCTTTTCCCTATTAACTAACATGTTAAACATGAATATCTTAAAATGCCATGGTGTAGTACAAAACAAAGGGATTCATATTGATATAGCATTAACATGTCATTGTTCTGAATGTGCTTTTTCTGTTTGGAATTTGTCATCTAACATCCATCAAGACATCATTTAAGAACTGCATGTGTGTTGGTATTAACATTTTAATCAAAATATTAATCACCTAAATTCATCTTCAAAAATATCAAATGGGGGCCTACCTATCATATGTATTTGAAATTTTAACCAATTGTATTCTTCTTTTACAAAAAAATATACATTCAAAATGATTTTAAATTATTTTATTATTGTCAAAATATTACTTAATCAATAAAGTTTTGTATGGAAGCTATATAGTCAGAAACAGGTACTGTGGATCCATTATTATTCATAGAATACCAATTTTCTTGGAATAAGTCAGATGGGTAAAATACAATTTTTCTAATGGTTTAATATAGATTTTGTCATGTCCACATCAACCAAATGAAAAACACTAAAATTGGTATCAATGAAAATAAATGAACACACAGTCATCACCTTATTTTTCAGTTATACAAAATCAAAAATAATCTTTCTTTTGATACTTAATAATACTTTATATTTTTAGCGGATTCATGGCTGAATGGAGATGATAATAATAATGACAATCCATCTGAGCCGGGTGATAGAGTCTATAATGGCCGAACAAGTCCATCTAAAAACACGAATCCTAGAGAGTGTCCTCCTAGTGCTTCAACTGTTGATAGTTATGACAATGCCTATAATCGTAAAACAAGTGGTAAAACTCGTGCAGAACAGATAAATTCACAAACTGACGATTTCTTTGACTCTTGATGACAAGATTCTAGCTATATATAGTCATGTGACTTTGTTCAGTAGATAGTATCTCAAAGGTTTTGACCTGTATCTTTGTGTCATATTTCATAGTATAACTAGTGATGCAGTACATGTAGTAACCTTCAATTGAAGTGGATTTAGTCATTGTCACTCGTTCAGACTTGGGTTGGCCAACGATTCGGTAAAACTCAAAGTTTACACACATAAAGTCATGTGCCTTCAAATTGGGACAAACTTGTCTGGCTTTTTTTTTATAATTAGCTTAACACTTGTATCTATATAAATATATATAGAATCTTGGAAAAATTATTGAAGATTTTTTTTCATTATTTTTTGGCAAAATCTTTTTAAACTTGAGTAGGAGGTTCCATGTTGTGTAGGGTAGAATTGACATATTCCACACATGGTGTAGTGCATCATGGGTAAGTTGACTGATCTAGTATTGTTATCATCATTTATATTTTTCTACAATTTGTTCATAACTTTTATATTTTGTAGATTTTTTTATACAAATGTTGTAATTGTAAATTCAGGAACTATTGATGTAAAAATAAAGAGATGTTGTATGGTAGTCAACTTTTGAGCAGAACAAATATTATTACAGTTGTTGATCAAATCAAATGAATAACAAGATAAACGCGGAAAAAAAATAAACATAAATTATGTTATTGTAGTATTAAACCAATTTTTAAGAGTTTTCTTTGATTGTAAAAGTGAAAATGTTAGCCATGCAGTGAAGGAGAAAAACAAAGAAACTGAAGAAGGCAAATGGCCGAAACAACTTAAAATTAATTGCAAAATATTCTGAATTTATAGTAATAAATGATAATTACTGAATTTATATGTCTTTGTGAAAGAGTTCATCAGTGTTCTTTTTACTTAGTTTTGTTAGCATGAATTATAAATTGATATTGTCAATTATATTTATGAAAATATTTAATGTAATTGTTTATGCAGGTCCATAATTAGTGGTTTTTACATTGACAATTTTCAATTCCATTTATATCTTTCATATATAATATAGCATGTTTAGATAATGAATGCGACTAGAGGTATAATTTGCACTTTTTCATCAGACAAAATTTGTATGCCACCAATGAATAGTATTGTTTTTAGACTTATTATGCTTCTAGCTAGAATTTGTTGGTTTTACTTTTTGAATTTTAGATAATAAAAAAAACAATTTCATTTCAATGGCCTTTGATCCCTCCAATTTCACTCCATTTATAAAAACTACATTTGAATAATGTGGAAAAGAAGAATTTCCTGTTTGATCTGTAAAATTCCATTTAAATTCTAAAAAACTGGTTCACCAGACATTCAAACTAAAAGCATACAAGAATGGCAGTTGAAGGTATTTTAAAACACAAAAAGTTCCACGCCAGTGAATTTCACAAATCTTGCCATACACTGAAAATTTAAATACAGGTAAAATATTTATATATCACAATATGTCTAGTCCTTATACATGTTCAGGTTTATTTATGGAAAATGCATTGGATATTTTGTTTACCTGTATGATTTTTTTTATTGTGGCATTATGTTGCTGTCTCATTGACCTTTATATCAAACATTTTTACATTCATTTTTGTCAATTACAGCTAATAATAAATTCTTTGGCAGATATAAAATAAGCAATTTATAAAAATTCAACATTTATTATGTATTCATTAACAAGTAGCACATATAAGTTATGAAAACAGAGACTGTATTCTGTACTTCAAATTAAGATCTGTTTTGTGTATATTTTTGTGAATGTTTCTCATTAGCATAAAAATTAAACCAAGACTTGGAAATCCTCCTTTAAAATAATGTTGTAAGAACTAATAATGCAAATTCCAATAAACAGGATGCTTATCGTAGATTAGGTGTAGCAATAAAAGAAGCATTCCAGGATTTTTTTAATTTAGGTGTCAGATCACTAATTCAAAATCCCTATAGCTTTATATAATGTTTCAATTTGCACAGCTCTCTAGATATTTAACTGTAAGATTAACTTCACAAGAACCATCTATATCTCGAATTATTCATGAATTGACTTTCTATATGCCAATTTGTAATCAATGGTAATAAAATTAACGGTACCAATTTTCTTGCACCAGATAAAGTCTTGTAGTGATAAATGTTCAGGCAGTCCCCTACAATTAAAAATAGCATGCTGGACTAATGAAAATCAGCATTAAGATACAGGTATTGAGCACAACTAGTAAATTTGGCATCAAAATTATTAACATATATTTTTTTCAATTAGAACATGTTACATGCATGTTAAAATATCATTTGCTAGTTAATAAGAAAACAACAATATTAAAAGCACAATTTTTGTCAAAGTTGACTACTTCTATGTTCTAAATTGGAGTGGGTGAATTGTTAAGGCTGACAACCTTTCAAATGTACTAATAATGTTATTAGCCATTACACATAGAGTGATGATAGTTATATGCTCAGTGATATTTAAATGTGTTCGGATTTTGATATTTTTTACTTTATCATTTAGATCTACCATTAATTTAGATAGATTAGGTATCCATATCCTCTTAACTTGCAGGAGTTTGATGTGAATGATTAGAACATTGTAGTATTTGGTTGAAATATATAATCAGTATTGATGAATAGCCAAATTATGTCAAATAAGTTATAGTACCTGTTAAAAAGTGGTATGTAATTTTGATTTCTCTTTATACCATGTGACAATGTCGAACGTGTTGTGTTCTTTACAACCATTTTTGACCATTAAAATTGTGGCTTTTTACAATAGTGAAATTAAATGAAAAACATTTATTCTACTATAATGAGATAAAATGTAAACTCAAGACTACACAAATTTTTGTTTCTTGATATTTCAGTTCCTATTCAAATATAAAAAAAATAATTTGAGTTGAAATTTTTATACCAATTAAATAGTTTTGCCTGTATTTACCCGTTATAGAGGTTTATAATTAAGTATTTGTATGCTATGATTATTGCAGTAATATTTGAAAGAAGATATGTGTATATTATCACCTTATTTATTATCTGTTCATTAAGTATTGTAAACAATACATGTATATTCATCAGTATTATAAAAAACATAGATGTATCATTTAGATTATTTAGTGTTTGGATGTAGTGTATATAAGAAAGACAACTCTTGGAAAGCAACACATAAAAGAATTATTCATTTGCAATAACTGCAAATTTGTCCAGGTTGTTATAGTTTAATTTCTATATCTGACCTTGCTTATTTGTTAGATTTTCTTTTAATGCCCATTATTGGTTCACTAGACTTTAAAACTTATCATGTTTTTATTATAGAAGTACAAAACAGCTGAGTTTTTAATAGAATCCCAAGTTTAACAAAATTATTAAGATATTGAACAACACATTCAGTATCAGCTTTACTTAATCATTAGAAATGTGCAAGTGAATCATTCCACACACAAAAGATATCCTAGGTGCATAAAGATGTCAGCATGCCAAGGGAAATCCCTATATCCCTATTGAAATATCAAGAGATACCTTTGACTGTCTGTCCTTCTTTCCATCTTTTAGTTCATCCTTCTGTTCATCCTAGAAGTATTTTCACATTATATGATTCAAACTTGAGCAGAGGCATTCATGTCCTCACACACATTCATATTTTATAATTCAACTATTTTGTGTATATTTATTTTGGTCTTTCTTTGCATAATTAAAAGTAACAAGTAAATCACCTCACATTAAGATTTTACAACTCCCCACTATCACATACAAATATTCAGGGTAATATGAAATTTCAAGATTGTTTACATAAATATATGCCTTTTGAAAAATTATTCAAAATTTACAGTCTTAGATTAGGAGATAATTTGAAGATTTCCACTGACAATTAAGAACCCTAATTTATTTATCACAGTGTTTTAGAATTTGTTATTAATGTAATACTAAATTGATCATAGATGATGGTAGTTGTTTAGTGCTGATGAAACCATGGTTATCTACATCACATTTTGCCTTAAATGAGAATAATAGTTATGATATTCTTAGTAATTTAGTTATAATCACATGTATCCATTTTACATTCACAATGGGTTGTATTTTTACAACCTTTAAAAATTGGAAAAAAACATAGTTACACCCTTTTAGATCAACTGTAATTCATAAAAGGAAAAGATGTGATAGTACAAATTTACTTGCAGCTTCAATTTGAAAATAAGGTTTGTAAATATAGCACCAAACTTAATGGTCAAAGGGTTTTCACAGTCATCCTTGTATTAACTGATTGTCCTGTGAAATGACTGGCTGGCAATAAATATTGTTACTTTTTGCAAAAGGTAGGAATCAAAGATTATAATGATATTTTGATCCACCGAACAAAAAAGTTACAGAAGCAAACCTATTATTTTCTATTATACATTCAACTATAGGCACTTTAAAAATCTAAACTGTTAGTTTTCTGGTTTGAATTGTTTTACATTGTCTTATCAGGGCCTTTTATAGCTGACTATGCGGTATGGGCTTTGCTCATTGTTGAAGGCTGTATGGTGACCTATAGTTGTTAATATTTGTGTCATTTTGGTCTTTTGTGGATAGTTGTCTCATTAGAAATCATACCACATCTTTTTTATATAAACCAATTGCTAATAATAACTTTCTCTTATTTTATATTCAAATTTCAATATTTCATGGTATATAGGAATAAAGGATCTACTTCTAGAAATTGAATTTAGGAAAAAAGTAATTTATCCATGAAACTGGTACCAAGTATTTGTTTTACATTGTTTTGCACAGTATTCAGAAGAACCAGTCAATGTTTGTTATTGTTTATCTGAACCAGTATTTATTTCTCTGTGATATGTATTGTTTGTTTCTTCAAATTTTATACATGATTAATTTATAGCACACACATAGATTTATATAATTTTCTTTTTTGTATATTTTTGTACATTTGAGGAGAAATATGTTTGCAGATTTTTTGCTGATATAGTTTATGAAATAGATTATAGAATTGTTGAAAGTGTATGTATGTTTTCATTCCAATAAAAAAAATGCTGATGCTTGTAGATATTTAGTATTTATTTTGTGATGATTTCCATACAAATTCCAAATGAAATGGATTCTAGATTATAATAATAGAATTCCTATAAATGAACAACCATTATGAATTTCCACTGCCCAAACATATTCCTGCTTCTCATGGTCCTAAATTGTTTAATACTGTAAATTCAGAAATTAATTCGAGGTTTTTATTATTGCGAAAAATGTGACTGAGTTGTAAACGCAATAATTTAAACTCGTATTTTGAAATATTTTATATGAATTTAACAGGATTTTTCTCAAAATCGTACAAATTAAAATCGCATTGAAGTCTAAAATGACAAAATCGCAATAATAAATGCACGCAATAATTTCTGAATTTACAGTATAAATGTAAGGAGAATTATGTAGAATGATTGCCAATGAAGCAATTATCTTCTAGAGACAAAAGAACATGGGTGTATGCATAAACCACAGGTCACCCATAGATCAACAATCAATGAGCAAAACTCGTACCAAATGTGATAATATAATAACCTATAAAATACTCTGACATGAAAATGCACATACGTTTGACGAGAAACCCTACAGTTTCATTTATAAATAAATCAACAGACAAGGTTGGGCCAAACATGTGCATGGACGCTCAACCCTCGCTAAACTGGGAAAGTGGTGTACTTTTCTTTTCATATTTAAAATACTTCAGTTATTTGAGCTCCAGGCGTTTAGCAGTATATATGTAACGCCGTGTACAGTAAACATGTTTACATTTGGTTTAATGTAATGTACCCTAGTTTCACATTAAATTTGTTCACATCTATACACCTTGTTTAGCTACCTGTACCTAACATGCATAAGTTTTGTTCACAGTCATTTAACAAATGTTCATTACGTAGAACAAAATTCAAACTTTCGAACAACTTTTCTAGCAGTTAGGGAACAGTCATTTGACTTTTAAAAAAGGGGGGTGATTTTACCACAATTTGATTTTTTTAAAATCGGGTCATACAGATGATTAGAATGAACAAATATTCTGAATCCAAAGTTTGCCCATACATTATAGTGTCAAATATTGAATTGGTACCATAGAAAAAATAAATAAATATAAAATTTCGTGCGAGAAACAATTCTGACTCAGAACCCCCCCCCCCCCCCCCCCCCTTTTTTTAGCTCAGCTGGCCCAAAGGGCCAAGTGAGCTTTTTTCATCACTTGGAGTCCGTCGTCTGTCGTCCGTCGTCGTCGTCCGTCGTTAGCTTTTACAAAAATCTTCTCCTCTGAAACAACTGGGCCAAATTTAACCAAACATGGCCAAAATCATTATTAGGGTATCTAGTTTAAAAATTGTGTTCGGTGACCTGGCCATCCAACCAAGATGGCCGCCACGGCTAAAATTAGAACATAGGGGTAAAATTCAGTTTTTTGGCTTTTAACTAAAAAACCAAAGCATTTAGAGCAAATCTGACATGGGATTTATTTGTTTATCAGGTCAAGATCTATCTGCCCTGAAATTTTCAGATGAATTTGACAACCCGTTGTTAGGTTGCTACCCCTGAATTGGTAATTTTAAGAAAATTTTGCTGTTTTTGATTATTATCTTGAATATTATTATAGATAGAGATAAACTGTAAACTACAATAATGTTCAGCAAAGTAAGATTTACAAATAAGTCAACATATCAGAAATGGTCAATTGACCCCTTTAGGATTTATTGTCCTTTATAGTAAATTTTCACAATTTTCATAAAGTTTGTAAATTTTTACTAACACTTTCCTCTGAAACTACTGGGCAAAGTTCATTATAGATAAAGATAATTGTAAGCAGCAACAATGTTCAGTAAATTAAGATTTACAAACACATCATTATCACCAACCAAAACACAATTTTGTCATGAATCCATCTGCTTCCTTTGTTTAATTTAATATTCACATAGACCAAGGTGAGCGACACAGGCTCTTTAGAATCTCATAGCGCTCAGCTGATATTCAGGACCAATATTTTAGGAATTTTTGGTGCTCAATGCTCTTCAACTTCGTACTCTATTTGGCCTTTTAAACATTTTGTGATTCGAGCGTCACCGATGAGTCTTTTGTAGACGAAACGCGCGTCTGGCGTAAATATAAATTTTAATCCTGGTATCTATAATGAGTTTATATTGAACATTTAAAGTGATACTAAATTTACCTTTCAACTATTTGCGCAACAATCCCTATTTTTCAATAATCATTTAAAAAGGACAAATAGTACACAGTTAACAGTGATACTTATACACAAAAGAAAAGCAAAAGAGAAAAATATTAACCGTTTAAAAAGTATAATAACAAAAACACCGAACTCCAATAGAAATTCGAAACGGGAAGTCCTTTATGAAATGGTAAAAATCGAAAGCTAAAACACCTGTTACTTTGGTTATTGGGAAAATTATTTTTCGTATACTACAAGCACCAAACTACTATAATTATTTGTCGTAAAAAGCATCCAAAATTTTCTAAGAGCTTTCCGTTAATTCAATGGCAAAAATTCAAAAAAAATGCGAAATTTCCACTCCGAAAATAAATCATCTGCAACACAACACTTGACGTTAAAGTAATGCCAGTGATAATGTCACTGTTAATCAGCCGGATCATTCAATCCTTTCTATGCAATTTCGCATCACCATCTTCTCCCTAATTTATACCACAGGACTTACTTACCCTCTTCATCTTTCAATACCTATCCGTAGACAAAAGGAAGACAAGTAGATTCGACCATTTGGAAAGGCGACACCATATGTTTGCACTATTTAAAAAAAAAATGATGGTATATCTGTTCCTAAATGTGATGAGCATTTTCATCTCTACCATGTCTACTCCTTGACATATGTATACGGTAAATACGTATTTACCTGTTATAATTCAGGAATTTAACGTTGAGTAGTTGTCGTTTGTTATTGTGGTCCAAAAATGTTTCTCGTGTCTTGTTTTTTTTATATAGATAAGATCGTTAGTTTTCCCAATTGAATGTTTTACACTACTATTTTTTGGGCCATTATTAGCTTGTTGTTCATTGTCAATCAATGACAATCAAGGCTCGGTGTTGAAGACAGTACGTTGACCTATAATGGTTTACTTTTACAGATTGTGACCTGGATGGAGAGTTATCTTATTTGCATTCATACCACATCTTCTTATAATAATGGTCATCGTCAAATCACATCACCTATTACTCTCCATAATATCGCTACTTATGACCTTCTGCCATTTAAATAAAAGCTACACAAAACTTTATTTATTACCCATTCAAAGCTTCATCCTCGATACACATTATCTCGCATAATTTGCTGTATGAAATGATTGCATGGTGTACATGTCCGTCTAAGCGTCTTGCAAGGTTTGTCCGACCTTGACTCAGTTTCATCATCCATTCAATAGATCAACCTTAAGTTTTCGTTGTTATCTCTGATTCGTATAATATAATCAATATATTAACCAAAGTTAAATAGTGTATAACATTTAATGATTTTACGCAAAATGAAAATAAAACTTAATTAATTTGATGCGTCTTACGTCCTTTCCTAGATTTACCTTTACGTAGGCTAAAAGAAAAAACACACAAAAAAAACGTAAGCTAAAAGAAAAAAAACACAAAAAAGGAGTTTAAGTATTTATACCTTTCTGAATTTTGGGTCGTCAATGCTCTTCACCCTCGCACTTTTATTTTGCCTGTTTAATATTTTTTTATTCGGAATTCACTGAGGAGACTTTTGGGTCTGGCGTATAAATATGAACAAAGAGAAGAAAAGAAAAGCAAATTCGTCGAGCAAAAGTCGACTTTCCTTCAGGAAGTTGGAACTTTTGTTTTCTTATCGGATTATCTTTTAAATTATGTTAAATGAATCATGTTCATGTTTGAAGCACTGGGTACTAAGCTGATGATCTCATTAGTTACTTAAAGTCAATCTGGATTGCTGCCATGTGTTCCAAATTGGTTCTTTTATTTCTCAATAGATTTTCTGAATTTAAGCTCAGAGCCAAAATATAGAAATCTAAGACTGTATTCATATAATATGTATACTTATTGACCATAAATAAAGACAGTAGTATACCGCTGTTCGAACGTCAAAAATCGATTAAGAAAAAACAAATTCGAGTTACAAACTAAAACTGAGGTAAACACATTAACTTTAAGAGGAAAACAACGAAAAAATAGAAATATTAAAAAAAATGTAACTACACCCAGAAACAAACTATAAGATAATAACTGCCAATTTGCTGGACATGTTAAGAAAAAAACAGTGGCTTAAAACTGGTTTTGCGGTTATTCAAACCTCGCACTTTAAGGACAATGTTAAATATAACACTAAAATAACAAAATAACATGACAGGACTACAGTACAAATACATGCAAGAAGCTTCATAACAGAGAAATACACAAATAAACATTACAATAGGACATTTTGACATGCCAATAGTAATCAAAGGTACCAGGCTTGTAATTTGATACAGATACACGATACGAGCGTTTCGTCTAAAAAGACTCACCAGTGACACTCAGATCAAAACAGTAAAGAAAGCCAAACAAGTACAAAGTTGAAGAGCATTGATGACCAAAAATTCAAAAAAGCTGTGCCAAATACGACTAAGGTATGCCTTAGATTAGAAAATCCATAGTATTTAGATTAGTTCTTAATTGAAAATAGTAAATTTACAAATACTACCATTTGGTTGATGTTCATGTCAACAACGAAGTGTACAGGCAAATTCATCTAACGATTATACGTTAGAGTCAACGTTGGTTTAGGCATTTGGTCCCAGTGTTATACTACTGATACGTACTGTCATTTTTATTAAGAGATATTCTCGTATTATTGTCTTTCGTTTTTGCTTATGTGCTTTCACTGAATGCCTTTTGATGTTGTGCTTTGTCTATATGCATTTAATGTTTCTTTGTTACATATATGACGTGGCTTAGTACTTATACATCCCGTCATTGTGTTATTGCGCTATGGCAAATTTGTGTAACCTTATCTTTAATTTTTGCTAATATACTTGGTCTATATGCAATTTTGTGCTTCTTTGTTACATATTTGTTTGTTTTTTAGTGATTAAGATTATAACACGGTGTTGACTGCTGTATATTTGACATTTTTACCTATTATGTCGGTTTGTTTTGTTCACGCATCATTGTTAATCTAATGAAATATGATGCAACTGTCATACAAGTGAGGGGTTTAGCGCTATAAAACCAGGTTCAATCCACCATTTTCTTCATAAGAAAATTCCTGTACCAAGTCAGGAATATAACAGTGGTTATCCATTCGTTTGATGTGTTTGAGCTTTTGATATTGCCATTTGATTTTCCGTTTTGAATATTTCTCGGAGTTCATTATTTTTTGTGATTTTACTTTTGGCTGAAGCAGGTTTCAGGCTAGTTTCATTTTAAAAATTAATTTCATTAAAATTATCAACGGAGAATTTAAAATAAAAAGGTATGTCATAAGTCCTGACCGTGACCTTATTTTCATGGATCATTGATAATGTTGAGTTTATGCCAAACTTGTAGTTAAACCGCGGCTTATCAGTCATTACAGTGTGTGCACTGTTACAAATTATTTTCATAATGGAGGGAAGAGGTTTTTAGCTTGCAATATTGTAAATATTTTAAGCCTTAGGTTGCTGTCTTATTGTCGGTATAGATATTATCTATTTTATAAGGTATATATTTTTTTATTCCTACACATAGTGAGTTGGAACAACCAGAGCTTCCGTAACATGATTTTGCATGAAAGACAGCAATGTAGCAAAATTTATAATCTCAGACTTTGAGAAATTTATTTATATTAACCATATCATGTCCATCGCGACATCTGCAGAAATTTACCACTTGACCAGCCTTGTTTAACAACCCTAGTTCGCAACGTAAATGTCACATGAAAACTAATTTTGAAGTAATCGACTGTAAGAACAATCAATTTCTATCAAATTCTTTAACAAACGACGAACAGCAAGTTTATATTTTAAATATGGTTTTATTGTTAATGTTTATATAACACTCACAACTTAGTAAATACATGTTTACAGAGGAATTTCTATTTCAATACTTTAAAATAACATTTGTTTCTAAAAGGTATGAATAGCTGATGTTTTAACAGTCAGGTAAACATGTTATGGTTTACCAAACGTGAAATAAGGATTCTCCCGTGATGTGTTACCGTCACTGGGGTAAAGCTGGTAACCTTAATTCGATTCACGGTCATCCCAATATGGCGGATAAAAATTAGATAAGTATATATATTGTCTTTTAAAGTTTTTCTATTTTATTTTCTATACAAAGTGTACATTGTTCATTTTTTTTATATGAATAAAGCCGTTAGTTTTCCCGTTTGAAATGTTTTACATTGTCTTACAGGTGCTTTTTATAGCTGACTATGCGGTATGAGGTTTGCTCAATGTTGAAAGCCGTACGGTGATCTATAGTTGTTAATGTCTGTGTAATGTTGGTCTCTTGTGGACAGTTGTCTCATTGGCAATCATACAACATCTTTTTTTTTATATTGGTATGATGTAAATTTATAAAAGATTCACACAAATATGTCATGGTAAAACTGACATATATCACGGAATCAACAAATGTACTTTTTAGAATGGTTGTATATAAGTCTTTTATTTCTTTTAAGTTTGCTATGAAATTACAAATCAAATAATGGTGTCGAAAGAGTTTTGTCACTGCATTTTCACTTAGAAGCATATATACCTCGCGTATAATTTCCTTTAACGTTCGTATGCATCATTATACTTCAAAATAATATTAACTATACATCTTTCTATCGTATAACATCTACATAATCTTTTTCTCTCAGAAGGAGGTATTTTTGAGCAACTGTTTGAGCTCTTATGAATGGCTGTTGAATACACTACCAATGTGATAAACTTGTAGTGTCAAAAAATCTTAAAGGCCAAAAAGGAGGAACGCATTTTGTTTTAAGGGATTCGAATCGAAAGCAAATATTTATTCTCAATAATTTGTTTATCATTTTCATTGGAATTACTGGTAAATTATGTTCATATAAAAAAGCATATGTTATATCAATTTTAATGATAGATTACAAAAATATTAAATGAAAAATAATGATAATGATTTATTTTTAATATAGACTAGTTTCGTGTGTTAAAGTAAAGGTAAAATCATGCCAATCCCTAATATATACATATATAAAGCAACTGGGATCAGATCTTTATTTACCTTTACAAAAACTAATGATAAACTGTCTAACAAACCATAAGTAAATATTGCATGTAACCAAAACAACAAACAAAATTTAAATAAATGAAAGCTCAGTTTTGACAAATCTATTAATTCTGATTCAACTGTTAGTGTACCATGTGTACCATTTGTACCGTTATAACTTGGTAAAGTTGGGTCAGTAAGACAACGTGCAGAGAAATCAATAACATGCTTATAAGTTCTGTTATTTGCAAAACGTGTACATGAAATATTAACAGAACTAAATTCTGTACAATTTGAAGCTGTTATTGTCAGTGAATTTAAATCGTGCACGGTATATAGAAGGTATTTTGACATGACAGCATTCAAACCCGAAACTAGTGTTACAATTAAAATAAACACCCACAGTGCGACATATACAAAAGAGGACCTAACACGTACTACATTATACACTATTGACATTATGAGCTTCAAAGAACAGAAAATAACAAAGAACATAATTCCACACACATGATTATATACATATGGAACGTACGCAAATAAACCTAGTAATATTAAAGAACAACATCCTAATATTTCAACAGATAAAAGTTTTTTCCCAAGAAAAACTGATAACTTCGTGATTGATAATAACAACAGAAAAGGAGAAGTTATTAATATGAGATATATGCTTCTCGTCATCTTCATCAATGTAATACTATCATATTCTTCAACTTGTCCAATACAGGAAACTGAATTTTGAACGTCCCCTTCAAAGACACCGAAAGAGAATATTAATGATAACGAAAGCAACCATAGAACAAACATACTAACACTGCATAACAAATGCCTCCTGATTAATTGTCTAGATGTGGCACTATTATTCATACTGTATATGAATGTATCTAAATGAAAATGCAACCGGGTAGATTTCGTGTTTTTAAACCGCGTTTTTGGATTTACCCCGATCATATCCAATCTTGTACGAGTTAACTGTAATGCTAAAGTACCACTGTCATTGAATACGTCAGTTAAAGCCCCATGCTTTCGCAAAATTTGTATACAATCATTTCTTTCTTGTTCTAAAAGGCTCCTCTTAAGAACACAATGTAATGGTGTATTACCCTCCCTATCTGGTATGTTTACAAAGTCACGGACAATATTCCTTAAAGAAGTTTGTAGAGTAATATTAAAACACAGGGATCCTGTAAACGCTCTAGAGAAAACGTTTTGACGAAAAGTTTGCTTGCGAGAGATATATTTGAGCAATAAGCGTGTTGCTCTTTTACCCTTTATATAATGTAAAGGGGTTCTATCGAAGTCATCACGAACCTTTACATCAGCTTTATTGCGACGCAGCAGACGTATTATCTCGATATTATTGTTTATAACTGCTACATGCATAGCAGTTAGTCCGTTATTGTCACCTATACTTATTTTTGGAGTCAGTTTTCTGTCCGAACCTTCTTTTTGTTCAACCTGCGTAATGTCAAACACTAAATCATCGTTTTGGGATAAATCTTCATGGAATAAAACCTTCACAGCATCCACATTATTTAATAATACAGCATAATGTAGTACAGTCCATCCACTCTCAGCTTTAGAATCAATATTCCCTGATCGTATATTGGATCTCAAACTTTCTAAATCGTTATTTTGGACTGCAGTATGAAGCTCGGTCTGGTTCGAATCATATTGAAGAAGCAAACTAATTGATTTCTGGTCGACCAAAATAGGGATATTCATTGAAAACCATCCTCGTAGGTTTACCTTTGCTCCATTTCTTATCAGAAAGTATACAATATCAGAGCGACCTAATCTTAATGCTATATATAAAGGTGTTTCCCAAAATTCAGAAAAACAGTTAACATCTGCACCATAACAAACTAATTCTGTGACAATATCTAAGCTTCCACCCAGAACAGCCAGGGGAAAGAATGGCTTTACTAAGGGATTCGATACATAATCCCTACCCATAATCCTTTTACGCTCTATAGTTGTCATTTTGCTCCATGCATATTGAAAGAATTCGTTGCAACCAAAGGCAACAATCCAGTGCATAAGTGTTCTTCTGTCACCTATAGCATCAACAACTCGTTTAATGGCATTATTGTTATAAGTTACATTTATTTTTTTTATCCATTTCCGTACAAAACTACACTGGTTTTTCCTTATAAATTCGGAGCTAGCAATCTTCAAAAAATGGTTTTTTGATCCCTGTTTGCTCTCATTTTTTTCCAGATGAGTTCCAAATATACGGACGAAGTTACTATTCTCAAAAAGTTTACTCGTCAACAAAATAGAAAATCTCCCACTTAATAATTCTGTACATAATCTATCATATAACGGTTTAAGACTATCCTCATTTAAATCATTTTCCAAAATAACCACACTATTTTCAACGATATGTTCATTCTTTTTTTCATTGGAATGAACTCTGACTCGATCTCTGATAAACAAAATATCACAACACGAAAACATTTCTCTTGGATCAAACTTATAGAAATGACAGCTGACAGTCTCTTCAAGAGCATCATGCATAAACCGAAAGTTAGTACTGTCTATAACGAAATAAGATCCTATAGCAGATTCAGCGCTATCTTTGAGTTCTTTCTTGGACAGGTTTTTAGGAAGTCCGCAAGTTTGAACTATTCTGTTTATTTTCTCATCAAATTCATCTGCGTCGATGTCAAATATTCTTCTGGGAAAGGAACCATTACAGAACATACACAGCACCAAAATGCAATATAGTTTCTGATTTTCATGAATCATTTTATCAAGTTCCTTATTTAACAGTGACACAGGATGTCTAAAGAAGGCTATTCTGTTTCTGAATCTTTCCTTGTCATTTGAAACTAATTTGCAAAGAAGAGGAAATGCATAACCCGTTTCACATATTGTCATTACCTCCTCTTTTTTTATTTCATATTCTAAGTTATTTCTCTGAAGATGTTTGATCAATATGTTCTGCTTTTCAATTTTTGAAAGAGCGATAGACTTGTGTTCTAAATCAACCACCTCTGTGTTTAAGATTGTCGATGCATTTTCAAATCTTTTATTAAAAACTATTTGTGAC
Source organism: Mytilus trossulus (assembly GCF_036588685.1). Classification (NCBI taxonomy): domain Eukaryota; kingdom Metazoa; phylum Mollusca; class Bivalvia; order Mytilida; family Mytilidae; genus Mytilus; species Mytilus trossulus. Next base: position 9,074,454 of record NC_086375.1, read on the forward strand.
CTCATAGTAGACAATACTTTGTGTGAACTAGATTTTTTCCCAAAGCAGCTTATAAGCTTTTCATTTATTCGTTCCCATTTTTCTAAAAGGATCGGGCTTAAATCATATTTACCAAGGACATCATCAATAAGAAATACTTGTTTTATATTTGTTTTGTATTTGATTATATCATCTGAGGACTCTAAAGTTCCATGTCACAAAAGGAAAAGCTGGAATTGAGTTTTAGATAATTGCCCTTAACAAAAACAGGAATTTAAGGAAAAGGAGACAAACAAAGGCATTTTCCTACTTTCCAGACAATGGTTTGTGTTAAGATGTATGTATCTATCTTTAATTTTACTACAAGATTCCATACCACAAAAGGGAGACTGGGATTGGGTTTTGGGTCATCCCTCCAAAATAGAGGGGGCAATTATTAGGGGAGTCATATTCAGTTCTAAGTAATCGCAAATTACATAGTATTGTGTAGTTTGTCAAAAGTTTTATAATAATCCAAATTAAGACCGTATCAAGCTTGGATATTGTGTCCAAACTTGCCTCAATCTGTTTAGGGCTCAATCTCTGCGGTAGTATCTAGCTACGCTCAACGGAGTTTTAATCAAACATACTGTCGTAGTTCAAGAAACAGTTATTCATTCGAAATTAAAAATAATTGTGAGGTCAAAATCCAACAATACATATGTCTCCTTTGTTCATATGTTCAGTCGTAGTACTCGTATACTTAATTTTTTCAAAATGATTCATTAACATTTATATAATGCACAGCTTGATATAAATTTTTAATGTACCAGCTGCACACTTCGCAATGTCTCTTCAGTGCTGTTCGAGGATACCTTATTTGAAAAAAAATAAACTTGTTTGAAAATGAAAGCTTATAAACAAAAAAGATAATAAGTACAGATAGCCAAAGTTGGTACAGGAATCAAAACTTTTCATGAGCAAAATACATTGCTTGATTAAAAACAATTTTTGAAAATGTTTCAATTACAAATTATCATATTTTTCATGTCGATACCAAAGTACTACTTGGTTGGAAATACCATATAGGAGTCCACCAGCAGAAGTACTACTGAAAAGTATTTCTAAAGGTGAAATTATTACTGCATAATAACACAAAACTATATTCCCGTTTGAAAGAAATTCGATAGTCATAAATTAATGTGTAAAACAATTAGGTCATATAATGCTTTTGTGATGATTCTCAAATTAAATAAATGAATCATGATACTCTGAAAATATTTAGAATTATTCAAATTAGAACTCTCATTCAATGTAAAAATCGTCAAAAATTTAATTATCAAGAAATGTTGGCGTAATTGCTTGATAATCTTATTAACCTACTGTCGATTGTTTTTGATACATTTTATGCTTATAAACAATTAACATTACTCACACCAGACTCGTTCTTCAACAAACCAAAACAAACGGAGATTAACTTTGAAGCAAACTTTTTACGTGTCATCCACTGGAAGTTAGAAAATTTCCAACTGTAATGTCGGTTTACCTGCTCTTTTATTTTCGATTTAAATACATATATGTTATTTAAACCTGAAATTTATTTTTTAAACATTTGTAATCAGATGACGGTTTTTAAAAACTACAGTCGTAGTTCATCATTTTCAAGAAACGGTCATTCGTCTGAAATAAAAATTGTAAGGTCAAAATCCAATACTAGTATAATATGTGTCTCCTTTGCATTCAGTTGTTGTACTAAATTAAAATACTCAGATATGTTTTTTTCAGAATGATTCATTTTCATTAATATTAAGCAAAACCTAAAATCTATTTTTAAACATTTGTAATGTATATTGAAACCTTTTCCGTTTCTATTGGTACATTTTTGTTAGTGCTCAGTCTATTTCTTCAGTCCTTACCTATACCAAGTTGTCAGTCTATTTCCTCTGTCCCTACCTATATCCAGCGGTCCGTCTATTTCATCAGTCCCTACCTATATCTGTTCCTCTATATAATACATTGAATGCCTGAACTAACTTGCGCTACAGCATGTTTGTGTCCGGAGGTAAAAACTATGTTGAACTTCGCTTCCTTCGCGTTGCGTTGTGTTTCTTGAATTGTGTTTATATTTACATTCTTTCTCTGCCTGTTGGCTTACTTTGTATGTGCCTTTGCATTAGTATGGCATCTTGACTATTTACCGGTTCTGTTAAAAGATTTTATAACATGAGCAACACCTGAGATCACCCCTAGTTTTTGGTGGGGTTCGTGTTGCTTATTCTTAAGTTTTCTATGTTGTGTCATGTGTACTATTTGTTTGTCTGTTTGTCTTCTTTCATGTTTAGCCATGTCGTTGTCAGTTTATTGTCGATTTATGAGTTTCATTGTCCCTCTGGTATCTTTTGTCCCTCTTTTGCAGTAGCGATTTGAGTTTCTGTAAGATCAGAAGAATTAATTGCCTTACTCCATAATGTTGGGTTGGTGAAATCTGTATTTGTGGTAGTTAATTTAATTACCAACTATTTGAAACATGGTGTCTTTTTAGATTGATGCATACGTCTCCAGCTAGCTTTTTCAATATGATAGTGCTAATAATAATCAAAAGGTATCCTCTGTCTGACCAAGGGATTCAAATCCACGTTCATGTTTCAATTTTGTCGTAATAATAACGTAAGCTCTGTTGGGTGATTATATTTCAAGTAACGCATTCATGAACATGTGTGATTTTGTGAACTTTTCCATAACTTTGTTATAGTCTTTGAGTTTGTAATTATAAGCGCAAAATTATTTACGGTTTGGAAAGCTTTAATCATTTAACAATGATTTCAAAAACTTGAACATCTGGAAATTATTCAGTTGGGTTTGTATGTTCGGCTGGTTCATACAAGTCACAAAGGACTGCCATTGTAGAATTTCGCAATCGAAAGTTGTTAGATTGAGTTTAGGAAGCTTATTGTACTCGTTAGCAATTGAGAAATATGAGTGAAAAATTGAACGGAAATATATATCGTGCTGATTGTCTGTGCTTTTAAGAGATTGATAGGATCTGACGGCAGAGTCACTTCTTGAGTTTGTAAAGCTTGTGGCATTTGTGTTTAAAATTGATGTTTGTACTTTCACAAACTTTGCTATTTGATGATTTTTGTTTCTAAATTAATGGAATACTTATCTGTATAACGATTTCGGTTTCAATGTCCTCTTGATCCAAATCCTGAATAATGTCTTCATCAAATTTCCTTTACAATTCTTGTTTCCTTTTCAAAGTATCTAAAATGTTCGAGAGTTCATTGGAATCAACAAGTTCTGTAGTGCTCTCCCGAATTTCGTCGAACATCTTGAAACAGCACTTCTGACGTTTTTGACTTCAGCTTCAAAAATTTATCCTGGTCACGGGACCAATATCGTTAGGTGGGTAAATCGAGCAATTATATGGCTAACAGTTACAAAGGGCGTCCAGCATGTATGGATCTCTGTTCAAGCTCTAATGTCAATACTTCAAACTCAGGTGATATTTCAATGAACAGTGGCAGCGGTAACGTTGCATTTATGCATTACTTTAAACAATCTGACACTCTCTTAAACATGTAATCACGGCCCAATTTGTCAAATAAGCTATCTAAACAGTTTTCTTTGTATCCATTCAATTTTACAACAGCCATATTGGTTGATGATCAGAAACAATCAATTGGACTTCCAAGATTATCAAGAAGATCCGAGCAGTCTGTGTCGCTCACCCATTATTTTAATTTACAATTGAAGCATGAAATAATGCAACTGTTGCCTTAGTTTCTGAGATATAAGCCAACAATGTTCTATTTTTAACCATGCCTGCCATGTTGGTTGGCAGGCAGGATCATCGGACACATTCTAAAATTTGATTTTTACAAAACTTACTTCTGGATACTATCTTATGATCGTAAACAAGCTTCTGTCCATGTTTGTTGGAAATCCAGAATAGTTTAAAAAAGTAATTAAAATTTCAAAATCTTTGACTACAGAATGAATATTTGTGGACGCCGATGACGGAATGTTGCATTGCTATGTCTCGCTATTTCGACCTAAAATTGAAGGGTCAACAAAAATTGACTTTAAAGGGAAATAACTTTGTATGGGGTCAATTGACTATTGTTTTCATGTCTTATTTGTAGATCTTACTTTGCTGAACATTATTGCTGCTTACTGTTTATCTCTATCTATAATAATATTCAAGATAAAAACCAAAACCGAAAAAAAACATCCTTAAAATAATAAGTTATAAGATGTAACCCATCAACGAGTTGTCTGATTTGTGTGAAAATTTCAGGGCAGATAAATCTTGACCAGATAAACAATTTTTACCCTCCTCAGATTTGCTCTAAATGTTTTAGTTTCAGAGATATAAGCCAAAATTATACATTTTACCCCTATGTTATTTTTTAGTCATGGCTGCCATCTTGGTTGGTTGGCCAGGTCATTTGACGCATTTTTAATCTAGATACCACAATGATGTTTGTGGCAAAGATTGATAAAATTTGACCCAAAGGTTTTTGTAAAAGTTTACTACGGACGAATAGTTATCAAAGGTACCAGGATTATAATTTAGTATGTCAGACGCGCGTTTCGTCTACATCATCTACTCATCAGTGACGCTCATATCAAAATATTTATTAAGCCAAACAAGTACAAAGTTGAAGAGCATTTGGGATCCAAAATTCCAAAAAGTTGTGCCAAATACGGCTAAGGTAATCTATGCCTGGAATAAGAAAATCCTTAGTTTTTGGAAAAATTCAAAGTTTTGTATACAGGAAATTTATAAAAATGACCACATTATTGATATTCATGTCAACACCGAAGTGCTGACTACTGGGCTGGTGATACCCTCTGGGACGAAACGTCCACCAGCAGTGGCATCGACCCAGTGGTGTAAATAGTTATCAAAGGTACCAGGATTATAATTTAGTACGCCAGACGCACGTTTCGTCTACATAAGACTCATCAGTGACGCTCATATCAAAATATTTATTAAGCCAAACAAGTACAAAGTTGAAGAGCACGAAGACAGACGATGGATGCCAACTGATGAGAAAGCTCACTTGGACCGAAAAACAAGCATTCCACTTAAAAACGTTTTATTACAATAGGTCATACATAATATTCCTCACTATAAAATAGTATCATAAATAGGCAAAAGAAAACATTTTATTTGATTACACTTAATTACAAAAGTGTAGCACAAAGTATCTTTTAATATAATATAGCATTATGTATAAAAAAATAAATAAACAGTAAAAAAAATTATGCCTATTGCACAGTCTTATGGACATCAAATGAGCATAATGAAATAAATAATATTATACATTTAACATAAAAAATTGAAATACAGATAAACAGAATTAAATTTGAATATCTGAATGAAATCACACTCATCAATAGATATAAAAAATGCTCTAAGCAACAGTCATTATTGGATCAAAAGTATGTTTAGAATGCAATGCCAAATAAATTTGTTTATAAACCATTATTTATAATTATACCATATCAATAACTATCTCCAGAGATTGCAAAAGAAAATTTATCAATGAATGATGTTGGACGTTTTGAAAATTGTAATGCATCTCAAGTTTCAAACTGAAAAAATATTTTGAACAGTTGGTTTATATTATTTACATTCAAACATTTTTTTCAAATGCAGGCCTGAACTAGTAAGTCCTCTACATACAACTAAACACATAAAAAATACCCAAGTCCTTCGAAAGCCCAAAATAAAACCATATACTAGTATGTCTTCCATTTTATATTAATATGGACAACAGTAAAACTATACTGTGGATTCATTAATATTCGTTGGATACCAATTTTCGTGGATTTCGTGGGTACAGGAGAACCACGAATTTAAATGTTCAACGAAATACAAATTTTGTAAAGGAATGAGTGTAGACTTTGCCAAAACCACGAAATTAAATATCCACGAATATGTAAGTTTTCCTCAAACCACGAAAATTGGTATCCACGAAAATAAATGAATCCACAGTATGCCCCTTTGGAACAGTTTCTTAAAACTAAATATAGGTTTGGTGACAGGTTTTCTAGTGTTGAAAAGGGGTAACATATATAACATGCATGAAAATATGCAGGAATTCTTTTAACCAAAATAAAAGTTTAAAAATAACTATGTTCCTTCTATTTGCTATTACGAATCAAAACAAGAGTTTCATGTGCAAGATGTAAATAAAAACCAGGAGTTGATTTCACAAAAAAACTTACGACTAAGTATACTGAATGGTTCAAGACTTACGACCAATTTTAGTCCTTAGTTTTTTTGTGAAATCGACTCCAGAAAAGGTTTGTTTGTTGGTGTTGAATATTTGAGTCATATGAAACAAGTGACGGTGAAAAATAATGTTTATCTAATTCTTGAACCAATGCATGTATATATCATAAACTTAGCCTTCTGTGCACAATTTTTCATTTTTCACGCAGATTTTTCAATTCAGGAAAAGCATTTTATCATTCAAATATATCATCATGTATCATGTCATGTATGAAATAAATTAACATTATGTTAACGTGTTAGTAAGTATAAATAAAATGGATTTCAATTATTTTACATGGAAGTACTACTATTGCAAATACACAAATGTTTTCATACATTTTTACAATTCCTGAAAAATATTCACTGCGCAAGATAACTCATTACAATAAAGGAAATGCTACACAAAATTGATGCTATTACACTGAAAATGTCTTTTTCTTCTTCTTCAAAACCTGTGCAGCCACAATTTTATAATAATTAAACATCACAACAACAAAATTGAATTTGTAGTATATAATAATAAACAAATACATCATTTTACAACTTCATTCAGTGATTGTCAAAGTTTTGCAAGAAAATAAGAACTTGTACATACTATTAATAAAACATTTCCAATTCAGCACAAAATACATTTGTAATATCAAATCAAAATGCTGCAAATTCGTACTGAATGCGAATATCAAAATAAGTGTTCAAATACTGTAACTTTTAATGAATGACAGCTTGATAAGAAACATTACTAGTATATTAAGACACTAGAATTTCAGTCAAATATCATCTTAACAAATGTTTTAAACTTTACTATATGGGTAACAGTATTCATTTACATTGGTCTAGCTAATTGTTAACATTAAATTCAAGATTAAGTCAGTCTTTCAAATCAACTTGGTTTTTTTCACAAGTGTCCCTGATTTTTTCAAAGCATAATGTATAATGGCCTAAACAAATCTCTGTAATTTATCTACCTAACTTATTCTAACAAGACTGATACTACAGGTACCAAAAATTATTTCAAATACATTGAAAATATCATTAATTAATGAACAAATTAGTATACTTTTTCAATAAATGAATTTATGATAAATATTTTTGATGATGCTAAAACGAATGTAACAATGATCTGACCACTAACAACTCTTTTGATAGCTTATACTATTGTTATTGTTTAATCTATACATACAAATGACTATTACATATCTTAGGAGAGACAACATGTGAATTCTCCATCTCTTTCTGGTACAAGTGGGAGCAGAGACTTACAATCAAAGAGATTGCTTTAAGGGATACGATTGTCTTTGTTTTCATTGACACATGTATACATGTAGCTGGATAATATTATTTTCAAAACTAATTCAACTGCACATTTGAAATGTAATTCACGTAATATGAATAGTTACAAAATAGCCAATCCCAGATAAAAGTGTATGAACAATGTACTTAGGCCCATTGTGTTTTATTTTTGTACTATAAATTCCAAGTTTACTTTCCACAGCAGTCACTGAGACTCAGAGTGAGAGAAGGTAATTCACTTCATATCTTATCACCTATTTACCTATGTTTATTCTAGGAGGAACCCCATTCCTAACACTTTAAATATTTAATTTTCCTTTGGGTCAGTTTTCATGACCGCTTTTTGAACACAATCCTCGGTTTAAATTGTGAACGTTTTCAATATAATACGACTTTTATCGTCATAACGAGTTAATTTTTCTTGACATGTATTTTGATTCAGAATTGGTGAAAGTTACTTACGGAAGGAAGACAACTCAAAACAATAATATGGTGGTGGGTTGTATATAAGTTAGTGACATATCTCCATTAATCTTGGTAGGGAGTGTACACAGATTCCACTGTACCCTCACAGCATTCGAGGGGTGCTCCTTTCACGGAGGGATCTTCGTACATACATCAAACATTTCGCCAAAAGGGGTGTTGTAGTTACACCTTTACGACATGGATAACATTTATTTCAATTTAAATGATGCATATGATTTAAAATTATGCAACAACAATAACCCTCAATAGCAGACAAATTTTGATGACTTGATAGAAAATCTGGACCTTTTGTTCTCTGTTTTTTACAATCCAAGATGGAGGAAGACACCCATACCACCTTAAGCGTGATCCCTTTGTTTGTTTTTACATTTTAAAGCAAGACAATCATAAGAATATGAGATGTTCCTGAATGTTTAGAATAAAACAGTTGACATGAGGGCCCTGAGCCAATGGTATAAGTCTACAGATTGCTTGAAAGCAATTGTATCTCAAAAAATAATCTTGACTGATACTGAATAATATTCCTAAAAAAAATCTTAAAGACAACAAGTAAATTTTTATAAAGCAAAACTCAACTTAAACATAATCAGCTATCATAAACAAGGAAGTTTCTACAGATAACTATGTTAACAAATAAATGTAGACACACTTATTATAAATTATCACAGACAAGCTTCAATAAAAATGTACAAGTGTTTGACCTTATTTACATTGAATGCCACTGGAAAAGGAAGTATTGATACTGTGTGTTATTCATCTGACTTCCATACCCTACTTACAAAGCATTCTTCATTAATTTACAATTATCAGTTTATGCAAAAACATTTTCACCTTACGGGATTCAGAGGTTTACTTATTCCTGTTATACTTTCTTTAAAAAAAATCAAAATAAAAGATAAGAAAAACACAAAAATAAAACCTCATGTACATGTTTGAAGTAAGAATTGCAAAATTTAAAATTGGATGCAACACCTAAAAAACATTTAATTTTTGTTGCAGTTATTGATGTTATCTTACAAATCATGACTAATGACTAGAATCCCTATAATCCCCATAAACTTTGTTAAATATTAAAATAAAAGCACCAGATATAAGTATGAAATATGCTACTATGAATCCATTTATATTCATAGGATACCAATTTTGTGGGTAAGGGTGAACCACGAAATTCAATGTTCAATGAATGACAAATTTCCTATAAGCTTGTATACAGTCTTCAGCAAAACCATGAATTTATATATCCACCAGCATGTAAGATTTTCTTAATCAACCAAAAATGTGTACCCATGAATTAAATGAATCCACAGTATCATAACTGATGATGATTCTTCAGTGCTTGTGCTAATAATTGTGATATAAGAATGACCACAGTTAATGGATATTCACATCATTATTAGTTATTACTAATGGCAACTGTAAAGACAATCCACATATGATGACTATAAGATGGTGATAGTTTAAGATAACAGAAAGATGACAGTTTTGGTACATTTATAACTTGGCATTGATTGTGACTGTTTTGGATGACACATTGATGATGGCCTCTGGAATATGGGGAACATCTATATATTTCTCTGAAATATAAATATATTTTTCTATATAGAGACTAATAATTATATGAAATATGCTATAAAACATTAAGCTTCATAATAATTTTTTAAATACTGATCTTATCAGGTAATAATTTGGGATACTTTTTTTTCCAAGTGCTAAGAATTGCAAAGAACTATTTGAATTGCAACAACAACAAAATGCATAAAAAACTTTTATCAATATGACAAATAACCTCTGCAAGTTGGTAGGTGCAAAAGACACAATCCTTAAATCTATATGTGTAAATTTTGGAGACAAGTTAAATGAAGTTGTCTTATTTGCAATCATTAATCCCATTTTTTTGTTTGTCTAACTACTATTGCGCCCCCTTTTTATCGTGTCTCAAACTTGACAAACCACATTCCTCTATTCTTTTTTGAAGAATAGAAAATTTTCAAAGCAGCATAGGTAGAAAAAGTTGAAATATGATTGGAATATCGGCAGTGATTAAATTCTATCTTACCTATTTCTGAACAAACAGCTGTAAGTTTGACTGTGTTTGGGAACATGTATGTCTGGTTATCTCTAAAATATGAATTAGTTAAATAAAGGCAACAGTAGTATACCGCTGTTCAAACTCATAAATCCATGGTATAAAAACAAAATCGGGGTAACAAACTAAAACCGAGGGAAACGCATTAAATATAAGAGGAGAACAACACAACACAGTGTTGCATTTCAGTGTTGTGTTGTAATTTACACAGACAGGAACGGACCAAGCATCAGACAAAATCCCACTAAAATAACACATATAACATCTAAATCAAATACATGAATTTGGGATAAACAAGTACCGCGCCACATCTTATCTTAATATCTCAAAAATAAGAGAAAGCAAACGACACAACATTAAAATGCAAAACACACAGAAACGAACAATAATATAACAATGGCCATCTTCCTGACTTGGTACAGGACATAGTTAAAATATAAATTTAAGGTAAATAAGATAGACTTTTATTTTCATCATAAATAGTGTGATTAGTATCATGTACATGTACAGTTACCTGTAATATTTCACATCTTTGAATGAATATTTGTCTTATTGGCAAGCATGCAATATCTTTAGTTTTATATGAACAGATTCAATCTTATACATTGATATTACTTGTAAATGTTTAGGATACTTCAGATGTCTTTTTGATATGATCATTACGGTGGTATTTTTTGTGTGGTGAAAACATAGTATAAACTTTCAAATTTGCATCCTTGATACAAAGCATTTGTACTATATACCTTTTTTCTTTCCTTACAGCACCCATTTGATGTAAGGAGTTTATTCCATTACTGAGTAAATCTAATGACAGAACTTCCAGATGTCTGATCTGTCCCTCCCTCAATAGCCTTGACCCCAGGATCTGTGATTCCTTGGTGATTGACTTTGGAGGCTTGGCTAACGGTTTCCCATGAGCATCATTGTGCATTGACAACATATATTTACAGGCGATCTATTAAATATGAAAAAAAAGAACTTTAAATCAGGCAATCTGTAAAATGTGGTCAACACAAACAAACACAAACAATAAGTAATAATGTGAAATATTTTGCATTCTGAAAAACTAAGTAATGTCCGTAACTCATGTAAAGTAATTTAAATAAATGATGTACAGTAAAAAAAGAACAGTCAAACCAAAATGATTGAAAGATGTCTTAGATGGATCAGTATCAATCAGTCCCATATACATGTATATCACAAATTGTAAGTGATATTTTATATATTTGTAGGCAGCAATAAAAAGCATTTATTTACATAGTATTGCATTATGACGATATTGTACAAAACCTAGATATATCTCCATAATAGCAGCACACCACATTTGTTTAAATATTTTCTTTAAACTTGTAAATGAAAACTTCAACCATAATGTCATTTATAAGACAAAAAAAAAATATGTGTGTTTCTTATTACATCTTTGAATAGGGATTTTTTTGAATTTTTGAATTTTTTTCCCATTAAGTCTATGGGAAGGACATTCCAACTTTAACAGTGCTAATTGAAAAATTAGGAAAGGCTTTTTTTTAGCTTATAAAATAGGGACGGTAGGATAATAGGAAACGCACATCTTTTTTTTTATTCTGTCTAAGTAAGCACTTCCTAACATTGTTTTCTTGATCAATAAATAATTCCTTTGTTTTCTAACAGGAAGATACTGTTAACTTGTAATTTGAATATTTTTATCTATAGTAAATACTTATCTGCTGAGAGAAAAAGTGAAATAATTTACATTATCTGAAATCAGCAAAAACAGTATTTCTCTTAACTATCAACTTCCTACATTTTAACTTTTTTTCTAAGACATGTAAGATATAAACTATATTAAGATACTTTTTTTTTTTAATAAAGCTATAATTTGTGTAGGTTCAAATTAAAAATTGAATCCTCACTACAAATTTGCTTTTAATACTGGAACAACTAGCAACACTGCTTAACCCTGGATATATATTTATGCTGGAAGATAGGCTATATAGTTGGCCCATTTAAAATGTCATTCTAAGAACTGAATTAGACACATTAACACTTCAATAATCAGAAGATATTCAATATTTGCATGTACATGTAGTATAAAATTGTTTAACACTTTTTTAAATTTTAATCATCATGGCTTAATCCATATTTCGTCATATAAAGGGAAAATTCCAGTGGGCTGCCAAATATGACAAGAATCTAGTAACAAAATAAAAAGGAAATGTTAACAGCAGGTTCAATCCACCATTTTCTACATTTGAAAATGCCTGTATCAAGTCAGGAATATGACAGTTGTTGTCCATTCGTTTGATGTGTTTTATAATTTGATTTTGTCTTTTGATTAGGGACTTTCCATTTTGAATTTTCCTCTGAGTTCAGTAATTTTGCTTTTTCCAAAAAAACTTTGACACAACAAAATTTCAGAAACTTTATGAAAAAGTGAAATTTACACCAGCACCATTATATTTAGTTATAAATATTAAAATCAATATACTATATGTATAAAGATAATCTAGATATACATCTCTGATCAACAATTGATTGAACAGGGAAGTTAAAAATTCTAAACCATTGATTCATTTTTATCCATATCAAATTCATGTTAATTATTGTTAAAGATTTGAATTATATCTAGTGCAATCATCAGTAGCCTTAAATTCAGCAAAATGGCATATTCAAACTCATCTTTTAGAGGACAAGTTCCATTATCTTGTCAGCTGTGTGAAGAATCAAATCAGATCAAATGGAAATGTTATCAATGTGACTTTCTCTTGTGTACAAAATGTCAAAAACTTCATATGAAAGTGAAATCTAATGACCAACACACCATTATTAATATCAAAGACATTGCTTCACAGCAGGCAAAGGATTACATTCCATGTGAAGTTCATAGTGGACAAAACTGTGCCTCATTTTGTCAGACATGTGATGAAGTTGTTTGCCCTTTGTGTATCACTAACACTCATAGAAAACATCATATGATCGAATTAGCTGATGGATATAAACTAACTATCAAGAAAATAAAAACTTTTAGTTCAGAGCTTGTTAGGAAATTATCAAATTATGAAAATGGAAGATCAACCCTGTATTCATTCAAATCTTCAGAGGAATTCAAATATGAAATAGAAAAGCAAATAATTCTGAGTCGAGGAAAAGTTTTAAAAGATGAAGTTGAAATGCACACAAAAAATCTTCTTGAAGAACTTGATCAAAGATGGGATCATCTTAAGCAATCAGTAAATGATGTTGATAATACAACACAGACGATAAACAAAAATTTAGAATTTCGATCTGAGAGTTTAACCAATGCCCTAGCTTCTGTCAAATCTTTTGATGTTTTCCAAGCATACAAAGAAGAGAAAACAGCCAGAAAACAAAACATAGAACCAGTCAATGCTCGTTTCAAAAAACTGCCACAATATATTCCAGGAAAACTACAAATTCAACAGTCATTTCATGGAGAACTTAAGGAGTCTGATGATGATTATGAGTATGCACTTGACCATTATGAACTGAAAGTAATAAAACAGTATAAAACTGAACTGAAAAGCATTGCTCAAATTGTTTGCTGTGACGATGAGACATTGTGGATAAGAGACAATAACACTAAAAAAATACAGAAAATACAATTTTTAAATAAACGGGTACAAATTGTTCAGCAGTTACAGTTTGTGACAGCCGGCATGGCATTAGCATTACAAGGAGACTTATATTTCTCTATTTCAGAACCTTATCTGAAACTGCTTTGCCATACCACTGGAAAAATGATAGAATCAAAAAATAGTGTAGGCACCTTAATAACTGGTCCCATCCACATCACTAAGCAAGATAAGATCGTAATCAGAGTAGGAGAGAAAGGACCCCTCTTCCCTATCAATGAACCGAGAAAAGTGATAGTGATGGATCAAGATGGAACAATAGAGAATGTGTATGATCAAAACAATAATGGAAAACCCCTCTTTTCTGCTCCACAAAGAATAACTTCAGACAGTGACAATAACGTTTATGTTCTAGATTGTATCAATAAAGACTGGAGTGGTAGGATAGTGGCATTAGATAAAACTAATGGAGTGAGATGGATATATAGTGGTCATCCAGATATCAACAATCCATTTAGACCTAGAGATTTAGTGGCTACAAATTTAAACAATGTCATAATTACAGACAAAGATTCTCATATGATTCATATCCTGAACACTTCGGGAGAGTGTATTCATTACATGAACACTAAGGATCAATTAAGTATCCATTGTCCATACTCTTTAGATATTGACAATAGAGGCACACTGTACATAGGATGTTTTACACATCATGGCGTACCTGATGAAGCCAAAATATATACTGTTCAGATCTCAGGATTTTAAAGTGCTCATTCTAATTATATTAAAATTACTTTGATGATAAGTTTTAAATTTTCTGTTTGGCCAATTGCAACAAGAACGTACCATGAATAATAATAAGTGTTTGCATGATTTTTATTTAAGAAATGTAAATTGTGAAATGCCTTATGGAATAGATTCAAACAATCAAAATTTAACTTCAAAGCATTTTACTAAAGCTTTCTAATTTTTAATTCTGAATTTCACAATTATTATGATTATCATTTTATCAATATTATTATTATTAAACAGTCATGTATTCCACTTTAATCAGATGCTCCCCAGGGCACAGCTTTATACAACCTCACAGGTCAATCCCTGGACAGTTGGGGAGTGGACACAACATTCAAGCTTGATACAGCTCTGAATTTGGATTTTGATTAAATAGTTGACACAGCAAAGGTTTCTGACACAGAATGAATGTGGCCTCATGAAATTAAAAAAACTTTTTTTTTGCTTTTGAGCAAAAAACTATGCTGTTGAATATAAATCCCCCCCCCCACAAAAAAAAACCTTTTTAATTTTTTAATTTTTTTTTCCTTAACTAATAGGACCATAACCCCCAAAATCTATCTCAACCTTCCTTTAGTGGTATTGAACCTTCTGTTAAATATTTAAAGAGATCCATTCACTAAAACCTAAGTTTTTGTCTGGAAACTAAATGCGTCTTCGGACAATGACGACGAGGATGACAATATAATAGCATTATACGACTCAAATTTGTTTTTGCCGTCGTATAAAAATAATCTCAATTAAAATTTCGAATTAAGTTGGCAACAATAACTACTCATTTAAATACATCATAAGTGTTAAAATATAAAATAACTTAGTCATGGTTAAAATGAATATTCATAAACAGTAACTACTAAAAACAAATTTACAGCAACACATCTCAAGACAATTATCACTTCCTTTTAGGGCAATAACTCCTTAAGGGGTCAACTGACTATTTTGGAAATTTCACTTCTTTGTAGATCTTACTTTGCTGAATATTATTGCTGTTTACAGTTTATCTCGTTAACAATATTTAAAATAATAGCCAAAAAACGGCAAAATTTCCTTAAAATTGCCAATTCAAGGCCGAGGCAGCAACCCAACAACCAATTATTCGATTGGCCTGAAAATTTCTGGGCATATAGATCTTGACCTGATAAACAATTTTACCACTGTCAGATTTGCTTTAAATGCTTTGGTTTCAGAGTTATAAGCCAAAATCTACATTTTACCCCTATGTTCTATTTTAAGCCATGGCGGCCATCTTGGTTGATTGACCGAGTCACACCGCACATTATTCATAATATATATCCCAATGATGATTGTGTACAAGTTTGGTTAAATTTTGCAAAGAAGCTGTTTCAGAGGAGAAGATTTTTGAAAAAGTTATTGACAACGATGGACCCCAAGTGATGAGAAAAGCTCACTTGGCCCTTAAATAGGGCCATGTGAGCTAAAAAAATGTAATTCGGAGTGACAGACAATAAAAGAGTAGCACTTTAAAATATTTTTTAGTTCTTAATAAAATGTGAAATTTATGAATACATTTGCTGCTCGTGAAAACCTCACAGCAATAAAATTGAGAATGGAAATGGGGAATGTGTCAAAGAGACAACAACCCCACCATAGAACGACAACAGCAGAAGGTCACAAACAGGTCTTTAATGCAGCAAGAAATTCCTGCACCAGGAGGAGTCCTTCAGCTGACCCGAAACAAATATATATACCGGTGCTAGTTCATTGATAATGAACACCTTACTAAATTGTACACAAGAAACTAAAATTAAAGATAATGCAAGACTAACACTCTAGGCCAGAGGCATATTCAAACAAATAAATGGCGAATGTGTCCATGGGACACAGATGATGCCCCTGCTGGAATATCATATAAAATAATAAAGGAACATAGCTGAAGAACAGTAAAAGTGACGTTACCCAAATTCCTACTTGATTTGACTTTAGTGGTAATAAGTATTGTATATAAAATGTACAAGTTTCATAATGGAAACCAACTTTGGGACGTACTGACATACATACATATGGATGGAAGAACAGATGTACAGACCTACAAGGGTAAAACTTAATGTCCCCTCCTCTACAGAGCGAGCATAACAAAAAGCTTAATTTAAATAATGATACTTGATGTAATTCATTTTGTAATTATAAGGATCGAATGCTTCTTTTTGTAATTCTATAGGGTCATGAAAACACTGTTTGAAACAGTGATTTTGCTAGCGCTCGTCATTTTCGTATTTTACGAAAAGGATTTCCAAATGACAAAAGTATTTCATATCAATTTCGTCACTTAAATTTGGAAAGTGTAAAAATATTTAGACATCAAATTACTTGAATTCGACCTGCCTTTATGTTTCTGACAAGTTAATTACCCTCTGATTTCTTCAAATTCAATGTTTAAGTTCCATTAACATGACTAAGGACTAGAAATTATAATCAGATTTACATCTAATATTATTTTCTGTGAGAAATATTATATTAAGAGGCTGTACAAGTAAATATATTCAGGCAAATCCTATGATATGGGTGGCACAGAATAATATTTTTTCCACTGATTTTTTGGTTCCAATGCAATGTTTATATCATACAAAGGATATATATGTCAAAAGATATTTTTGAATCTACAGAGGATGGCTGGGAGGATTTTAAAGTTCACTAACAACTCAACAAAATGTTGTACAAAATTAAGAGTTATCTCCCCTTTTCAATGAATTTTCAGTGCTTTCTTTGTATGTTTTTTCTCTTTATTTGTTACAGTTAATAAAAAAAACAAAGTTTAACTTTGAGAAAGACCTAATTTGTGATATGAAATAAATGAAAACATTTTGAAAACAAAATGTGTCATGTGCCATCCACTGCCTGGTTTTTCCATGGACACCTTCTTAATAGATAAAATATAAAGTTTTGTATAGTTATAAACACTGATCAGCTGATTGCAGAATTATTGATATTTTAAAACAAACTATAAAAATACTTAATTCACTTTTATTTTGTTTTATCAGGTGTATGTAAACATTTTAACAAATTATATGTACAAATATAGTGTAGAGATTACTGAGAGAGATCTAATTAAATAAACATGAAATATGAACACCTGAATAATAAAGTAGTACGATTTTTTGCATTGAACATACACAGTGTTTGAACAAATGCATTATCTTAATTGGCAATATTCAAATTTTCTCTAGAAGGGACAAAGTTCAATGACATGCAGAATATCTGAGGAATCTAAATGAAAAACTCAAATATCTACACCCCAAATGGTACCTTCATCATTCATTGTATACATTTAAATACTAAAATCAATACATTGGAAGAATAACCTTGATTTACCTATTTAAACAAATTCATGTCATACTACTAACTTCTATCTAGTTAAACATGTTAAATATATCATTTATTTTTGGTACAACAATCACATTCAAGCGTGTTCAGCATAATGACATTTTCAAACTCGCTATGTCATGGACAAACTCCAATGCTTTGTCAGTTGTGTGAAGAATCAAATGAGATCAAATGGAAATGTTTACAATGTGATTTTCTCTTGTGTACAAAATGTCAGAGAATTCATAACAAAGTAAAATCTACCGACCAACATACCATTATTGATATCAAAGACATTGCTTCAAAACAACAAGAAGCCAAAGATAACACAGATTTCAGTGCAATAAAAGAGGAAAAAGCAGCAAGAAAACAAACCAGAGAACTGCATCAGAGTATACCAGGAAAAATTGGAGAGGCGCTGTGTGGAGATGATGATTATGCATGTGAACAATATGGAGCTAAAGTTATAAAACAGTATAAAACTGGACTAATACTTGTCGAACGTGTTGTTAGCGGTAATACTGGAACATTTTGGATAAGTTATACTAAAGACAAAATCATAAAGAAAATACAACTATCAAATGAAATGTTGAATATTGTGCAAGAAATACATATAAATTGTTATGGTATGGCATTACTACAGTCAGGAGACCTACTTATATCTTCTGCAGAATCAAATCTTAAAATACTTTCTCATACCACTGGAAAAATAATTAATTCAAAGTATAGTGTAAAACCCTTAATAACTGGTGGAGTCCATTTGATACGGAATGAAAAGATTGTAATCAGCGCCAGAAAAGAAGGACCTGTCTTCCCTGTTAAAGGTCCACGACAAATTGTTTTGATGGATATAGATGGAAAAATAGAGAAGGTGTATGATTTAGACAACAATGGGAAACCTATCTTTTTTGCTCCACAAAGAATAACAACAGACACTGACAATAACATTTATGTTTTGGATACTTTCAATACAGAGTGGAATGGTAGGATAGTGGCATTAGATAAAACCAACATTGTAAGATGGATATATAGTGGAATTCCAGATGTCATCAAAGACAAAACATTCAATCCAAGAGACTTAATTAGTACACAATTAAACAATATTATCATAACAGATATGGATAGCTATATGATCCATATCCTCAACACTTCAGGACAGTGTATTCATTACATGAACACTAAGGATCAGTTAGGTATTGTGTTACCATACTCTGTAGATATTGACAATACAGGAACACTGCACATTGGTTGCAATACAAGTAAACAAAATAAAACCAATTTATATATTGTTCAGTTTTCAGGATTCTGAACTACTGATTCTTAAAATTCACATTTTAGTTTTGAAATGTTTGAAATACAAATGTACATGTCAATTTACCTGTGTACTTTATTTTATTTAACACTGCTTAGTCCAAGGTTATAGTTGTCATTTTACATCTCCCCTCCACTTTTTATATTAATATCGTATTCATATAACTGTGAATAGCCCTATTTTCTTGAATTTCGTGGGTACAGGTGCAACACATTCAACGAACTGCAAATTTTCTATACAGGTTGTATGCAGATATAGGCAAAATTATGAAATCTTCGAAATTTGGTAAAAAATGGAATCTTTATGCAGTTCTATGTTTTTCGTTTAGAAATGCAAACTACTTCAAAATCATTATCATTCAATAACATTTCATTATTTTTTTCTGTTACATAGTATCTCTCCATATCACCACACCTTTTTATTTTAAAACAGTCGTGTATTCTAATGTGTAAAATATTTGATAGGGTTTTGGGGATCAATCTATCATTTCTAAACTGATTCTATCAGACTATGCTTGTTTAATGTTAAAAATTTGTAAGGGTTCCGCGGAACCCAGTGTCTCGCCTACTATTGCTGTAAATCGCAGGCTCAGCAAAAATGAGGACAAAAATCAATAAAATATATTCCTCTTAATATTATCTTTTGATTGTAAGTAGCTTCTGTCCAAGTTTGGTAAAAATCTAGGATAGTTAATGAATCTAATAAATGTTTTGGAAACTTTAACTGCAGACTGTATGTAATGTTAACTGGAAGAAAATCTAAGTCCATTTAAAAGTAAAATACAGAAAAAATAGAGTTATCTTTTTACAAAATTTACTTCTGGATACTATCTTATGATCATAAATAAGCTTCTGTCCAAGTTTGGTACTTACCAACGATAGTTTAAGAAAGTTATTAAAATTTTAAAAACTTTAACCACAGAGTGAATATTATGTTTCCCCGCAGAAAAACTAAGTCCATTTAAAAGCAAAATATATACAGAAAAAATGGTTTTATTTTTTTACAAAATTTACTTCTGGATACTATCTTATGATCATAAACAAGCTTCTGTCCAAATTTGGTACAAACCCAGGATAGTTTAAGAAAGTTATTAAAATTCTAAAAACTTTAACCACAGAGTGAATGTAATGTTTCTCCGCGAAAAAACTAAGTCCATTCATAAGTAAAATACAGAAAAAATGGAATTTTATTTTTACAAAATTTACTTCTGGATACTATCTTATGATCATAAACAAGCTTCTGTCCAAGTTTGGTAGAAATCCAGTATAGTTTAAGAAAGTTATTAAAATTTCAAAAACTTTAACCACAGAGTGAATATTTGTGGACGCCGCCGACGACGACACCGACGACGACGGAAAGTAGGATCGCTTAGTCTCGCTTTTTCGACTAAAGTCGAAGGCTCGACAAAAATAAAAGAAGAATGTGTCCATGGGACACAGATGATGCCCCCATTTGCATATTATATGAAGTTATAAAGGGACATAACTGAAGAACAGTGAAAGCCACGCTAACCATATTTGTACTTGATTGAGGTTTTGAGTTAATGGTAATAAGTATTGTCTATAAGTTTCATAAAATTTGAAAGAGAACAGAAATGAAAAATTCAGCAATTTTTACATTTTTAAAGGGACATAACTCTAGAATGGTAAAATTGACACCACCTGCAAGCTTCATCTGTGTGTTGTGGTAATAAGCATTGTGTACAAGTTTCATAACATTTGGTTGACGCTAACTTTAGTTAGAGAACAGAAACAAAAATTTTGGGACGTAGAGATGGACAAGAGTAAAACTTTATGCCCCCTCTGTCACAGCAGGGCATAAAAAATCCCTCAATCTTATTCTGATATACTTCTTTGATGGTTACATAGAAACATGTTCCGATCCTTTGAAAGAGATCATGGATTAGAACCCCGGCTGGGTAAAACCAAAGATTTTAAAACTGGTATTTACTGCCTCTTGGCTAAGAAAGCTTCATAAGATAGCAAAGACTGTTCAACTCATAGTCAGATAAATGTGTCTGGGTAGGGTTACATGCCCTCCTGAGGACTGCTACTTTCTGAAACTGCATGTTAAAAATCCAGCTCAGTGAGTTGGTCTTGTACATAGCAGGTTTTATATTCATAAACATGAATTCGTCCTGAATACAGTATAGCGGGTTATATTTATGGGTGTAAAATTTCACATTTTTCATTGAATAAGGTATACGTTATATTTTGGTGGTTATTATTTTGGCAGATTTGAAATTTTTATCAATACCTATGCATTTACACTTTTATTTTAATTTATTTTGGGGATTGTGTTCTATCCGCGAAAAAATAAGCAAAAATTTACACCCCACAAAAATAACCTGCTATATGGCATGTATTTAATATTAACAATGGGCCTAAAATAGTCATCCATCAATTCTAGAAAATAGTGGTCACCAAACTCCAGAAGTTACAGCTAATTCAATTTTCATTATTCATGAAATCTAAAAAGTTGAGGGGTCATTGTCGGAGGTTTGTATTTTTTTAAGAGGTTTTCAGTATTATCGGTATATGTGTGTTAGGTGTTTCAAAATATTTTTTTATTTCCAACCAATTAAAATGTTGAAACCAATTTTTTCATAAGGACATTTTAAGAAATTGCTAAGTAGAGAATCTTTAGAACTGCACAAGGAAGAAGAGACTTGAGACACTTAAATACAAATTATGAACAATTGATTTTCCAACTTCAATTTAATTAATCGTCATATTCCATACTTGACATAAAAAAACAAGAACCAATACTTACTGTGCTCAATTAAGTAACATAAAAGTTATTGTACAACTTAATACTGAAAATAATGTTGGTATTTTGTTCAATCACTTATATAAGAATCTTAGAAACTGATAAAATACTTTCATAAACTGCTTAAATTTGATATATAACCCTTTCACAATAATTCATAAATAGTAAAATGCTATAAATTTTGATAAACAAAGGAAATAAATGCAAGTCTACATTTAAAATTTAGTAGTTGTTTTGCCTCTTTTTATATTATTCAAGGGCAAATTACATGTCTACACTTGGAAGCAGATAACTAAAATAGAGTTTCTTATTTTCTGAAAGTCATTTACATGATATAGTTTATATGATTAGTTCAAAGATATGTTTTAATTCAGAGTGATAACATAGATCTAACAAGATGTGTTTATGGCACACAGATGCCCCACTCACACTATCATTTTCTATATATGATCCCTGGACCGTGAAATTGGGGTTAAACCTCTAATTCAGCATTAAAATTAGAAAGATCATTTCATGTGTTCTAATTTTCAAGTTGATTGGACTTAAATTTCATTAAAAACTACCTTGTCCATAAACTTTAACCTGAAGCTGGACAGGTGGTCAAACGGACAAACCAACAGAAAATCATGATGCCCCTAAGTGGAGTAATACAAGAATGTGTCCAGAGTACATGGATACCCAACTTGTAATATCATTTTCTTTTTTCAGTTGACCCTGTAATTGAGGTCAAACCCCTTATTTGGCATTAAAATTCGAAAGATCATACCATAGTTAACATATGTATTAAGTTTGAAGTTGATTCAACTTCAACTTCATCAAATACTACCTTGTCCAAAAAACTTTAAACTGAAGCGGGACAGACAGATAAATGACTAATGGACGAAAGGACACACATACCGTAAAACATAATGATCAAATACAAGCAACAAACATTAAATTTTCGTCTGAATAAAACTTACCCAATATCCCAGTAAGAATGGTTCAAACATCTGACTAAAGAACGTTGTATATTTATTTGTAGATTTTTTAACTTGTAATAAATCATCTTCTACCACCACTCCACAGTTATGTGTTAATGTCAACATGGCATTCTCAAAATCCTACAAAACAATCATAAAAAAGTTTTATATTTAGTAACTTTATTTGACCAATTTTGATGTTGCCTCATAGATACCATAAACAACACAATATAGATACCAATACAGACTTCAAAATCCTTCTTTCTCTCTGTGTGTGAGCCAGAGGAAGGGTTGGATCAGGCTTACATGTTTAACCCTGCCACATTCTGTATTTCTGTGTCTGTCCCAAGTCAGGAGTCTATAATTCAGTGGTTTTCATTTGTTCCTGATTAACATATTTGTTTGTCTTTCTTTCATTCTTTATACATTTATCTGGCCATTAGTTTTCTGATTTGAGTTGTTTTACATTTGTGATTATATGGCTTATTATAGCTGACTGTGGTATGGGCTTTGCTCATTGCTAAAGGTAGTAGATCGACCTATAGCTGTTACTTTCTATGTCATTTGGTCTTTTGATGAGAATTGTGTTATTGCCAATCATATAACATCTTCTTTTTTTATATACAATCAAGCATTGTTGCAATCTTTTACAAATTATTCAAAGTTAGCACACAGACAAAATAACTAACAAATTGATGGACATCTAAAAAACTAAATAACCCTTCACCTTTTTGTATTGTGGATACAATATCTATGTGTTGTAGAAATTAAGATTTACACTTTCTTAATTTCTACAACACATAGATATTGTGCATTTTCAGTTAACTTACTTGTTTTGTACAGCCGGGCATAAAGATAAAATCTCTATTTAGAAGATGTTCTAAAAACTCATATTTACTGTAAAGTTCATCTGAAATGTAAATAAAAAAGTGTTAGCATAAAGAATGAAGAAAAGTCTGAAAAAATGTTTCTATTTTAAACTAATTTGTTTATACATTTTTTTTAGAAGAAGATCATCATAAAAAAAAAATATTGCAATAACAGTTTCAAACATATATAGCAAGCTTAGTAGCATGATAAATGGATAAACTTTCAACCAAAGTAAGAAATCTACAGTATATGATAGGTTACATTTGATTAATAAACCAAACTTTCAATTTTGCTTGGTTTGGCTTTATTTTACTCTGTATAACAAATTAAACATAAAAAACCTTTAAATCATCATAATTAAATATTTTAAATCTGATTCATATTCTTTGGAAATCAAGCTTAGGCTGCTGAAATCAATTTTTTTTAATATAAAATTATTTCTATTCTTAGTAATAAATCATACTTACTCATAGACATTGTTTCTTCTGTACATGAATTGATAGATAACGTAACCATAGAAACTCTTACAAATATATGCATCAATTGATTTTTATAAAGTGTTATTATTAAATGTTGAGCAGCAGCTTGCATTAGTTCATCTTGGCTGCCTCTGGTTGGATGCTGAATCTCTAGAAGATGGACTACGTCTTCACTATCTACTTCGGCAATGTTTTTATGTAACGCTAAGGTACTTCTAAGGACTGCATCAGCTGACTCATTACCTGCAATTATAGATACAGTAAGATACATGCTTTTGCACCATGTGATTCCTAAGTGTTTCTCTTTTCTCGTTTATCTATTGATTCGACTGTTGGTTTTCTCGTTTGAAAGATTTTACAAACTAGTATTTTTTGAAGCCCTTTATAGCTTGCTGTTTGGTGTGAGCCAAGGCTCTGTATTGTAGACAATTTGTGACTTGAATGGAGAGTTGTCTCATTGGCACTCATACCACATCTTCTTATACCAAATTATACACAATCCCTATTCCTGACTCAATACCTCAGACCCGAATAACTTATTAATAAGATCTGTGTGTACAGTGGCGGATTCAGAGGGGGGCGTAGAGGGCATACGCCCCCCCCCTTTTGCTCGGACATTTTTTTTTTTTTTTTGGTAAAAATGATTAATCAGACTAGACTTCGTGAACTTTGCCATTTTCCGAGTATTTAATTTTTATACTATAATTCTTTACTTATAAAGATATTTTTCGCTGGTATTTACTGATTGTCAAATAAAGGAAACAGTAGTATACCGCTGTTCAAAACTCATAAATCCATGGACAAAAACAAAATCGGGGTAACAAACTAAAACCGAGGGAAACGCATTAAATATAAGAGGAGAACAACGACACAACACTGAAATTTAACACTCACAGAAACGGACCAAGCATCAGACAAGATCCCACGAGAATAACAAATATAACATCAAAACCAAATACATGAATTTGGGATAGACAAGTACTGTGAAGTCGGCATGTGATTTGCTATGGTGGAGTTGACCAGTGCGTTAAAAAAACGGCACTCGGTCATTTTGAAATTCAAATTACAGTAATACACATTGCTTAGGCTGAGAATGTCATGACAATCAGGAAACCTTCAAAGCGACACAGGATTGAGCAAGAAAGTATTGACTTCTATGTCACTATTCCACCAAACAGAAAGTAATAGTAAATACTCTATAGACTATTACACTCTCATGAAAAAAAGTTCCACAATATTATTTAACAACGAAAACATGTTTAACCCCAACTACCCCAACCTATTTTATAAATAACAAAGTTGAATAATGATCCTCAGTCAGTATAAGCTCCAGAAAGATTTCAAGTCTCATGTACGAACCATTTGATTTGAGGAGGCAGTCTGAGATATTTGAGAGAAAAAAAATTGACTCTGATTCTTGTCTTAAACAAAAATTCTGGCCATATCTGGATTGAAAACAATAGTCTTGTCCACGTTTTTGCTATAAAAAACGAAAATTTCCAACAAAATTATTAAACATGAAATGAAAATAATGAATAAAAACGGGCGTATTTTGTGACCGGGGTTTGCATGTCTGACTGGAATGTCTGTTTCGCTTGACTTATACATATTGAATATTTTTTTTAAAGACAAGACTGTAACATGCCTGCTGGGTGTGACCTTTATTTCTCTTTTTATCGACCGTCATTCACAACTTCGTTGTCATTTCAGACCCTTTCGTAGTCATTTCAGACACTTTCGTCGTCTTTGATGGATTTGGAACCCCTCACTTCGGTTCCCTAAGTTACGTTTGGTGAAACATATCAATCCAATATTTTGATTATTACTGCTTGATTGTCTTTTGAACTCGTGTAAGTCGTATTGTAAATTTCATCGAATTTCCATGTCTATTTTTTACTGACAAGTAAACATCAAATATATCAGTACATAGCATTGGATCAATCCTATCATTTTATGATAGACAATTAATAGGGAGAATACAGCATAAATAATGTCCAACCCTTACACTTTACAACAACTATAAAATATACATTCCCCACGCCAGGAACCGTTTAAATAGTGTATATTACACTTATTCTATGTTTTTTAGCCCCAAAAAGTTCCCCAAAATTAAATTCAAAATGTTCGCCCCCCCTTTCCAAAATCCTGTATACACCCACCCTATTCCTTTCTGTCCAATTGTACAGAAAATAACAAGTCAGATGATTTTGGTATCATTTTGATGAATCCGGGTCCGTTCGCGCCCATTCACGTTCGCACCCTCTCATGTTCGCCCCCTTTCACTTTCGCACCCCACATGTTCGCACCCAAAATCCGTTCGCACCCTACATGTTCGCGCCCAATTTTAATTGGTTTTGTGTTTAATAACTTTGATATCAAGTTTTGGCAAGTAGGTATTCTTAAAAGTATAATTGATTTCATTGTCTCAAAATAAAGCGAGACAGCATTTTGTATGTGTTGAATAAATCTTAATCATGTTTTTAAGAGTGTATTGTTAAAAAATAATATTCCTTTCTAATTAAAGTGGGATTCTGTCAACGTTTTATTTTGTGTTGAATAACACTTAATCATGTTTTGTTTAGTGTATTGCCTATAAATTTGTTTCATTGACTTGTTTCAAAATGAAGTGAGATTCTGACTACGTTTTTTTTGTGCGTTGAATAAATTTTATCATGTTTTGGTTTATATTATAGTGTATTGCTATATTTTATTATGTCATTGTTTCAGATCAAAGGGACCAAGCTGTTAAAAACAATTTTCTTTTGTGTTTTTCATTTAAAATATTCAATCATTTACTCATACCAAGCTATAAATACATTCAGTATTTACATCAAAGCAATTAAAAACAACAATCACGATTTTCCAATTATTCCACTGGAATTTGTATTAAAATTGGGCGCGAACGTGTAGAGTGCGAACGGACCTTGGGTGCGAACATGCGAGGTGCGAACGTGTAGGGTGCGAAAGTATATTGGGCGCGAACGGACCTGATATCCATTTTGATATTGCAAAGGAAAATTTCTAAAACACGCTGATGTGGAAATTGTATGGATTCCTTTGGGTCAATTAACGCATAGCATTGTACTAGAACTAGTCATGTGTATGTGATATTGTTCTGGCTCAACAACAGAAAAATCTATAAAAAGGTACTATACTTGTGAATCATCCAATTTACTATTTTCGACCTAGTACTGTAAACCAACTTATTTTCGTGAATACTTTATTTCACGTTTAGCCCTTTCGAGTCCATTTCCAATTTAATTATGGATTTTTTAATTAACTTATGTAGTCAAATAAGGAAATATCGAAGTTTTACATATTCGAGACGATTTAAATTCGCGATATTTTCCTACTCGCAAAAATAAATCGCTCGAAAATTAGTTGGTTTACAGTATATATCATAAAGACAGTGTTGAGTGTCTATTGTACAATAATTTAAATACTTTATCCAAAATGTCTTTAATTGTTTCAAGGGAGATAACATTAGAAAAAGTTACATACAGTTGACTCTCGTTATCTCGAAGTCAGCCGGACCGGAGAAATATTTCGAGATACACATAGTTCGACTCAAACGAAAACCGGAAGTTTGACTGAACAAGGGACACAACTCTTGCCTAGCATGGTAAAGCTAAAATAAATCAGGGTGAATATGGGAAGGGGATCGATATTCTGGTATCAGATCGATGTATTTGTATGTCATGGTCTTTCGTTATTATAATAACATTGTTTTACTTATTCAATTGTTTCAGTTACAATTGTTTCCTATGGCTTTTATCCGAGAGAGTAACTTCCAATCGATAGTTTCGTTATTCAGGTCGTTTAAAGTTGACAAAATTGTTTATTCTCGGATACAAAAGACTTTAAAAAATTTAAATTCCTCTTCATTTTTCTCACTCTTTCTTTTAATAAAAGAAAATACAACAAGATTAAAGACGCCGATTGAGTAATTTTTAGGTGATCATCAACGGAAGTCATAATCCTTACTTCATACACACCCAAGCTCATTAGTGTAAATCACAATTAATTGTTTTGTAAACATTTTAAATACTTTTTCATGAACATAAACAATGTATCACTCATTATTTATAAAAATTCTATATAAGATAATCTTAGGTAAACACTCGTGGAAACAGCATGTCATAAATCAATACAGTGGTCAGTTACTGGAAATTTAATTACACGTGTATTGTCAGATTAACTCTTCAATCCATTTAAATACCGGAGGTCATGTTTTGACATATGTGTATTAGTTCGAGATAAATAATAAACTTTGAATGGTTTTGTTAACCTTGGGATCGTAAATTTAGTTCGACTCAACCGAAATTTCGACACATCCAATTTCGACTCATCAGGAGTCGAATTACATACGTTTATATGGAACAAAGTTCGGGACCACGTGAAAACTTCGACTCATCCGAAATTTCGAGTCAACCGAGTTCGAGACAACGAGAGTTAACTGTATAACCATGATAACAGACAAATGGAGATCTAATGCAAAAGCATAAAAAGTGCCAGTTTATCTGAGTATAAATTTACATGTTGTGTTGTGTGCAATACATTTTAAGCTTGTATGGTGTAGCAGACTTGTTGATATTCAAAACTTAAGTTTAATCAACAGCATGAAAGAAAGTTAATCTTCAATTATTGGGAATAAGCAGCTCACCAGTATTCTGTCCTGAAGTAAATATTTTTGTTTTATAATCTTACAAATTATTTTTTAAAGGAAATATATTCATGGTGTTGAAGGGGATTTTAGACAAGGTGTTTTCATCATTTATCATGTTTATGTTTTATTGTTTTCAAAGGCAACTTTTTCATCAAAGATAAATTTTATACAAAACACATTGCTCTGGTGGCAGGACATATTTATAGATTTCTGAAAAATGTGAAACAAGCAATAACTACATCAGCATGAATATTTCAACACTTATCTGTCATTTGAATCACAAATGATGCCATGATTTATGACTTGTTACCATTCTAATATGGTATCAGTGAAGGCCATACAATAACCTGTAATTTTCATTACTTTGTTGTCTATCTTTAATCACACCATTTCACCTTTTTTAATATAATTATAGAAAAAATATGTTGTTGTAGTATTTTTAAATACCTCACTATTTAGCTACTTTTATTCACGGTCGCGAAACACGTGACTTGCTTGTGATCAGTTTCACGGAAAAATGGCGCCGGTCTGAATAAACAAGTTCGCTTGGAGGCAAATTTTGAACGTAAGTATTTACATATCATCGTTTTCATACTATAGGACCCCCTCATCATATGCGGCGTTTTGTTCCGAATATTTTGATGCCCATTAAGTTATATTTCACTGTTGGTTTCATAGAGAACATTCACAGAATATTTCAGATCTGCCAAAGATTGATCAGGATTGTGTACACGATATGGCCGTAAACTCACTATAAATCCACTTATGTATCTTATTTTCGCCAATCGTGTACAGAAACTTGCCCACATTTACTTATTCATTCATACAAACTAGCGTCAGTGTATATTTTTGACATTTTTGTCAGCTGAACGCAATAATATTTTTTTTTTCAAAAAATGATCAGTATCCACGGTATGAACATTACATGATCGGTTCCACGGTATGAATCTGAATCGATATAATAATTATATATAAGATCCCATAAACGTTTTTTTATGGACAGGAAATACATGCAAAAAATAATTTATAATTTTATGCAAAAGTAGTACTGCCTGACGCATAGGAAACTCCGCCCTTTTTATCTAAGATTTTTTATGCATGCCGCTTAGATAAAAAGGGCGGAGTTTCCTTAACTTAAGTGTTTACTAAGGAAATTCTTAACTTAAGTAGCTTTATGCATACGGGCCCTGTTTTTTTTCCGCATGACGGGACCTATAGTAAGATAAAAATATCTGAATTAGAATTTATTACCAATGTTATTTCTACTGATCGGGCGGCCGGAGCTAGGTTTTAATTTGCATAAGGACAGTCTATTTGGAGATATGTGTGATAAGGATGATTGCCGTTATAACTAGATATCATTGAGATGGGAGCCTTCTCTGTGGGCCCCGCTGTCAATAACGCGGGGTAAATAAGTTGTATGGATAATCTGATATGAAGCATTATTTGAAGTTATTACTAAAGTCTCATGTGTGATATTAATCTAAGATTTTAAGTTAAAACTGATAAATATTCTCAACTTACTTTCATAGTATAATAGTGATATGACTGCATGATGTGAACTCATTGTTGACTACTCTAAGGTGACTTCTGGATATATGGATTAATGTTTGAACAATATGTTTAAAGGTGCTGCCCAATTGATATTTGTCACATATTTTTAGAATTATGCCTTCAATATATTATGACCCACCAAGTATAATGTATGAAATATTAACGGTTCTCGAGAGGTAGAGCGGACACAATTTGTTAAGAACAACGAACGGATGGACAGACCAACGGACTGACCTTTGACTTAGGATGCATACATTATGACACATTCTCTGGTGTTGGTTAATATATATGTTTAGTTGAAAATGTTTGTCAGATATAAAGTATGAAATAATAACAGCTGTCCTCTCAAAATATAGTGTGGATCAAATTTGTTACAATGGACAGACCAACAGACAAACAGACCTTTGACCTAGTAAGTGGTACATACATCATGACACACCCTCTGGTGTTGGTTAAAATGGATGTCAAGTATAATATTTGAAATCATAACGGTTATCTAGATATGGAGCGGACATGATCTTCATCACAGGACAAGGGGTTGTCAGCTGAAACCAAAGTTTTTGACCTTGACCTTTGACCTAAGAAATTGTACATACATCATGACACACCCTCTGGTATTGGTTAATTATCATGTTAAGTATTAGGTATAAAATCATCACGGTTATCTAGATATGGAGCGGACACTATCTTCACCAAAGGACAAGGGTTGTCAACTGAAACCAAAGCTTTTGACCCTGGCCTTTGACCTAGGAAGTTGTACATACATCATGACACACCCTCTGGTGTTGGTTAAAATGGATATCACGTATAAACTTTGAAATCATACCGGTTCTCAAGACATAGAGCGGACACGATCTTCACCACATAACACAGGGTTGTCAACTGAAACCAAAGTTTTTTTACCTTGACCTTTGACCTAGGAAGTTGTACATACATCATGACACACCCTCTGGTGGTGGTTTATAAAAATGTAAAGTATAAAGTATGACATAATGGTTCTCTAGATATGGAGCGGACACGAAAGTGTTACGGACGGACGGACAGACTGATCACTATAGGGCGACCCGCCTTTTAGGCGGGGCCCTAATTATTACTGATTTCTAATCACCTATCAGTGTCATGAAAGGAATTTACAAAGAATTACTGTACACTTCATTGATGAGTTTATCCTATCTATAGATGGACTGGTTTATTGTGGAGCGAACAGGTTAAACTCCGCCCAGTCAAGTGAAATAAACTGAGTAATAACTGTGTCGAAAAAAAGGAAATGTTGTTTCCAAATAGGGTCGAAAATATATTGTAGAAGTCTGATAGAAAGTATATTATTGATGCGTCAGGCAGTACTACTTTTGCATAAAATTATAAATTATTTTCTGCATGTATTTCCTGTCCATAAAAAAACGTTTATGGGATCTTATATATAATTATTATATCGATTCAGATTCATACCGTGGAACCGATCATGTAATGTTCATACCGTGGATACTGATCATTTTTTGAAAAAAAAAATATTATTGCGTTCAGCTGACAAAAATGTCAAAAATATACACTGACGCTAGTTTGTATGAATGAATAAGTAAATGTGGGCAAGTTTCTGTACACGATTGGCGAAAATAAGATACATAAGTGGATTTATAGTGAGTTTACGGCCATATCGTGTACACAATCCTGATCAATCTTTGGCAGATCTGAAATATTCTGTGAATGTTCTCTATGAAACCAACAGTGAAATATAACTTAATGGGCATCAAAATATTCGGAACAAAACGCCGCATATGATGAGGGGGTCCTATAGTATGAAAACGATGATATGTAAATACTTACATTCAAAATTTGCCTCCAAGCGAACTTGTTTATTCAGACCGGCGCCATTTTTCCGTGAAACTGATCACAAGCAAGTCACGTGTTTCGCGACCGTGTTATTGCTCACACAGATTCAGATATAGACAACTTACTGAACTGTTTTTAAAACTTTAAACAGTTCAAAGGGCTCAAGATTAACTGTTCAAAGTAACTAAATATTGTCTTTCCCAAAAATACATTTCTTTAGCTGCTTTCAGCAACACCTTCAGAATTGTGGTTCCAAAATGCTTTTCAACGTGCTACTTGATTTTGCCATTTAAATTTCACGATTCCATCATTGCTGATGAGTCTTTTGAAGAGCAGATGCATATTTGATGTGAAAAATTTTAAGCCTGCTATTTTTTCTGATTTTTTTTGTGTATGACTAAATGAGGAGTTAAGACACTCACCTGGCCAGTCAATATAAGCTCCCAGGTTAGTGGCCTGTCTTTTTATCCATTCCACTTCCTTCTCAAGCTGTTTGATTTTAATACCATCTTTATTCTGTACAAGGACGGCAGCCATTAATGACCAAGGGGAAATAACCATATGTTCCTGATGGAGTAACAGTACTTTATAACCTAAATTTTGTATAAGTTTATTTTCGTCATCTGAAAGGCTAGCAATATACCTGGAAAAATAAAAGTTAAAGACATTTGATGAAAATTTAGAAAATTTAAGAGGAATACACCTATCAATAAAAGTTACGTTAAATTTTGACGTCATAAAAGAAAATGTATGACTCATTCAATGCAAAAAATAATTGTTGTTTAACCTTAATAGTTCAAGTGTCACAAAATCTGAGGTCAACTGTCTCCGACTATAAGGTCTTTTATAACTGATATATGGGTTAAATAAATTGAAATACTGAGTAGGTACCTGTATAAAAACTCTTAATGAACTGAGGTCAATTGTCATCAAAACTGAGGAAATTTGATGTATTTGCTTGATTAATACTGTGCCACATAAAATGAAAAATATTTTGTGTTTTTTGTATTTTTTCACTTTTTTATGTTTAATGAAGGTAAATAAGTGTATTGCATTCTTTCTGTGTTTGCAAAGATGCTGATAACGTATTGACATAACATTATTCATATTTTGTCTGGAAAAAGCCATATTGTCCTTAAACTTGGACCAAACAATAATTCTATCTTCCAAATGCCATTCTTAATACTTGTGACTAACTGATGACACCATACAAACAGAAATATTCAATAAAATTCACCTTGTCTATTGGTCAAAATGGAGAATTTTGAAACACAATGGGGATATGAATGTTAAATCAGGACCAAGCTATTGGGTGCTTTAGCCTTACCCTTCACAGATGTTTTTTTATAAAATATACATGTCTTGATGCATTAACTAATGAATTTAAAAGATCAAAGAAAATTTAATGCACATCTCACTTTTAACTTTTTTCGTTCTATCATATTTAATTACACTTCTATGAACAAGTTTACCTGGGTGCTAAACTATGCACACTTCTATCTACTTTTCCATCTGTATATTTTCTAATTGACAGAGGCTCACCAAAATGTACATGTACATTTCCAAAATCTTCTGACAATAAATTTCTAGCTTTGAATAAACCCTACAATTAAAGAAAAGGTGAATTAGTGAATATTAATTCTGTAAGATAGTGCATGCTTTTGATATATTGTCAGTTTTGCTTGTTATAGGAAAAGACATAATTATATATTTACACAACCAACAGTGCATAGCAAATACATTTTTGTGGATAGTTGTCTCATTGGCAATCATAAAATTGAGAAAGGACATGGTGAATATGTCAAAGCGACAACCACCCGACCATAGAGCAAACAACAGCCGAAGGCAACCAATGGGTCTTCAATGTAGCGAGAATTCCCGCACCCGTAGGTGTCCTTCAGCTGGCCCCTAAAAATATGCATAATAGTACAGTGATAATGGACGTCATACTAAACTCCGAATTATACACAAGAAACTAAAATTTAAAATCATACAAGACAAACAAAGGCCAGAGGCTCCTGACTTGGGACAGGCGCAAAATTGCGGCGGGGTTAAACATGTTTATGAGATCTCAACCCTCCCCCTACACCTCTAGCCAATGTAGAAAAATAAAAGAATAACAATACGCACATTAAAATTCAGTTCAAGAGAAGTCAGAGTCCGATGTCAAAAGATGTAACAAAAGAAAATAAATACCACATCTTCTTTTTTATATTGTAGTTTTTTTTGCAATTATCTTATTACTTGACTTGCATATTTATTTTCTATACAAGCTGTTACTTGACTTGCCGGTTAATATATATTTATCGTATGACTTGGCTTGTGCCCGTTGCTTTTGTAAATATCTTGTTACTGATGAATAGTACAGGTATTTTGTTAATTTCTTTATGCTTGTACAGTCATTTTGTGTAAATTTAGTCACTTGACTTTGTAAAGATCTTGTTACTTGACTTTGTAAAGATCTTGTTACTTGACTTTGTAAAGATCTTGTTACTTGACTTTGTAAAGATCTTGTTACTTAACTTTGTAAAGATCTTGTTACTTGACTTTGTAAAGATCTTGTTACTTGACTTTGTAAAGATCTTGTTACTTGACTTGTACATCTATTTTGAGCAACTTGTCACTTTAACTTTACAACACCAGACATTTCGTACAGTTACATTGAATATTTATCATGACTTTGCTTATACAGTAAGTTTAAAATTGAGAATGGAAATGGGAAATGTATGAAAGAGACAACAACCCGACCATAGAAAAACAACAGCAGAAGGTCACCAACAGGTCTTCGATGTAACGAGAAATTCCCGGTAGGCGTCCTTCAGCTGGCCCCCCAAAAATATATATATCTTGTATATATCTTGTACTTACAGATGTAGACTCTTTAGGCTTAGGTACACCTAATATTTCATAAGCATACAAAGCTTCTTCTAAAATCTTGTCATAACTTATACTAATTGGTATAACCATGATATCTGGTATGTGGGCTTTAAAATAGGGTTCTAGTGATGCAGATAACATTCCTGAAATAAAAGTTTACTAAATTTGTTAATTTTTCTAATGATGGCACAGTTGGGGCAATATGCGCAATTGTTCCTCCAAAGGCCGTAATGGTAACGTTTTCTTCTGTTGCTCAGCCCACATCGTAAACTTGTATATGTATGATGGCTTGTTTCGAAGCTAAGACATTTTTACATATGTGGTTAAATTTTCGGGGTGCGAAGTGTGATTCATTTTTCCGTAATTTAGCAAACCCCAGGTATCCTTTTGCGATGTGGCTCCTCATGATAAAAAATCCCATTTTTAACACAATAACTTCCTTGAAATTTTAATACTTTGAACACATTTAATAGCTCCATGGTTTTTACACATTTATTCTGTGTTCCCTTACTTTCTAAATTAACACTAATGGTTCAGCTCAGTCATTTGTTTATCATAGAAATGTGACAAATATCACTACACAGAGATTTTTGTGTTCCTCATTTCAAGGGGCATTAGGGGTATTGTCCCAGTTGAAATAGTTTTGTCACAGTCTCTAATACATCAGATTTGCTTTTGCAAGAACTTTCTCTTTAAATATTATTAAAAAAAAAATAAGATCTGCGCAAGTTTTCCCCTGTAGCTGAATAAGCATCAGAATCTTTTTCATTTTCTCATAGATGCCAACCCCCTTATGACACAATCAGTAACAAACTATCAAATTTTCCGTATTATTGAAAAGTTTTCAGTAATCATTCATAAACGTGCATTTACCAATAAAAAATACTGACAAGTGGTTGCAAAGTGATGAGCACTAAAATTTGTTGTTTAACATGTTGTCTGTAGTATGTATTCCATTCATTAATTGTTCAGATGTTCTATATCTATTGACTCATATTTTTTGTTTTCTCAAGGAGGAGTAGAGAAAGGAAGGGGGAAAGCTACTTCATAAAATGCAAGTTTGCCTTTTTGGAAGTGAGTTAGTTACCCATCAATAGGTTGATAACTCCTGAGAAACCGAACATTACATTGGCGATTTCCAAATACTGGACCAGGACGGAAAAGTAATGATAAAAAATCGTGTTTTACAAAATTGAACAGAGATAATTGGGAATCCATAACTATTCCACTTTGATCGTAATAGCGTAGTTTTTATTGCAAAATCGGAAAAACTACGGAAAAATCGTAATGGTTGGTATCTATGTTTTCTGGCTTTGAAAAAGCATGTGGTTGGTGAAGAAAAATCTCTAAAAGGTATCTCAAAGATCCGAAAGAGATTGTCACTATTTTGTTTGTTTGTAAAAAGTACTG
The DNA here is from genome assembly GCF_036588685.1 of Mytilus trossulus. NCBI lineage: Eukaryota > Metazoa > Mollusca > Bivalvia > Mytilida > Mytilidae > Mytilus > Mytilus trossulus. The sequence continues at coordinate 9,110,974 of NC_086375.1, forward strand.
TTTATGAGTTCATTATTGAAAAGAATAAACAAATACATGTTTATACTACATTCACATTAATTACATGATAATTAAATAGGTATGAAAAGTATAAAGAACCATTATTCAACTCACAAGTTTGTCTGTGGCAATTTTGATTAATTGACATTAACTTTTATCAATCATCGACGTCAACAAACAGAATATGCACAACAGCTTTCAAATTGCTTCGTACATTTGCATTTGTGGTAAGATTCACTTATGAGGATGCAATAAAATTTGTTTTGCAGTGCAACAAACCACTGACAAATTATTTGAAAAACAGCAGGTCAGGACTAAAAAAATATTTTTTTCAAATGAGGATAGATTAAAGAGTTAGATTCCTCAAAAACTAAATAGTTAGTTGATATATATGATAAGTATAATTTGTATCTAAAAGATTCAACATGTTCAATGGTTCACAACAATATTCTTCAATAATCAACTGACTACCATAAACTAAAACATAGAAAGTGAAAGCAGATCAAATTTAGATTACTAAAATCATATTTTCTCATCTAATGGGTTGCTGCGAACTTGACGTTTACTGAAATGTGGAGGCTACAAAAGAAATATTCAAACTTGAAAACCAGCTGACAACTACTTGCCAAAAAATGACATTTAGTTCATTTTTAAAACATACCAAATTTTGGAGCATATGACTTTGACGTTCTGCTTCTGGTTCCCTCGACATAGAATTCTATAGGATGATCTCCATTGACCAGCTGTGACTGGACATATTCTGTAAATACTGCCCAGTATAACATGTCATCTCCAAAACTTCTCCGAATATAAAATGCACCACTGTTTCTCAACAGCCATCCAAAAAACTTCATACCCATAAAATCTGAAACAAATACACTATTTTGTATAAACTGGTATATTTTATTTACAGTGAAAATTTTGAGTACATATTTTAGTTGAACATTGAAAAAGAAAAAGAATATTGAATTATATTCAATGATGTATAACTCAAGTTAGTTTATAAAATAAATATATTTGCTAAGGCTGTGTTATAATTTTTACATGATATCATACAAGTGTTTTTAGCCATGTAAATTAAAAGAGTGTGGTATATTTATCAATTTACTTAAAGCTGTTTTATTATTTTTCTCATTTAAATTGTGTTTAATTTTTTTCCTTGTGACAAAATAATTTTTAAATATTTTCCTACGTAAATCTACAAACCCATAGCAGCAGCAATAACAGGCAGTGGAAGATCGTAGGAATAGAACACATATGACATCAAAAGAAAGTCAAAATAACTTCTATGGGTAGGCATCAATAGAACTGGGTATTCTACTAACATCTCTCTGACCTGATAATAAAGAAAAGTATGTTAACATATCTTTTATGGCTGGCATCAGTAATAGGGGGTATTCTTTCAGCATCCCCCCCTTGAAAATAGAAATAAATCATTCTATTTTTACCTAGGTAACATGTACATCTAATAAGACTATTTTGACAGTAACATCAATTCATTTTTATCTATTTTTAATAGCCTTCGCTTTTTTTTTAAGATTCCAACATACAGCACTTAGAAGTTCTCAACTATTTGTTTCATTTTTAAAATAACATAATAATAGATGCCTATCCTTTCTGTTTCATTGTTATTGGTATTAACCCATTCTTTTTCATGATATTGTGATTGTTTTCATGCATGTTTTTGGTAAATTCTAATGCAATTCTTTTGTATCAACAATTTTCATTGGACATTGATAAATCAGACCTGCCAACTTTTGAAAATATCCATGGGGGATTTAGCGTGCGACAAGATTTTTAAGGGTTACAATTTTAGCTACTTTTCTGTGAGCATTGTTTTTTACTACTAAAATAGTCTTTTTTTGTTGGTCGGGTTGTTGTCTCTTTGACACATTCCCCATTTCCATTCTCAATTTTATTATTAAGTTCTCTTCCAGTGTTCTCCCTAGGCCCTTAAAGGACCACGGGCCCACGATGTATAATTTTCTGCCGCGGTGGTATCGTTCTTGCCGCGATGTATAATTTTTTTCCGTGGTGCTATAGTTTTCGGTAAAAAAATCGTATGAAAATCGGTAAAGTTTCAGATGACTTCAACTTTACATCAAAATTGACCAGTTCTAACCAGTTTAATCCAGTATTGACAAGTAGATTGTTTACACCATGTGATCGATTTACCTGTTTAGGTTAACCTTGATGATTGGATTTAATCGATGTACATGATTCTTTTGTGTTTTAATTAATTAAGAGATCATAATTTTAATAACAGACTTGTGAGGGACAAGCAGACATTTGTTAATGAACCCTATGACGCCAGTCTCAAGTCAAAACAATTTGCCTTTTAGGAATTAATTGTGGAGTTACTTCCCCTGATTTTGCTAATTACAAATAAATGCTCCTCACATATAATTTCTCATTGCAAATAAAAATAAAGTACAAATTGAATGCAAAATTATTTAAGAATGTTACATTAAGGATAAAAACATTCTTAGAACATACCAACAAAAATGTTTTGCAAATTATTTTTGATAATCATACCATTATTGATGCACAGTCATATTATGATAAATAGGTATTTTTAATGAGACTGAAAATGTTTCACTGGCAACAGGTTTAAAAGCCTACTGCCACATCTTTAATGCATTTAAAAAACATATTTAAAGTACTCTCCAAGTCTGTAACAAAGTATTAATCATATAAACAAATTTGATATTGTCTAAAATAATCAGGTCTAAAACTATGGAAAAATAATTTTTAATTTACTGAAGGTTCTGTACCAAAATCTTGTTCAAAGTTCATTGTTATGGGGAATGTGTAGTGTAACTACAAGTATCGGGACAAAATGGCTTGATCAAAATATAAGAAGTGACTTTAGCTTAAAGACTAATTGTGCTTTCTTTATTTATTCTTCAAAGATATTAAAGTATACAAACTGTTATTGATTTACTTTTTCTACCAATAATTTTCTGACCCAAAGTCCTACAACACAGTACCACAGTAAACAAAACAAAGGCAAACAGGTAATGACAAAAAGTAACAAGAAAAAAAATAAGCGACACAACGCGACACAAAATACTGTAAAATTCATTTCGTCACGCGTTACCCTGGTGCTATCCAAAAATCCTGGGGAGAACACTGTCTTCTTTTTTCTTTTGGTATACTAATGATGAGCTTATAGGCCTTGATTTCTTTTATTTGCATGATTCTTGTACTATTATATTATAAAATTGACAATATAACTGAAGAATAGAGAAAATGGCATTAAAATTAAGGATTCAAAGTAGAGACTAACCCCCCCTTTTCCCCCCTCCAAAGACCTTCTCATCTATGAACCTTGACTCAAAACACCTAAAACTAAAGTAAGAAGGATGAAGACATATTTTGATTTAGTCTTACTCTCATGGTCTTATCAGTATCAATGAGAAAATTGATACAATTTTGAGTTATCTTTCTTTATATTCAGAGGTGCTCTTACCGGCGGAGGCTTAAACAGTAACACAGTAGAAGTGTATACAAAATGGCGTCGATTTTAAATCAACAGACACACGATGTCTGGTTTCAAAAATTAAACAGATTTCAAGATAAACGATGTTTTCTTGAGTGTTCATTACAGTTCTCATCTTTAAAATTAATTATGATTTCCCTGTTGAACTACAGCAAATATGCAAATTGTGCTTGTATGATGAATTGATTAAAATTGAAAGGCTGTTTGACCAAATTTGTTTATAAAAATTAATTTTGAGAACTGTTACGACCCATTAGGTAATCTGATTACATACAACCACTAATTATGACACCTGTTGTGACTGTTGATTAGCGTAGGGTCATTAACTTGTCATAATATATCCCCAGGTAAAATGATTGATTTTTTAAAATTGATCAGAAAAACTTCAAAATCAGTAAACAATACTTTTTTCAGGTATATTTGTTAAAAATCGGGATTTTGACTAATTTTATGATCCCGATATCGGGATTCGGATTGAGGGGTAAAAATCGGGATAATACCACGAAAATCGGGATAGTTGGCAGGTCTGATAAATGTTTTGAAGGGGTAAATTTCACGTTTTACCAGTCCACTTTGCGTCGCTAGGTAAACTCAATTTGTGACAATAAAATCTAAGTTTTTACGAAGACCAAGCTTTAAATACAATACAGTTATCTCCTAATTTTACTTTCCTATCACATACAAAATAATACATTTTTCTCCTGATTATGTGATAGAAAAACAAGTACTGTAAATTCAGAAATTATTGCATGCATTTTAATATTATTGCGATTTTGTCAGTTTAGACTTAAATGCGATTTTAATTTTTACGATTTTGAGAAAAATCCTGTTTAATCCATATAAAATATATCAAAATGTGAGTTTAAATTATTGCGTTTACAACTCTGTCGCATTTTTTCGCAATAATAAAAACCTCGCAATAATTTCTAAATTTTTAGTATTCTACCTTTTGTATTCCTTCTGTATTGACATAAACTCTTTTGAACAGTGATTTTAAAACTTTGACGAGAAACATTGCAAATCCTCGAATGGCTCCCATGCTCAGATTGTGGGACATTTCCTGCATAACTTCTTCCGCCTGCTTCCATACCTCTTCAATGGGTAATCCACTTTCTGAACAAACCTGGAAGATAAAAAAGATTGACCACAATAACATTAAATTGAAGAAGTTCTGACATTATTACAAATATCAATCTATACATTATATGTCTGGTCTTTTTTGTTGGTTTGGCAAAAGAAAGTCAGTTTTATCTCCACATGTTCATTGTTTTTGTTGTACAGCCTTTTACCTTGCAATTGCATTTTAATATACAGTGAAATGTTTGTTAAGAGTAAATTTTGCACTGTTTAAATGGCTACCCTTCTGTTGATAAATTGTCATAGCAAAAAATTATTCACATGTAAATTATGCACAATAAGGTTTCTCCGTGGCCAAGTCTATTAAGTAGTTAAATTGCTTCATTTGCCAGTCAACACTGAGTTAGCACCCAGCATGTGGCAGGTCTGTTTGAATACAATCTTAAATGACTAAAATGATCAGATGAAAGTTGGTGGAACTTCTTATGCATCCTGTCTTTCACAACCAATAAAGAAAAGGTTGCCACGATATAACCAAAAGTACTGAATTTTGTGTAAAAGTAACACAAACATTTCAAACAATTACACTAAAACAGAAAATACCTTTTCAACAGCATATTTGACACGATCACTATGCATAACATGTTTTCTGATCTCATCGGGTGTTCTTGGTTTGTTGTACTTATATTTTGGTTCTTCTCTCGTCCTAAATGACCAAACAACATCACTTGAATGTCTTCTGTCCTCCAAAATATCTTCATAAATGTCTTTCTGTCGAGCAGACACTAGCCTGGGATTATCTGTAAATGAAGACAATTTTTAAAACACTCAACAGAAAACATTGTGGTATACATGTATCTTAATATACATAATACTTTATAATATATGTCCAGTGATGGACTATCTCAAATTGAGGTATAATCTATCGATTAATGGTTATTTCTGACCTTTTTACATTGCCATGTTTAATCTGTCCCGTTTTACCATATTTTGTACATAAGTTTCTTGACAGATACTGCATATTAACAACAATGTCTTGGATTTCAGGCCACGCTAATATAGCCAGGAACAAAATAGCAGACTAGTTTGTGAAAGAGGCTGAAAAAAGGTCTTATTACTAAATGGCAAATAAGTTAACAATGTTGGATGTAAGAAGAGAAGTGCAATCAAGTTGTCTACAATACAGAAATGGCTAAGTGGGCCAATCTGGTTAAGTACCTATTGTTGGGCTGTTGTTCAACTTTATAACCTAACATTAAATAGGATGAATGTTGTAAGAACTAGTTCTTTCTTCTGTTGTACTGTTGCACTACTGGTGCCAGGTTAGAGGAGGGTTTGGATCCCACAAACATATTTAAACCCACCACATTCTTAATGTACAAAATGTATGTGCTTATCCCAAGTCAGTAGCCTGTAAATCAGTGGTTATTGTTTGATAATGTGTTACATATTTGTTTTTCGTATATTTTTTGTACATAAATTAGGTTCAATGTTGGTTTTCTCGTTTGAATTGTGTTACATTTGTCATTTGAGGCCTTTTATTGCCAACTATGCAGTATGGGCTTTGCTTATTGTTAAAGGCTGTATGGTGACCTATAGTCGATAATTTATGTAATATGTTCTCTTGTGGAGAGTTGTCTTATTGGCAATCATACCACTGTTACATCTACTTTTTTTTTTATAATTATTGAGATGGATGCCATCTATATGGGCCCTCTGTGAATAATGTGTGCTAAAAAAAATTGTATCTTTACATTAGGATATGGGGTTGTCAACTGAAACCAAAGTTATTGACCTAGGAATTTGTATATACATTATAACATACTCTCTGGTGTAGGTTAATATTAACTTTAAAATCATAACCATTCTCAAGATAAAGTGGACACAACCATATATCAACTGAAACCAGTTTTTGACCTTGACCTTTGACCTAGTAAGTTGTAAAAATATTATGACACAGCCTCTGGAGTTGGTTAATATCCATATCAAGTATATAGTATGAAATGATAACAGTTGCCTAGATATTGAGCAGACACAATTTGTGACCAATGGACAGACAGAAGGATCACTCACGGCCAAGGCCCTTATTAAAATCTCAGTGATTGTCATTGTGCAGAATAAACTAGAAATAATGGTTGTTCTATAAGTACTTAATGACAATTCCCTATTGACAGCAATGCTGATTGTCAATTTTGAAAATTCAATTTGCCAAATAATTTGTACAATATAGAATTATAGTTTTCCAACCACTCACTAAACATTGGAATGGAAGTGACAGCTCCCCTAAAGGCACACATGACGTTCACTAAAACCAGAGTTTTTGATGGAAATGCATCAAACCAGAAAGTTGTCTATTGGTACAAAAATGTATTTTTGTAAAAAAAAAATTAATAGCAATTCATTATCCAAAACATGATTACAAATTATTTACATTAATTTTTTTTTGTCAGAGTCCTTATTCCTTATTAAACAATAGAAAGAAAAAAAAACGATTTAGCAATGCACTTACCATGACACAAAAAAAAACCATCAGAATCTCACTTTATTTAGAAACAATAAAAACAATTAATATGGGGACGAAGTCCCCAATTACGGTAGAAAAATCAATACAAAAAAAAAAAAAAAAAAAAAAATCGGGAAAATTTCCCGAATTTTTCATTGTACTAATGAACTCAAAATCGTTAACTTTTTTTTTCAGATCTACTTCCTGTTCCAGTTTTCCCCGCAATTGCGCATATATCTGTCTTGTTTGCATGAGACTTTGAAATAAAAAATATATTTATCAGTCTAGTAAAATATAAGATTGGATCTCAATACAAATTCAAATTTAATAATTGTTTGATATGATAAAAACGTTACCTGATGAAAGAGTTTTTTTTGTTTACATCGAATATGACGTCATAACTTAAAGAACGTCACAGCTAATTCCCTAACAACAGAACCAAAATCGGGAACGTTACGTACGGTATTTCAGTTTCTTTTATCAACATGATAAAAAGAAATACATACAGACTTCGTTCCCATTTACAGGTTATGCCTGCCTCATATTACACTTATAGCAATACACTAAGTGACTTACCAAAACTCGATTACAAACCATCAGAGACATATGGTATTATATGTCTCTGAAACCATCAAACACAAAACCAATAAAAATTGGACGGAAACTTGATGGGTGCGAATGGACTTTGGGTGCGAACGTGTAGGGAGCAAAAATGAAAGAGGGCAATGTGAGTGGGTGCGAACGTGATTGGGTGCAAACAGACCAGGATTCATTTGACTTGTGATAACTGTCAATTTCCTTCAAATGTCATGAAGTACTACATCAGTACATCATCAACATGTATAACTTGTAGGATCATGAATTATGACCAAAATAAATAAGAGAATAACATGATGAATGTGAAATACAAAATTTTCCTTTGATACCTTGTTTAATCCACGAATTCCTTGACTGGTCTGACATATTTGAGGTTAGTTAATGGTCTTGCTTCCTTCAGTACGAATTCCAAAGTTCTGCAAATGTTGTTGGTGCTTTTTCTGGTTCTCTGTAAATAAACTTTCAGCATAACACTAGGACAAATAGTAAACCGGAATACAGTTCTACCGGTGGCGTGATCGATCAGGGTTAATATTTTACTTATTTCTGTAATCGAAATGCCTAACTTTAAAACACAATCAATACTTGGATGACTAAAAAGCGATTTACGACTATATTAAATAAAAATTATTACAAACTATTTACTGAAAATACTGTTTTTGTCATTATATTATGTTTTAAACACGACTCTAGCATTAAAATAATATTAATCAAAAGTTTGAACTTGATTAATGTGGTACCGAGTGATGTCGTAAAATGAAATTCGTCTGCACCTGAACAGGTGCTTGAAAAACTGACCACTTCATGATAAAATGGCCTTTGATTGCACTGAAACAGACATTAAAAGAATGCTTCTACTCGTTGGAATAATCTTTATCACAATGGACATCACATCCTGCAAACTTTCAAAGAAAAAAGAAAATGTATAAATGAAAACACTTGCCAGTTCCAGGGGCAGTTTACTGTTTGTCTGTTAATACCTCAAATTCAATGCATGGAGTTTCTATACTTACTTAGTTAGTATAGAAAGTCGCTGCTTTAAATAACTATTGTTTCATGCAAACAAATACAATTATGTTATTGACACAAACGCAACAGCACAATAAAGGGGGGATCGTCCTATCGGGACTCTGGGATCGAGTGTTTTTCAGATCAGTATTTCGGGATCCGGGAATTCCTTTTTCGAATTTCGGGACCTCTGGATTTCGTGTTTTTTAAGCCCGGGATTTCAGGATTTCGTATCTGTATCGTTACGTCGAAGGTACCAGTAGTGGCTTTTACTCGACGGGAGAGAGAGCGCCTATTTACGACGTTGGAGAGCTGTTTTGAAGCTCTCAACTGACTTGGCGCACACTACTGCTTCTTCCAGTTGGTTCCAATGAATGACAGTCTTGACAAAGAACGAGTTTTTAAATTGTTCAGTTTTACAGTTTGTAGTATCAATTGCCTTTGAGTTGTTATTAACTGAGTTGGTAACTATGTTTGTGCTCTCAAAGTCTACAAAACATGTCGGTTTGATTGTCCTTTTGGTTTTGCTTTTCACCAAAAATTTGTCAGGTTTGATAGCTGGGACCAAACCCTCAACCACTTTGTACAGAAATACCAGTCTTTGGCTTGTTCTCCTGGACTGTAGATTTTCAAGTTCCAGCACTGTTAGCATTTTGGTGACTGATCCTTCTTCTCTTGATTTATAATCCCCTGTGATGAAACGAGCTGCTCTTCTTTGGATTCTTTCTAATTGGTTGATGTTGTTTGATGTATAAGGGTCCCATACAATTGCCCCATATTCCATCGTAGATCGTACCAATGAAATGTATGCTGTTTTCTTGCAGTCTTTTTGGCAAAATATTAGGTTGCGTCTAAGAAAGCCTAGTGTGGAATTCGCTTTCTTAGTTACATTTGAAATGTGGGTGGTCCATTTCAGATCGTCTGATATCTGTAGTCCCAGGTATGGATTGTGTTTGACCTGTTGGAGTATGTGTCCATCAAGGGTATAGAACTTCTGACTTTTGTTCTTAATGCTCAGGATGTAACATTTCTTTGCATTGAATCGCATACCCCAGTCTTTGGCCCATTTTTATATGGTAATACACAACAAAATTGACATTCTAGAGCTTTAAAATAGCTTTAACTTGTAAAAGCTGTCTACTGTTAAGGTTAATTTAGGTTTTTAAACAAGGAAAGACAGGCTTAGAAGGTATAGTTTTAGAAAATTTACTAAAAAAGGAGAAAATGCACTTTGACATGGCATGTTTCATAAAATCACTTTTTTGTTGCATTTCAGTGTCAACTGCTAACCTTCATAAAATATTTATTTCTGAACCGATTTTCAAAACTAGCAGGCGAAAATGCTCGTTTTAACTAGTAGAAAACAGAAATCAATTTAAAATGGAATTGGGAAAAAAAATGTTAATCCTTAAGGTAGCAATACACAGTTAGAAGTTTAGTTTCACATTATGGCCCCTGTGAATTTTTTAAATATGAAAGTTTTTGTACAATAAAATTGATTTTTAGATAATTGAAGAATAATATAGCCTTCTTAGTGGGTTTATATGAACATTTAGATTGATTTGAACATGTTTTTTAGGCCATTTCAATGATTGACAGTCCGTATTTTCCTATCCGTACCGTTCATAGGTCCATAAATTATTGTAGTGTTTATCAACAAAGATTTTGCGCTCGATCTTTTCAACTCAATTTTATGGAAAAACGAGCAGGAAGACATATGATATTTTTTGGACCACTTGATAGATATAAACCTATGGATTCAGGAAAGGTATCACTGTAATTCATTGAAATTTTCCTTTAGACTAAATTTTGGAGATTTTTGTGACATGTTCACCCCCCTTTTTTGCTCTATTTTGTATCTAAGAAATGTAGATTGTTGCCATGGTTACACCCAAAAGGGATTATATTTCACCCTTATGACCATTAGAAATCAAATCTATGGAAGATTCTCTTTCTACAAGTATATACATGCATAACACACATATAAAGCCTTCTTTGTTAGACAGGAAGGGAAAGAGGGTGTTTAAAAATTATGAGTGTCAATTTTAAGTTTTTCTCCTAACTGTGTATTGCTACCAGAGGAAGAGAAGGGGTCCGAGTACGGTTCCTTGTGGCACTCCTGAGTCCACTGTAGCTTCTTCCGATTCCTCTCCATCAATGACAACCTTCATCCTTCTCTGAGTTAGAAACATTTCTAGCCATTTATTCAGTGGTCCTCTCACACCATATTCGTCTAGTTTGCGTAGGAGTTTGTTGTGTGGCACTGTGTCAAATGCTTTCGAAAAGCCCAGGATAGCAACATCAATTTGGTTTCTAGCATCGTGTGATTTCATGAAGTCGTGCAGTGTGACTAGTAGCTGTGTCTCACACGAGTATCCTGATCTGAATCCATGGTTGAGTGATGTTAGTACCCTGTGCTTGTCTAGATGGTTTAGTATATGTTTACAGATGATATGTTCAAGTATTTTGCATGGCACAGATGTTAGTGATACTGGTCTATAATTTTCTGGTGCATGTTTATCTCCTTTTTTAAAGACGCTCGAGATGTTAGCGTTTAACCAGTCTCTTGGCAGTTCTCCAGTATTTATTGACTTTTGGTATATTATTGAGAGTCCTGGTGCAAGTTGTTTTGAGCACTCCTTAAGGATTCTATTAGGTATACCGTCTGGTCCTGAAGCTTTTGATGGATTTAGTTGCCTCAGTAGTTTTTTAACTCCTTCATGTTTTATTTCGAGGAATGGGTTTGAGTTCTTTATGTGCTTTGTTGTTTTCGGCAATGTTTTGTCGTTGTCCCTTGTGAATACTGATTTAAATTGTTGTATCAGTAATTCTGCCTTCCCTTTACTATCATTCACTAATTGGCCATTGCTTTTCAAAGGTGATACTCCAATGTTGTCTTGTTTCCTAGATTTTATGTACTTCCAAAAAGGTTTTTGATTGTTGTTTTCCAGTCCCTCCATAATGGTGTTGTTGATGTATTCCCATTCAGCTTTACAGACTTGTCTTTTACATCTAGTTTGACCAGTTCTTTGTTCTCTTTGCTTGAAGGTATAGCCTGGTTTTCTTTTTGAACATTTTTCTAATTTTGTGATTTATCCAGGGTAAGCTTGCTTTAGAGCGGATGAGTTTTGATGGTATGTTCTTGTCCAAATTTACATTGAGTTCGTATTTAAATGTGTCCCATAATTCTTGAACTGTGGCATTGTTGTGGTTCATATCCCTGATTTTGTTGGATAATGTATCCAGTTCTTCATGGAGATCTTCCCATTTTGCTTTCGAGTAAATGTAGCATTTACGTGGCTGTTTACTCTGGTAGTGTGATTTTGTATCACAGTCTGTTATGATCATGTTATGGTCAGATATACCTGGAGCATTTGTTGATGTTTTGATTAGTGATGGGTTGGTGGTTAACACTATGTCCAGTAGATTTTCACCTCTTGTTGGTGTTTCATGGATCTGAGTGATTGAGTGTGACATTAGGACTTCAATAAGGGCTTTTTGTATTTCTTTATCTTGTGCGTTTGGGTTTATTGACATTGTGTTCCAATCAATATCTGGACAGTTGAAGTCTCCAGTAAGTATGAAATTGGTATTTTTATTGGAGATCTGGTCTAGTGATTTATCAAGTTCTTTTATATCGTTAATGTTTCTATGAGGCATATAAAATGAGCCTATTGTTAATTCTTTTTGGTCTTTCAGTTGTATTTTCACCCATTCAATCTCGCACTTTGTAACTAGTTCTGGTTTTCTACTGCTACTGCTACTATGTCGTTTTGTACAAGGACAAATACTCCTCCCCCTAGTGTACCCCTATGTGGTATAAGAGTGTCACAAGTATAATCGAGTGAAAAAATTTTATCTTCATTTTCTGGTTAAGTCTGTTTATGTGGTTCCAAGCTGTTGGTTTTTAACTGTGGATGTTATCAGTATAGCTCGTGTTTTTAAGCTTGGGATTTCCGGATCAGGACCCCTTCTACCCTCCCTCACAATAGGGAGGGGGTAGGAGGGGTCCTGATCCCCAAATCCTGGGCTTAAAACATGAAATCCAGTAGTCCCAAATTTAAATCCTGACATCCCGAAATTCCCTGAAAGGGTCTATCCTCAAATCTTGAGCTTAAAAACATCTGATCCCGGAGTCCCGATAAAGGGTCAATCCAGAAATTCAAGCTTTAAAACACCTAATCCCGGAGTCCTGATAAAGGTCCTACCCCTCACAATACCATGAGGGTAGGAATCCCTGCATTGTTAGGTGTTAAACAGTAATTTTTTGCTACTGTGATTTTAAAATTTTATCTTGTTTCTTTAGAGGTCTCAGATTATTATTCATTGCAGTTATTTTTGAAAAAAAAAAAATGAGAAAATGTACATTTCATTGTCATCAACTAAAATTACATCATTTGGAATTCTTCATAAAGGTACCTTCAATACAATCTTCAAATATGCTATGTGCTATTGAGACTATACAAAAGAAATTAAATACAATTCAATAATGAATTGCACTCAGTAACTCACCAGAAATAATGACTTTTTAGGAGAAAACCAGAGTAGCTCTTTAAGCCTCTTGCTGCCAGTTGTTTTTCAAGGTTGCATTTTGTGTGCAAGAAAATATGACAGGTTGACGTCAGATGTCCAACAATGATGTCATTCGATAGACAATCTAATTAAAATTAAATCCTTAAATTGCTCCTGTTCTGATATGTCGCCCACCTTGATGCGCGACATATCAGAACAGAAGCAGTTAAAGGATTTTATTTTAATTAGATTGTTTGATAGATGAGAGCAATTAAAGGATTTAATTTTAATTAGATTGTTCGATAGATGACGTCATGCCAAAATAACTGTTACATAATTTGGGATGCATTGAAGAAAATGTTGACCTGTTTGTTTTTTATTTGAAAAAGATACAGCAAGAGGAGAAGCTTTCTTGAATTAAAACATGGACATCAATGTCCCTCTGGCAGCAAAAGGGTTAATGGCAGTGAACCTAAATGTTGTCTATGCTGTCAAAATCAACCAAACTGTTTATTATTATATAGTAAAGAAACCACGAGGCATTCATTTAAAAACCTGGTTCTATACGTTTGTTTTATTTATAGATATGAATTTGCCTTTTGTATCTGAATGGTGCGAGTGTTCCCTTTTTGGAAAAAAGATTTAAATCCATCTTAAAAATATATATTTTTGTCAGTAATAACTTGTTTCAAGTTTATTTTTTATATTCTGTAGAATGTTCAAAGTTTCTTGGAAGATGAATTGAAGGAAGCAGAAACTAAAGGCAATAAATGTTCTCTGAAGAAGATAAATGTGAAAAGTGTTAACCAAATTAGATGGACTAGAACTGTAAGTACATGTTACCTCTTTTTATTTTGAATAAGTTTAAAACATCATACAAATATCATCATTAGGACTAAGTAATTTTCACACTTGAATTCTGAGAGACATGATTTGTAAACATAGTTCTACAGAATATATAAAGAAGATGATCATCTTTTGATGGTTAAAAAGAAAATACTTTTGCAATATTTATGGCAAAGCATGCTATTTTGCTGTGGTAATCTCATAACAGGTCTTTATAATTGTTCTTAAATTTCTTTAACAAATGGTTTGGTAATATTATTTTCATGAGACAAATTCTACTAAACTTTCATCTTTTCATCAGTTTGTCCATTTCATAAAGTGTTTTTTTTAAAGGAAATAAAAATCAGAGCTTCCTAAAATTTGGAATGTAGCTTCATTTGATCATTCTATACCATGTATACTGTGTGATGCATTTTTAGATTCATCAGTCATCAAATTATCATTTTACCACAGACATGACATACTTTATTGTACTTTTTAGCAGGGTATGATAAATAAGCAAATGTTCATAGTTCCACTGGTTCTATTTTAGGCTAAGGAGGTGATTCCTTGTGCTATCAAGCTCCTAACAGACAACAAGAATGATGGATTTCTATGGTCAGTACTTGGTACTTTGTATGATAATGCAGATAAGTCAACAGATGCAAACTTTTGTTTCAAACAAGCAACCAGAATAACAGGAAAGATAACTCCGTTTATCAAACAATGGAACTATCTGGGTCCTTTTGTCATCGGAAAGACAGAATTTGATGGCGACCCTTTAGAGGCATTTGGGGGAATCTACAATGTATCAAAGTATAGGGAACACAAAAATCAAAAGTTTTACTCAGAATTTTCTCCGGGAGGGGAAATAACATGGCAGGTATATAACCAGAGACAGCCAAAAGATGTGATGAAAATTGCCCCAACCGTGAACTGGAATGAATTAATCAATACATTAAGCTCTATGGGAATCACAGAATGGCAAGGATGGGTTATAGGAGAATTTTCTTTGAATGACAACAGACAAAATGTTGCTTTACAATGTCTTGGCCACCATACTATATATGTTGATGGGATACCAGTCACAGGAGATGTTTACCATAGAAACCAGTTTTACTTTGGCCTTCAACTCAATAGAGGTTTACATTCTATATATGTCAGACTAAGAGGGAAAGTTGGAGCTAATTTGATGTGTAGCCTACAGATTAAACAAGTCCCTTTTGAAATTTTGAATCCTCATTATCTACCAGATATTGTTGATGGGCATGTATTTGGTAAACATATAGCTATACCAGTTGCCAACTACCATTTTTCAAAGTGGATAAAAATATCAAAGATTAAACTAGTTGACCAATCAGATGGCAATGATATGAACTTTGAACTCTTAAACCAAGTTCATATTGCACCAGGTCAGATTCTACCTATAAATATTGTTTTCGAATCGTCAGAGATATTGCCATGTGAAAATATACAATTAAAGCTAAAATTATTGACTTCAGAAGGAAATAGAGATTTTCTAGTGAATTTGAGATGTAGAAAATTAAAGGAGTCTTTTCTGTTTACGTTCCTGGATCATGATGGTTCTGTCCAACATGCTGCAGCAATATATCCACTGAGTAACTGTATGGGAGAATCTTGTCCTGTTCTGTTGACTCTTCATGGGACAACTGTTCCACCACAGAACCAGGCAGATAGCTATAAATATATGGTTGATAAAGAGTTTGTGTATGGGGTTGATGGTGCATGGTTGTTGGCACCTACAAGGTAAAACTACTTTAAAAATAATAAGGGGAGATAATCCAAATAAAACACATTTACTATATACATATTCGTCATGTATGTCCATTAGTTTTATGTGATGCTGAAAATGTGCAATATCAATGCAAATGAATTGAGAGTTTTTTTGTTTGATTTACATTTTTATTGTTATTTTCTCAATATAGTATGTTCTTGCAAGTGTTGAAATACAGTGCAGGGGCGGATCCAGGAATTTATTAGGGGGTGGTCACCTTTTGAAATCTTAAATTTTTTTATTTTTTTTTTATTGGTATCATGAAAATAGTTATAACTATAGAAGACAAAAGTTACACATTATTTATAAAATTGATTCCAATTTCATTTTTCTTGGATGCCTGCGTGCAAATATGTCAACTATAACATCAAGTTCGGTTTGCTTTTATACGTTCATTCATTGCTTTATCAATAAATGTTTGAATATCAGTAGTCCTTTGCTTAATGTTGTCAAGAAAATGTTGAGCTTTTGCTCTAGCTTCAGTATGACTTTTTTGCATGATTTCTCATCATGGCCGAAATGCTAGTTGTACTTGCATGTGCCAT
Source organism: Mytilus trossulus (assembly GCF_036588685.1). NCBI lineage: Eukaryota > Metazoa > Mollusca > Bivalvia > Mytilida > Mytilidae > Mytilus > Mytilus trossulus. The sequence continues at coordinate 9,127,338 of NC_086375.1, forward strand.
ACCTGTTAATAGTTTGCATGATAATGTTCCCAAACTATCAACCTCAAACAGAGCACAGTATATGCAGTAAGCTCCTTCTTGTGAAGGTGAGTACACTAGCCCATCATAGCAATTTAGCAAATTCAGCTGTAACAGTCTGTTCTTTCCTGCATATTTTTTATAGGAAAGTTATAGTTTATTCCAGGTTGGAAATGATTTCTTATTAAATTAAATTTCTCTTTGTTTGTTAATTTACGTGTTGGTTGTTTTACAAAACCAATGTCGTTTGTACTTATATGTAAGTTGGGGGTTGTTTCTTTAATCTGATCACTTTTATTCGTATCAATGCTAGGTCAATTTCAAGTCGTTGTTCTTCAAAGGGGGCTGATTTGTGGCGTTTCCTGAAGGAAAGAGGGTATAAGTTACTTAAAAATTGGAATGAACGAAACTTTTAGACAAACAGATGATGGAACGGGGGTATTCATTCAATATAGAATATTCATGTGACTTTAAAACTTTAAAATTATTTTTGAATTTTGGCATCACAGTAAAAAAAATATCATTGGTCGAGAAAAGTTATTATACAAACTTTAAAAATTCAGATAAACGTAATGTAAAAAAAGTATAAATTACCTGCTAAAAACATTTAAGATTGTGGACTGTCTTTTTTAAACTTTAACATCAAAGAAATCGACCAAGTAACTAGCAATTGTTGATTACATGTTCATTGTATAAACATACCTGTCACTGGTGATTACGATAAACAAATTGATTTGATCGACGAATTTATTTTTCAAAATGTTCAAGGTGCACAATTTTTTGGTACATGGTGCACCATTTTTGCAAACCCAGGGGGTGGTCACCGGCACCGGGTGACCACCCCTGGATCCGCCTCTGCAGTGTTTGGAAAAAATATGGACAATAATTCAAAAAATTAGACTTGCAATTTCCACACTTTGTTGGTATATTAATATGTAAATGATACCAACAACAGCACAGAAAATAACAATTAATATTTTATACTTTTGTAGACATGGAGCTCACAACTGGGAAGGGCCAGGAGTACTGACTGCTCTGACTGCTTTAGACACGCTCTCTAAACTCACAGATGAGTATTCTTGGTTGACAATGAAAGCTGATCAAGAAAGAGTTATTTTTTCAGGTAATTACCAGTTTATTAAGGTAAAAACAATGTTTTTTTGTTGTAATTTTTCCAACAGGTGTTATGGTTTTTTGTTTTTTTTTAATAATTTTTTAGGATAAGGAATAAATAAGCTCTACCTTCCTATTTATTCTACCGGGGCTACCCTGTTTGTTGGATTGTGAATCAGAAAAAAAATAATATATATATTTAAATCTGCATTTGTAACCATAAATATATTTCACTTACAACTTGTCTGATATTATGTTTTGCCTACTAGGGGAAGAATAAATAATCAGTGAAAATATTTCTTGTGTTTTTTTCCTGATGACTTTTATGTAACAGTTATTGCACTGATTATTGTACAAAAGTAACTATTACCAATTAAATACTTAACAGATTTGAATTATGGGGAAAATAAAGTAATTGTTCCTAACACAAATTATTTTTGATGAAGATGTGATATGAAGTATGCTGGTGCATTTAGGTTCAGAAATTATACATTTATATTTTTAAGGTCATTCCATGGGAGGTCATGGTGCACTAAACTTAGCTACACATTATCCAGACAGAGCATTAGCCCTCATCTCTCTTGCTGGTTGGATAAAGAAAGAAGAATATGGTGATAGTAACCTGTTCTTTAGGTAATTATATCTATGGATGATTTAAATCCCTGCTTGGAATTTATTTCTATAGCTCAAAATATCTGTATCTGCAGCTGGGTTCAATTCCCAGTGTTGGGAAGTGGCATACTGTAAATGGCTGCCAACTTTTTTTGTGCAGTAACTTATTAACCTTTTAATCAATGCTTTTCTTATTTTAATTTGTAGATACTTATAACAATTAGAATTGGCCAAGTTTTGAATTGACATTTTTCACTGTAACTGTTCAGGAAATATATGTCCACTAGTCCTTTACGGGCTGGAAAATGGCACTTTCTGATGTTTTAGTGCAATTACTTATTAACCATTAATAATTTCATTTTGGATGTAACACCTCTTCTGATTGGCTGACGATATTTTGTTATCAGCCCATAGACATTATTTAGTCATGTGACCGTTACCTCATCAACGTTTTTTCATAGTTTTCTACATTTTACTGGTGATTAAAGGAAGGTCAAGTTAAATATTGATTTTTTTTACTTTTACCATTCAAGACATGATCTTGATATATAAGCACACAGCGGACAAGGTACATGTGTATGTTAAACTAGCCTGAAAATGCCATACATAAGAAAAATTAATTTCAATCACAATATGTCAGTTTAAACATATTTAGTGGATTGGGAAACAACTTATATTAATCCCTTTCCACTTTGCGGTGTGAGTGCTGCCTTGTTGCGGCATTAGCCTACTCTTTTTCGAAATGTACAAGGGTGTCTTTAACGTGCAAGAAACATGGCTCTCTCTTAACACAGGTTTATTGTCCCCTTCCGACTATCATTGTTTCCTCAAGACCATACTCACAAACGGTGTCAAAGGAGAGCCAAAAATTGAGTTCCTGAAATTTTCATCCTGAACAGGAATCGAACCAGGAACCTTTATGTTAGTAGTCCGATGCACTAACCACAGCTCTCATACTATAATCACAATATGTTGTAGCTGCCCTCTTTAAAAGTTTTTAATTTTAATAAACCGAAAACCAAATTTGCTGTCAATTTGAGGGCTATTTTTTGGTTTAAAATGGCTATTCAATCATACAAGTGCAATAGATATAATGTTATTTGTCAGATTCATGATATATATACTGTAAACCAACTAATTTTCCCGAGCGATTTATTTTCACGACTTTCACGAATATGTAAGCCTTGGATCTTTCCTTATTAAACTTCATCCAGTAAATCAGAAAAATCGCGAAATTAAATAGCCGCGAAGTGGTCAAGAAATGGTAAAACGTGAAATAAAGTATCCATGAAAATAAGTTGGTTTACAGTAACTATTGAAATATTTTGTATTATTGTCTTCAGACATGACATAGCTGCAAGCCATGTAGACCCAGGTGTGAAGTTTATCATGGAATCTTCTATCACAGAAAATGACGTTGATAGACACGTTTCTAACTTGAAGGTTAGTATGATCAAAATATAGGTGTAAAGAGGGAAAGTTAAAGAGATTTTATTGGTTTCAAATGCAAAATAATAAGATTATTACCAAAATTTCACACAATGCACATTTGGTGTATGATTTTGACTTGTCATACAGAAAGGCAGATGTTATCTTAACAAAATGATATTTATTAAATATTTACCTAAATAGAAGAGCATTAGTTTAAGAATATGATCAGTTTTTATGAAGATTGTTCTGTTGGGTTAACTTTTAAAATCAGACTTCTGTCAAATATAATTGTACATTTGAAATTACATGAAATTATTTTCAATTCTTAAAATATCCACATTACTTATTAATACATGTATTCAAATCCAACCCTTTAAGGTAATCTCTGATATGACCAAACATACCTGTAGCCAGGGGGGTTCGGGGGGTTCTGTCAGAACCCCCCCTTGAAAACAAATAAGCACTGTTAAAGTCAATGTTCTGTTCGAATTGTGACTGTTAAAATCGAGTTTGTGAGTCCAACGAACCCCCCTTTGGAAATTCCTGGCTACAGGCCTGCAAAATTATAAATTATATGCCAACAATGCACAAGATCTAGACTACAGATTTCTACATTTCGTTGACCTCCTGGGTTGAAAAGAATTTATAATAATTTTGTCCATGATGGAAAGTGGTAATTTGACGATTGATTAAATTGTCTTTTCCACCATCTTAGAAAAAGGTTTTGACCATTAAAGGATATTTATAAGGAAACCTAGTTATCTATAAGTCATTTTACAATTATATTGTAGCATGTCCCTGTGTTGATCAGAACAGGTGCTGCTGACAAGACTGTACCTCCATTCTACCTTAGAAGGATGTATCGATTGTTGAGGGAGATAGGGGCTATGGTTAATTATACAGAACCAGAGGGAAAGGAGCATTGGTGGTGGGATACAAAGTAGGATATATTAGTTATTGGTGTTAAGTATGAATCAGTTACAACAAATAATTTCAAAATTAGTATTGACAATTTGAGTTTAATTTGATGGAATAACATAAAATGTATGAATATGGAAAATGGGGTTTAGAGAAATTGGGGGTCCCTTTTTGATTTTCATGTCAATAGATAAAGATGCTCAGAATAAATGAAAACAAAGAAATGTAGGTTGAGGTACAGTGTGGTACCTAGCTGGAAAGAGTCAAAACCTGTTTATTTAGATATCAAGGTCAAATAGAAAAAAAAGGTGTGGTATGATTGTCAATGAGACAATTATCAACCAGAGACTAGGGTGGATATAAGCATCAAAGGAACTATAGGTTACTGTACTGTGGCCTTGAAAGACAAATAAAACACATACCCTATTGTTACTATTAAAGCCCAGCATGTCAATAAATGTAAAACATTTCAAAAATTGAAAACCATGGTCATTGACCTTTTTTGAAAATTGAAATAAATCGATTGATCATTCGATCGATAATTTTCAAGGTTATGCAATTGAAAAACACACAAACTCTTTGGTAAACTCTTAATAACTCCCACTATTAAATGTATGGCATTATCAGATTAATGCTGATTTTAACTTTTTAGAGAGACAAATGATGGAGGAGTAGTAAATGACAAGTACATCAGAGATTTCACAGCTAAAGCTCTGGAACAGAAGTTGGGTTACTGTCGTGACGATAACTGTAAACAAGCCAGTGATAATAAATACAGTAAACAAGATCATAGTTTTACCTACACATGTGTGAATCCAGCTTTCGGAGAAGGTCTGCGAGGATTTCAAGTCATTCAGCAAATTACACCTTTCAGACTTAGTCAGATAAAGGTAGATTGCATCAGTGCAGTGAATTCAATTATTACAATATCTTTTTTAAACGTAGGAAATAAAAACTTTTGTATTTTTATTCCATAAATTTCTTCAGGATGAATAAGTAAAGGAACAAAACACTTGATAAATAAAAACAATGTGAAAATGCATTAGATTTCAATGGTTCTCTTATAGATAAAAAACATAATTTGGTTCATGAAAACTTATTTATTAATTGATGAAGTTACAGAAACACTATTTTCTACTCATTTTTCATGCATTTAAAAAACTTTGAAAATTAAGATATAAACTGTTTTAGCCAAACACTGCCAAGAGAATAAAAATATCTTTGAAATCACAATCCTTATCTGGAGTCATAAATTAAGGAACTAATTTTCATTGAGATTCTCATAATGTTTTGGATTTTAGATTCTTTATATTTTACATCTTCACATTTGTTAAAGATTGTATGTGCTTATATATGGTAATGTTATCTGTTATAACATTTAAACAACTACAAATATGAATTTATATTTCAGGGTTCCATGAAGGATGATACAATGATAGTTGATACAACCAATGTACTGAGATTTTCATATAAAAAGAATAACTTGAGGTTGCCCAAGTTCAAATCGTTACAGGTATAAAAACGAAGTACGGTAATAGTCTTTCATTTTAATATTTTGCAATGTTAGCAGCTAGTCTGCAGTTGGAATTTCTTCCTCTATGTTATTGATATAGATAAAAGAAAATTTATCTTAGAGTTTTTTCTTCTGAACAAGATTTTAACCATTTCCAAAAAAAAGGCAGGCATTTTTGTCCAATTTTAGAACAAATGTTAAATTTTAAAGAAATTTAACTCAACTACTGATGAAAAATTCTTTTTTTGTTGGATCAAAATTTCTTGGTTTTTTTATGGGCATTATGTTTTCTGGTCATCTGTGTACTAGGGACATATTTTTGTTTAGTCCATTCACAGTATGATATCAAAGCATTGATTAAGCTATTCAAAGTAAATCTATTTACAGAATTATATAAAATATTATTTGTACTGTAATGGAGTTTTTATTTTTTATAGGTGGATGGATCTTCAGTGAAGAAATTAGAAGACAAACTGAAAACTTCTTCTACTGTTTACTTTTGTAGAAATATAGGTATGACATAGAATATGGATTCTAATGCAATAGACCACTTTTGAGTTTATTGCATATGCATCAAAACTTTTGTTGTTAGAGAACATCATTGGTGTATTCAGGAGTATCAACACTTCCCATGATGAGCGAGTGTTTGAAAAAGTTTGATGATTCATGTATATTGCACTATTTTTTCGCCAAATTAAATTCTTATAATTGATAATCAGCACTGCTGGCATTAGGGAATTATGATTTAGCACCTACAAAAAAAAACATTATTTCTAGTTTATAATGCATAATGACGATTATGAAGACACTTGATGAACTTTAACATGCAAGAATGAGACAACCCTCTCCATTACATAAATGATGTCAAAAAGGCAGGCATAATTGATGATATTTTCCGATATAGGTTATAAATAGAAGGTGGTATAATTGCTTGGATGGCATCATGTATTTATACAAACAAATTATGACATAAAGTATTTATTGATTGCTTTTGATATACTGTATAGTGGGTTATTTTTGCAGGGTGCAAATTTTCGCTTATTTTCACGAATAGAACAAAATCGTCAAGATAAATTCTGCTAATTTAAAACAACACATGAAAAGGTATTGATAACAGTTTTACACCCTTAAAAATAACCCACTATATGGTATTTCTGTTTATAATTTATTTTAGATAGCTGGGAAGTATGCACAGAGGATTTGGGAGATTCCAGAGGACCTTCATCTTATGGTCCTGCTAGGAGAGTAGCTGAAAAGAAGTTCTATATTGTTATTGGTATGCTTTTTATAAAATTAAGTAGTTTGACAGTCAATTTATAATATTTAAACCAGATCCAAGATTACAGAGGCTTATAATTTTATAAACCATAACATTGATACCAGAAAAGGTTACTTATTGGTGCTGAAAGGGGGATCTAATATCTTGACTATTGAGAAAAAACAAATATATAAAAAATGAAGTGTATAATAGGATGCTTCTTCCTTTAAGGGATCAATACAGAGTTTAGGTGTTTACAAACTATTGAGCAAACTAATGACTCAAAAATACATTATTTAAGAAATGGTCACGGTCACATGACTCAATTATGTCTATGGGCTGATAACAAAATAACGTCAGCAAATCAGAAGATGCGTTACATCCAAAATTAAATTATATAAAGATATCATCAAACATTTCGTAGATACAAACTATGTCATAGTATTGTACTTGCCTTGAATAAGGTGATCAAGACTTCAGTTCCAGGCATGGCCAAACCGAAGAATTTATAGTTAAGTGTATGCTGCATTTTCATTATTAGTGCATCAATATAGAATATGGACAAAGAAAGTGTTTAACCGTGAAAATATATGCATGTATCTTGTCTTCTTTTTTTAGCTTTTCATCAAAGAAAAACAGAAATACAAAGATTATTGATGAACTTAGATACAAAATGATATGATAAATTTTAATGTTGAAGGTACACAAGATCCTAATGCAGCAGTATACATTCAGAAGTTTGCTGTTTACATAGCCAACCTGTTCTTTCTGACATCTGATACAACAGCTGTAGTTATAAAGGATGAGGAGCTTGAGAATGATCAGATAGGTAAAAGTTTAGCACAAATAGGGGGGTGGGGTGCTGTTTACATAGCCAACCTGTTCTTTCTGACATCTGATACAACAGCTGTAGTTATAAAGGATGATGAGCTTAAGAATGATCAGATAGGTAAAAGTTTAGCACAAATAGGGGGGTGGGGTGCTGTTTACATAGCCAACCTGTTCTTTCTGACCTCTGATACACCAGCTGTAGTTATAAAGGATGAGGAGCTTGAGAATGATCAGATAGGTAAAAGTTTAGCACAAATAGGGGGGTGGGGTGCTGTTTACATAGCCAACCTGTTCTTTCTGACATCTGATACAACAGCTGTAGTTATAAAGGATGATGAGCTTAAGAATGATCAGATAGGTAAAAGTTTAGCACAAATAGGGGGGTGGGGTGCTGTTTACATAGCCAACCTGTTCTTTCTGACATCTGATACAACAGCTGTAGTTATAAAGGATGAGGAGCTTGAGAATGATCAGATAGGTAAAAGTTTAGCACAAATAGGGGGGTGGGGTGCTGTTTACATAGCCAACCTGTTCTTTCTGACATCTGATACAACAGCTGTAGTTATAAAGGATGAGGAGCTTGAGAATGATCAGATAGGTAAAAGTTTAGCACAAATAGGGGGGTGGGGTGCTGTTTACATAGCCAACCTGTTCTTTCTGACATCTGATACAACAGCTGTAGTTATAAAGGATGAGGAGCTTGAGAATGATCAGATAGGTAAAAGTTTAGCACAAATAGGGGGGTGGGGTGCTGTTTACATAGCCAACCTGTTCTTTCTGACATCTGATACAACAGCTGTAGTTATAAAGGATGAGGAGCTTGAGAATGATCAAATAGGTAAAAGTTTTTCACAAACATACACATCATCAAATTAAGGATATTAATTGAGTTATCCTTGAGCATATATTTGTATACCTTCTCCCATTGAATTTCATTTCTATTTTGTATATTCTCCGTCCATGTGTATTACTTGTAAAAAGTGTTTTTTGTGTGTAAAACATCAACAGTAAATTACTCAATTGAATATAAAAAATGATGATTTATTCACTAAAAATAACATTACTGTGCTCATAATATTTTTCATTTATACATGGTAAAGTGTTCTCATTGTCGTTCTGTGTTAAAATAAGTGATTCCCACATATGTTACGAGATATTTATGCATATAGAAAGTTTTTAATTTTCATTTTGAATATAGATTCCACAACTGCAACAAGTGTGTTACAATATTTCTCCATTCAAGACAGTTTAATTTTGATATTTAAAGTACAAGGCTTGCCGAGCTTTTTAAATAATTAAAATTTAATTGTTGAGAGTGGAGAAATATAGTAATACACGAGTTACAGTGGTGGAATCTGTTTCTGTTATGATTTTTATCCTTCCTTTTCAAAGATTTGAGGAAAGTTGTGTACTTTTGATATTACATCATCAGACATGGTCGCCTTTTTTCATGCAACACAATAAGAAAATTCAGAAGAAAACAAGAAAATTAAACGTCACAATTAAATTTCAATTAATCATTTGCAGAGAACAGACTTTTAACTAGTAAGGAGAAATATTTTCTCACACCGGTCAGGAAATGTGAAAATAGCACAAAAGTTAGAGAATCATTGTTTCATCATCCATTGTTATAACTTTTTGTATACTATTGATGCTTAAACTATGGAACAGACATCACCTAAATGGCACTCTCCTTATTAAAGTTTTGAATTGAACAAAGTTGATTCATACATTTTCTGAAAAGAAAATATTTGTGAAAGTTGGTATTGATCAAAGTTTATTCACACATTTTCTAGAATAAAATAATTGCAAAAGTTAGACATCAAATTTAAAATGTACAGGTTATTTTGGAAACAAATAGATATCAATTGTTTTTCTTCCCTTTTTATAGAAAATTCTAATTTGATAATCATTGGATCACCAAAACAGAATTCAAGGACAGATATGTACCTTAAGAAAATACCTGTAAAGGTCAAAGGTTAGTAGAAAATTACTTAAATATAACATATCAGCTCTAAAACAAGTGCAATTTTTTTACTTTGGACTATAGAATTTTCGAATAACACTTAATGAATAAGGTATGTTAGAAGCACTTTATAGCTCAACTGGTCCAAAGGGCCAAGTGAGATTTTTTCATAACCTGTCGTCGGTCATCATTGTTTCCCCTTAATTTTTTTTAAGAATTATATTCCTCTCCTCTGAATCTCTTAGACCAAAGTTAAACAAACATGGGAACAATCATCATTAGTGAGTCAAGTTTTTGCCTATAATCTAAAACTATAATACCACTTGATAAATAGAAACTTAAACCAGCAAAACCTACTATTGTAAAATCAGCAATTATTGCATGCATTTTAATAACATTGCGATTTTAATTTTTGCTATACAATGTATTGTAAAAAATCCTGTTTATTTCATATAAAAGATTTCAAGATGCGAGTTTAAATTATTGCAATTATAACCCTGTCGATTTTTTTGCAATAATAAAAACATTGCAATAATTTCTTAATCTACAGTATTAATAAGTTATGGCAGGAAGAATCTTAATTGGAGTTAATGCTCTATAATGATTATTTTTACCCTTTTTAGCTCACCTGGTAAAATGTAGGCTTTTAACTCTGAAACCAAAGCATTTAGAGCAAATGTAACATGGGGTAAAATTATTTATCAGGTCAAGATCTATTTGCCCTCAAATACTTCAGATGAATCAGACAACCCGTTGTTGGGTTGCTGCCCATGAATTGGTAATTTTAAAAGAAATTTTGCTGTTTTTGGTTATTATCTTGAATACTATTATAGATAGAGATAATCTGTAAACAGCAATAATGATCAGCAAAGTAAGATCTACAAATAAGTGTTGACCAAAATGGTCAGTTGACCCCTTAAGGAGTTATTGCCCTTTATAGTATATTTTAACAATTTTCATTAATTTGGTAAATTTTTGTAAATTTTTACAAAATATTTTCTTCTGTGTAAGTAAAGGGCCAAGTTTATTATAGATTGAGAAAATTGTAAGTAGCAAGAATGTTCAGTAAAGTAATATCTACAAACACATCACCATCATCAAAACACAATTTTGTCATGAATCCATCTGTGTCCTTTGTTAAATACATGTATGCACATAGACCAAGGTGAGCGACACAGGCTCTTAAGAGCCTCTAGTTTAGGGTTTTTATCAATTATCTTGAAGATTATAATAAATACTTAGAAAGACAAGACAAGACCTTCTGCTGTTGTTTTTCTATGGTCGGTTTGTTGTCTCTTTGACACATTCCCCATTTCCATTTTCAATTTTATAAGATCTACAAATAAGACAACATGGGTAAAACAGTCAGTTGACTCTTTATTGGAGTTGCTCTTTAATGGGGATATTTTCTGTTTTTGCCCACTATCTTGAAAACTATAAAAAGATAGATAGACACCTTCAATAGCAAAACATGATGAGCAAGATAAGATCTACAAGTGAGTCTATTTTTGTAGAAATTCATAGAAGACTCTTTCTATGAGTGATTGCCCTCAAATGACAAGGTTTTTTTTTTCCTTTTCTTTTTGTGTTTTGGGCAAAAACTAAAGGAGTTGGAGAGGAATTGTAAACAGAAAAAAATATAAGCAATATAAGATTATGGTAAATATTTTGTCAGAGATATAGGAAGATGTGGTGTGAGTGATTTCTTTTCTAGTTTGCAATGTTTTAGGGTGTCAGTTATTAAAGGTGTACAAAGACCTAGATGAGGAATACAAGTTCTTTTGAGCATCTTGTTTCAATGAAAAAGACAAACTAGCAGTATAAAATCTTTTATTATGCTATGAGATAGCCAGAAAACCAGCTATATGGGTAATTTTTATGACTGTGAATGGTATAACTGCCTTCAGACTTCACTGCAACTTGGTCTCCTTTCTTCAGATGTAATATAAAATTGGCCGTTCCAGTCTCATGACTAGAACCTTTCATCCATGTAGTTTGTTGCCTGATATTATTATGAGAAATGTAGACAATCAGATGCTTTCCACTTAGACTCATGACTGTATAAGAGAACTGATAAACTCCAGCAACAGGGGCAGTAAAAATACCAGTGGTTGGGTTAAAGCCTTTTTGTGTATTGATGATAACTTTGTCAAATTTGATAACACCATTGTTTCCAGGGGTTTGTGGATGAGTCAGCATTGATTGAAAGGCTGGGATTGTGGTTCTACTGAAACACTGACAGCCTTTATCTAAAATGAAAGTATGAGTAAATGAAATGAAAATGACAGTTATGAATAAAACTTGAAAAATATTCAAACTGCTATTTTAAAAAATGTACATAGAAGATAGCAAAAATAATGTGTAATGAAAGGGGTTTTATTGTAGACATTCACATTATGTTTGAACCAGCCTCAAAATAAAAAATATTTAATAAATCATCAAGTTACTGTTTTACAATGCAGTCAACTCAGTTTTTTTGTCATTTGGGTTGCTGTCTCAATGACAAATAACATAGCATCTCCTTTAATTCATTGTTCATCAGCAACAAATTATCCATGTTTGTCTTGGTATAAAGGTTTAAACTACATTTTGGTTGACTTCGGCTGTTGTCTGCTCTATGGTCGGGTGGTTGTCGCTTTGACATATTCACATTTCCTTTCTCAATTTTATTAAACTACATTTTGTGTAAAGTTGTTATATAAAAGAAATGAATTATGTTATAAATTATGTATAGATTAATTATAAAACCAAAGTTTATGCATTTGCAGCATTTTGACTGCACAAAAAGCACATTTTTAGCCCAAAATAAATTATATATGAAACTAACCTGGACTCTTATGTTTCAACGCCATTTCTACAAGATCACCAAGAAGAGAACACTCTGAAAACAAATATTGCATCATAAAATGTTTTGTTTTAAGTATATTTAATAAAGGTTTTGCAAGTTCATAATTCAACATGTATGCTTAATATTTTTTCATTACCTGTTATACTGAACTCACAAAAAACACTTTTGCTCCTCTGAATTAAAAAAAAATGTTTGACGCAATAACTTTTACCCGCTTTATGCATGTACCAAAATTAGAAAAAAAACATATGTTTGTTATCTTATAAGCCAAAAAAGTATATATTTTACCCAGTATGTTAGTTCATTCAAGGATTTGTATACAAATCCTTGGTTCATTGTAATAAAAAAAAAAATAATATTTTAATTTATAAAGTTGAAAATAATATAATTTTATTTACCTAATTTTGTGTCACATGACCCCATAACTATCTCTGCAGATAACACTAGTGTCAATATTGTGGTATAGAAACTCATCTTGATATCAATGCTGACTTGGGCAAGAATGATTGTATCTGTGGTGTGACCCTTTTATATAGTGTTAGTAATGGTAGAATTGCCTGACTTGATGCAAACAAGCTGTCAGTTAATATGTAATGGATATGGTTAATGAGTTTTTAACATGCACTCTAACATGACAGCAATATTTACAATTCAAGAACTTAATACTGTATATGTCCTTTTTATGCTAGTACTTATTTTCACAATTTTGGTATTATCCACTAACTCACATGTATTTAATTTTGTGGTATTTCCAAAAATATCAGATCTTAAATAACAGACTAACAGTGATATATAGTTGTTAATTTCTATGACATTTAGACTCTTGTGGGGAGTTGTCTCATTGGCAATCATACCACATCTTCTTTTTAGCTCACCTGGCCTGAAGGGCCAAGTGAGCTATTCTCATCACTTGGTGTCATTCGTCTGTAGTCTGTTGTCATCATTAGGCCCGAGATCACAGTTATTTCGTAGTGCATTTCTTTTAGACAATAAATTCAAATTAAAAAAATCGCACCTGCTCTTTCTCAAAAATATTTTTACAGTGTAGTGTACTACCAGTGAGACGAATGATATCAAAATTATAGAAACTTCTACCAGCTCTAACTCAAAATATTGACAATTCTGTGTTAAGGGGGTGTAAAATTCAGTTTGACAGCTTCAGACGTGATAAGATTTGACCTTTTAGACCTGGACCAATTCACTACTTAACATAAAGTTTCAGCACCCAAATTTTTTTGACATGTAATTACATCCCCCTACTTAATATTTCATGTATTAAAGAAATAAATTGGGAAAGTGTATTAAATAAATCATGCAAGTTATACACTGTTTACACTAGGGACTATATTCGTAGACAACAAAAACCAAAGGACGATAACTGTGTCCTTGGACCTAATAGGACAGAAAGACTTGACCAATCTTTATAAAACTTTGCATAACCTAATCTTAGGTAATAATGAGATAGTTTGCCAAGTTTCATGGCCATATGTCATATATAACAGAAACTGGGGTCATTTTAGTATTGACATTTGGATGTTTATATTTGACGTATAAATTAAATATCTTCAACTGTCAAGATTTTGGCCTAAAAAATTGAAATTCTGTAAAATTTTGCTTTTAAATGCTCTTGAATATTAGATATTAAGTATTAAAAGCATCTGCACACTCATTTTATTTATCAGATGTTTTGTATTTACTCCAAAGTCAAATTTATATGTGCCTATGCCTGAAAATAGAGATTTTCCAATTAAGGGAAACCTTATATAAATATGCATTTTTCTCAGCCAATTTGAAGTTTTTGAAGTTTTTTAAGCCTAAATTATTCTTTCATATAAATTAAATGTACTTTCAATGTATAGAAAAGTTACTAAAAGTATACCACATGAGTATAAAATGGTCTTGGACCATGTAGTACTGAGAATTATTTAGAGTCAATTTAGGCGGTAGTCCATATTGACATATAAAAATGCACACAGAAGCTATCAGAAGTGAAAATGTGTTACTTTTTGTTCCTTTCTATGCTAAGGTGTTATCATACAAGAAGTCTAAATGCAAAAGGACTCTTGCATTTAAATTTTTTGAAAGACAATATGGTCTGTCGGCCATTTTTTTCACTTTTCGATGGAAAACTTGCCTTTAGTTTTAGTCTCAATAGGCATAATTTGGACCACTTACTATCATACAGGGGAAAAAAATGGTAGCCTTTAAAGAAGTAAGGCATACTGAAAATAGTAAAAAGCTTTTTTTACAGATTTAGTGAAATATTTGTGATGGACTACAGATTTGATGTACAAAGCGCTTCACATTTTACATACATCAATTAGGTCGTTTAACCAGGGCAATGAATACAAAATATTCTGCACTTTTTTTCTGTGATAATCTACTTTTCTCTTTATTCAGAGTTCACAAATGGTTAATTAAATTTGATTTAAGCATAGAAACACAAATATCAGAAACAATAATACTGTAAGATAGAAAGTCAGCATGCCTCTTAGGCATAAAATGTAAACTTCTTTAAAATGCTTATTATAGCCGTAGAATGCCAAAATGGCACTTTCGAACATAATTTCTGTAAACCAAAGGTGTAAATCCTTTACTTTTATTGAGTTTGACAAATTGAAATCTGCAAATCATTCAGAAAAGTTCCCAAAGTACAGAATCTAGATTTAAGGAATCCATCTCTTAGGCCCGAGATCACAGTTATTTCGTAGTGCATTTCTTTTAGACAATAAATTCAAATTAAAAAAATCACACCTGCTCTTTCTCAAAAATATTTTTACAGTGTAGTGTACTACCAGTGGATGAATAATATCAAAATTATAGAAACTTCTACCAGCTCTAACTCAAAATATTGACAATTCTGTGTTAAGGGGGTGTAAAATTCAGTTTGACAGCTTCAGACGCGATAAGATTTGACCTTTTAGAACTGGACCAATTCACTACTTAACATAAAGTTTCAGCACCCAAATTTTGTTGACATGTAATTACATCCCCCTACTTAATATTTCATGTATTTAATATAAAGAAATAAATTGGGAAAGTGTATTAAATAAATCATGCAAGTTATACACTGTTTACACTAGGGACTATATTCGTAGACAACGAAAACCAAAGGACGATAACTGTGTCCTTGGACCATTAACTTTTAACATATTGAACCATAGCAGGAATGTTCCTCATGAGGTCTTGACCAAGTGTTGTTACTTTGTAGCCAATCCATCATTCAAGATGGATGCTAGCAGGGGACTTAGTTTAACATAGGACCCTATAGGAAATACATATAAATGTAGTCTTTTAGAGAACCACTGAATGGGATGAAACCGAACATAGCAAGAATGTTTTTTATCAAATTTTGTTGAAATCCCAAATAGACTCTTTATAGGAGTGTTGGGCCTTAAGTGACATTTTTTTAATTTATTATTAGCTTTGGGCTATGTAATTTTGCGGGCAGTACCATTTGAGTTTTTTTCTCCACATCTTATTTGCATCCTTTTTTTCAGGGTGTTTTGGGCAAAAATTAAAAAAGATAGAAAGGAACTTTTAAACAGAAAAATGTAACAAAACAAGATCATGAAAACAAATATTTTTGTGATGAATTCTATTCTTGTCCGCAATGTTTTAGAATGTCCATTGTTGAAGATGTACATAGAGTTTCACCCAAAATATAATGTAATCATAAGTAATCTAAAGACAAATTATCTAATGTAATCAATTACATTTAAAATTAGAGGTTATTTACTTACTATTTTGAAATTAAAGTATAGACCTGTTAGATGCTTCTAACATTATATGGATATAATTTTTTTTACACTAAATGTAAATCCAAGGTTAAAAGTGGACTACTTTTTTATTGCCTTCTATTTCCCCTGGATAGATGGTTTCACTTTGTAAACAGGGACCCTTAGTCTGATCCTGGACGTCTAAGGTAATTGTTCACAGGAAATATTTAGGAATAAAACGTTTATATGTCTTAAAAAAAAAAAAAAAAAAAAAAATTACATTAAATTAGCAAAGTGATTGTAATGCAATTGATAACATTTCAAGGTTATCAACTCTTAGGTTAAATGAAAAATAAAAATAAAAAACTAGTTGTATTATATATTTTATTGTGCTATTAGATAACCAGAAAATGAGCTGTACAGGTTAGTACTATCACTATAAATAGTACTAGAACACACCCGCGAAGTCGCGGGCATTCAGAGCGTATTTGAAAGGATGTAAAGTGCTGTAGGAAGAATTTTGTAAAAGATTTAATGACTTGAGAATTTCAGGAAAAGTATCAAAAGTCATAGGTACTTGGGGACAGGAAAATGTTTTTTTTTTAACCCTCCTCCTTTATTTCCAAAATTCTCATTTTTTGTTTTCTATTAATTTCATTATCCAGTGGCATTATGAACATACATTTAGTGTACATGTATTATGAACATACATTTAGTGTACATGTATTATGAACATACATTTAGTGTACATGTATTATGAACATTTCAGTCAGAAGCCTGTAATTCAGTGGTTCAGTGATATTTGTTTTTGGTTCTTTTTTTTTACATAAATAAGGCTGTTAGTTTTCTCATTTCATGGAATTGTTTTACATTGTCATTAGAGCTGTCTCATTAGCTATTAGTTTTCTCATTTGAATTGTTTTACATTGTCATTTCGTAGCCTTTTATATCAGACTATGCAGTATCGGCTTTTGCTTATTGTTGAAGGACGTAAGGTGATCTAAATACATGTTAATTTCGGTGTAATTTTGGTCTCTTGTTGAGAGCTGTCTCATTGGCATTCATACTTGAGAATTTCTGAAAAAGGTATCAAAATTCATAGGTAATTTGGGACAGGATAATTGTTTTTCTAGCCCGGCTCCTCCTTTTTCCACAAAAAAATCCTTTTTATTTGTTTGTTTTCTATTAATTTTAATGACACATCAATAATTTTAGCGCTTATCTGTATATTATGAACATTCATTAAAGGGGGTCGGGGCAGAGGCGGATTTAGGGGGCCCGGTCTCCCCCCCCCCTTTTCTGGAAAATAATTGGTTGCTTATATAGACAATCACTGAAGCATAACCGCAGCGGGCCCATCTTAGGCAATCAACGGGCCCCTGCGTATGAAAATTTCTGGATCCGCCACTGCGGAGGGGCCTTGATCCCAATATCCCGGGCTTAAAAAATGAAATCCCGAGGTTCTGAATTTACTATACAAATTGAATATCTCGACATCCCGAAATTCGAAAAAAGAAATCCCGGATCCCGAAATGGTAAATCCTGAAATTTTGATCTTAAAAACACACGTTCCAGACGTCCCGAAAGTGTATTTTCTTTTTACAGTCAATTCTCAGTTTAATAATCGATCCACGGCGTTTATTGATATATTATACAGACACTCTCTATTTAATAAACTCTGTGACCGCCGATGATAGTAAACTTGAAAATGATATCAGACAGAAAATACACTAACTTTATTCGTAGTATATGTATTTGTTTCAAAGTAAAAAGAAAAACGCAAACTGGAGGTCTAATCTGACTTAAAAAATGAAATCCCGAGGTTCTGAATTTACTATACAAATTAAATATCTCGACATCCCGAAATTCGAAAAAAGAAATCCCGGATCCCGAAATGGTAAATCCTGAAATTTCGATCTTAAAAACACACGTTCCAGACGTCCCGAAAGTGTATTTTCTTTTTACAGTCAATTCTCAGATTTAATATATTATTAGCTGTTCCAGTCTCAAAAGTCGAACCTTTCAGCCATGTTCTTTGTTGTTTGATATCATTATGAGAAAGGTAGACTGATAGATGCTTTCCAGACTGACTCATTACTGTATAAGAAAACTGATAAACTCCAGCGATGGGTGCAGTAAAAATACCAGTGGTTGGGTTATAGTCCTTTTGTATGTTAGTGACAACTTTATCAAATTTGATAACACCATTGTTTCCTGGGGTTTGTGGTTGAGTCAGCATGGATTGAAAGGCTGGGATTGTGGTTCTACTCAGACACTGACAGCCTTTATCTAAAATGAAAGTAAGAGAACATAAAAATAAAATGTAGGAAACTTGAAAGCTATTAAAACTGCTGTCTGTAAACCTTGTTGTGTTTCATTTTTTATAAGTCAACTTTAATGGGAAATATACATAGACTGACATGAAATAAAAAGTGTAATGAAACATAGAATGCAATTTAATTGTGAATATTCACATGATATTTGTTCCAGTCTCAAAATGAGGGAAATGTCATCAGTTAGTTAACTCAGTTTTTTCTGTCATTGGGTTGCTGTCCCATTGACAATTACATAACATCTCCTTTAATTCATTGTTATAATGATTGAATTCAACAGTGTACAGTTATTCATATTTGTTGTTGTAAAAAGGTTTTACTACATCTTTTGTAAAATCGTAATATAAAAGAAGAAATTATATATATAAAATTAAATATATTTAAGAATTTTATGCTTCTTTTTGGGGTGTTAAAGCATTGACCAAAGTGCATATTGTATGAAGCGCCATTTTTAAAATGTGCACACGGTCAAAGCTTTTGCAACCCTATGAAGTTACAAAAAGAAGCATTCAATACTTATAATTACAATTTTTAGCAAGAATCATGAAAACACGTTTTTTATCAAGTTTCAATTTACCTGTGCACTTCATTGTGGGACCTAGTGTCATCATGAATGATAAAATTTGATTGTGTAATGAAGTTGCTTAAGGATATGGCAAGATATCAGAGTAGCCAATCAGAATCACATATTATAATGAAACATACATCTAATGTAATTATATGACACTTACCTGGACTCTTATGTTTCATGGCCATTTCGAGGAGATCACCAAGAAGTGAACACTCTGAAAATAAAATATTACATCATAAAATGTTTGATATAAGTATATTTGAAAGTTCTTTTTGCAAGTTCATAATTCAAAATGTATGCTATATAATTTTCCTTACTCTTATTGCTTCTCTTACTTTGAAAAAAAATATTTGAAGCAATAATTTTAACCTACTGTATTGCATGTAACAACCTTAGAAAAAACATATATAGATTTAAGAAGACGTGGTATGAATGGTTATGAGACAACATTCCATCCAAGTCACAATTAATAAAAGTATGCCATTAAATGTCAAAGTACAGTCTTTAAAACAGAGCATTGGCTCACATTGAAGATATATAGGGCCTCAAAAATTACTAGTGCAAAACCATTCAAACCGAACTAGATTATTCAGAACAAGAGCTTTTAGCCAGTAAATTAGTTCATTATAATTATTCTTTATTTTATAAGGTTTAAAATAATATTAATAATTTTATTTACCTAATTTTGTGTCACATGATCCCATAACTATTTCTGCCAAGAACAGAAGGGTCAATACTGTGGTGTAGTAACTCATCTTAATCTCAGTGCTGAATGGCGACTCAGGACAGAATGATTGTTTCTTGATGCGAGTATTTTATATAGTGTTTATACAAACAAGCCAAGTTTGTAATCTGGTGTCTCCTATTGTTATTCTTTTCTGTAGTCTCCTATTTGTTTTTCTAAGTGTAATGTTTTATATTCATTGAGTCTCATAAAGTGAAATATTGTTTCTGTACTTTTAGTATGATGTTGTATAATTTGTATAGTTGTTGGAGTGAGTGGTTGCCAATACTTCTTGTCTTTGCTCTAGTGTCAGTGATCAAAACATTTCAGGTCACCAGTGGCAGGCTTACTAAATTTTTAGAGACATAAATGTATTTACCTTTCCCAAAGATCAAGGCATCAATAAGCAAGCCTTCCATTGATAAGATGAAATGTTTAATGATCACATCAACTTATATTTTAACAGGTGTAACTTTTGAGGTAAAATTTTCTTCTGTTTGTATTAATGAGCAAGTCTTGACTCTACACTTACTCAAAGTAAAACTCTCATACAGAACAAATCTCAATTAAAGTCCAGATCTCATCCTTGTAATTGAGCAAATACCAGCTCCGAAAAACAATACCAAATGTAACATAAGGGATATCTGTGTGTAAACCAAAACATGGTCCTAGCAAATCATACTGGCTTAAAGCAGAAAGATATATTAGAATGAATAATAATTTTATTATAAAAAACAATTAATCAATCTGGTTTTGGCCTTAGGGAAACACTCAGCATATAAAACAATTTTGAGTTCCTGCCTGAGCAAGTCAGCTTGCAACCTCCAGTGTGAGGAAGAACCTGCCTGCCCGACAATACGCCAGCCGGGGAATGTGAAGCGAGGGTTCTCCACTTAGGTGACGAGACTAGGCGTCTCATCTGCAGCCGGTGTGTGCAAGGTCTGCATGGGGATAGCCCATGTACTTGTGAAGTAGCAGGGGTCTATCAAACTGGCGCTGGAATAAATTTGATAAAATTTTTCCCCGAAATGCTTGGGGATGAATGAAATTTTAGAAATAACCAGTGATAAAATTCCATCAAGGAATTGAAATTAAAAATAAAATATATATCACTAGTAAAAACTGAGATGTTTCCCTTGTCATGAAACATTATTGAAGGTGTTAGGTAGGTGGATGGCGGGTGGTAAATTAAATAATAGCACTGTAAAACTATATCAACTAGTCAAGCCTGCTATGAACCAAGAAAGTGATTATACAAAGACCATGCATATGGCTTCACACACAGATAGGGTACATCAATCAACAATGGGAGGAGTCTGGCCTCACTGACCTTTAGATAATGTACTAATTGTTGTGTAATTATTTTCTATAAGATCTGGTATCATAATCTGCATTTCTTCACCAACTGTGATTGTTTATGACATGTATCTGATTAAGAAAAGATTAGAGTGTGCCTCCTAGTGAGATTCCAGTTGTAACTTCAAAGTGTCAAATGCCAGGGATTTAACCTCTAGATGTACCAAGTGGTCTGTGTATGTTAATTAAAAGTATCAATAATGTCAGCATCTTTATTATCACATTAATTATTAAGTGTAAGCTGGAATGTCAGTTTGTATAAACAGTACTTATATTATTATATATAAGTACCATATTTATACAAACAAGCCAAGTTTGTAATCTGGTGTCTCCTATTGTTATTCTTTTCTGTAGTCTCCTATTTGTTTTTCTAAGTGTAATGTTTTATATTCATTGAGTCTCATAAAGTGAAATATTGTTTCTGTACTTTTAGTATGATGTTGTATAATTTGTATAGTTGTTGGAGTGAGTGGTTGCCAATACTTCTTGTCTTTGCTCTAGTGTCAGTGATCAAAACATTTCAGGTCACCAGTGGCAGGCTTACTAAATTTTTAGAGACATAAATGTATTTACCTTTCCCAAAGATCAAGGCATCAATAAGCAAGCCTTCCATTGATAAGATGAAATGTTTAATGATCACATCAACTTATATTTTAACAGGTGTAACTTTTGAGGTAAAATTTTCTTCTGTTTGTATTAATGAGCAAGTCTTGACTCTACACTTACTCAAAGTAAAACTCTCATACAGAACAAATCTCAATTAAAGTCCAGATCTCATCCTTGTAATTGAGCAAATACCAGCTCCGAAAAACAATACCAAATGTAACATAAGGGATATCTGTGTGTAAACCAAAACATGGTCCTAGCAAATCATACTGGCTTAAAGCAGAAAGATATATTAGAATGAATAATAATTTTATTATAAAAAACAATTAATCAATCTGGTTTTGGCCTTAGGGAAACACTCAGCATATAAAACAATTTTGAGTTCCTGCCTGAGCAAGTCAGCTTGCAACCTCCAGTGTGAGGAAGAACCTGCCTGCCCGACAATACGCCAGCCGGGGAATGTGAAGCGAGGGTTCTCCACTTAGGTGATGAGACTAGGCGTCTCATCTGCAGCCGGTGTGTGCAAGGTCTGCATGGGGATAGCCCATGTACTTGTGAAGTAGCAGGGGTCTATCAAACTGGCGCTGGAATAAATTTGATAAAATTTTTCCCCGAAATGCTTGGGGATGAATGAAATTTTAGAAATAACCAGTGATAAAATTCCATCAAGGTCCAAAAACTCAGATGGAAACAGCTGAGTGCCCCCAAGGATTTAGGATTAAGATTTTTTCACCTTCAATAAAGTCATGAGAAAGAAAAAAAAAATATATATATATATAAAAAATAACAATGGAAAAATCTATGTACATGAATGTGTAGATCTGCATTCTAAAAACATTATTATGTTCATGTTAATATTTTCCTAACAATTCTTGTGCATATTTAATTGAAGTAGATGACACTCTTATATACCTGCAGTAACTATCAGAGGACCAGCGTCCTAGTGTTTTGACCAAATGGTCTTCAATATGTGCTTTACCTGCAGTAGTGGCAGCTCCTATGCGTAGGCTATGACCATTATAGTGATCAGGATTGAAGCCACATATACTAAGTACTTGTTTTATACAATTAATGAAATAATTCCTTTCTAATGCCAAAGCATTTTGTGAGATAAAAAGTGGATCAGATTGGAGACCTTGTTTAAGACTCTCTCTAACTTGTAAATATTTGACTAAGATTTTAAAAGGACAAATTTGATTTTTTACTTTATGGAGTTGAATATCTACACCTTTCCTGAAAGGGTCTGTTTTAGACTGTTTCAATTTCAAAATTATCATATCTTTATGCAAAATAATATCTCCAATACATAAATTAACAGATGGGTCAAATTGGTTGGCTTTCAAGACAGTAAATTCTCCACATCTCATAAAGCCATAAAAACCTACAGTACATACTGCTTCTAGCATTAAATCAATGAAAGGGGTAAACACACCTTGCCTTAGACGAAATATAATTTTCTCTAAAATTTCAAAAGTGATAGGTAATCTTTTCTTGTTATTTGGTTTTTGAAGTTTTTTGACAGAGTTCAAAATGTAGGAGAGTCTATCTAAGGGTGTGTTGTTGTCAGATTCTAAGGGATCCTTACAATTATTTTTTTAAATATTTGTATCTTATTCCACATAAATACAATTTTATGGTAGAATACTGTAGTTTCAAAAAATGAAAACAATATGCAGTAAAATAAATCAAAATGTCTTCTGAAATAGGTGGTAGGTAATTAAATTTAAAATTGTTCAGCAACATAAATCTCTCAAAATGTTTAAATCCAGTTTCATATGCACTTCTTGTTTTGCTTGCAATAGCAATATCCCAAAGTTGATGAACTATTTTGTTCAGGACCACATTACTTCTGAACTGGGTGGGCACTGATGAGGTTGAAGTGCTGCATTTGGAGCCAGCCTGCGGAAACGATCCATCTGAAATCGAGACAAAGCGTCACTTATTTCATTTTCATATCCTGGTACATGTTTTGCACTGAAATGAAAGTTATATTTACAGGCACACCATGTTAATTGTCGCATTAAACTCATGATCTGTAAGCATTTAGATCGACCTTTTTTCACTATTGCAACTGTTGCCTCATTATCACACCAGAAAAGAATACGTTTTTTAGACCACTTGGAACCCCATAGAATAGCTGCCACTACAATAGGATACAGTTCCAGGAAAGCCATTGAATATTTTTTCTCATCTGGTAATTCCAAATTTCCTGACCATGAAGAAGAAAACCATTCTCCTTGATGATAACCGCCGAAGCCTTTAGTTGATGATGCATCTGTTAAGAGTTCCATGTCAAAGCTTGAAATGTAATCTAAATTAAATAATAGCACTGTAAAACTATATCAACTAGTCAAGCCTGCTATGAACCAAGAAAGTGATTATACAAAGACCATGCATATGGCTTCACACACAGATAGGGTACATCAATCAACAATGGGAGGAGTCTGGCCTCACTGACCTTTAGATAATGTACTAATTGTTGTGTAATTATTTTCTATAAGATCTGGTATCATAATCTGCATTTCTTCACCAACTGTGATTGTTTATGACATGTATCTGATTAAGAAAAGATTAGAGTGTGCCTCCTAGTGAGATTCCAGTTGTAACTTCAAAGTGTCAAATGCCAGGGATTTAACCTCAAGATGTACCAAGTGGTCTGTGTATGTTAATTAAAAGTATCAATAATGTCAGCATCTTTATTATCACATTAATTATTAAGTGTAAGCTGGAATGTCAGTTTGTATAAACAGTACTTATATTATTATATATAAGTACCATATTAGTAATGGTAGTATTGCCTGACTTGATGAAAATAAGCTGTCAATTAATATGAAATGGATATGAATAATGAGTTTTTTTCATGCAAGATAACATGGCAGCAATATTAGTAGTTTAGATTACATTATTTTCTGCTGAATTTTTTTTTGGTATGACTTTGGATTTTGGAAGTATATAAAGGTTTGTCCTTGACAAAAGGTCCTGGAATACATTGCTTTACAACTGAATAAAATAGACCCATATTTACTACTTCATATACTAGTTGAACCCTCAATTTTTAACTCATATGGATCAAAAGGTCCATGTGAGGTTTTGCCACCAATTTTGCATCTGTTTGCCATGTTCTGTAACCTTCACTCTGCATTTGCTTTTCAAAATTCTTCTTTGAAGCCGCTTGGCCTCATTATCTAAATTTTGCTTACAAGTTCATAAGGGTACTGTAAATTCAGAAATTATTGAGTGCATTTATTATTGCGATATTGTCATTTTAGACTTGAATGTGATTTTTATTTTTAGGATTTTGAGAAAAATCATGTTTAATTCATTCAAAATATTTCAAAATGCGAGTTTAAATTATTGTCGCATTTTTCGCAATAATAAAAATTTAATTTCTGAATTTACAGTATCTAGTTTGTCACATTTTGTAAGTCAAAGATGTATGGACCTGTAACTTGTGACGATCTCTCTCTCATATAATCTTTGTTTGTTTTGAGATATATGTGTTTTAAAACGGATTTCATCCATTAAAAAATTAAAAAAAAAGTATGATATATAACTCAAGAAATTGATGTTTTTAATGGTTTTAATGTGTAAATTTGATTTGAAAAAAAAATTCCAGATAAGCCGAAAAGTGTAGTGAAGTAAGCATATTGCAAATATTCCCCAGTTAATGATGCTTGAAATATCACTAGATGAAAAGTTTCTTTTTATAACAGTTTCAATTTTGTTTTTTACAGATTCTTCTTTTTCATTATCAAAATGTAAATTCGATGATCCTAGATCAGGCCTTCTTACATTAGCCCCGAATGGTAAAGACAATCTTGTATTTATATTGATGTCAAACTCTTATGAAGGACTATATGATGTCATATCCCTGGCCACTCCGACTATTCCACCAATGACAAGGTCACCTGTAAGTATTATTTAAATAGACGTACGGTTCCTTTCCCACCATTTTCTGTATTTTCAAAGTCATCTGTGAATCATCCAACTCAAAACTTTATTGCTGCCTACAAAATCATCTTGATGGACTTATTTTATTTCCATTACATGATAACCTATTTTGCAATTACTAAGTCAAAAGCATTTTCATGAACAATATGATACATCATGATATTTCAAGTTGTTTGGTTTTGGCAGAAATAAATGTTCTTTTTCTAACATTTTCTAATCAAAAGATTATTTAATGATTGTTGACTTTTTATAAAATTACTGTGGAAAAATAAGTAAAATTACTAAAATACTGAACTCCTAGGAAAATTCAAAATGGAAAGCCTCTTATCTAATGGCAAAGTCAAAAGCTCAAACACACCAAACAAAAGGACAACAACTGTCATATTCCTGACTTGGTACAGGCATGGTATGATTGCCAATGAGACAACTATTCACAAAAGACCAAAATGACACAAACATTAACAACTATAGGTCACCGTACTGCCTTCAACAATGAGCAAAGCCCATACCGCATAGTCAGCTTTAAAAGGCCCTGATAAGACAATGTAAAACAATTCAAACGAGAAAACTAACGGCCTTATTTATGTAAAAAAATGAACGAAAAACAAATATGCAACACATAAACAAACATCATCCACTGAATTACAGGCTCCTGACTTGGGACAGGCACATACATAAATAATGTGGCGGTGTTAAACATGTTAGCGGGATCTCAACCCTAACCTGGAACAGTGGTGTAACAGGACAACATAAGAACAAACTATAAAAATCAGTTGAAAAAGGCTTAACTCATCAGATAGACAAAAATACAAGTGGACGTGGCCGGGTACTTATACATCCCGACACAAAAAGACACAATGAACAGATCTGAGAGTACCGATACTCGCAGTTATCTGACAGCTAGTTCAAAGCCACTAACAACTGATAAAAAAAATCATGCCTCTAAGACTTAACACTCAACTAGCTTGTAATTTTAAGGATCATTAGTCTGTCTAAAATACTGTACTATCAGCATTTAGAGAGCCGTGGTGTAGTGGTTAGGGCATCGGACTACTAACACAAAGGTTCCTGGTTCGATTCCCGTATGGCATGAAAATTTCAGGAACTCAATTTTGGCTCTCCCTTGACACCATTTGCGAGTATGGTCTTGAGGAAACGATGATAGTCCGTCGGAAGGGAATGATAAATGGCTGACCCGTGTTTAGAGAGAGTCATATCTCTTGCACATTAAAGACACCCTTGTAGATTTCGAAAAAGAGTAGGCTAATGCCGCTACCAGGCAGCACTCGCGTCCGCAAAGTGGAAAGGGATTGATATAAGTTGAAAAACTTGTTTCCCAATCCACTATAAATAAATATGTTATTGGGAAGCCTATCTTAGTTTTCCACAGATTCATTTGCAAGTTACCTGTCGATTTAAACTTTTGTAAGTTCTATTGTCCCATCTAACAGATACAACAGGTATTGTTCTCTGTATAGTTTATTCACTGGGACCTTTAAATTTCTTCTAGGAGAAATATATCACTCATTGATTAATTTACCTGAACAAAAAATTTAACTGACAATGCTGGAAATACATGTACAAATAAGTCATTATAAAACTGCATATGATGTTGTATTTATTCAATCAATAACACATTTTCAATTTGTTTGATAGAAACACTGATTTAAAAATTAAAAGTTGATTTCTGATCAAATTTCAACATTTTACCTATTAAAATTTGCTATTTTTAGTCTGTTCACAAATAAAAACTTATAATGAAAATGTTCTAATAAAGGTCTTCATAAATGTATTCTTTATAACTGAAGAACCATGAAAACATGCAGATTCTTTGAAAAATAAATGCATGCAGTACTTAAAAAAAATCAGAAATAAACTTTTTATAATTAAATCAGTGCATGCTTATATTGAACAGATTGAATATATATTATTGATATTGAATAAATACTGTATCACATGCAGTTTATGTGAGTTTATACATGTATTTCAATCAACAAAGAAGATATTTTTTTGGTCAAGCAAATTAATCAATGAGTGATAGATTTCTCCTAGAAGAAATTTAAATGTCCAAGTGAATAAACTACACAGAGAACAATAGCTATTGTTTTGATTCAATGGGACAGGTAAACTTGCAAAAGTTTAAATACCTTGGTAAAGAGCAGATGACTCTGTGGAAAACTTTCATTTGCTTGGCAATAAAACTATCAATTTTTCTTTATTTCAGTTTTCTAACCTACTACCAGATTATGTAGTTACTGGTCCAGAGTATGGTCTGAAAGGTCCTGGTGGATTTTTATGTACTGGATTCTGGGGAAACAGTTGGGAATACAGAACTGACATTTCATCTTGTGTTTGCTAATACTTACTTATTTTAGGATTGCTATGTTATGGTGATGGTCATTTTGTTGTTCTATTTATAGATAATTAGATGTGATTATTTTTTATCCTCATTTAGAAATGTATTTGATTTTTTTTGTTAAACTGCCAAGAATCACTTCCTTATGATCTTTATTAGCTCACCTGGCCCAAAGGGCCAAGTGAGCTTATGCCATCACTTGGCGTCCGTCGTCTGTCGTCTTAACTATTTCAAGAATCTTCTCCTCTGAAACTACTAGGCCAAATACTTCCAAACTTTAACTGAATGTTCCTTAGGGTATCTAGTTTATAAATTGTATCCGAAGTTTTGATCTATCAACAAACATGGTCGCCATTGCTAAAAATAGAACATAGGGGTCAAATGCAGTTTTTGGCTTATAACTCAAAAACCAAAGCATTTAGAGCAAATCTGACGTGGGGTAAAATTGTTTATCTGGTCAAGATCTATCTGCCTTGAAATTTTCAGATGAATCAGACAACCCCTTGTTGGGTTGCTGCCCCTGAATTGGTAATTTTAAGGAAATTTTGCTGTTTTTGGTTATTATCTTGAATATTATTATAGATAGAGATAAACTGTAAACAGTAATAATGTTCAGCAAAGTAAGATTTACAAATAAGTCAACATGACGGAAATGGTCAGTTGACCCCTTAAGGAGTTATTGCCCTTTATAGTCAATTTTTAACCATTTTTCGTAAATCTTAGTAATCTTTTACAAAAATCTTCTCCTCTGAAACTACTGGGCAAAATACTTCTAAACTTTAACTGAATGTTCCTTAGGGTATCTAGTTTGTAAATTGTATCCAAAGTTTTGATCTATCAACAAACATGGTCGCCATTCCTAAAAATAGAACATAGGGGTCAAATGCAGTTTTTGGCTTATAACTCAAAAACCAAAGCATTTAGAGCAAATCTGACATGAGGTGACATTGTTTATCAGGTCAAGATCTATCTGCCCTGAAATTTTCAGATGAATCAGACAACCTGTTGTTGGGTTGCTGCCCCTGAATTGATAGTTTTAAGGAAATTTTGCTGTTTTTGTTTATTATCTTGAATATTATTATAGATAGAGATAATCTGTAAACAGCAATAATGTTCAGCAAAGTAAGATCTACAAATAAGTCAATTTGACCAAAATTGTCAATTGACCCCTTAAGGAGTTATTGCCCTTTAAAGCCTTTTGTACAATTTGTTTATCATGTTGACTTACTTTAAAAAAATCTTCTCCTTTGAAACTGCTGTATCAATTTCAGCCAAACTTAGGCTAAATGAGTTTCAGAGTATTTAGTATAAATTTTATATTTTATTTCCTTGTATGTCAAGAAACATAGCTCCTATGGCTAAAATAGAACATAGGAGAACATGATTATTTTTTTTGGCTTTTGAAGAAAATAGGACGATCCAAAGAACATTTAAATAAATTGAAAAGCCAAAATAATCATTGATGAGAGATTTAACCAAAAGAATTAAGGTGAGCGATTCAGGCTCTTGAGAGCCTCTTGTTAAAATTGAGAATGGAAATGGGGAATGTGTCAAAGAGACAACAACCCGACCAAATAAAAAAACAACAGCAGAAGGTCACCAACAGGTCTTCAATGTAGCGAGAAATTCCCGCCTAATTTTTGTCCCCTGCATAACACTTTGAGGGGGACATAGAAATATCAGTATGTGTGTCTCTGTCCATCTGGTCTTGTTTGCCCTTTCACAGGTGCAATTTTGCCAGATTTTCATAAAACTTGTACAGGTTAAGTTTTATGAAAATGTGGTAATAGTAATATACTATAGGTTATTATCAGCAACATGTCAGACAAGTAATATAATGGAAGACATCAACTTTTTTTTTAAACAGTTATGCCCCTTGGAAATATAAAATTTGTGCAACGTGGGGGACATTGAAACTCAGTTCTTTTATTTCTATAGTACCAATATGGCAAGTATCCAACACCAGGGCAAAATAAATTTTATCATTACCCATCTGTCATTCCTAAAATTCCTGGAGACTCAATCTTATTTAAGTGATGTATGTTTACCCCTCTTATTTATTCCTTCTTCAGAATGATTTTTGGGGTTTCTTTTAGCATGACATGGTCTCTGTCATATCCTAACACTACAGTACACATGTGTAGTTTCTTCTGCTAATCCCCTACTCAGAACCTTCAACATATATTGCCATTGTTCACCTACTTCATTTTTTCCCTTAGCAAATCAACCTTTTCATTGTTTTTCTGGAGACATATCTACTTTGTATGAGCAATTCCTCATACTTGAATTTATTGAACCTAGTTCCTTTCTATTTTGGATTTGATCAACCTTGTTTAAGGTTTTTTTTTCTTAACTTATATAATTTGTCATTCCTTTATTTTGGGTTGGGA
The DNA here is from genome assembly GCF_036588685.1 of Mytilus trossulus. NCBI lineage: Eukaryota > Metazoa > Mollusca > Bivalvia > Mytilida > Mytilidae > Mytilus > Mytilus trossulus. The sequence goes on from NC_086375.1 coordinate 9,157,852, forward strand.
TACCATTTTGTGGACCTTTTTTTACCATTATTTGCTAGTAGAAAGATTTTATTATTGAAATGAAATCCATTTTTTAAACCTTTCAACCACAAGTAATCTTTTTTCCCTCTTGTCTTTTTCATCTATAGCTGTCTTTCACAAATCATGGATACATTTTTATATTCAAATCCTAGTTACAGTAATCCTCACATTGCCTTTCATTATTTTTCAATTGTTCTGTTTCTTGACCTTTTTGAGGTTTCCATTAACATTGGATATTTTGACCCTCAGAGTATTTTGTGTTTTGTATAGTTGATACATACTTTTATATCTAAGCACAGCAAGCTTTTTTATAACATTTATACATTTTTTTGTTATTATCAAGCTTCAATTTTTATGAAGAAAAAAAAATCACCAGAAAATAGAGAATGGAAACGAGAAAAACACTTACAAGTTATAATTTGTAAATTGCTATGTAGTAAAATATTTTCTTGTCCAGTTATTGATTTGTGTGTGTATATATGCATCATGGTTTTCAGTGTCATCATAATGTATATAAGCTCTGTCCATTTTTGAATTTTTCCTCCTAGATTGAAAAAAGTAAAAGACTAATTTCGATAGCTTATATACATATTGTTAATGGAGGTAGAGGAAGGGGTTGCAATAGAGCATAAAAAGGATAAATTTTACAGGATATCAATAGGATTGTCTGACAAAACCTTATCCCCTTCAGTAGTTACTATTACACTTTACTGTACTTGACAGAGTCCATATATAGTCTCCTAAAATACTATAAAAATATATATTGTATAATCTGATTTGGGTTATAGCATATTTTTTTTTTACCGTTGTCTCGAAGTTGATGTCATTTTACTAATTATAGTTCAGATTGCTTTTTTTATTCAATAATTGATTTAGAGGGACAATTTTGTATTGATGAATGACCAAGATTATTAGATGATGAAATCAAATGATTGTTGTGAATGTGTTAATTTTCTTGATTATTGTGAATGTGTTAATTTTCTTAATTATGTTAATTTGTGATATTATTTAACGATGAAAAAAATTTCATTCTGAAACAATTGATGTGAATATGTTGATTTTCTCAATTATTTTTTAATAATATATTTTTATATTGTTATACATTGTTATTGCTTTAATAAAATATCTATATGCTGTCTGATTTATTCTGTAATTGTTGTGGGTCTCATTGGGGTCTAAGCGTGACGCAGTATTGCCTATTTTATTGTGTTGTGAAAACGGGAAATGAGATCTGGCGGAACCCGGGAAATGACAAAAAAATGAGACTTGCTTACGTACATAGTGTAAGCAGGAAACGGGAATCTGACAAAACAGTAAGCGGGATCCAAGATCGAAACCCCCCAATGAGACCCCCATTGTCCCCCAATGTTGTGCTGAAGGAGACATAGAAAAAACTTGGCACCCTTCCATCTTTTTGTTTGTCTGTCCTTATTAACCCTGTCACATGTACAAATGTGGCAAGATTTTTATGAAACTTACATAATAGATTTATATTAGCATATCTCTCAAAATCTATGAATGTCAATGCTGATAAATTATTTTTAAAAGAGTTATGCCCCTGAAAAATATTCAATCGTATGGAAATTTGCATTGTAAGCACTCTCAATTTTTGCCTTGATTATGAAGAATGATTTAACTAACATGAGAGCTAAAATAAATCAGCATTTTAATTGCTTGCACTTACAAAATTGTTGAAAATCATAGAATGGAGACTTTTCCAAATTTCTTGGGGCAGGGTGAAGTTCATTTATAATGGAATTTGATGTGTTTACCAGAATAGTGTACATATTCATATTGAATACAAGTATATAGTGCATTTAAACCTTTAATTTGTTCTACATATATACTTGTGTCACAAACAACCATTCAATACAAAACAGAATATGTTTAAACTAAAACAGAAGGTAGCAACATATAAGATAGATAGCTAACAGGGTACACACACAATTGAAACTCAAGACATATCATGTAAAATCAACAAATTACAAGGAAAAATTTAAAGCATAACTACAATATGCTTCTACCATACTGTGACTTCCTAACTTGATACAAAAAATGGAGGTCATACTAAACTCCAAAACATATAATTGAACTAAAATTAAAATCATTCAAAGACTAACAAAAGCAACAGGCTCCTGACTTAGGACAGGCGCAAAAATGTGGCGGGGGTTAAACATGTTAATTGAGATCTCAACCCTCTCCCTAGTTATACCTCTAGCCAATGTAGAAAAAAACACACTGCATTGCGTATTTTATAACTTTTTTTAATGTGAATGTTTGCTAAAATCTTATCAAGTGATTCAGGCATTACAGAACTAGAGACGCTCACCTGGTTCTACTTTTGTTTTCGAAACATGTAAACATCTATTTTTACATTGTTTCCAAAACATATTTGATTTCATTCCATTCAGTGGTTTATATACAAAAACATTGTTATGTAATTCCTTATAACAAGCTTGTTGCTTGTGGCCATCTTGGATGACAAATCAGTAACAAAGTTACAAAACTTGGTCAGTACTGGCTATTAAGCACCTAATAAGGATCATTAATACCATGTGTTGGTTTCAATCCATTCATAGGTTCTATAGAAGAAGGCATTGGTTACATATTTACACATAGTGTTCGTTGTTTAACTTTTTATAAAAAAAAAAGAAAAAAAAAGATCCTCCTGGTGGATATCTTGAACAGTAAATCGGCAAAAAATTAGCAACACTTGATCACCGGTGACCTCATAATGCCCTGTCTGGTTTCATTCCATTCAGCACTCCTGAAGAAGAGCATTTAGTGTATTTCCCATAGGGTCTTATATTACACTATAAAGTCCCCTGCTGGTGGCTATCTTGGATGATGGTTTGGCTACAAACTAACAAAACTAGGTCAGCACCTCGTTAGGAACATTCATGCCATTTTTGGGTTCATTTAATTCAATGGTTCTAAAGAAGAAAACATGTGTATGTATTTTCCATAAGTTCCTATGTGAAATTTTCTCCCCAGGCTGGTGGCCATTCTTGGATGATGGATCAGCAACAAAGTAACAACACTTGCTCAGCACACCAAAAGAATATTTCATACCATGTGTGGTATCATTTCAATCCATTCAAAGGTTCTTTGAAGAAAACATTTGTTTATATTTCCCATATGGTCCTTGGTTAAACTATGTCCCACATTGGGAGTCGTCTTGGTTGAAGGATTTGCTACAAAGTAACAACACTTGATCATCACCTCATAAGGAACATTCTTGACTTGTTTGGTTGCATTCCATATAGTAGTTCTTCACATAGGGTCTTTTGTTAAACTAAGTTCCCTGCTGGCAGCCATCTTGGATGATGTAATGGCTACAAAGTAACAGCACTTGGTCAGCACCTCATTAAGAACATTCGTGCCATGTTTAGTTTCATTCCTTTCAGTGGTTCTACAAATAATACATATACAAATACAAATATTTTATTGGCACAAACACAATTACAATAATTGGCAAAGGCCCATATTACAGTGCATAACAGAAAACATTTGTATGTATGTCCGATAGGTTACTATGTTAAACTAAGTCTACACTGGAGGCCATCTTGGATGATTGCCCGCCTACAAAGATACAACACTTGGTCAGCACCCCTAAAGAAACATTCATGCAGTGTTTTATTCCATTAAGTGGTTCTCTAAAAGAAGACATTTGTATGTATATCCTATAGGGTTTAAGTCCCTGCTGGAGGCAATCTTTGTTGATAGATCAGCTACAGTGTACCAACACTAGGTCAGCACATCACAAGGACTATTCCCGCAATTTCACGCAATGTTTGGTTTCATTCCATTCAGAGGTTCTCCAAAAAAAGTTCAAAATGTTATGAGTTACCGACTACGGACGATGGATAAATGCTGAGAAAAGCTCATTTGGACTCTTAAGGCTAGATGAGCAAAATTAGTATAATATGAATTTCCATTCGCTTCACCCTCTCATTAGGTCTTAACAATTTCTCGTCTGTTTCATTTATTTTTTTTTACAGTTCTGTGTTATCTCAATCGAATTCTTTTACATTTGTCATTCTATACCTTTTATAGCTGACTAAGGTGTATTGGTTGTTCATTGTTGAAGGCTCTAAATTGACCTACAGTTGTTAATTTCTATGTTCCAATTCTATATCAATTCCTTCAATTTGGTCTCTAGTGGAGAGTTGGCTCATTGGCAAGCATTCTACATCGATCGATAGTTGCTACTAAACTAGCTCTTGAGTATTGTCGGGCCAGAGGGAAAATCATGGCTTTTACATGGAAGGACTTGACACTCCAAGTAGTTTTTTTTAAAACTATTAATAATGCTTTCGGTGTCTCGCAGATATTTAATTTCCTATAACTCTCGATCAACAGTTCATATAATATATAGTTCATATTGAAAAGTTTATGTAAATATTATTGTCTGGAAGATAAATGATCACGGATTAAACAGATGTACTGCAATGTTTTTAAAATAAAGGCTAATTGAAAAAAATCGGTATAAATGAAAATAAATACTAGTATGCATGTGCACTTTTTGTTAATGCTTTAGTTATCTATTATAACGTTATTTCAGGGTTACTTTAACACTAACCCAAGACTGATTTTTGATGTGAGACAGTGGAATGCTATTTTTTTGGCAGCGGCGCTAAATTTTTGTATAAAGCTTTATATAAAAGAAAATAGAGGACCTGGGTCTCCAGAAGCAAATTATTAGGGAGGGGCCAGTCCCCTTTTTGTGGGAAGAAATTACTTGATTCGCCATTGGTTTCTCATATGTCACATGTACATATGCCTTACGTTACGAAGTTTCTGTCTGACTGTCATATGTTCATTGTCCTTGACCTCGTTTTCTTTGTTCAGCGACTATATGCTTAATTGAAACTGTATACAGCTTTTTGTCATGCGGATATTCTTAATTATTGTGACTAATGACATGACTATATACTTAGTAAATGGAAACCTTGCAAGATTTATAAATCGGTCAGACAGGGTTCACCATACCTTGACCTCATTTCACCTATCAGTGATCAAAGTTAACTGTTCATGTTCAAGTCCGTATCTCAGATGTATACTATGAATAATATGTCAACTGTATTTCGTTAGGCAGGTTTCGAGTAATATGCTAGCTATTGCTGTTATATTATCAAGCTAATCATCCCTTATCATGCAGGTAGTGTGTCTATCTTCTTTGACACTGAATCTTTCGAATAAAATTGATAATGGAAATGGGGAATATGCAACGAGACAACAAACCGACCATGCATAGAGCAGACAACAGCCGAATGTCACTATAATTGGCCTTCAATGCAACGAGAATCTCCGGCATCCGGAGCGTCCTTCGGCCGGCCTCTAAACAAATATGTAGATAAGTTCAGTGGTGATGGACGTCATACCAAACTCAAAATTATACTCAAGAAACGAAAATAAATCATGGAAGACTAACAAAGGGCAGAGGCTTCTTATATATACTTTGGACATGCAAGCGAAAAATGCGGCAGGGTTAAACATTTTTATGATCTCAACCCTCACCCCATACCTCTAGTCAACGAAGAAAAACAAACGCAAATTGTACGCACAGCAACACTCGGTTTAAGAGTAGCCTGGTGAATAAGAAACAATAATGTTTCGATAACTGATTGATTAACTGGTGTTTGCACCACTTTCAGCACGATTGGCAGTGTGTGCTATTTCGTAGCGATCACTGAGGTTTTATTGATGTAGAAAGCTGGAGAGAACCACCAACCTTCGGTAGGAAAACTAACTTAGCAATGTTAGTCAATTAAGATTTGAGTCGAGTGCAACTGCCACGTGGGAAATTTGAAGTAACAAACCTCTGGCTATGGGTTGTAACTTGCCAAGCTAGTAATATATATAAAAGACAACTTGGAAAATGAGGCACCTCACCCTAAATCGAAGTGTAATAGTTGATTTAATCAATTCTTGTCTTGTTTTAATCTTTAACTTATTTATGTTATTGAAAACTTCTATTTAAGTTACGTTTGAATAACTTACTTTTTTTTGTATTAAATCAGGAGATAAATTCATACCTTAAATTCAATTTGTTTAAACCAGGAACTTTCCATACTAAGAAAGTCCCTTCTTAAACTTAACTTACCAATTTATAAACTCGATGAATAAAATACAATGATGTTTCAATAATAATTCATTCCAAACAGTAGTCTTTATTGAGGTGTGGTGTGTGATATAGGATTTCACTTTCAAACCCATCATTGTGTGTGGATCAACAGTTTATTTTTAAAAAGTCAGTTTATATCAGCCCTCCCCCTATTTTCCCATAAAAGTCGTTGCTTTCTACTTTCTTTTAAATTTCAATTATTCAGACTAAAAAAAGTTGTCATGTCCACAAATACCTTTGGTGCTGAGGTAGCAATACACAGTTAGGAAAAAAACTTAAAATTGACACTCATAATTTTTAAACACCCCCTTTCCCCTCCTGTCTAACAAAGAAGGCTTTATATGTGTGTTTTGCATGTATATACTTGTAGAAAGAGAATCTTCCATAGATTTGATTTCTAATGGTCATAAGGGTGAAATATAATCCCTTTTGGGTGTAACCATGGCAACAATCTGCATTTCTTAGATACAAAATATAGCAAAAAAGGGGGTGAACATGTCACAAAAGTCTCCAAAATTTGGTCTAAAGGAAAATTTCAATGAATTACAGTGATACCTTTCCTGAATCCATAGGTTTATATCTATCAAGTGGTCCAAAAAAAATCATATGTCTTCCTGCTCGTTTTTCCATAAAATTGAATTGAAAAGATCGAGCGCAAAATCTTTGTTGATAAACACTACAATAATTTATGGACCTATGAACGGTACGGATAGGAAAATACGGACTGTCAATCATTGAAATGGCCTATAAAACATGTTAAAATCAATCTAAATGTTCATATAAACCCACTAAGAAGGCTATATTATTCTTCAATTACCTAAAAATCAATTTTATTGTACAAAAACTTTCATATTTAAAAAATTCACAGGGGCCATAATGCGAAACTAAACTTCTAACTGTGTATTGCTACCTGAGGAAGAACTATTTTGTTCACCTTTGAATGAAATTTCACGGTCAATTTTGGAAAATTCAGTTATCAAAAATTAGAGTAAAAAATAACTTTTTAATATCGGTCATTTATTCTTTTAAATTGACAAATATGTTATTCAGTTATATAACAGCAATTGATTAATTGATTAATTTTTAATTCTTTCGTTGCACGATTGTAGTAGATTTACATCATTTTTACAAAAGTAACACGAGCACTGCTTTGAATTTTCGCGGGGTGTAAACACATTTTCTCTTCCCGTCATACTCAAAATGTGACGTCACGAAGCAAAACAATCTTAGGAATAGAAAGGAACTGGGTGCTCTAATTCTTAGTAAATTTATGGTATTATTGACAGTCTATATGGTTCTGCGAGGAACAGATAGGTTAAAAGACAATACTGGCATCCTCGTCAGACTCTGAAAACGGTGGATTTTCGCCCCCACCGCGTAAAAAACAGCGAATTGCTGAGAATATGCAGTCGAACGGCTGTCCACAACACAATGGAACAAGTGGGGAACCTGCATCGACATCTCAACAAAACGGAGCTTGTCTGACAGTATCAAACGGACAACATAACGACAATCCTTCTCAAACAAAACCCATGTCTCAAACTGACCAAGACATTGTTAGATTAATTGCTCAACATCTGAGAGGACTTGGATTGGAGTAAGGACTTATTTTGTTGTCAATGTTTTGATTATTCAACAAATGATAAATAAAAATAACTTTAGATTCAAAGTCATGGAATAATCACAGAAATATGAGAAAGGACATTTAATTACATGATAAGTAATTTGTGTGTGTATATTTTTATCAATGATGAAAGTAAATTTGCATATATAAAGCCAACTGGTAATTTATTATACCAAAAGGGGTTCTTTTGGGGGTCATATTTTAGGTCATATTTATTGCTGCATTATAAAAAGGTAGAAATCATTAATGTGTATTTAAAAGAAGGTAAGCATAAATTCTATTGTGTGCATAACTTAAAAGCAAAAGATATGTTTATGTTTTGCTTAAAATTACTTTAATCTGTTTATGAACCCCAAACATTTTTGTGTGTATCTGTAAGATATGGCAATTTCTATACACCCTATCGCTTTTTGTCTGCTATTTTATCTCACAGGTTCCCGTAAAATTTTGACGTCATAAAACAAATTATCTGACGCCACAATCAAAAAGTGATTGTTGTATGCATCAAAAGTTTAAGCGGCCGGGATTAGAGAAGAGTACAGCTCCAGTCATGCTTCAGTCGTCCCTAAATAATCAACTTAATTTTTCCTCTGAAAGGGTCTTAATAGGGGCCTGGACACCTGCCCCCCTTAATTCCCAATATTATAAATAAGCCTGCATAGCAACAAGTTCAAATAAATTTTCTGTCCATTAAAAATCCTGATACTTTCCCCATTAAAAACCATATGCCTGTCCTCCAACAACATGAAGGCAGTACTTGTGGAGAGTTGTCTCATTGGCAATCATATTACATCTTCTTTTTTTATAAATACAATGTAGGAATAACAGGATGTGAAATGGGGTTTATGTTTACACTCAAGGAAAAGATCTAGTTCTGTTAAATGTCAATTCAATTTTTGTTTCTGGGTCCTCTTTCTAAAAGTGAATTTTAGACATGGATCGGTTTCAGATTAAGGCATGCACTTAATGAACTTTTGATCGACTTCTTGTGACTATTAAGGGTTTCTCAGAACAAGAATTTTCCTGATTACTGTCACCATTTCTTCAAGATTTGACCAATTGATAAGGATGTGCCTACATTTTGTACCTTTTGCCTTTTTGGTATGCATGTACATGTACGTATTAAAAACAAATGAAAAAGTGACTTCAGAACTGCAGGCATTTTTTTTTTTTAGCTCAGTAGAAAATTGTCAATCTAAAATCCTGAGCAAAAAAACAGCCGATCCCAAAGTCCTAATAAAGGTCCTATCCCCCCTCATGTTTTGTACTGTGTTATAATGTATTATATATATGTACAAAAAAGTTATAAATGAAAGTGACTGGTAGCTTTACTATTATTGATTGATGTTATAAACTCCATTTTAGCCAAACAGCTGAACAATTGATAAAAGAATCGGGATGTATGTTAGAACATCCAGCTGCTGCAAGACTTCGGTCCCATGTCATGGATGGTGAATGGGTTAAGGTTTGTACAACTGTAAACATTATGTCATTTATTGTCCTTCCCTACACCTATATGAACTGATGTATATCACCTAATATTACCTTTTCACTGGAAAAAACTGGTCAATTATACGCGCCTTTATGATGTCATTTACCAGATAGAGGGGGTCGCCTGATCTTCATTGTGCAGGATAAACTAGAAATAATGGTTGTTCTGTAGGTACATTTACTAAATGACAATTCCCTAATGACAGTAGTGCTGATTTTCAATTTTGATAGTTCAATTTGCCGAATAATTTGTACAATATAGAATTATAGTTTTCCAACCACTCGCTCAACATTGGAATGGATGCCCCTAAATGCACTAATGACGTTCACTAAAACCAGAGTTTTTGACTGAAATGCATCAAACTCAAAAGTTGTCTATTCAGTTCCTCCATAATTCTCATAACACAGCTTTCCAACAAGAGCAGGCATTATCAGCAACGTCACAAAAAGTCTGTAGAGAAGTTATCAGAGACATTATAATGTGGATGAGAGGTTATCAAGCTTGCTTTTGTCAAGAGTAAAACATGTCTTGTGGCGTTGTAATTGAACGATAATATGAACAGATAATCAGGTTTTCTTTTTATAGATATGGTGAAATATCACTTGTTCACTCTTCAAAAAGGTTTACATCGTGGCGTGAGGCTGATAGTTTACAATATCCATGTGCAGATTACCTGATAATCTAAACATATTGTGCCAGACGAGTTAAAAAGGAGAGCTGTGGTGTAGTGGTTAGTGCATCGGACTACTGACACAAAGGTTCCTGGTTCGGTTCCTAGGATGAAAATTGCAGGGACTGATTTTCAGCTCTCTCTTGACACCATTTGGGAGTAAGGTCTTTAGGAAACGATGATAGTCCATCGGAAGGGGATGATAAAAGGCTGACCCGTGTTAAGAGAGAGCCATATCTCTTGCACATTCAAGACACCCTTGTAGATTTCGAAAAAGAGTAGGCTAATGCCGCTTCAAGGCAGCACTCGCACCCGCCAAAGTGGAAAGGGATTAATATAAGTTGCAAAACTTGTTTCCCAATCCACTATAATAGATATGTTTAAACTAATAGTGCAATTTGAAAGGCTGCATGAATGACCGCATTCTGATACATTTTGAATAGTAATTTTCATGACACTATATAGCTATAACACACGTAATAAATAAATAATCATACTAAGTTTAACATCATTGGTTACTATAAAAATTAAATTAAATTCTTTGATCATTTACTTATATCAGAATGTAAAAAAAATCATAAATGATGTCATGGATGTTGTGTGATGAATGATGCATTAAAATTGTTTTAATATTTCAGGCTGAATCTGACCTGGAGGACTTGAAATCTCTGATAGAATCTTCACATGGACTTATTGTAAGTATGCAACTTGAGTCACTTGAGTATAAGAATAAGGTGATGTGATATGATTGAAAATGAGACGACTTTCCATCGAGACTACATGGATGTAAGTAACTAAAAGCTTTGATAAGCACACATTTTTATGTGGTACATGTATTTCTGTACTTTGTCCTTTTTCCCATTTATAGTTCATATTGCATTCCTTTAACATTGTTTAAGGTAATGAGAAGATAATATTTATTTGAATTCTATGCTTTCCACATAAATGGAATTACTAAAAATCTGTGAACCTAAAATCACATGCATCATCATCATTTATAAAAAACTCAAGGGAAACACATTATTAATGTTACAGAATTTCTACACTGTCAAGGACTCCACATGCAGCATGTTCGATAAAACTTGACTGCTGAAATAGTGTGGTTTCAGTATAACATTCTGTTGTAAGACAAGACAGATTTATTGTTTCAAAGTAACAAACACTTGTTCTTTTCTTCTGCAGCTGTACTCGTTTAAAAGTTACATATTTGAATGAACACATGCAATTTCTTTATTTATAGAAAATGAAGTTCATGATACTTGAACAAAAGTATTTGGAGCTTCTAGAAGATGGTCGCGAGATGGAGGCTCTACATTGTCTCAGACATGAACTGACCCCCATGAAATACAACACAGAAAGAGTTCATGAACTTAGCTCGTAAGTTATTGTCTTAGACCTAGCCTTGAAGGCATAAAACTTTGCTCAGTGCTCGGAGCACAAAAATCATGCTCAAAACATGAAATCCAGCAATTAGATTGGTTGATTTTTTGACTCTGAGTACAAAAATCATGCTCGAAAGTTTTATGACCGTAAGGCCTGATCTGAAAGTAATTATCCTAGACATGATTTAATTTGTAAATAAAAAATAAAAGAATTGTGTATACATCTGTGAGGCAGTTACATGTACCCAACAACACATGAACAATTAAAAAAACCCAGAAAAGATAGTCAGTCTTAAACTTTAGATAGATGTCTTTACCAAAATTACTAATGTTTTTTATGCAATGATTTGTAAGTCATAGTTAATATTTAGGCAACATGGATTTGAAAGTATTGCACCTTTGTACGATCTGAATGGTAATTAACATATATAGATATAGGAAGATGTGGTGTGAGTGCCAATGAGACAACTCTCCATCCAAATAACAATTTAAAAATTAAACCATTATAGGTTAAAGTACGGCCTTCAACACGGAGCCTTGGCTCACACCGAACAACAAGCTATAAAGGGCCCCAAAATTACTAGTGTAAAACCATTCAAACGGGAAAACCAACGGTCTAATCTATATAAACAAAAATGTACAATTTTTATGAGACAGCAAACTTACAGTCAGGGTTCTCACTAAGGCGAGTCCATGAGTCCTGGACTCATCAAAGTCTATCTGGACTCACCATGTTTAAAGCTGGCGAGTCCACAGATGCATCAGTATTAAAACATTTTGTACAAGCTAAACACAAGTACCGGTAAACACAAATATCATCATTTTATAGCAAAAGTTTAAAAGTTATCTAAATTTAATGTCATTTCATAGCTCTGTTAGGAAATGGAAATTTAAATTTATATTATATTGCAATAAAATATTTTCTTCTTGCTGTTGGACTATTCATGGTTAAAAATGACAAGTCCCTGGACTCCCCTTCAAAAATCTTTAGCAAAAACCCTGCAGTAACAGCACAATATACAATAAAGTTTTATTTTAGTTTGCTTTGAGTTTCTGAAATTCCTGATGGAATTTAGTGCCCTCAATGAATACACTATATCCTTTCTTCTCTATTACTTTCAATTTATAGAAGATAGCCTTAGATAGGTACATTTTATTATTTTAAATTCCTGAAATCTTTTGACAGATATATGATGTGTTGTAATGCTGAAGATTTACGTAAGACTGCTAATTGGACTGGTAAAGGAGTCGATTCTAGATCTTTATTGATAGAAAGGTTACAATGTAAGTATAAATATTCTACACTGTAAGTACAATGCATACATGTTACATAACTTTCTTAGATTCATCTTATAATGTTTTTGAATGATATGTATCAATTGCAATCTTTTAATTTTGATCTTTGTTTTGCTGTTTTGGTAAAGATGCATACCTAGCAATGCAAACCAATTCTCAAAATAGTAACTAATGCTGTTAAACTTTCCAAAATTCTCTTGGAAGGCAATTAATGACTCCTTTGTCTTAAAGTGTTACAATGCCAACAAAATTGTTTTCTTCTTTTGCAATCCCTCAACTTTGCAGTTCAATTTTAATATTAAATATTCCATTCAAATTGATTCCTTTATAAAAAAAAAGATTGCTACCCTCAGTTTGTGTATTTATTTACTCTATCTAATATATTAAGGCAAAAAAAACTTCATTCCATGTAGTACTGACCAAATTGTTTGCTGGAGTTTATCCATAATCCAATTATTCAATTTTACTCTAAATTTCATTTGAAAGTTTGATTTAAACCAAACACACTTAAAGTTTTACCAATGTAATCTTAACACATATGAAAGTATTCTAGCTTACAAAGATTACACAAATTCAAATATACAAACATACTTTTTAATTTTCTTTTAGCCTTCTTACCACCCACAGTTATGTTACCTCCTAGACGTTTGCTGACATTACTTAACCAGGCGGTAGAACTACAGAAAGATAAATGTCCATATCACAATACCAAGATTGATAACAATCTGGACGCTGTATCATTGCTCATTGACCATGTTTGTAGCAGGTAATTGTCTGTAATTATAGATTATCGTTGATTATCTCAACAAGATTGATTTTCTCGCTTGAGCTGGTGCAGCGAAAGTGAGAAAAGCAATCGAGTTGTGAAGACCAATGATAATCTGTTTATCGCTATTTTACATATGACGACGTTGTCAATTTCGTAAGCAACACCATGTGGTCCCTTAGTTTCTAGTGATAATTTTATCCATCTCAAACGAGAAGCATGATATGAAAATTATCACAAAAAAAGATCAAATGAAAAATGCACAAAATAGCGATAATAGAAGATTCTCTTGAAATAAGGCTTCATAACATAAACTTTAGTCTAAAATTGGTTGGAAGTATTCAGAATTTTTTATGAAGACTTACTATCTCAAAAGTTGTCTCAGACAAAATGTTCTTATTTTAAAGGGCATCAGTCAAGAAGGTCTTAAAATAGGTATATACTATTTACCGGTAAATGAGAGAATTGAAAAATAACTTTGATTTTTTTAACATTTTTTTTATTCATAGACATAGACTTTGTTGTCCTTTTTTTTTTTATCTAGATACTAAGTCATATTACAGAAATGCTTCTTCTTTTTGTTTAATCTGCATTTTTCAAAGTAAACTGTATGTAATGTTTTAATTTACATTTGGTGATGTTTTTTATTTGCTTTATACAGAGAACAGTTTCCGTCCACCACAATACAGATATTAACTGACCACTGTGATGAAGTTTGGTTCTGTCGTTTCTCACCAGATGGCACCAAATTAGCCACAGGATCAAAAGACGGTTCCTTGATCATCTGGGAAATAGACATGGTAAAAAATACATTTATGATTAGCATGTAGTATAAACATGAAATTATACGAGTTTCAGGGTTCTAAAAAAAGTTGAGCCAAGTGAACAATATTTACTCTATAAATGTAAACTCACTCTATCAAAAACAAAAAAACACCTAATTTTATTAAACTTACATTATATTGAACCCGAAGCCCCATAGAAAGCTGCAAAAACAAACTGGTAGAAAAAATCAAACCAAATATACAAGTATTTACGGTAAATAGATGTATGTAGCTTTACAATGCTGAGCTTCAGGCAAGTTCAGTTAAATGCCGCCAAGTTTATCTATCTACCATGATCTTAGTTTATATTTGAAATTGCATGACCTTTCACATGAGCTCATTAAAGGACCATACTGTTTATTTCGAGGCAAGAGGTAAAATATTTTCTCCTAATGTAAAAAAACAAAACAAAAACAGAATATAGAACTCAACTGGATTTGAAATAGAAAAATATAGGGAACTTTAATCTGCGCTTTTGGAGTTGAGCTGGTATAAATCTACTTCATTATTCTGTAGAAAAAAAACACAATGCGTTGATAGCATGAATGTTGCAGCTAAAAGCTTTTCTACTATGCATGATATTTCTTATAGTAAGATAAACCCAATGAATTACAGATTTTAAACCTTTTTTTTAGGTCACATATGAACTTAAACACAGACGATCATTTGAGAATCATGCTTATGGTGTTTCATTCATTGCCTGGAGTCCAGATAGTACACATATATTGGCATGTGGCCCTGATGACTGCTCAGATCTATGGATGTGGAATATAGAGGTACTGAAAATTCAGAAATTTTTTACAATATAAAAAAGAAGATAAGGTATGATTGCCAATGAGACAACTTTCCACAAAAGACCAAAATGACACAAACATTTATTATTTAGATTGTGGAATAAAAGATACAAATGAGAAATTAATTACTGGGATTTTGTGAAATGCTGCATACAGATAATGAGAGCAAAATTTTTTAAAATGCCATTTTTGTCGAGCCTGCAACTTTTGTTGCAGAAAGCTCGACATAGGGATAGTGATCCGGCGGCGGCTATGGCGGCGGCAGCGGCGGTGGTGTTAGCTCACTTCTTAAAAGCTTTATATTTAAGAAGGTAGAAGACCTGGATGCTTCATACTTTGTATATAGATGCCTCATGTTACGAACTTTCTGTCAGTCACATGTCAAATGTCCTTGACCTCATTTTCATGGTTCAGTGACTACTTGAAAAAAAAGTTAAGATTTTTGCAATGTTAAATTCTCTCTTATTATAAGTAATTGGATAACTATATTTGGTATGTGCGTACCTTGCAAGGTTCTCATGTCTGTCAGACAGTTTTCACTTGACCTCGACCTCATTTCATGGATCAGTGAACAAGGTTAAGTTTTGGTGGTCAAGTCCATATCTCAGATACTATAAGCAATAGGTCTAGTATATTCGGTGTATGGAAGGACTGTAAGGTGTACATGTCCAACTGGCAGTTGTCATCTGACCTTGACCTCATTTTCATGGTTCAGTGGTTATAGTTAAGTTTTTGTGTTTTGGTCTGTTTTTCTTATACTATATGCAATAGGTCTATTATAATTGGTGTATGGAAGGACTGTAAGGTGTACATGTCCAACTGGCAGGTGTCATCTGACCTTGACCTCATTTTCATGGTTCAGTGGTTATAGTTAAGTTTTTGTGTTTTGGTCTGTTTTTCTTATACTATATGCAATATGTCTACTATAATTGGTGTATGGAATGATTGTAAGGTGTACATGTCTAGCTGACAGGTGTCATCTGACATTGACCTTATTTTTTATGGTTCAGTGGTCAAAGTTAAGTTTTTTAGTTTTGGTCTATTTTTCTAATACTTTATGCATTAGGTCAACTATATTTGGTGTATGGACATATTTTATGATCTTTATGTTGGTTATGCTGGTTTTATTTGACTTTGACCTCATTTTCACGGTCCATTGCTAAGTTTTAAGTGTTTGTGTGTTTTGGTCTGTTTTTCTTTATTTATAAGCAATAAGTCAACTATATTTGTTGTATTGAAGAATTGTTAGCTGTACATGTCTGCCTGGCATTGTTCATCTGACCTTGACCTCATTTTCATGGTTGATTGATCAATGTTTCCTTTTCTTGGTTAATGTTAAGTTTATGTGACAGTTGTAATAAAGCTTTATATTTAGGTCCATCAAGACAGTATCAAGGATTAGTAAAGAAGGCGAGACATTTCAGTGTGTGCACTCTTGTGATTTTTTAAACCTATTGAAACATATGAGACAGGCCAAGAATGGGTTAAGACTCTTTTAGTCTGGTCAAGATAAAGTTCGAGTATAAATCCAGACTGTTTTTAGTATGGTTCAGACTAAAGTCAAGTACTATCTGGTAAAAATAAACTAACTCAGAATGAACCTGTAAAATTCAGTATAGTTGAGTACAAATACTGCCCTTTCAGACTTTTACTGATATGTAGTGGTAGTTTTTTGTTATAAGGGATTTTTTTTAAAGAACAAGAAAAAAAAATGAATTGATGTTCTTTATACTTTTATTACATATGAGCTTTTTCAGATAGAAATCAACCTTATGCAGGTGCACTTATACATATGTTCAAATTTCATTGAAATTGGAATAATCCTTTACGAAAGAAAAGTCTGGTCCTATTTATGTAGGGTTCTAATAATAATCCAATTACATTTCAGACTGGGACTTTACGATTTAAAATGAGTCAGTCTCAGGAAGATAGTTTAACTACTGCAGCTTGGCATGCCGATGGGAAAAAGTTTGTCACTGGTGGAATTAGAGGACAGTTTTATCAATGTGTAAGATTAATATCAAACTGCTATCAAAACATTATGAAATATGAAAGCCTTTGTTTGAATAGGGAATTTGTTTTATGGAGAGTAGAATTTGATAGTGGGATGTGGCCTTGATGACTGATTTCTTGTTATTTATTTAATGATTCAATTGGAAATACTATTGATTATGAGAAGGGGATGCACATTACCTTGCCTGGTGTTAATTATGTAAATTTGTTTATGCAGTAATTTGAAGGAACCATTATTGATTCGTTGAAGGTGCACAAGTAGGGCTTTCCAGATATGCGAACTGTAAATTCAGAAATTTCACATGTATTTATTGTTGTGATGGTTGAAAGAAAGGACTGAAATTCAGTACTTATTGAGAGAAAAATGCTGTAAACAATAATGCCATCAAAATTTTAAAATGCAAATTTTACTTGTGTTAAAACCTGAACTTCACAATTATTGCAATATATGAATTTACCGTACTGTATTTATTCAGGGAAAAAGATGGCTCTTAATCCTTCAAGAGTATGATAGAATATTTTTCCTGTTTATATATTTCAGGATTTAGATGGAAACATTATGGATTCCTGGGAGGGTGTACGTGTACAAAGTATGGCGTTCCAGGTAGATGGGAAATACGTATTAGCTGCTGATACCCACCATAGAATAAGGGGATATAACTTTGATGAGTTAACAGACTTTAATATGTAAGCAGTTGTTCTAATTATTTGTATACATCCCTATTTAACTATTTTTCAATGTTATATATAATGGTGAAACTGGGACCACAGTATGGAATAAACAAAAGCTGTGGAAATAGCAGAGAATCATACGAACAGATTTCATATAACGTTTTAGAAAAAGAGTGAAACTACATTTTTGATAAAACAGTAAACAAAACATTTAAAATAGAACAATAAACCAACTTTCTTTCATGACCATTTATTTACAAATACTAAAGAGTGGATTCATTTAGACCATTGACCAATTCACAACTACTACTAAGCTTACTTTATCACCAAGGATTTTATTTCTAAAGATAGTGATCTTAACTTTGCACAACATGGAGTGCAACTTCTCATTTCGTTACTCTTCTTTTTTCATATGATATGATATTTTTTCATTTAAAAAAGGTAAACTTAGTTTTTTGTTGAGCCTGCGACTTTAGTTGCAGAAAGCTGAACATAGGGATAGTAATCCGACGGCGGCGGTGTTAGCTAACTATAATATAGTTAAGTTTTTATGTTTTGGTCTGTTTTGCTTATACTGTATGCAATTGGTCTACTATATTTGGTGTATAAAATGATTGTAAGGTGTACATGTCTAGCTGGTAGGTGTCATCTGACCTTGACCTCATTTTCATGGTTCAGTGGTCAAAGTTAAGTTTTTGAGTTTTGGACTACTTTTCTAATACGATAATCAATAGGCCAACTATATTTTGTGTATGATTTTATTTGACCTTGTTCTCATTCTCACAGTTCATTGCTCAGTGTTAAGTTTTTGTGTTTTGGTTTGTTTTTCTTAAACTATGAGCTATATTTGTTGTATGGAAGAATTGTTAGCTGTACATGTCTGCCTGGCATAGTTTTAAAATCATGTTTATCTGACCTTGACATCATTTTCATGGTTTATTGAATTGATCAATGTTTGGTTTTCTTGGTTAATGTTAAGTTTATGTGACAGTTGTAATAAAGCTTTACATTTAGGACTATCAACATAAAATCAATGATTATTAAAGAAGGCAAGACATTTCAGTGTGTGCACTCTTGTTTTTAAATTTCAGAATTCAAGAAGATCAGCCAATCATGTCTTTCACATTAAATGAACCAGGACGACTAGCTCTGCTAAATGTAGCAACCCAGGTATGCTATAACTCTACATGGAAAATTGAAAATTTGGAAACAAACTGTAAAGTGCTTTTGTAAAATGTGATGCCAGGAAAATTAATGCACTTAATATTTTACTGAAAATAAAACGATATGAAAAGGTGTCTTTAGATTATAGAAAGGGTGTATGAATATAGTTAATTATTCTGTGTGCCATACATTTAATGTATCATAAGTCAGAATTGTGCATTTAAAAGTTGCAAAGTTTGACATAGCATTTGATTTTATAAGTTTATCATTATGATTTTCGTTCATTTATATATATGTTTTACCACCGTTGAATTGAATAAATATTTTCAAATTCTAACTCTGAATAAACATTTCATTTTGATTTATAATCGGTTTATTTTTTCCTTTCTTTTTTTTTCTAAAATCTGAAGAAAAGAATTTGTTTCCTTTCATTGTATTGATACATAAAATTTCAGTTGCTATTTAAGTTTAAATGATCTTTTATATTTGAATGTAAATATCTTTTAAGCTTTTCAGAGTAGAGGTAAAGATTTTATATTTTCAAGTGTTTCTTGCATGACTATAATTTTTTGGATTTGAAAAAGAGAAAAGAAATGTTACAATTTTACCAATTCTTACTCAAGTTTCAACTTTGATAGATTGAATATTATTGAGTTTTACAATTTTTAGATGTATTCTATATGAAAACTTCTAATTGTGTTAAGAAAATTCTCTCATTGAAAGTGGCAAGAATTGTAAGGATCTTAACAATATTTTGGATACAGAACAGTAATCAAATATATATAAACAAAAAAGCATATGATTTGTATATTAACACATGTAATATGAGATAAAGTTAATTAGAAATAATAAATAATATTTTTCTTAGTATTACCAGTAACTTCATATTACAAATCAAGTGCTATATATGATGTTGTTTTGGGCTGTTCCATTTCAACATACATTGAAGGCACTTTAAAATGGGATAACCATCTGTATAGGCAATTTAACAGAATTAGAATTTATCTTACATTTTCACTGTACAACAAAAACACCCATATAATATTGTAATTTTAAAGAGCCTTTCCTTAGAATTGTATATGTTTTTACGGAACAGTCCTTATGCATTTTTAGCTTAATTAACACCTTTTTTCTAAATAAACTTAGATAACAACATATATATGACTTTGATGAGCAGTTTGTGATGTTAAATATTGTAATGTCATTTTAGGGTGTTCATTTATGGGATATTAAAGATAAACTTTTATTAAGAAAATTCCAAGGAGTAACACAAGGATTTTATACAATACATTCCTGCTTTGGAGGATTAAACCAAGATTTTGTAGCTAGTGGAAGTGAAGGTAAGTTGGTTAATTTGATTGAAAAATAACTCATGATTTTCAACAGGACAGACCCAAATCAATATTTGCCTCTTTAAACAGTGGCGTTAAGGGGGTGGTGAGGTATCTGCATGGAAGAACTCAAATTAAAATTGCCATTTCATGATGAACAAACAATCAAAAATGTCTAGCACGTTTATCTTTTTACCGATTTCACAAAACACAGTGAATAACAGACTTTTTTCACGGCTGCAAGTGAAATAAAAATAGCAAATCACGTTGCACGAAAATTACCCTTTACCACCGTCTTTAAAGAAAATCATATAATTGGCAACAACTACCAATTTAATAATGTACTTTTTGTCCAGGTGATATCAATAAAAAATCATCACTCCAGAATCAGAGTTAAAAATAGGCAAATGTTCTAATTAAAAACAACTTTAGATGTGTTTTTACTTCTTTATATAAGTTTTATAAAGATTACAATTAAAAATGTGTAAGAAATTCAAATGTAGAATTTCAGAAAAGTTCTTTATATATGTATACAATTGTTAGGTTTTGAGGTGTTAGTACTTCTCGTTGTGTTGAATTAGGACTCTCAATAAAATACAAGCAAGTGTATGGTTCAATATTCATTCAAACAAGCATAGAATCATAAGTTAGAAATACATAGAAACGTGACGTCACATTGTTAGTGGCAACGGCACACATATGAATGCATAACATTCACGCAATCCTCGATAACAATATTTGGTCAGTGTCACAAAATTTTTAATTGTATGAGACTTTGTTACTAGAAACAAATATACGAATTACAAAGCTCTACATTTGGTTTAAATACATAACTTTGGATCGCCCTGAACATGCATGAAATATTTGCCACTGGATGTTCAGCAACCAGCTATCAAATTGGTATTGTATAGCAATTAAAATTGGTTACAATAATGTCAGTTTAAGATTTAAAACAAAAATATAACTTATTTTCTATCTCTATTGAATAAACCTACAATTGTGTTTTTCAGATCATAAAGTTTACATTTGGCATTTAAGACGTGAGATGCCTATATCTGCATTAGAAGGACATTCACGAACTGTTAATTGTGTTCATTGGAATTCTAAACTTCCAGGAATGTTAGCCAGTGCTTCAGATGATGGAACTGTAAGGATATGGGGACCCATGGATAAACTTAAAACCAGTGAGTAGTAATGGGTTGCATAGTAGTGCCAATTTCTTCAAAAACTATTCACCAACATATTAGTTCTTGTTACTACTAATTGATTTTGAATAAAAATATGCAAAGGCTTGCTCTTAGGTGTGAGCCAAGGCTCTGTGTTGAAGGCTGTACTTAGACCAAAATTGTGAACTTTTTATACATTGTGACTAGGATGGAGAGTTGTCTCATTGACACTCATACCACATCTTCTATTTTATAAAGGAATTCATGTAGAGTACATTGAACATGTCACTTTATCCATTGAATCTTACTAGGTGAATACACAAAATCTTCCAGATTGTAACTTAAAACAAACCCTGACCTCCATTCCCTTAATTTTTAAGAAGGAAACTCATAGACACACATTTTTCTGTTTTGTATAATGATACTAAAATAACAAAATGAAGAATGAAGGAGGAGTTTCTTTTAGACTTTTTACAAGTACCACTTGTTTTTAACGATTTTGACTAGCTATGAGGGTCTTGCATGGTAAACCTCCAAATGATGACTGGCTAAGAGCTCCACTTTTTCTAAATCCTAGAAGCCGACATGTATACTTATATGATATGTCATCATGTTTATTTATACTTTACAGGTAATGGCTGTGAAGAATCAGGCAGAAGTACACCTGTATAACAGTACATCATCTGTAGTTTTAGCAGCAAATTACCTCTGTGATCTCATTGGCCATAACTCATTTAGGAACAACAACAAATCGACTGTGTCATTGAACATCTACACCAGAAACAACTAATCAATTGTGTCTTATAAAACATCTACATCAGGAACAACAACAATTCAACTGTGTTATCAACATTATCTACACCATGTTCACTGGGAACTACATCACATCAACTGTCATTTTCAATAACTACACTGGGAACATCAAATCAATTGTGTCATATAAATCGACTGTGTCGTTTTCATCTACATGAGGAACAAAAAATCAACTGTGTCATTTAAAATATCTTTAACATCTAAAACAGTAACAACAAATCTATTGTGTCATATAAAATATCTATAACATCTACACCAGGAACGACAACAAATGAACTGTGCTATCTACAACTTTTACTTGAGGAACAACAAATTTGTTGTGTCTTATAAATAAAATATCTGCTCCAGCAACAAGATCTACACTGGGAACAACAACAAATCAACTGCCATTTATAACATCTACTGCAGGAACATCAAATCCATTGTGTCTTGAAAATCATCTACACCAACACTTAGAATGACAAATCAATTGTGTCATATATATATAAATATCAACTATACCGGTAATAACAACATCAATCTTGTCAATTTTAACATCTAAACATATCAAATACATTAACGCATTCTAAGCTAAGTTGTATGGAACAATCTTGTTACAATCTATAACTTGGCAGTTTTGTCCGTTTGTGACAACTTGCAAAAGCTAGGATGTTGACTCTGACAAAGCTTGTCTTTATCAATTTAGCTTTGCATTTGATTCCTATAGTTCCCAATTTATTGCCTAATTTTTGTCATTTTGGTTTCACATTTTATACCCTTTTTGTTATATTCCATCCAATAAACAATGGTATCCACAAGACCACACAGATTAATGATTCCACAGTACACTGTCATAATTCTGATATTTCATTTCAAAGTAAGTCTGTTTTAACATTTTACTTAGTAACTGCTGATATATTGTAGAATATGAAATAAGGTCTAATATCAGTCAGCTAATTAGTGACATCTGGTATAACTGAGAAAAGATAGTTCAATATGTGAACTTCAACCTTGACCTCACATACTTATATATTATTTAGTTATGCAAATTTGACTTGTGTTTTCTTCTGTTTATTAATTACAATTTACACTGTATTAAAACTTCCAACAAAGTTGCATTCAAGTTAAAAATGTTCAAATTAAAAATTTGATGGAGATGTATTTTTTTCATGTTATGTTTCTAATATTGTTTACTTTCAATTCTAACATTGTTTGTCTTCAATTCTAACATTTGTCTACCTTCAAATCTAATATTATTAACCCTTAACTTGTTATTGAAACCTATTTGAACTCATGCTGTGTATGTCCTGTGTTAAAACCAGAGATAGTAAAATCATTCTTTTCCAATTTATGTGTATGAAGACTGAAACATTTCGCTGCCTAATTTTTTTGAAAGTGTAGCTTTGCATTGAACTCTTAAGATTATAAGTCATCGGAGTATAATATTATATTTCTATTGATGTTATGAAAGTGATGAAATCTATTTCTTATAAATATATTTCTTACCACAGGTTTAATTTTTTATAAAGACCACCATTTTAATAGAAAAATCCCTATATTCAATGTAGTTTAGTTTCTCAGAAGATTGTGCCAAATTTTTAAACCAGCTGAATGTACAGTAAGTGAAATCTAAAAAAAACATACTTTGAAATTATTTTGACAAAAAGTTGTTTATGTAGGTTGATATTACAATACTAAATTAATGAAAGTTATATATAGTAAAGGCCTGATTTGTTATTGAAATAGATCCTTAAGATGTAAAAATAGTGTATAGACCTTAAAAATAATTTGTATTTTATCATATCAAATATGACCTACAGTTACTTAGCCTCAAGATGTATAGTATGAAAAAGAATATTCTTAGTATGAGTAGGAGTATATATATAGGACGGTTGATGAGTACTGTTTATTTATAGAATTCAGGATCTATTGAGATGTTTTTAAATGCCAAAAATGTGACAGAATAAGCTTCTCAATAATTAAAATTGCTTTCCCAATTTCAGTATTGATTTCCATTTTTGCAATCGCATATATTAGATTCTGCATATTTTCCAATGTAAAGAATTCACTATAATATAGGCATGCATTATTTTATGAAATAAGAGTAGTTTCAATTAGCATAGTAAAATCAGCTAAGATTTACCCTTATTGTTGCTTTCATGTGGCTTTGATCTTGTTTTTAACAATTTTCGAAATAATAAAAACATCGCAAAATTTCCTGAACTTGCAGTAACATGTTATATCCTTCTCCCCCACATAGCTTACATCCAGTATTTGAAGATGTTATGTTTGAATTATTTTACCTTTTTGAACTTTTAATGGGGAATCCATTGCCAAATATGGCTGTATCGTTACTACCACTTTACATTAAAGTTACATCAACTGAAGTCCTTATCCTTGCCTTACAGTAACCTTTAGATTTAACCTTGACCTAAACTGTTTCAAAGTTGTCATTCATGGAAAATACTGTAATCCAACTTATTTTTCGTGAGCGATTTATTTTTCACGACTTTCGAGATAAAGAAAATAACGCAAATATAAATCTTCATGAATATGTAAAACTCAGATCATGTCATATTAAATTCCACCAACTAAATAAAAAAATTGTGAAATTAAATAGCCCCAGAACAACTTTATAAAAGGTAAAACATGAGATAAAGTGTCTGAGAAAATAAGTTGGTTTTCAGTATGATATAGTATCAGGTTTGCCCTAATAAAAAAGCACCTCCTAATTTCAGTAGTGATGTTGCTTAATAAATTTTTGGAAGAAATTTAAGTAATCTATAGCTTCAGGGTATAACCAGCATTTTAAGGAGAGGTAATAGATATCATATTGTATTGACTGTAACCACACTAACTCTATGGTGGTAGTATGACATTGAAAATGATATGTGACAATTAATGTGAAGCAAAACTTCATAACTTGTGATATTGTAACATAGTTGTACCCAATGTATGAAATTTTGAAAAATATGTAAGTTTGAGAAGAAATTAAGTTGTCAAAAAAATATTGTCCCCCAAAAATGCTTTTATCACTTAATGCATGTTTTGAAAGCTCTTACAAATTCATTGATGCATGCATTTTAGCACATGTATAGAGAGTATAGGAATAATTATTAACCATCTCTTCATTTGTGAAAGTTATTTGAGTTTGATTATGTTCATTGGCATGTAGGATTTCAACATTTTATTTTTGTTTGTATTTTTTTTTGCAATGTAAATATACAAGAATATATGAAATGATATAGATGCAAGCATGGCTATATATGAGTGATTTTTTTTGTTTTGTTTATTTGATAATTTGTATGTTTTTTTCTTGATGCAAGATATTCTGAAAAAGTTAAGTAAACTGTAGTTGTATAAAGAATTGTCATCACTTTCTTGTGTGTTGTTTTTGTTGGACAACATCATCAGAAAACTCTAAAATTGTGGCAGTTTTTTTAAACCACACGTCTGCTACAGAAACAGATAAATTTCCTTACATACATGTAATTCTGTAGTTTGATAGAGTTAAATGACTAATAAAACAAGCTTTAAAAACCAACCATGTCTAACATGACAATAAAACAGCTTCTTG
This sequence comes from Mytilus trossulus, assembly GCF_036588685.1. Lineage (NCBI taxonomy): Eukaryota > Metazoa > Mollusca > Bivalvia > Mytilida > Mytilidae > Mytilus > Mytilus trossulus. The sequence goes on from NC_086375.1 coordinate 9,183,563, forward strand.
ATATGTTATGAAAGAGTGAATATTACCTTTTTTACAGATCCACTACAGCTTGTAAAAATTATTTGCTCTCAACAGACACATTCACACAATTTACTTAATCTGTTATTGTAAAGATAAAGTTTTCCATGCACACTCATAGTTTACTGAAAGGTAGCAAAGTTTGTGTTGAGAAATCTACCACAAACCAAATTAGCTTATAAGAACTCCAGATCTGAATGAATGGTTTGAAGAGTCAAAATATATCTGACATTAAGTAAAGAGTATCTAAAAAGATTGTGAACTATCTCTTGGGAAGTTGACAAGGGATATAAAATCGAGGGTAAATCAATTCAACATTTCAGAATCTAATGCATTCTGGGTAATATATTCAAAAGTTTATAACAAACTGTTGTGATTGGTTGACAAAGTACCAAACATTGATTATTGACCAATGATGTTATGTTATTTTCAGTTTACTGTAAAAACAATGAAATTACCCAGAATCCTTTACAATCTGAAACAGCGAATTATAAATGTGTAAAATCTATTTATTTGGAATAACAAGCATCGGGTGCTTTACAAAGTAGCATTTGTTTTGAAGAGATAAAATTGTTTATTTGTTTTGAATGTTTATATATTTTAATTAAGCAATATATTTAATTTTGTGGATGTGTATTATTTATATGCATTTTAAATTGTATGATAATTTATTTTATTGTGACTTATTATTTGTTGGTGAATGAATAGTCAGTGCTTTTATAATTTGTAACTCTATAAAGGTGTGAGAGGTTTTACAATGTGTGTTTTTGTGTATGTTAGAAATATTAAGTATATATATGTAGCTTTCTCTTTATTTAAACGAGAAATACAATTTCATTTCATTATAATATAAATTATAAATTTTAAAATTAAATGGCAAAACTTAATATTGATCAAACATACCATTTTACAAAATCTAACAATGTTTGTGTTGTAAAACAAAAAGCTTTTTTGCTAACTTAGTTCCTTTTCAAAAATTGCTTGCAGACTTGGAATTTCTTTTTTGAAATTATGTAATATTTGATTCTGGAAAATCTCACAATTCCTGCATTCCACAAATTCTTTCACTCCAGCAGTCTATTATTAAGTATTTTGAAATTTTATGTAATCATCTTAATCTTGTCTAAAGAAAGCATTGAAAAATAATTGTTGGAATGAAATGTTAAAGAAAACATAACAAGTACATTTTCGATTCTGAATCAAGATATAAATATGTTTTAAAAACATCTGTAATGTTTCTGAAGTGTTACAGTTTTTTCTTTGAATTTTTCAAGTTCATAAACATTATTCTGTGCCATCTATTGTTATTGATTAAATCATGAATAAATGAATCTATTGTCTAACTGGAAAATGATGAATGTAGAAACACTAACACAAAACATTTTGTATATTCTCAATAAACATTATACTTTAATGACTTATATGTTTTCCTTGAATGATGCCACATTTTTTTTCGAGGACCGAATTCCTTAAATTTGCCATTTTCATAGCATTCAAACAAAAATGTATTTTGGGTAACGTATAACCAGAATAATTATGTCCCTTTCTGTATCCATCTCATCTACTTGTAAGCACATGAATTCCAAACACAATAAAACTGCATGAATCCTGAATTTTGATAGATGCCCTGAAGAAGAGGTGATTTATCAGCAATCATCTCAGTTTTATCAAGACAGATTAATCCTGAGCTAATTCCAAATACTAGATCAGAGATTTTTCATTAGCATTCATCCATTAATGAAATAATTGTAGATGTTCAGGTCTAAGGTAATGGAATAACCTGGGAAAGTAGTTGAAAAACTTATGTTCTGAATGATTCAGTGCTTGCAGTAATTTTTGCAAAAAAAAATCCAACATGCAAAGCTGTAACACCCAGGTTTCAGGCAGAGTGAAACGTGAAGGAAGATGTGACCAACTATCAGGATCTCATTTCAGCTATGTCCCCTTATGACTAATGGTTGATATACTTGTTAGAAGTATGAAAAGTGGTGTTTATATGACTTTTCTTTGTCATGACCTTCAAAAGTAAAGGAAAATCAGTTTAGTAAAGAGTACTAGTAAAGTTTAGTAGAGTACTTGCCCTCAGTGTTGATAAAACTACAGCAGTCTCACAGAGGCCTGCTTTCTATAGTTCAGGAGATCATGGTCTCAATTCACTGCAAGGTTAATGTTGAACAAAAACAAGAATGTTTCCATAGAAAAGTAGACAGACGCCCACTCTCACTATCATTTTCTATCTTCAGTAAACTGAGAAATAGGGGTCAAAACGAATTTGTCATTAAAATCAGAAAGATCACATCACAGGGAACATGTGTACTAAGTTTCAAGTTGATAAAAAATTACCTTGACCAAAAACTTTAACCTGAAGCGAGACAGAGGGACAAATGGATGCACAGACCAGAAAACATAAAGGTCATAAATAGGGCATAAAAATCAAAATTGGCTTTTATTGTTTGTATACCATCCACACAGTATTGGGGAGTAAGAGCTGAATCTGACAGAAGCATGTCAAAGGTGATATATTCTAAGACTGATTCCATGAGAGATGTGTAAAAATAAGGAGATGTGATTTCAAACAAGACAAATCTCCACTAGAGTTTAAAATGACAAAGAATGTAAATAACTATAGGTCACTGTTACGACTTGAACAAAACGTAATATTAAACTCTATTTTCTGCTACCAAAGGCCCTCACATGATAGCTATAAAAAAAAGATGTGGAATGATTGTAAATGACACAACTCTCCACAAGAGAAGAAACCAAAATGACACAGAAATTAAGGTCACTATGGCCTTCAACAATGAGCAAAGCCCATTAACCATACTCAGCTTATAAAGGCAACAAAATGTCAAATGCAAAACAAGCTAGCATGTTAGAAATCCCTACTCAGCATTACAATACAAAATAGGTTGTGATCTTTAACACATTGACATGGTATTGTCTTAAAGACGCATGTAATGTTTGTCACTGGATGTTAAGCAGTAATCAATCAATATAGCATATGGTGGTAAGCTGCAGACAAAGTGCTATAAATTGGACTACCCTGGTATTGTCAGTTTATGATTAACCAGAAAAGTGGGCAAACATCAAGTAGACTACAACCCAGTGACACAAATAGCATATACTTTTAGGGTAGATATATATGGGTTCTAATTAAAAACCATACAACCATTTCAATCGATAGTTTAACTTGATGAAGCTTCTTGGCTAATTCTCACTTGAGCTTTGTCCTACACAAGATTGTATTATTGTAACTCCCTCTAGTTTTATAAACTATAGATAACCAATGAGTACTATAACAGTTTAATATGCTCTTAAATTAGACTGTTGGTTTTCCTGTTTGAATGGTTTTACACTAGTCATTCTTGGGGCTCCTTTATGGCTTGCTGTTTGGTGTGAGTGAAGGCTCTATGTTAAAGACCATACTTTGACCTACAAGTTGTGACTTGACTGGAGAGTTATCTCATTGGCACTCATACCACATCTTCTTATATCTATCTAGATGTTTTCAATGCAAATGAAAACATGTTCTGTGGCTCATCTGCCATTTCTCGACTTACGTTGCAGGTTCTGAGATGACATATAACAAACAAGGAAACATTTTAATATTTTTAAGAAACTGCTGCATTTAACAGACCAATAATTGATATGAAAATACACAAATATGATTATATACTAAAAATACAAAATCTTTCATGACACTATTAAGAGGAGATTGTCTAAAAAATGTACTTTCAATGTATGGCAAGTTGTTATATACTAAATAATTCCATAAGCCTTATGGCAGAAAAACTTAACATTAACTGCCAAAACAAAATAATTAAATTTTTAGCGTGACACTGTATTAAGTCTTAGAAGATTTTACAAAATCATTATCAACTGGAAGCAAACGAAAAAATGTTTTAAGGTAAGTAAGGGGCATAATATTATTTCAATACATTCACATTTAACTTGACATGTGTTTCATGGTTCATGAAAATGAGTAAAAATTTAAAAGATTTAATCTAGTGTTGCTTAAATTTTCATCTGTTAACTTTACTTGAGACAGGAGAACATGTGCATCACTATATACCTCCTTTTAAAAGGGGTGAATACAAAATAATGCATGATGGGATAGAAGTATTCCTTTTCCACTCTTTCATTTATTTTATTTTCTACAGACGTAGATTTAACTGCAAGGGGTGTATTTTTACAGCAGAATTATATCAAATATTTAAAATGTTTTAATGGGGAGATCCCAATTAGTTAACACTCCTTAGAAAATAGATCTTTGGGTGAATTAAATTTTTTTTTGAAGGAGAGCTTACACTAAATCAGGTTGAAGTGATATCTTTGACAAACATGTTCATTGCTGAATGTATCAATTGAAATTAGTATTTTACAGGTTTCTAACAACATAATTATTAATAAAGCAAAAACAACAATCTGGTTATGAAAAAACATTACTTTCTATTGAGATCAAGAAGTGCAAAAGCTACATAAAATTTGTTGAACACAATGCCTACAGCTATATAATTACATTAGATGTATGTTTCATTATAATACGTTATTCTGATTGGCTAATTGCACATCACATGTTATTCCGTGAGCAATTGCATCAGACAATAACATTTATCATTCATGATGACACGAGGTCCCACAATAAAGTGCACAGGTGAATTAAATAAAACTTCATAAAAATCGTGTTTTTATAATCCTAGCTAAAAAAATGTAATTATAAGTATTGAATGCTTCTTTTTGTAACTTTATAGGGTTGTTAAAGCGTTGACCGTGCGTACATTTTAAGAATGAAGCGCTTTCGCGCTTCATACAAAATGTACTTCAGTCAACACTTTTACACCCCAATAAATTTACAAAAAGAAGCATTCAATTCTTAAATAATTACATTTGGGGTCTCATTTGAGGGTTCAGATCCCAGATCCCCCTTACTGTTTTGTCAGATTCCCGTATCCCGCTTACACTATGTACATGAGCAATTCTCATTTTTTTGTCATTTCCTGGGTCCCCCTAGACCTCATTTCCTATTTTCAGGACACAATAATTTGACTTTCATGTGTCACGCTTACAAAAGGCAATCCTGCGTCGTGCTTAGAACCCCAATGAGACCCACTTCATATATTTTGTTCCATTTGTTTTATACATGTAGTAAAATTATAAATATTTTTGTGACAATACAGTAATATTTATCAACTTTATAGATAGAGGATACCTCTTATTTTGCATTCTTAAAAGAACAGCTATTTGAAAACTAGAGGCTCTAAAGAGCCTGTGTCGCTCACCTTGGTATATGTGAATATTCAACAAAGGACACAGATGGATTCGTGACAAAATTGTGTTTTGGTGATGGTGATGTGCTTGTAGATCTAATCATCTAACTTTACTGAACATTCTTGCTGCGTACATATATCACCATCTATAATGATTGGCCCAGTAGTTTCAGTTGAAAGTGTTAGTAAAAATTTACAAATTTTATGAAAATTGTTAAAAAATTGACTATCGATTTGTCTGAAATTTTCAGGGCAGATAGATCTACATGATAAACAATTTAACCCCATGCCAGTTTTGCTCTTAATGCTTTTGTTTTTGAGTTATAAGCCAAAAACTGCATTTTACCCCATGTTCTATTTTTAGCCATGGTCGCCATCTTGGTTGGTTTGACGGGTCAACGGACACAATTTTTAAACTAGATACCCCAATGATGATTGTGGCCAAGTTTGGTTAAATTTGGCCCAGTAGTTTCAGAGGAGAAGATTTTTATAAAAGATTAATAAGATTTACGAAAAATGGTTAAAAATTGACTATAAAGGGCAATAACTCCTAAAGGGGTCATTTGACCATTTCGGTCATGTTGACTTATTTGTAAATCTTATTTTGCTGAACATTATTGCTGTTTACAGTTTATCTCTATCTATAATATTATTCAAGATAATAACCAAAAACAGCAAAATTTCCTTAAAATTACCAATTGAGGGGTAGCAACCCAACAACAGGTTGTTCTATTCATCTGAAATTTTCAGAGCAGATAGATCTTGACCTTATAACCAATTTTACCCCATGTCAGAATTGCTCTAAATGCTTTGGTTTTTGAGTTATAAGCCAAAAACTGCATTTTACCCCTATGTTCTATTTTTAGCCATGGCGGCCATCTTGGTTGGTTGACCGGGTCACCGGACACAATTTTTAAACTAGATACCCCAATGATGATTGTGGCCAAGTTTGGTTTAATTTGGCCCAGTAGTTTCAGAGGAGAAGATTTTTATAAAAGATTAATAAGATTTACGAAAAATGGTTAAAAATTGACTATAAAGGGCAATAACTCCTAAAGGGGTCATTTGACCATTTCGGTCATGTTGACTTATTTGTAAATCTTATTTTGCTGAACATTATTGCTGTTTACAGTTTATCTCTATCTATAATATTATTCAAGATAATAACCAAAAACAGCAATATTTCCTTAAAATTACCAATTTAGGGGTAGCAACCCAACAACAGGTTGTTCGATTCATCTGAAATTTTCAGAGCAGATAGATCTTGACCTTATAAACAATTTTACCCCATGTCAGAATTGCTCTAAATGCTTTGGTTTTTGAGTTATAAGCCAAAAACTGCATTTTACCCCTATGTTCTATTTTTAGCCATGGCGGCCATCTTGGTTGGTTGACCGGGTCACCGGACACAATTTTTAAACTAGATACCCCAATGATGATTGTGGCCAAGTTTGGTTTAATTTGGCCCAGTAGTTTCAGAGGAGAAGATTTTTGTAAAAGTTAACGCCGGACGACGACGGACGACGACGACGGACGCCGGACGCAAAGTGATGAGAAAAGCTCACTTGGCCCTTTGGGCCAGGTGAGCTAAAAATGGGAAATGGTAACTTCTTTGGTTCCTACATTTTGTAGGTGTATAAAAAAACTTTTTTAACTCTACATTGATTAATGACATCAGTTAGGTCTTATATTGGCAATTGGGTGTCTTCATGCTTCAAATGACAAAATAATTATGCCAGCTCAAAGTTGACCAAGCATCACTGATTCTTATGTACAATATTCAACCTTAACTGCAGAAAAGTGTTGTATTTTATCATTATTTACATTTATCTTTTATGAATGCAATATATATAGCCAATGTACAAACAAGTATTTTATGCCCAACAAACATAAATTGATGTCACGAAAGCTTACACGGTTGAAAACCAAATACTTTGATGGAATGATTACGATTGGAATTGTGAGATATTGAGAATTAATGTTTCATCGAGGTAATAGGTATTTTAAATTTTATTCAGAAAATGAGGATGAGATATTAATTTTTTTTCCATTTGTTCTTTTACATAGTTCTGTTGTGTTTAAAAATGAAAAAAACAGAACTTTATGAAAACGGAGGACCTCCAAATCGTTAACATGTACTAACGTTATTACATAGCATTTTCCTAAGGGCTATTCAGGGAAAAAATGAAGGGGATGGGGGTTGGAAGGCACATTGTATTAATAATACATGGGTGATAGGTATCAGAGCAACTTTTCACATTATAATGCACTATAATTCTCAATTAAAATTGTCTGGGTGGCGGGTGCTGATAAAAACTGCCTTTCACCCCCCCCACCCCCCATACATTTTTTTCTGGCATAGCCCTAAACAAACTGGACTTAAACTTGGTAATGAAACAATCAATAGGCAAACATTATCACTTGGGACTTATCAATACATTATACAAACATGAAATAAAAATCTGAATAAACACATTTTATATGCACCAATATTAATTATGCAACAACAAAATCTGCACCAATTTGTGACCTAAATGCATATTGTGACTTCTAATATATATTTTTTTCCCTGAATAAATTACAGAATTTCCAAAAGAGGCTTTCTATAAGTAAGCATAGCTCTTGAATAAAAATAACGAAGGAATTTTACAACAATAAGAGCCTCCCTATTTTCACAAGTATTTTACAAAAAATATACATAATATATAAGTTCACTGAATAGTGCAAATTTGAGCAAGATCGGAAAAAGGCTTGTAGGAGTGTTTTTTTTGTATGTTTTTTTTTAACTAACTTGAATTAGTACACTAAAATGAAATGGAAATACAAATCATTGTATTATTTATATTAATTAATAGAAGCATTATACAATTTCCGTTTACTTGTTCATCAAAGCTCATTCATACTTTAATACAAAACTCAGCACACTTAAATACAATGAAATGTATTATCTAAAGAAAATAGAATGAAATCAACTGCAAAAGCACATACAACGACAACTTAACCAATAATACACAATATAAAAATATTCCAACTTAATCGTACAAGGCATAAAAAGTCTCACAACAAAATGTAAGCAGTATTTCCTTAGTTCCAATCTCGTTCTAAATCCCCCTCCACACTAAATTGTTTGCCTTAAATCACCTGAGAATAAAGGCTTTTTCCCCCTGGAGAAGAATCCCAATTTGTAAAAAAAACATGGCTAAAAATTATTCCCCAAAAGACAACTTTTTACCCAAACAATGCAGTCTCAGTAGTAATTGTGCATGAATACAAACCGTAAAACACTCATTTATTCATTTTTCATGCCTAAAATGACTATATGTGCAGATTTGAGGGTCTATTTATGTATCATCACTGACAATAAGGGGTATTATTTCAAAGCAGGGTTTGACTCTATAAAGAGGGTCTGCAAATTGAAGTTTCAGTCAAATTCATGGTTTATTCTAAATTCCCTAATTTGATAAAAATTACACTTATTTTCCCAATAAAAAAGAGGAAAGGTAGTTTTGAAAAAAGCCCTCAATATCACTATAAATGTTACCCTTCCAATCATCAATTTATAGCATGTGAGTTGCATACTGCAAGTTTTAAACTTGTACACATTTGCTGTCATAATCATAAGTAAGAAGCAATACTCTCATATACATTCCAGAATTAATGAATTTACAAATGCGTATAAATTGTCACATATTCAAAAGATGTTAAACATCTTGGTTGTGTTATACATGTATATCTAAAAATAAATTAAAAGACGAAAAAATGTGTTACACTCAATTGAAAAAAAATCTCTATAATATTAAACATGCATATTATCATTAAGTAGTCTGTTTCGTTCTTGATCTTTTTGCGTGTCAAGTTCAAAGGTCACTAACTTCGACAGGTGGAAACATTACTTCTACTGCATTTGCGCTCTTCGTCAAACCCAGCAACGATATTGTCATCCTGTAAGTAACGTTACAGTCCTTTAATAAGTGAATAAATCATCCTGGAAAAGAAACACCCACATACATGCTTAGTTAGTTGTTTTAGCAGAAAGCGTAAACTTGGTATCACGGAATTTGATGAGACTGTCATCAAAGTGAGAGGGTTAGCGCTATAGAACCAGGTTCAATCCACCATTTTCTACATTTGAAAATGCCTATACCAAGTCAGGAATATGACAGTTCTTGTCCATGCGTTTTTGATGCGTTTTGTTTTTTGATTTTGCCATGTGATTAGGGACTTTCCGAATTGATTTTCCTATAAGTTCAGTATTTTTGTGATTTTACTTATTGGTAAGAACTGCTCCAGTATTTAATAATTGTAGTATGGTGCAGTATCAGAAGGCACTTCCTTTAAAATCAATTTAAATGATGGTGCATAGGCAAAAATTATATGAGTAATCACTGAAGCATGACTGGAGCCCCCCTTCCACCTCTTAAGCCAGTCAGTGGGCCCTCTTTATAATAAGGTTAGGATCCGCCACTGTGGCGGTAAGTTTACAAAAATAGCTTGAACAATTATAGGTAAAAAATAAATTCAAATCTTTTTATGATTACCATGTGTAAAATTTTAATTTATTTTTTCCTATAATTGTTTAAGCTATTTAAATTTGAAAATGATTTCTAAACTACCCTTTCCATTTGCATTTTATTCTGGGACAGCTTTTATGGTTCTATCAGATAAAGAATTTGTTATTGAACTACAACAAACACAGTTATTCTTAGAATCAAACTGTTTGTGAAAACCTATGCTTCATAAGTCTACTATGTTAAAGACAAATTATTAGTTGAAAACTGACAACATTGCAGATACCAAATTGGAATTCAATACATGTAAAATTGAAAACTTCTATTAGCTACATCTAGAAAATACTGCATACATAAAGTTTTCACAACACAATTTATAAAATAACATCTTTGTATGAACAATGATGAATTCACAATACATGTATGTTTAGAAAATACACACATCAAATTTCCCTTCCCAAGTCACATGTTAGGCTATAATCAGGTTCACACAAAATTAAGTTTAGAAATCAAAAAGTTAGTATTAGTTTATATCCCTGTAAGTTGAATTTGTTTATAATAGAAAAGTTGAGCATAATCTTGATTTTAATATCTTTAGTTGCATGTCCCCATGATAAATCTTTTTTTGTTCATGTAGTAGATTTTTTAAATGCTTTATTCTGACATATTTATATGTGCCACAAATGTCATGAATGCCTCCCAAAATGAAATATAGATTAATTACAAAATTGAAATACTGTGGATTCATTATTGTTCTTTGTCAATCATTGGATACCAATTTTGTTGATTTCATGGATACAGATTATAACATTGACTTAAGGTGGTACCCAACACCTTCACTAAAATTAATCTGGCTCGTTTAATTTTCATAAAATTTTGACAAAGTATTTACTTTGACTCAATAACAAAAATATGAAAAAAATCAAAAAAATTTGGACCAACCGTTTTTTTAAGGAAAAATACACTGGTTATATATAGCAGTTTGACAAACACTTATTTTGCTCATTGAGAAGCTTAATATTCCCTTAACAACACAACGTCATTAAAAAGTTTAGCTGATTTTACAGAGTTATCTCCCTGCAGTGTTAGGTACCACCTTTTACATTGTCTTATCTGGGCCTTTTATAGCTGACTATATGCGGTATGGGCTTTGCTCATTGTTGAAGGCCGTACTGTGACCTATAATTGTTAATGTTTGTGTCATTTTGGTCTTTTTCGATAGTTGTCTCATTGGCAATCATACCATATCTTCTTTTTTATGTTAAGCTCATTCAGCATTTGCACAGTTAAGGCACTTGCCTATTTATCAAATCCACATGCTGTCCTTTTTTTTTTACCTTTTTGTTGGATTGCTATCTTATTGACATATACCAAGGCCAACATATATTTATATTTGAATATACATACCAGTATAAAAATATAAAGAAGAATATGAGATGGGATCCCATTTTAATGAGGTTTTCTTTCATGTAAGTCTTTAGTTGCTGTCTATTGTGAATCTCTGTAGGATCATACATTCCAATATCTCCTGATGGTTTATTTACTAATCTATAAATAGAAAAGGGAATTCATCAATTGATCTTTAAATAGAAACATAAATATTTTTTCTAATAGACAACTTTAGAGTTTGATGCATTTCCGTCATAAACTCTTGTTTTAGTGAATATAATTTGTGCATTTAGGGGCGTCATCACTCAGTGGTCTCGCTAGCCCAAAATAGAAGGGCGCCGCGCCCTGGGTGCCCTCAGCCGCGCCCTGAGTGCCTTCATCCGCGCCCTTCTGCCCTGACGTCTTTTTCCGAAATTGTCTTGTGCCGTTTTGGTAAAATTTTGTTTCATCGATTTCTGATCTCTAAGTTAATTACATATATGACACCTGTGTGATTGCCCCCAGCTTAATCATGTCATTACAATCAATTACAATGACAAAGACTTCAAAGGTGTTAATAACTAGGTAATTTAATTAGGACAATGTATCTTTTTGTCATACTTTTGATGAATGCGTCAGCGAGTGTGTTTAGCTTGGGTCGGCATTTTCGATTTCCAAGTCACAATGGAAGAGTGTATAAATGAAGACTTTCATTACTTTAGAATTGAATTTAAGTCATCTAAATAAAACTATGCCTTTACAGAAATGCCTGCCATCTCAACAAAAGCACAGTTTTTAATTAACGCAAACGTGGTGGAAATTGATTTTGAAGTTACTTCCCCTGTTTTAGCTTATTATAAATTTGTGCTCTAAAAATATTATCTAATATCAAAAAAAGGAACAAATTACCAATTGAATATATAATAACATAATAATGTAACCTTAAAGATATTAACTGTCTTTGAACATATTAAAAAAAATATATTGCAATTTCTACTTAATAATTATACTTTTAGCATTGCTGCAATCCATATTCTAAACATTGTTAAATAAGTGATGCTATTCAACTTAGTGTGAATGAGGAATTTAAAGCTGAAATTTCTATCTATATATTCTTGGATAATGGTTAAAGTGAAGTTAAACTGTTAAAACATATTATGTTGATGTAGTATAATTAACAAACATTGACTATTGTTGAAAAGCATCTTTATTTTAAAAAACAACAACATATACAGTAAAAAAAAAAGAGAGATTTGTTAACTCGTGATACACACAGAAACGTAGACAAAAAAATGAGTAGTGCCTTTTCATATCATAAAAAGTGCCCTGCCCTCCACTGGCACCCTGCCCCTTTTGATTTCTAGCTAGAGCACTGTCACTTCATTCAAATGTTGAGCAAGTGGATGGAAAACTGTAATTCTATATTGTACGAATTATTCGGCAAATTGAATTATTAAAACTGACAATCAGCACTGCTGTCATTAAAGAGTTGTCATTAAGGACCTAGAGCACAACAATTATTTCTAGTTTATCCTGCACAATGATGATCACTAAGACGCTTGATGAACATAAAAGTGCAGGGATACAGGCGACCCTCTCTATCTGGTAAATGACTTCATAAAGGCGTATACAATTGAGTTTTTTTTTTAGTGACAGATGAACTCGAAAGTGGTCTATTAAATAACTGCAACAATTATTTTTTTTCATTTTAAAAGAAGAATATGTTCATAGTACATGGATGCCCCATTCACACTATCATTTTCTATGTTTAGTGAACCTTAAAATTCGAGTACAAACTCTAATTTGGCATTTAAATTAGAAAGATCATATCATAGGGCACACATGTACTAATTCTAAAGTTGATTTAACTTAAACTTCATCAAAAACTACCTTGACCTAAAACTTTTTCCTGAAGCGGGGCAGACGGACGGACGAACGCACAGACCAGAAAACATATATAATGCCCATAAAAGTCCAATAATAGTACAAAAAACTTCTATATATAGCTACTTACTTATAAACTAACCAAGCTGTTACAGGAGCATACATTAGAAACAATATCCAATGCCCTGTTAATAATAACAGAACTGCTAAAACACACTGAGCTATAGCCTCCACTAAAACCCACTGCAAAAAGACAAATTATTCACAATTATTATATGAAATTTATTCCTACAAAATTTTTTTGTACTTAAATCTGAACTTGTAACAAAAGTTTAAATTTTCCTCGTAGAATAATACTGGGACAAAATGAAGGAGTTTGAAATAAATTTTCCACACCATAATTAAAATATTCTGTAGCTGTCAAACATACATGTATGAAAATGATGAATATCTATAATGTTTGGAAAACAAGTTATTTGGAACAAATATAATGTCCCTTAGTTTAAAAGATGTAAAACATGTTAAGAGAAGAGCCAACCAGTCTGTGCTCGATCCTAGCATTAATGACATAATACATTATTATTTTAAAGCAGTAGTGTTGTAAAAGTTTAAAAGTTTAAACAATGATAATATATACCTTAATACATACCTTATTAAGTTTATCACAACAATTTGTAGCATTTAAATAGTCACATTCTAAATCTGATAATGTTATAACCTGAATTCTGTCAAGGAAATCAATTTGAGAAAATGCATGATATTATTCTCCTAAATCATGAAACATTAATTTATTTAGCTTTACATTTCCTTTCTAAATGTTCTTTATCTCATGTTCACAGCTTTGAACTGAAAAATAGAACCTGAAGAACTCCATTGCAATTCAAAACCTTTGTAGTATGAAACTTTAAGTACAATTTTAGCAAGATCTATACTTTAAAGTTTCATACTGACAATAACTTGTGTGTAAGTGTATAATACACTTGCACACTAGATATTATCAGGAAACTACTAAAAATGCTTATTTTTAGGACCCTTATTCCTACATTATAAACTGTCAGTACCATAAGCCTCAAAACAATAAAACAATCTTCCATTTGTGGTATTGGACCTACAAAGGTAGAATAGTAAATTTTCTTAAACTAAAAGTTATTGTCGGAAAACCAAATGCGTATTCGGACGAACATTGATGATGCAGACAACTACACCACCATCACGGTCATAAAATTATTTAACATCCACAAAAGTTCCTGTACATGTAAAATTTTGATGTCACAATAGATGTATTTACACTTGTATGCAGATTTGTCCGCCATTACGTAGAATCACACAGGTTCCGGTAAACTTTGACATCATAGTTAAAAAAATTTGACGTCAAAATAAATAAACAGCTGCGCCATGAGCGCATGATACGCCCGACGTCTTGTGTGGAAGTTTTATGCAATAATCATAAATAGTTTCTGAGAAAGTTTTAAGCAATAACCATATATTGTTTTTGAGACATGGCTGTACATGTGAAACCCCCAACCCTGTTTTTTTTTTACAAAAAACTAAATATCACTAAAATAAAATTTTGAATCAAAACCAAAAAGTATACAGATCTTTAGATTAATATAACAAAGAAGTGTGTAAAGTTTTAAGCAATAATCATAAATTATTTTTGAGATACGGCACGACATGTAAAAAATCCTCCTCTGTTTAACAAAATACTCAATAACTCCAAAATAAAGTTTTGAATCATCACCAAAAAGTATACAGATCTTTAGATTAATATAACAAAGACATGTGTAAAGTTTCAAGCAATAATCATATATCATTTTTGAGATATGGTGCGACATGTAAAAAAAAACTCCCCCTTTCTTACAAAATACTCAATAACTCAAAATTAAATTTTGAATCATCACCAAAAAGTATACAGATATTAAGATTAATATAACTAAGAAGTGTTTAAAGTTTTAAGCCATAATCAAGAATCGTTTTTGAGATACAGTGCGACATGTGAAAAAACACACTCCTGGTCCGAGACCACCATTGTCGTCCCTTGATTTTCGTTGTTCACAAATATAGTCCCTAGTGTTGACAGTGGGTTACTTGCCATTAATTTTTATACCCCTTCCAAATTTATTTCTCCATGTCCAATGCCTCAAATTGAAAGTAGGGGGATGAAATTACACTGAAAAAAAATTTGGGTCCAGAATTTTAAAGGAAAGTAGTGATTTGGTCCAGCTGAAAAAGGTTGAAAATTATCACTTTGAAAGCTGTAAAAAGATTTCAAGACGCCCTAAACATAAAATTGTCCATATTTTGAGTTAGAGGCGATGAAGTTTTCTATAAATTTGATATAATTTGTCCCAAAAGTAGTACAACACACTGTAAAAGTTTCTTTGAGAAAGCGCAGGTGGGATTTTTTTTATTTTCATTCATGTTCTAAAAGAAATGCACTACGAATTAATTGTGTTCTCGGACCTAAGAGGTGAAATCTGTAAATATAGAATTTGTACTCTGGCAACTTCCCTAAATGATTTGATGGTGTCAACTTGTCAAATAGCATAAAACTAAAGGATTTAAACTTTTATTTTATAGAATTTCTGCAAAAATGACCAATTTTGGCATTTTATGGTCAAAATAGGCATTTTATAACTTTTTCAATATTCTTTCTATCTGACAGGTTTTCATGTGTAAATATTTGTGTTTCTATGCCTTTATCTGCTTCTTTTACTTATTTATGAACTCTGAATCTACATAAAAGAAGTTTATCTCAGACAAAATGTGCAAAATGTGTTGTATAAATGACCCTTGTCTAACGCCTTGTTTGGATGAAGTCAACAGTGGGGAGCTTGGTATATAAAATTTGATGTCCATATTAGAGACCTCACTAAATTTGTATCAAATGCACTTTACAATGTCTATTGTACCTGTTCCATTTCACATAATATATTTCTTTTCTTCTGTAGGATAGCAAGTGGTTTAAATATAAGCCTGTTGAGAATAAATTGCATGCAAGTTTTTCCCTAAAAAGGCAAAAATCTTTGTATCAGCCCATACTACTTGTAAGAAAAGTTAATTGCAAGAGTCTTTTTGTGCTCAGATTTGTTGTATCATGTCACACGAGTATAGAAATGATAAAAAAGACACAAATTTTCATTTCTTATAGCCTCAATATGCATTTTTTAATGTAAATATGTGGAAAAATAAAGAACTGAAGAAGGCCATTGGCCGAAACGTCTTGAAAAATTGGTTTATTTAAACAAGTAAATATGTGGCACAGCCTAAATTGACCCTAAATTTTTTCCAGTCTTACTTGGCCTAAGACTCTTTTAAACTAATATGATATGTTATTAGTAACTTTTCTTTCCATTTAAATTACTTTCAATACATATGTAAGGATTATTTATAACCAAAAAGCTTTACAAATTTAAAATTGCTGGAAAATATTACATCTTTATGTAAGGCCCCCCCCTTCATTAAAAAACCTAAATTTTTAGGCGCAGGCTCATATAAATTTGACTTTTGAATAATTATGCCAAGGCTGATAAATCAAATGAGTACTCTATTGCTTTTAGTACATGATAAGTTATATATTAAGGCATTTAAAAAGTATTTTTTTGCAATATTTAAATTTTTAAAGCCCCAAATGTTGATAGTTGAAATTTTTCAATTTTAACGTCAAAATTTTACACGCAAAGATGAGTATAGAACTTAACTTAATGTCTATAATATACATCCTATTGTCATGAAACTTTGTAAGCAGTGTTATAATTCATTAAGCTTTGTTCATACCAAGTTTTTTTAAGATTTGTCAACTCTTTCTCCGAGACCACCATTGTCGTCCCTTGATTTTCGTTGTTCACAAATATAGTCCCTAGTGTTGACAGTGGGTTACTTGCCATTAATTTTTATACCCCTTCCAAATTTATTTCTCCATGTTCAATGCCTCAAATTGAAAGTAGGGGGATGAAATTACACTGTAAAAAAATTTGGGTTCAGAATTTTAAAGGAAAGTAGTGATTTGGTCCAGCTGAAAAAGGTTGAAAATTATCACTTTGGAAGCTGTAAAAAGATTTCAAGACGCCCTAAACATAAAATTGTCCATATTTTGAGTTAGAGGCGATGAAGTTTTCTATAAATTTGATATAATTTGTCCCAAAAGTAGTACAACACACTGTAAAAGTTTCTTTGAGAAAGCGCAGGTGGGATTTTTTTTATTTTCATTTATGTTCTAAAAGAAATGCACTACGAATTAATTGTGTTCTCGGACCTCCTGTTTTAGTTACAAAGTGCCGAAACTCAAAAAGTTTTAATCTTATTTTCACCAAAAAGTATACAGATCATTTGACCATCATAAGAAACAACTATTTTAAGTTTCATGAAATTTGGACAGACAGACGGACGGACGGACAGACAGACAGACGGACATTAGTATACCATAATAATTCCCGTCAAAATTTTGACGGGCGTATAAAAAGTTATTGTTGTTTGACGTCAAAAGGTATTCGAAGGCGACCAAAGGTCATTTGGAGACAAAATTCAGCTAAATACCAAAAGTGTTATTACATTTATAGAAAATATCGGACTTCATAAAGGAAAAGCGATTGTTTTACAAATGTTGTAGACTGTCAACAGAATACAGTAGAAATAATCAAGTGGCACAGATTCCAAAGAGCTATATTAAGGGAAATTAGATGACATGCCTACAAACTCATAATGTAGCAAAGTTGATCATCAAACGTTTCTTTATAGTTTTAACCAAACAAGGCACTATTTTGGACTATCAATCAATAACTTGTGCCTTTTGTCTTTTGACTGATTTATTTAATAAAAAAAATTAATGGACAGTTTAAGGATACAAAATAAACAACAAGGAACAATAAAGCTCCCTCATCTATCACAGAGAAGATGAATAACCAGGAATCCACACCCATGCTTTGGTTTTCTTTTGAGTTTTTGTTTAAATTCTCTATCTGGTCACTTTACGATAACGATAGGGTCAGGAAGCAGGAAGGGACGATATTCGACAGGGAACCAGGCCGATTAAAGCCGGTGAACACTGTAAAAACCATTGTTTATCCTAGTACTTACAATATGTCTCTTTTTCTCTATAATGTCCGATATCAACATATGAACAACTTTACCAAAGTTATCAGTTGTTAATAAAATTTCCCAATTTACTTTCATTTAGCGTGTATATTCAATTGTCGAAGACAGATCATATTTACAAATCATTTTTCATGAAGATCATAAAGGGTTATCTCCCCTCACATAGCATTCTTGGCAACTAAAAATGGATCCACTTTTTCTAGCCTACAGTTGTTACAGAAGGAAGAAATACCAAGAATGTACAGATATATGTACAGAGTTATTAGAAAAGAATCCATATGACCAGGTATAAAGCTAAAACATGTATACAGGTTGATAACTGTTACACCCTGTCACTGTCAGTGCCAATGGCACTGGCATTCATGCATTTACTATGATTTAGTATAAACTTGACTTATCGTCCTTCCATACACCTATATCACCCTGCTCTGTCGCTCCGTAATTCTGGTATCAAGGCTTCAAAACGAGACCAGGCATTATCAGTGACATCACAATGTGAGAGGAGAAGTTATCAACAACGTCACAATGCTAGAGGAGAAGTTATCAAGCTTGCTTTCGTCAAGTGTAAAACTGTCTTAGGAAAAAGGAAAAGACCAGTAATAAAACGATAAACAGATAATACGCTTTTTTTGTATATATATGGTAAAATATCAGCAGGTCGATACAATGTGGCTCGCAGCTGATATTTTACGATATCACTTAGTACAAGTCTTTAGTCTTTATAAGTCTGTATTCTGTAAGTGTAAGTGTAAATAGTAAGTGTCTTACTATACAAATCCTTGACAGTGGAATCTATACTTATCCTGCCTGTCCCTGTACTGACAAGTTGATCTTTTATATAAATATTAACCCATATTTATCATTATGTTAAACAAAGACCAGAAATAGAATGATAAACGGGTTTTCTTTGATAGATATCGTAAAATATCAGCTGCTCGACACAATGTGGCTAAGGCTGATATTTTACCATATCAATATGTAGAAAACCCGATAATCTATATTTATCCTGCCTATCAAAATATTATCCTGTATGGTGACCTATAGTTGTTAATGTTTGTGTCATTTTGGTCTTTTGTGGATAGTTGTCTCCTTGGCAGTATAAGATAACCAGCAAATAGGACAAGAAATGAAATGGTCTTAATAGTAAATTTTAAGATTTCTTGAAAGGCTATTATTTTTTTTTGCTTTAAATCCTGACTGCGCAAAAAATGGAAATATATAATACTGATATATTAATTATAAAAATGTTAAATTTATCACTGTATATTCGTCTCCACAAAGCAATACACAGTACAAGTGACACAAACTTCAACGTGATGAAGGCTGTCAAGCCACACTTAAAAATATTTTGGTTTGCCCAAACCCTACCCAAAGGTTGAGACAGTGGGTAGGTAGGTAGGCATTTTCTTTTTTTTTCTTTTCAATAAAAGAAATTGTAAGATGTTTATTAGTCTTCTTGCCTATTTGATTAAAAAAAAAACTTCTTCAAATCAGGACAATAAAAGAATTTGAGTAGGCAGCTTTTTTCTGGGTAGGTAGCGTTTGGGCAAACAGACCTATTATTTATAATGGCTTCACTACAAAGAAGAAGTAGAAGATTCTTATATTTCCCGGTAATATATATGGATCAATATATAAGACTAACAGATCATTTGCTGACAAAATTTGCAGATTTGGAAGAAAAATGGAAAGTGCAGACTTATAAAATAATAGCTGTTTTCCATCATCTGATCATTGTCTATCAACACCTTTTTATTTATGAAATTGAGAATGGAAATGGGGAATGTGTCAAAGAGACAACAACCCGACCAAATGAAAAACAACAACAGCAGAAGGTCACCAACAGGTCTTCAATGTAGCGAGAAATTTTCGCACCCGGAGGTGTCCTTCAGCTGGCCCCTAAACAAATATATACTAGTTCAGTGATAATGAACGCCATACTAATTTCCAAATATGCACAGAGCAAAGCACTTAAAATACTACCTTTTACCTTTTTAAGCTGTTTAAAAACATGAAAATGGTTGAACTAAATCTACTTATTAGTCAGTCAGATTTTAAAAAGTCTTTGACAGTATTTTAGATGGAATTTTGCAGAGGGCACTGTTTTAAGATGAATGGCACCATCCCTTGTAAATGTTGTATTAAACTTTATTATAATATTGAGAATGAAAATTGGTGAAAGAGACAACAACCAAAGAGCAGAATCAGCTGAGAGACACCAATTGATCTTTAACACAGTAGGAAAATCCTGCACCAAGAGGCAGGATGCCCCTTAACCAAATGTGTACATGTTCAAAGAAAATGGATGTTACATATACTCTAAACCCCAATACATTTCAATGAACTAGCTATAGAATTTAAACTCATACAAAAATAACAAAGGCAAGAGACTCAAGACTTGAGAGGTACACAAATTTGATATGATTGAAGTTCAACATGTTTTGTGAGATCTCCCCCTCCCCATACATGTATGTTTATTATTTTTATACATGTATATATAATTGAATAAATTAATGTGTTTTTCTATGATTTATTCTACAAATTGAATGTAAGTACATGTAGTTGTTTTTAAATTATGCATTTTTTTTTTTTTTCATCAGCTAGGTCACAGGAGTGCACAGAAAAGGCAGAGGGGATCTGCTGTTTTAGAGTCTTTATTTTTTGTCTTACTAAGACACTGGTGAAATTATGAGTGCTTGTGAGATACAACATTTCATTTATTTTAAATTTATATAACAAATATTTCAAATTCCAAAATGAAAATGTTTTCAAGTTTCTTAATGAATATTTCAGGCTTCTTGGACATTAAAGACTAGAGCTTTAACAGCACAGGTTTATGTAGACGAAGTTGATGTGGATGAAGAAGGTATTGCAGAGATGTTGATGGATGACAATTCCATAGCACAGGTGTCCAGACCTGGAACATCCCTCAAACAACCAGGGACAGGCCATGGTGGTCCTAGTCAAGGAGTAAGGTAGGTACTATTAAATCTTTGAATTCCCTTTATCAGGTAGGGATCAAACCCCCTGTATGGTGATTGTACCTCTATAGAGGGATAATCCTTCTTCAGAGGTATAAAATAGTAGAGGGGTATGTTTGTTTGCACTGGATTTAAAGCAAGTTGGGGCAAAATGGCATTTTCCAGTTATATTGGCTATAACCTCTAGCATTATATGCATCAACATATATGCACTTTACTAAAAATTGGGATAACCAGTTTTCTGCTAAAGTGACAAAACTTAAAATCTATTGTATACCTATCTGAACACCTGATCAACAACAAAAAGAATAGTTGACTTTTAAATTTCATGTTAAATCTACCAATAGAAATTCTGTTCAGTGAGGCATAAGTGAGTAGAATTTACCTGATCATCACAGCTTTCAATCATGGTAAACAAAAGATTTCAGTGGCGGATCCAGGGGGTGGTCCCACGGCGCACCGGACCACCCCCATGACGAACCTCAATTTTTTTAAAGTTTCTATTTTTTCAATAACTAGCTAATCAACAAATTAATACTTAAGATTAATCCTTTCATCGCACTAATTGGTTAGGGATAACCTGGATACCTGGAGGTGGCACAATGATAGAATACGGATCAATGTGTTTCACCTGTATTCATGTAATTGTCAAAACAGCTTGTCAATATGAAGAAGTTGACTTCTTCTTTTGAAAGGTAAATACAAATTATTTTTGTAGTTTTAAGTGAAATTTCCATTTATAATTGCACTGGTCATAGTGAAAAACTGTATGGTGTTCACCAGAGGCTTGAGCACAAAACTTCAGGGACAGACTTTAGACATCGTAGCAGCTTATAAATCTGTCTCAGCTGTCAAAGAAGCTCTAACCGATGTACGCAAAACTATCGAAGAATGGTTTAGTGAATGGTTTGCAGAGACCGAAGAACTTGCAAAGACCGTCGCTGTAGAGCCCTCAATACCTAGACGGTGCGGTCGAAAAAATCAACAGGAAAACTGTTCTGCAGACACACCAGAAATGTACTACAGACGTGTCATAGGTATCCCACATCTTGACGATGTATTGAGTGGCATGGAAGCAAGATTTTCGCACCTTACATCAACAGCAATTCAAGCACTGAAGTTGGTACCGCCATTTGTACAAAGCGCAACATTTGATGAAATTAAACATTTTGTAGACTTTAATCATACTGATTTGCCGAGTCCATCTACAATGCCATCAGAACTGCGTTTGTGGCAAAAGACTTGCGAGTCAATGCTTTCAAAACCAGAAACTGTAGCCGGTGCTCCGAAAGTATGTTGCAAAACAGACTTCCCAAATATTTCTGTTATCTTAAAAATCATAGCTACCATGGGGGTGACGAGCTGCGAATGTGAGCGATCCAACAGTGAGTTATCACTTTTAAAAACCTACCTGAGAACAAGTATGGGACAATCGCGTTTAAACAGACTTGCGTTGATGCATGTGCACTACAGTTTGGAACTAAACATGAAACAAATTATAGATAACTTTGCAAGAAAAAACCCACAACGCATGATGTTGAATGACCTGATAAACGACTCTTTGTTAAATTAATACATTTTGAACAATTTTACGTAGAACTGTTTTTACCGATTATGACTGACATTTTAGCTAAACTTTTTTTACAGCTTGCCTAATTCAGACGACAGTTGTATGTAACGTGCTATTTTAGATTGCAAGATATTGTATAGAGGCTTAGATTAAAATCAGTTTTACATGTCTTTTAATTCCTTTACCTAGGAATATGTGTATTGCATGGTGTTGTCCAAATTCATGATCTTCCATAATGTCGAAGGTATTTTTTAACCTTTTTCATACCATTCAATATTCATTTGGGACCACCCCCAAATTTTTTTCTGGATCCTCCACTGGATTTTATATTTAGTCAGATAAGCATCAAACTGGGCATGTGCATATTAGATAAAGTACATCAATTGGTGCATCAAACATTCCAGGTTACTGCCATAATAAGTAGAGAATGCCATTCTGCCCTATTTCAATTTAAATCCAGTCTAAACAAAAAAAAATCCTCTATAAAGGGATAATTTTACCCCTCTATAGAAGGATTATCCCTCTATACAGGTATAATTACCATCTAGAGGGTTTGTTCCCAACCTGTTTATCTACAATAAAAGATAATATCAAGGAAATATAAATGACTAAGTGACTTTTAATGGGTAATGTATATATCCAAAGTTTCATCTATTTTCTATGTTTAGCAGAGTTAAAGGTGTGATACATGTACCACTAAAACATAGTATGTCATATCTGGTTTCATACTGAAAAGAACGCAATGAAATGTTATGCAAACTTTTCATTGTAGTACTGAACAGAATAAAACTTTATTCATGCCTAGTGTTTCTTTATTTAAAAAATAATGTAAAAATATGCAAAAATAATTTCTGCACAATATTTTCAAAAGTGCTATTTTTGCAGAGATTAATAAGGAAAAATCAATCCATCATATATTTATTCACCAAGAAATTGGACACAAGCTATAACAAGATTATTGAAGTCCTCTACCATTCTACCTTTTATAAAAAAGTCTTTGAAAATTTGTATCCCACGAAAAATGATGAATCCACAATGAGTGTTGCATTGTAATAAAGATTTTAAAGATTTATAATTTGATAAGATAGTCTAATCTTAAACAATGACAGAAAAGCATTCATGATAACCATAATAAGAAATGCCAATTAGCAACTCCATATATTTTTGAAATAACTGTGATATTTTACAGACCAATGTCCCAGTCAGGAAGACCATTGTCAGGATTTACCCGTCCTGGTACACAGGGTGGGAGACCAGGTACAATGGAACAGGCCATTAGGACTCCACGTACAGCACATACTGCCAGACCTGTCACAAGTGCCTCTGGGAGATATGTCAGATTAGGAACAGTATGTATTAAAACTGTTATTTTCTTATTTGTGTACAGCTCTGATCATCTGTGGTTGCATATGCTTGATCCCTTATTTTGAGATAAGCATGATAAGGGAGATGTAGGTTCAATTCTTTGTGAGTTAACATTTAAAAAATGGTTTTTCCTCCTGTGTTGCTTTAAATTATACATTTACACATGTTATTAGTCTTTTATTAGGAATAAGTACACAGACAGCTACTCCCAAGTCGATTGTTATATTACTACATAGTTTTGTCTATCTGTTTAAAGATTAATTTATAATAAAAATATTTCAACAATTTAAGTGCAAAAAATTGTTATTCTTTATGTAAAACAAACATTATTTTACTAATTGTTTTTTTTCTCAAAAGTATTATGGTACTTGAATAAATCTCAGTTGTTGCTCTTTTTAAATAATAAAGAGGAGGAGTTATTGTCATGAGAACAACTGTCAACCAAAGTTGGAAACAAAGTGGATGTAAGCAATTATATGCATCCATACAGCCTTCAATAATTAGAAAACCCATACAGTATATTTGGCTCTAAAAGGCCTTGACATGGAAAATATGAAACAATTCAATTGAGAAAACAAAATGTCTAGTTTATAACAAAACAATGGACAAAAAAAAAATAAATATGAGATTCAATTTTTGAGTATGGTTTAAGATGGTAATATTGGATTTGCTTAGGATAAGTGGACTGCATGCTTTAGGCATTAAACTATAACAGCATTTATATACATGTAGAAAGAAATGTTATTGAAATATTTTGTATTGTAGGCTTCTATGTTGTCAACACCAGACGGACCTTTTATTAACCTGGGTAGATTGAATTTTACAAAGTATGCATCAAGACAGAACTTAGCCAAATCATTGTTTGAGTATATATTTCATCATGAAAATGATGTCAGAAATGTAAGTGATATGTTGTCTAGGTTTTCTAAGTCACACACGATTATATGTAAAATGAAGTTAAGATTAAGATTTCAGAGTGCCTGTTTCAGCAGCATTAGATAATTATACCTTTAATATGTATACAGGAGACAAAAGATTGCAAAGCAAAATGAATAATATAAACATGAACTAAACAATATTCTGTGTTGAAGACTGTACCTTGATCTATAATGGTTTACTTTTATAAATTGTGAGTTGTCTCATGTACACTTATACCACATCTTCCTATATCTATGAAAACACATATATATGCACAAATAAAATGAATAATATAAACAAACAAAACATATGTACATAGCCTAAACAGAGCAGCAAAAATTTGGGTTGTCAACAAACACTATAAGGTTGTGAGTTCAAATCCTTGCACATGGCAGGTATGTTAGATTTGGATCTTAGTTGACGAGATTCCAACCTTAATTGACTAGGATTGACAGTTACCCATCTGAAGTTGGTAGTTCCCTCCAGATGCCTCAATCAATATAAACTGACAAACACAATATAGAAATATGTGCTGATAGAGATTTTAACCACCAACAGCCAATTAATCAATACACTCAAAAAAGAAGATTTGGTTTAATTGCCAAAGAGACAACTCTCCACAAGAGACCAAAATGACACAGAATTTAACAAATATAGGTCACTGTAAGTTCTTTAACAATGAGCAAACCCCATATCGCATAGTCAGTTATAAAAGGCCTCAAAATGACAATTTAAACTAATTCAATGAGAAAATTAACGGCCTAATTTGTGTACAAAAAAATGAAAGAAAATCAAATATGTAACACATATACAAACGACAACCACTGAATTACATTCTCTTTCTTGAAGTGGCATATACATAATATACAGTAAACCAAGTTGAAAAATAATGTGAATATAAATCTGTGATTTATATGTCAAAGTTGTATCTTTCCTTATATAACTACATCAAGTAAATTTGAAAAACACGAAATTAAATCACTTCAAAGTGGCCAGAAAAGGGCTAAAACCCCAAATTAATTATCCATGAAAATAAATTGGGTTACAGTTCCCTTCGTGAACTAGAGTTTACAGCAATAGGTTAAGAAGTACTTGAGACTTGTGACTTACATGTATTATATGTATATGTATGCTCATTCTTTCCTACACCCTCTATTTATAGGCACTAGAATTGGCAGCTTTGGCTACAGAAGCGTGTCAGTTTAAAGATTGGTGGTGGAAAGTACAGCTAGCTAAATGTTATTACAGGTAAACGATTTTTCTTTTGTATAAATCATTCAGTTTAAGGGCAGTTTAATTTATTCAATGTTTGATAAATTTCTGTGCAAACATTTATTAAAACTCAAAAAACTGCAATGGAAGATTTTCAAGAAACTAAATTAATTTTATACTGTAAATTCAGAAATTATTGACTGCATTTATTATTGCGATTTTGTCATTTTTGACTTAAATGCAATTTTACTATTTATGATTTTGAGAAAAATCCTGTTTAATTCATATAAAATATTCCATATAAAATATTCCAAAATGGGAGTTCAAAATTATTGTGTTTACAACTCTGTCGCATTTTTCGCAATAATAAAAACCGTGCAATAATTTCTGAATTTACAGTACTTTTAAATTTAGTTTCAATGTATGAATTAGACCTCACTTTTTTTCTTTGTTTCAGATTAGGAATGTTTAGAGATTCAGAACAGCAATTAAAATCAGCATTAAAACAACAAGACATGGTAGATCCCTATCTGTATCTATGTAAAGTATATCTAAGGCTTGATCAACCTCTTACTGCTGTGGAAGTTTATAAACAAGGATTGGATAAATTCCAAGGGGAGACAACTCTATTAACAGGAATAGCTAGAATTTATGAGGTAATACCCCTAACTGTATGAAGATCCCTATCTGTATCTATGTAAAGTGTATCTCAGGCTTGATCAACCTCTTACAGCTGTAGAAGTTTATAAACACAAATAAGATAAATTTATAGGGGAGACAACTCTTGACAGGTATAGCTATATTTTATATGGTTAAAAATTAATGCAGTTATTTTTGCTATAAATTGTACCTATGAACATGTGAATTTTTCTGAAACACTCTGAGATGAGTTTCACAGAATTTGGAAATTTCAAACAAGAATAGCCAGAGATTTCAGAATAATGAAACTGCTAGTAAAATTGAAATTTAATTGAATGGATAAGATATATATATATATATATAAAAGACAATGTGGTATGATGCCTATGAAAATAACTACTATCAAGAGACAAAACGACACAGAAATTAACAACTATTGGTCAACATACAGCTATCATGATGAGCAAAGTTCAGCTATAAAAGGCCTCAGAATGACAAATGTAAAACTCTTCAAAGAAATTAACAACTTAATTTGTGTACAAAATAATAAATAAAAAACAAATACAGTATGTAACACAACTAAAAAAGACAACTACTGAATTACATGGTTCTTTTTGACACAAAATCGTTATTGCACTTGAAAAAACTCCAAGGATATGAAAAATACTTTAATTTCTGTTCTTCATTTCAGAATCTCAGTTAGGCAAAATTAATCTTATTCCTGTCATGAAGAGATCTTAAATAGACCTTGAATTCTTTATTGTTCTTGGATTAAAGTTTTTACATTTGAACAAGAAATTAAGAAGCTCAAAGAATTACAAATTTTCCAAAGGGTTCATTGCAGACTTTGATAAAACCTTAAATCATGTAAATGACAAGTTTTCTTCGTCCTCATAAATTGATACTCAGGGTAAAAAAGAATCCACAGTACTAAATTCAATAAACATTTGTCAGTTTAGAAATGATCTATCAAATATAACATTCGGTTTTTGAAACACATACACATGCATCTATTTTGTTAGGTTACTGTCACATTAACATTATCCCCTTTTCACCTTTTATCAATGAGTTTATTGACTTTTTTCCTTTTTTCAGGGTTTAAATGAGATGGAAAATGCCGTTAAATTTTATAAAGATGTTTTAATGTATGATAGTATGCATGTAGAAGCCATAGCTTGCATAGCGACACACCATTTTTACACAGATCAACCAGAAGTTGCACTGAAATTTTACAGGTATTGTCTTATTCTTCACTTTATGTATATGACATTAAGATCATATTGAACAAAATGTAGATGCTTTTTACACCAATGAAAGACAGGACCACTATAAACCAACTTTTAGATCTTCCCTTGAAATGGAAGAAGTTAAGATTCATGGTAATATTATTTTATCATTCTTTTGTCATAAAACTTTAATTTTGCTTAGAAACATAGCCATACAAAATCTAACAATGTTCATCTGACCTTGACCTCATTTGTATGGTTTATTGGTCAGCTTTAAGTATTCATGATTTCATCCCTTTCTCAGATACTACACGCAAATGATCTCTATTTTTATAGTTATAAAAACCTTTTCAAACATAGAAATATTGTTTAAATTTACAGAATTAAATATTTTGTGCATGTTTTTCCTTAAAATTCATTTAAGATATTTTATTACGGTGTTATTTGAAAAGTTATATGGAACTGAAAATCTTGTCTATTTTTTGTCATTCTGCAGCAAATAATTATATATTTAGTTAAAAAATATTAAAACAACAAGCCAATCAAATTTTGATTAAACCATTGTTTTTATAATGATCAAAGACATTCATCTAATTATTAAATTACAATTATATATGATTGTAAGACAATGCAAGCCAATTACTACTGAAATATCTCCAAAATTATATATTTAATTATCATTTATAATATCTTTCTTTAATTGTTTACTTTGATCTTTTTAACAATCCCCTATTAATCCTAAATAGTCTCCTAAATCTTTTTGAGTAGAAGAATTTGTCTTTTGATCTCAAAGTTTCTCAAATGTATACTGTGAAAACAGACTCAAAATAGATTTAATAAATAAATGTGACAGCTTGAAACATCATCAAACCTCAGACAGTAACTGAACCCACACCAGTTAGTGACAATATTGCAATGGCTGAATCTGCACCACTTAATGACAGCATAGTTATGGATGATACAGTATTACTGAGGAAGCACCTTCTGATCCATGACAGAGCTGTACAACAAATTATTGTACTTGGTAAGTCCTGTAGTCTTAACGCTCAACTTTCAGACTTCCTCTTTTTTGTTTTAATTTTTTGTAGCATCTGTTTTTAAATTTAAAAGTTTAGGTTTGGGAGTGTTGAAGCCTTAAGACTTAACTTCTGCTTATCAATTTAATTTTTGTAGCATCTATTTTTCATTTGAAAAAAAAGTGAATCTGTTTTTTGTTTGAAACTAGTCTTGCTAGTTTTATGATAGAATAAGAATGTAAAAAAGATGCTCTCTTCTTTTCTTGGATTATACCTAAAAAACATTTGGTATGAATGAGATTAGTATGAATTCTAAAAAAAAGCATCTATTGACAATTATATTTTGAGAAAATCAAAACTGTTGAAAACTAGTGTAGGATGAAATTATCAACTTTTTTACATCTTAGATTTTTTTTTATAAATTTTTAAAAACATGTTAAAGTAGACTTTGTTTTGGAAGATTTAACTTTTTGCATATACAATGAATAAACAATGATGACATATTTTTAAAATGTTATCTTATTTTTAGATCGTTATATTGAGAGAGTAAAAGAAAAAGCAGTACATCAAGTTCAGAGAGGTAACAAATCCAGAGCCTTACATCTGCTAAACAGGAAGTCAGTAGCCATTGGCCTAAAGAACACCTATCGTCAGTTTCGTCTCAGAAAATGGTACCAGTCACAAGTTCTTGTAGTGAGCATGCTCAGCACCTTGAGACCAAACCAGGTTACAGTACAACCTACAGAACCTGACACAAACCCAGGGTACGAAGGACAGCAGATGGAGCTGTTTGCCAAATCACAGATGGTTGCTCAGTGTAGTTTTGACCGTGCTGTGTAATGTTGCTGCGAATTTGTGAAGATGTTAATGTTGAACTTGATGTGCTTCTGTCTATAACTAAATTAAAGTGATATGATAACACTGAAATCTGACTAGTAAAGTGAAATTTTATGTAGATTTGTTAATTTAATACATGTAGTGCTATATTATTTTTTAATAAAAAATACTTTCTCACACCAAATTTTGTTATTTATGATTTTCTTATAAGATTTTATGGGTTTGATACTTAGTGAAGAATTGTAGTTTGAATTCTATTGTGATTCTTCTAGATAATTAATGTATTCCAATGATTCTGAAAAGTTTCCATTTTTGTGTTGATTTCATATTGTGTTTTGTGGATAGATGTTCATCTTGTCATTATTTGGCCATTAGCAATCTGTTCTCAAATTTTTTGAACAATATACACATTCTCTCTATTTGTTTGACCAATGGGTATCTTCATCCTATTTTTTTTACCATTGGACATTTGTCTCTATTTGTTTTTAATTTGTATGTCCTTCACATGAATATTTTTGTCACATCTTTCTCACGATCTACATCATAAGGAGTTATGTAATTTGGTTTCAGAGTTTATATAAGTCAGCTATATCGTGAAATGTGTTTCAGATTCATCACTCAACAACTTCCTGTTTACTACACACTTGTATCATTTTACACATGATAGCCAAGTTAAAAAAATCATCACATTTATCTAAGGACCTACAATACAATGATTTCTGAAAATTGATTTCAGGGTATATATGTAGGACTCAAATCTATGGCCGGTTCCAAATCTATGGCAGATTCCTAATCTTTGGCAAATGTGACGTTACAAAAGTCAATCAAATCAAATCTATGACAGATTTTTTGTTTTCTCCAAATCTATAGCAGATCTTTAATTTGTGTAGTTTTCTGGGATGAAAGAGTAACATATATTGTCACAATTGAATAGCGCAATTTTTCATCATCGCTGCTTCTAACGATTCTGAAATCAATAGATTTGAACAGTACTATTCCAAATAAAGGTAGCACCCTCAATAACAATTTGTGTATGGTTTAAAGGATATATTAGATGTGAAATATATTATATTAACCGAAAGAGGGACAAAATGTTCTGCACCGGCCGAAGCCCATGGTGAACTAGGGCATCGTTTTTTCAAGTCCCTAATATTTTAGAAAAGGTGTTATAGTAATTATTTTACTGTCTATGACTGGTAAAGTTAATCAGGTGAAAGATAAAATTATATATTAATTTAATTTGAATCATCATCAAATAAAAAAGATGTGTTTACAATGAAATAAATATCATTTCAAAATTCAAACTATTCATTTTTAAGCATAATAAATATTTGATATAAAAAAAAAGAAAAAACTGCCACTTTTTTATTGTTAAGAGATTTAATAGTTATGTTAATTGATGGGTTAAACCGTTAATGATACAATGCACCAAAAGAAAGTGCTTTATTTTTACGGGACAAATAATCTTGAAGTCTGTATTAGGGTATATGAAATTGATTTCATCATTTACAAAATTTTTTGTTTGCCATCACAATTTGGTGGACCATTACAAAATGTTTTTTTTTCACAAATTTTTATAGACATACTCCCATTGTCATTCATTTCCACTTGTTTACGATAAGTCATTGATCGTATATGTACTGCCTTGTTCTACATTTGCACAGAATCTGCCATAGATTTTGGAAACAACAAAAATTCACCATAGATATGGGACGGCATGACGTCACATTTGACATAGATTAGGAATCTGCCATAGAGTTGGAACCCACCATAGATTTGATTCCTACATATATAAGTCAGCTACACCATGTGATGCGTTTTTATATTCATCATTCATCATCTTCGTGTTTACTGAAATATTTGGGCAGTCGTATCATCAGTGAGCAGTAGCTCACACCTTCTCTTTCTTTCTATTCTCCTTTTTAAGTTTGCCATAACCAAATGTTATGAAACATTTACACAATGCTTAGAACCACAAAACTCGGGTCAAGTTTAAAATTTGGTGGCTTCATTTTTTTATACGACCGCAAAATTTGAAAAAATTTTCGTCGTATATTGCTATCACGTTGGCGTCGTTGTCTGCGTTGTCGTCGTCGTCATCCGAATACTTTTAGTTTTCGCACTCTAACTTTAGTAAAATTGAATAGAAATCTATGAAATTTAACACAAGGTTTATGACCACACAAGAAAGGTTGGTATTGATTTTGGGAGTTTTGGTCCCAACATTTTAGGAATTAGGGGCCAAAAAGGGCCCAAATAAGCATTTTCTTGGTTTTCGCACTATAACTGTAGTTTAAGTTAATAGAAATCTATGAAATTTTGAAACAAGGTTTATGACAACAAAAGAAAGGTTGGGATTGATTTTGGGAGTTTTGGTTTCAACATATTAGGAATTAGGGGACAAAAAAGGGCCAAAATAAGCATTATTCTTGGTTTTCGCACAATAACTTTAGTTTAAGTAAATAGAAATCAATGAAATTTAAACACAATGTCTAGGACCACAAAAGGAAGGTTGGTATTGATTTTGGGAGTTAAGGTCCCAACAGTTTAGGAATTAGGGGCCAAAAAGGGACCCAAAAAAGCATTTTTCTTGGTTTTCGCACCATAACGTTAGTATAAGTAAATAGAAATCTATGAAATTTAAACACAAGGTTTATGACCATAAAAGGAAGGTTGGTATTGATTTTCGGAGTTTTGGTCCGAACAGTTTAGGAATAAGGGGCCAAAAGGGTCCAAAATTAAACTTTGTTTGATTTCATCAAAATTGAATAATTGGGGTTCTTTGATATGCCGAATCTAACTGTGTATGTAGATTCTTAACTTTTGGTCCCGTTTTCAAATTGGTTTACATTAAGGTCCAAAGGGTCCAAAATTAAACTTAGTTTGATTTTAACAAAAATTGAAATCTTGGGGTTCTTTGATATGCTGAATCCAAACATGTACTTAGATTTTTGATTATGGGCCAAGTTTTCAAGTTGGTCCAAATCAGGATCTAATAAATTATTATATTAAGTATTGTGCAATAGCAAGTCTTTTAATTGCACAGTATTGCGCAATGGCAAGAAATATCTAATTACACAATATTGTGAAATAGCATTTTTTTTTTAATTAGAGTTATCTTTCTTTGTCCAGAATAGAAAGCAAGAAATATCTAATTGCACAATATTGTGCAATTGCAAGAATTTTTTTTAATTGGAGTTATCTTTCTTTGTCCAGAATCAACTTAAATCTTTGTTATATACAATATACAATGTATATTCACTTTTTACTACCAACTGATAAATTAAAATAATCTTTACCATTCAGTGATAACAAGCAGTTTTTTTACATCTTATTATTTTATGATGTATTTAAATGAGTAGTTATTGTTGCAAACTACATTAGAAATTTTAATTGAGATTAGTTTTGGAATAAGGGAAAGGGGGATGTGATTAAAAAAATTGGGTTCAATTTTCTCATTTGAAATTTCATAAATAAAAAGAAAATTTCTTCAAACATTTTTTTGAGAGGATTAATATTCAACAGCATAGTGAATTGCTGTAAGAGAAAACAAAAATTTTAAGTTCATTAGAACACATTCATTCTGTGTCAGAAATCTATGCTGTGTCAACTATTTAATCACAATCCAAATTTAGAGCTGAATCCAGCTTGAATGTTGTGTCCATACTTGCCCCAACCGTTCAGGGTTCAACCTCTGCGGTCGTATAAAGCTACGCCCTGCAGAGCATCTGGTTTGTCTTTGACTTATGTCCCTTTAAAAATGGAAAATATAAAATCGTTTTATTATCTCCAAAATTAGTTCAGGAATCTGCAATAAAGCTTAAATAAACTGTCTAAAATAGACAGTAGACCTTGATCATATAGTGGGTATTGGATTTACTGATTTTAAATGCTCAATTTTATTGTTTACATTGATAATGCAAATGTAATAAATAATATATACTCTATTCACATTCTGGTTATTTACAATGAACTGTTATCTTTGTGTTCATTTATGCAATACTAAAGTTTCCTATGATATGTCTATTTTAAGACAATTACTTACTTCCTTTTTACATAGGGTTTATTTTTTGGATGCATCTTCTTCCTGGTAGACCAAATATTTGTCTTATAATAGGTTAATGATAAATCACTTTTAAGGTATAAACAATTTAAATATAATATCTTCATTTTGATTTGATCTTATTGTTACATGGAGTGTATGTGCTGTATATCTCATAGACATGGAATTAACTAATGATAGTAGTTCTATAGACAAAAGTGAAATGGACTTTCAACTTGCAATAAGGTCAAACAATTTGATATTGTTACAAGAAGTTCTTCTAAAAGGGGCTAATGTAAACTGGCAAAACTGTGATGGCAATACTGCTCTACACATAGCTGTCTCTGAAGATGCTGGTATAGACATATTGAGAACGTTAATGGAAAATGGTGCAACGGTAGCGGTAGAAAACAATGACAACAAAACACCAGTACAATGTCTGAAACCAACAAGTTTACAAACAGTATCTAATTTGTTAAAGTTAGAAAAGTGTTTTGATTTTAGGGATAGTAACAACAATGCTTTGATGCATGTATTCATGGGAAGGGATATTAAGTTTGATAAAGAAGATTTTTGGAAGATGATTGTTACTGAATATGAACATCTGAATATAGACTTCAATTCTCAAAATAAATCTGGGACTACACCATTGATGGTAGCTGGTCAAGACTTTGAAGAAAAAAACTTAAAATATGTTCTAGACAATGTGGATAATCTTGATCTTTTTGTGATGGATTCTAATGGTGACACATTTCTTCATGTATACATGCATTTGACTGTTGGTTTGGATATAGATTTTTTTACCACTCTTCTTCAAGGAAAAACAAAGTATTGTCCAAAACTGGTCGTCAAAAAGCTTTTAAATTCACAAAAACTATGAAAAAGACGCACCATTCCATAGATTTTTAAGAAATACAATCCCTTTAAAAGTTTATTTGCTTCAGCTGTTTATAGATGCAGGAGCAGACGTTAATAGTTGTAACACTTTTGGAAGATCAGTCCTACATGGTATTTTTAGGTACATGTCCACGACAGATCCTAGAACTCAAACTAAGGATGAAGAAGACAAAAATACCGAATACCTTGTTAAATGTGGGGCAGATATTGATGCACAAGATTGCTATGGAGATACCCCTCTGTTTTTAGCCTATGATGTTAAAAGTATTGGTATGTTGATAAAGTTAGGAGCTAATGTCAATATTCAAAACAAATTTGGACAAACACCTCTAACTAAGCATGCTTTGTACCCATATAAACACGTCAAAGTCTTTAGTAAACTTATTGCAGCAGGTGCTGATGTTAATATTAAAGATCACCATGGCAGTACAGTCTTACATTACGCTGCCTGGGTTGACTTTAGAATACTAAGACATATTGTTCCGTATTTTCTACTTAATGATTGTGCAATTTCCCATGATGCATTGGGACATCTCCCATGTCACAAAGCATATGAAAGTAGAAATAAAGAAATGTTTGAACTACTCTGTAAATGTGACAAGGTTGTCCATGGAAGCAGTGACAATTTCAAGTTTCGAAAGAAAAGAGTGAAACTGGCAGACTTGGAAGATATTAACCAATTTGTTAATGATTTTCAATGTTATCTAGGAAGTGGCATCTCAAAATTGCTGGAGTTACCTAGAATTGGATCTGTTGTATTTGAACACGAAGCTGAAATGATTAGATTAGCAGTTAATGATCTTGTTATGAATTTATGCCATGAAATATCAATCAGAGATGAATTGTTTACTGTATCACTTGTTCATTCTGGTAGCATTCGTGAAAATACAAAAGTTGGTCTTCCGAATGAATATGATTTTGTATGTAGTCTTGAAAAACTAAGTGAGAAATGTGAAATAGATTATTTAAATACTACTGATGAAAGTGGATTTGCAGTTCTAAAATTAAAGACAGAATTTAGTCGTCAAGAAAACCAGTCTCTGTTTGCTGAGAGTGGACATCTTGTCATTAGCCATGTTTGGGAAAGATTTAATTCTTTAATGAAAGATGTTTTCAAAAGTCCAAAATTTTATTGTCATACAAACATAAGATATGTTGAGGATTGTGCAACCCTTAACTATGTTACCAGTCCAACATGTGTGTGTGTGTTATTTTGGAATGGATGTTTTTACAAAGATTTCAGTATAACAATTGACCTAGCACTTGCATGTTGTATCAAAGGATATTGGCCAAAAAATGCAAATATTGACAAACTTGCATGTGACGTCCAGCAATTAAGAGAAGAAGGAGCATTACTATTGATACAAACAGAATTAGAGAATCGGTTAAATTTTCCACAAAATGTCAGTGTCTCATCACTTAATGCTGAAATAAAACACATGGTTTCCATTCCAGACATTGCTAAGGATGCATATAGAATTTGTAAAATATGCTGTGATAGCGGGATCTGTCCTGGTTTAGTTGTTAACCACACTGTCGATGTCAAAGACATATTATCAAGTTACATGCTGAAAAATTGCATGTTTCATGTATTAGAAAAATATCATAGAGCTGATTTTCATGATATTAGCACAAAGCCATACAAAGACATAGAACTGTATAAGTTTGTGGGACAGATATTTCATACTTTGCTTGAATTTCTAAATGAGGAAAACTTGCCATCTTTCATATTTCCATGGCAGAACATTTTCACTTTCAGAGGTGTGAATAACATAACAGTAGAAAAAAGTCATGTTAGGTGCTCCTATATGAAAGTTTTTGTTAAATTTATTTCAAGATTATTTGGAGAGAAAGTAGATTTTACAGACATTGACATTGGTTGTTTGTCTGAATACAGGGCAAATGACAGGTGTGGATATGAAGAAATTTATTTTGGCAATGACAATATTTTTTCATCATGATTACTTCTGTCTTGATAATCTTTGAAACTTGTGTTACACAAATAAGACTGTTGGTTTTTCCATTTGAATGGATTTGCACTATTCATTTTGGGGCCTTTTATAGCTTGCTGTTCCATTTGAGCCAAGGCTCTGTGTTGAAGACCGTACTTTGACCTATTATGGTTTACTTTTACAAATTGTGACTTGGATGGAGAGTTGTCTCATTGGCACTCATACTACAACTTCTTATATCTATGTAATTATAAATAAAAATGAAATAAAACAAGAATCAAAGCTAATGTAAATTTATGAAACCTGTTGTATTTTTTGATTGCTGTCTGCTTGATATTCAAATGCATTAGTTCTTCTATTTATAAAAAAAAGAATCAATCATCCAGCCACCCACTGATAAGAAAGGTAACTGACCGTCAAATTGCTTTCAAATATTTTTGTGGACTTAATCAGATGGCTACTTTTAATCTATATAATTTTATTGTAAATTCTGAAATTATTGCAAGGTTTTTATACAGATTAGACCATATGTGTTATGTTTTCTGGTCTGTGTGTCTGTTTGTTTGTCTGTTTGTACGTTCGTCCCACTTTAGGTTAAAGTTTTTGGTCAAGGTCAATCAACTTGAAACTTAGTACTCATGTTCTCTATGATATGATCTTTATAAATTTAATGCCAAATTAGAGTTTTGACCCTAATTTCACAGTCCATTGCACATTGAAAATGATAGTGAAAGTGCAGCATCCGTGTACCGTACTATGGACACCTTCCTGTTTAGAATTTACAATAATTTCTGATTTTACAGTAGACATAAAAATAAGGGATTGTCGTAGAAAATTTTGAAAGAAATATAGAAAATTTCATCTGTTCTCATTCAAAGTATGTACAAGTTATGTCAAAGGGATTTTGAATACTGTTAGATAGCTTCAGACTTACTAATTTGTAAACTTTATCAACTTTGACAAATCACTAGGTAACTTTAAATTCATGACTCAGATAATATTGCTTCACAGAGTACTTTTCGCTTGCTATTTGAGGCTTAAAACATGAAGAAATAAATGGGGGAAGGGTTATGAAAAATATTTCAAAGTTATATACTGTCCATACTAACAATATATTAAAATTAAATCTTCTTTCTTAACAATTGTGTCTGTCTGTTTTATTCACACTTTGTTGCATATGTGATATCAGTTTGACATGGCTCGGTACTTATACATCTCATCAATGTGTTTGTATTGGCTTTCATTTTTGTCGAGCCTTCGACTTAAGTCGAAAAAGCGAGACTAAGCGATCCTACATTCCGTCGGCGGCGGCGGCGGCGTCAACAAATATTCACTCTGTGGTTAAAGTTTTTGAAATTTTAATAACTTTCTTAAACTATACTGGATTTCTACCAAACTTCGACAGAAGTTTGTTTATGATCATACGATAGTATCCAGAAGTAAATTTTGTAAATAAATAAATCCATTTTTTCCATATTTTACTTTTAAATGGACTTTTTCTGCGGGGAACCATTACATTCACTCTGTGGTTAAAGTTTTTAAAATTTTAATAACTTTCTTAAACTATCCTGGGTTTGTACCAAACTTGGACCGAAGCTTATTTATGATCATAAGATTATATCCAGAAGTAAAGTTTGTAAAAAGATTACTCCGTTTTTTCTGTAATTTACTTTTAAATGGACTTAGATTTTCTTACAATCATAAAATAGTAACAAGAGGAATATTTTTATTGATTTTTTTCCTCATTGTTGTTGAGCCTGCGATTTACAGCAAAAATAGGCGAGACACTGGGTTCTGCGGAACCCTTACAATTTTTTTTGTGGTTTGTTTTGTATATGCGACTTTTTGTATTTCTTTTGTTCTTATTACGTGACTATGTAATTCAAAAGATCCCGTCAGTATTACATTGGTCTATTATATGTCATTATGATATATTTCTATTATGAATTACTATATACGTTGAACCATAAACGTCGAAAATCATTCAATCGCGTAGTGGTATTAACTATTTCTGGATTCTCATAAATTCTACCTATAACTTTTGGACTAGTTTGAATATCGGTCTATTTCTGTAATTTATTCTTACATACTTTTGATTTTTTAACCCTGCATGCTTACATTGCCTATGTAAATTTTAAAACTGTTTGTATGCACATTGAACGACAAATTTATGTGACGTATAAAATTTTCTGACGTCAGACACTCAAATCAATTAATGTGTTCGTAGATAGAAGATGTTTTTGTGTTCGGTTAAATTGTCCCCTTTTAAAATTGTGATACGATGATGACTGATGTACCCATATTTTGACTATTTTATTAATTGTGACTGTTTATTTAACGCATCATGTAAATATAACGGAATTTGATGAGACTGTTATTAAAGTGAGAGGGTTAGCGCTAAAGAACCAGGTTTAATCCACCATTTTCTACATTTGAAAATGCCTGTACCAAGTCAGAAATATGACAGTTCTTGTCCATTCGTTTTTGATGCGTTTTGTTATTTGATTTTGCCATGTGGTTATGGACTTTCCTAATTGATTTTCCTCTGAGTTCAGTATTTTTGTGATTTTACTTTTTTGTCAATATAATGGAATTTTTATGCAACTGTCATACAAGTTATAGGTTTAGCTAGCTGTAAAACACAGTTTAATCTACCATTTTCTACATAAAACAGGCTATTATTTGAACTTGGAATTATTATCAATTATGGAATTTGCATAATTTATTGTGCTTGAAATTTTTAATAAATACCATGTTTACTTTTAATTATATTTTGTTACCAGTGCATTACACTCTCCATTCAATGTATTTTGCATAGATGGTGTTGTGGGCTCCATAGTACATTCTATTGAAAATTAAGTTTATGTGATAGTTGTAGTAAAGCTTCAAATTTAGGACTATCAACATGATATTTCAGTTAGTAAAGAAGGAAAGATATTTCAGCATGTGCACTCTTGTTCATTTGGTGTACAAACTTCAGAAAAGAGTTCAGAAATGGCTGTGTTATTGGATCACTGATTAGTCTAATGTAGACGAAATACACGTCTGGCATACTTAATTAAAATCCGGGTACCTTTGATAACTTATTGGAACTCAGTTAGAAATTGTTTTTGCTCCACTGTTCACTGCAAAAATAGCTACCTAAATATGTTTGAGTTATCTTCCTTTGTTAATGATTCCAATGATATTGATTTATTTTTTATACCTGTAACTTGCTGTTCAACAGTGTTAGAAAATTCTATAAATTATGTTTGCTCTTCACTCAAATGAAGACTTCAATAGTCACTTAATGCTGTAGCCTTCAGTGTTAATTATCAGGATAATGGTCTAGTTGGTTTACCATATGGTCTGACTAAGTACCAGTACTTATAATTATTCTGAATACAGAACCTTGAACTTTATCTATGGTTAGAGTAGGCTATATTTCTAAGTAATTTGTAGCTTCAACAATTTTTCATATGATGTTCAATTTAATTATTTACAGTAGAATTTGTCTGGTATATATTGGTAACAAATGTTCTTACACATCAAGATGAATTCATTTACCGTACTCTGGTATTACAGACTAGGGGAATAGCTTTGGTAGCATGGATGGAGGCGATTACATAAGGACACATAAAAACACATCAGCTTCCATTTCTACATTTTAATCAGACAAAGATGACGTCGCAAACAAAATTACAAATTACAGGCAAAAGGGGAACAACTCTCTCTTTCACACAGAAACATAATCCAACTATACATACTGATATATTACATCCTGCCCACAAAACAAAAATTTACTAAATATTTACAATGGTCAATATATTTATGTGTTATAAAAAAAAATCCAATATATAATAAATTCCAAAATTGAAAGTTAACATGAATAAAGTTAATCTCTGCACACTCTAGTAACCATTTAAAAACAAACGTACCAACTCTGCAAAACCGAAAGTCTGGCATCTTGGGCTCCTCCCTCGGATGACCTTATGCACGCATTACTTTCGCACAAACAATTACAGTGATACACATTAAAATGGCATTTTCTACTAGACAAACTAATATCATTATAAATAGCTGAATACAAATTTGATAGTATCATCAGAGACCTTAAACTCTGATATTTAATAAGGTTTTATTTATGATAAATATCACACCGCTAAATGATAAACACATTCACATTAGCTTAATTTAAAAGTAAACAAATAACATAGATCAAATTAACATGAAAAGTATTTGTATTCTTAAAATCAACATAGTTAAAAATAAAATGTTCTCGTACAGAATAAATTCATCAGCTTTTCTTTAAAATAGGTCTTCTTGGGACTCTTCAAAACCATGGCGATACAGTTATCTCCAAAAACAGTCAATATAATTATGTTTTTAAAAGAGTCAAATATAGGTTACGGCTGAATGACATAGATGAAGTCACAAACAAAAATACAAATTACAGGCAAAAGGGAAACAACTCTCTCTCTTACACACTATAACATAATAGATATAGGAAGATGTGGTGTGAGTGCCAATAAGCCCACCATACATACTGAGAATGAAAATCAGCAAATTTTTAAGTCTTAAGATTATGAAACAAACACCAAAGAACTGATTTAATTGATAGATTAAAATTGCACATTTGAACCTTTGCTGTACTTAAAGTTTTGGTTGGATAAGAAGGGTGTAAGCTAGGTGTAAAAAGGTAAATAGATTACTGATAAAGGAATATCTATTTTAGGTTATGATAACAGAGTTTAATCTAGACAGTATTTTCTTTAGTCCATGCAGGTTTCATTTCAGACAGGCTTCCAGTATAGAGATAAATGAGTTATATATAATTATGCACCATTTGGTCTAAAGTTGTAGGATTTAAGTTTAGACAAATAAGGAAGGGGAAATTGTGGTTTTGTACAGCACTACCAGTTACTTTTTATATTTTAAATAATTAAGAGTTCAGTTTAAAAGAGAAATATTTATTATCAAAGCATCAATTTGTAAAGCACTTACAACCCATTTCCTATAATTACAAGTGAGCGGAAGTTGATAGCCTGTCAATTGCACAAACACCCAAGTATTTACACGTAACACTTGTTGTTCATACTACATTTTAGTACAAAAATGTTTCTTAAAGTCTTCCTCAATTTAAATAACCAATGAGGTTTGCTTTATTGTCTAATGAAAATTAAAAAAACATGTTAGAAGTTAATTTTTTTTAGCTACAGTAATGATTTATTGCTATTGTAACTGATTTTTGAAAAAGTCTTAATTTATGGATATGTCAAGGGGTCAAATGGTAAAGACTGTGTTTAAGATTCTCATTGTAATTTTACCATGAACTAGAAAAAGCCATACCAAGTAAGCTAAAGTCTGAGTTAAAACTATGGTATACAATTTGAGCTCACCTGGACCAATGTAAACTCTTGGTGAAGGTCTTTCTCACTGTGTTTTTGACCTTGGTTTGTTTTATGCTTTTTGGTCAGGTAGTTGTCCCTTTGACAAAATCCCTGTTTTAAATCTCAAATTTTTAATAGCTATCACTTGGAATCCAACATTTCATAAGTAATCAAAACAGGAGTGAAAAGACCTTTCATAAAAAAAAATCTTTTTATTCCATTGTTGAAAAACACTTATTAGACTTTGGACAATTTAGAGCTTGACCTATTGATTTAGACACCTTTTTTTGTTGTTAGAGACTGTATATTGACCTTTAGATGTCTTGGTTTCAGTCTAATATCTCACATATTGTTGCAAAGACTGTTATATTGATAGACATTTACAAGGTTGGCATTCATGTTGTTTTGTCTTTACCTTTTTTATGAGGAGAATTGAAGTTTGTTCTTTTTTGGTATGATTTTGTCTGTCTCTCTTTGACCTTTGGTATCTTCCTTCTCTTTTTTTAAAGATCTTTAAACGGACACTTGTGGATCTGTCTTTTCATCTCGTTCATTTTTCCTAATTTTTTGTTTGTAAATAATGTCTTTCCATCCATGTTGCTCTTTTGAAAATTTTATAAGCGATACATTAAAGACACAAATTTCCTATTATTAATACATTTACTCAATAATATGGATAAAACTATTAAGCTCAAATTGATACCCCCCAAAAATCTATAGATTTCTATACTCTATAACTAAACCATAACTGTTTACAAACTTTAATTTATAGCTTAATAATGAAATATTTGATGCTATCGGACTATATCTTAAGGGTATTAAGGTGAGAGTGTTGGATAGATAAGTGAATCTATAGGAGGGTTGTCCCCATATTGACATAGATAACGGGTCGTTAAATGTCACTATACATGTAAATTGAGGAATGATTGCTGACCTTATCTCTAACATTATATTAAGTACCAGTGATATTATAACAATAAAGTTATTAAAGGTCATCAGGGTGGAACCAATTAAACTGATTTGGACCATAATACTTTAAATGGTGATTTTGTTTGTAATTTTGTCTATCCATCTCATTTATGAAAAAAACTTTTAAAATATTTCTATTCTCTTAGAATGCGATAGGAATTGAATGAAACATTGTGAAAATTAGGGAGTTTGAAAAGCATTTATTGCCCATATTATAAAAACATGGTTAGAAACCACTTGATACAGAAACAAGAATATTTGCTCCAAATTCCAATCAAATTCTAAAATGTCTTTGTTCCTTTTGATTATGAAATCTGGTACCTTGGAAGTGTGGGGTTGCAGCAAAACCACTCTTGTTGTATAACAATGTACTTAATCAGGCTTTCACCTACTCACAGATAAAAGCAAACATTTTTGTTCTAATGGAAATTTAGGCTGGAAATTATTCATTGCCATTTTAAAATAGGGAGAATAGATCATGATTTTCTATTCTAAAAGCTTATTTCTAATTGCTATGAAAAAATCTTAAACTCTATTGCATATTGTTGTTTCCTGGCGAATGTAGGCCATACAATGATTAGGACTGGATTGCACAAACATCAATTAAGGTTTCGATGATGTTTGAAAAATTTAAATATTAATCAAAGCTGTTATATTTGTTAATGAATAAATTAATGCTTAAAATTTAAATGATGTTTAACTTTAATTAAGGTTTTTGCCACCTTTTGCAGGTGTTAATGCATGACTGAAATGCATACCACCAATACATTACTAGAAATTATCATTGTATTCAAATTCAAACCTCATCAGAAATTGTATTTATTCTTCCAGGAAGCAGTATTAATATTTACCAGACACAATTAAAAAAATGACATATGCAATTAAATGATGCAGGTTTTGTTTAATAACAAAACAAAATCGCTTGCTGTTATGTTTGATAATACTGACTGTATAAATTGTA
Organism: Mytilus trossulus; assembly: GCF_036588685.1. Lineage (NCBI taxonomy): Eukaryota > Metazoa > Mollusca > Bivalvia > Mytilida > Mytilidae > Mytilus > Mytilus trossulus. The sequence goes on from NC_086375.1 coordinate 9,227,656, forward strand.
CTTTTGATTCCCACATACTGATGTAATTATATCAGACTGTACTCTTGTAGTCATTGTTGTCACTCAAAACACCATCATGAATCATTTCAAACTGCGAAATGAAATTGGATATGATTTTTTTTCTATTATTTTTAAAAGCAGAAAGAGAATTATGTATTGTGTATTGTTTGAAAAATTGATTATTCGAAAGAGAGAAATAAATTGATACATATTAGTATTCCTCTGTGATAACAAAAGTAGGGAATGTTGTAACACAGTCTATATTGAATTGTATAGTCTCAGTAATGTGTCTGACTTTATTCAGCAACAATTTCTGGAGCAGTCTGGTTTTGCTGTTGTCTGTGAAATGAAGCACAAACCAAATTGGGTTATTTTTCTCATTGGTTGAACTCTTTGTATTAAAAAAAACAAACTGATATGTTCTTCTGTCCAATCACAAGTAAGGTTACATCTGTATTTATTTATTTTCAAATAAACTTGCACATGTTGACTTGTTTTTAAATTATTGATTGTGCTCCAGAATTTCTGAATGTTTTGCACTTCTGAAAAGCTGCAATAAAATGTAAAAATATCACTAAAAAGTATAATACTTCCAAAATGTAACAGAGTCTGGGTGACCATTTGGTTAAGGTAGTTCACCTTCAGTGATGACTAGCCTGTCATAATGAGGTTGTGATTTGGAACATCTTCTGTGGTAAGGTGTGTTTGATTTCTTAATTGAAAAGTATTACTAGTCTGCTGGCAAAAAGTAGGTGGTTTTCTCTGTGAACTGCAGCGTCCTTCACCACCGAAAGCTGCAATGATTTGGCAGAGAGTCCTGAAGTGGTGCTTAACACAACAATCAATAAATCTATCAATCTATTATGTACCTAAAGAATGACTCTCTCCAAAACAAATTGGGTCTGAATGAAAGTTCTGATTTAAACTGGATGGTTGTGTGAAAAAACTATAGTTTCAAGTAAATGAAGGTTTAGGTTAATGAATAATATGTTTCAAATACATTTTGTCTGCTTGAAAAAAAGTCAACAAATATAGATATATTAAATAATTTTTATTATTTTATTTATTTTTCAGACGATTACTACAGATGGGTGTATATAATGCAGAATTGTTCAGTAATTTAGGACTATGTTGTTTTTATGCTCAGCAATATGATATGACACTAACATGTTTTGAGAGGGCCTTGTCTTTAGCAGAGGAACAGACGATGGCTGATGTTTGGTTTAATATTGGACATATTGCACTGGTAAGCTATAGGGAGAAATATAAAATCATTGTTGTTAATATTAAACAAAATATTGAGAATGGAAATGGAGAATGTGTGAAAAAGACAACAATCAAACCAAAGAGCAGACAACAGTCCAAGGCCAACAATGAGTCTTCAACACAGTAAAAAAATCCCACACCATGATGTCGGCTATGGCTGGCCACTTAAAAAAAATATATACTTGTTCAGCGAAAATGGACATCATAACAAACTCCAAAACATGATAAATGAACCAAAAATTAAAAAAACAACATACAAGACTTATAAAGGCCAGGAATAGGAGCAAAATGTGGTGGGGTTAAAAACATTGTATGAGATCTCAACCCTCCCCAACTAATGAAAATGCCTTGCAAGAGATACTTGTTTTGTGTTAGAGAGTTTAGGAGAAACAAATCTTGCTTGTCAATGTTTTAGACTGACTTTAGTTGTATTTTTAAAAATAGTGTATAGGAGAGATGAATCTTGCCTACCAATGTTTTCGCCTGATTTTAGTTGTATTTTTATGCCCCACCTACAATAGTAGAGGGGCATTATGTTTTCTGGTCTGTGCCTCTGTTCGTCCGTTCGTTCGTCCTTTCATTCGTCCTGCTTCAGGTTAAAGTTGGTCGAGGTAGTTTTTGATAAAGTTGAAGTCCAATCAATTTGAAACTTAGTACACATGTTCCCTATGATATGATCTCTAATTTTAATGTCAAATTAAAGTATTGACCCCAATTTCACTGTCCAGTGAACATGTAAAATGATAGTGTGAGTGGGGCATCCGTGTACTATGGACACATTCTTGTTATTACCTTATAGGGTATAAGAGACATAAATCTTGCCTACCAATGTTTTTGTCTGACTTTAGTTGTATTTTCATTACAGGGTATAGGAGATATGAATCTTGCCTTCCAATGTTTCCACCAGACTTTAGTTGTATTTTAAAAAAAAAGTGTATAGGAGAGATGAATCTTGCCTACCATGTTTCCCAGATTTTAGTTGTATTTTTATTACAGGGTATAGGAGATATAAATCTTGCCTACCAATGTTTTCTCTGACTTTAGTTGTATTTTTATTATAGGGTATAGGAGATATGAATCTTGCCTACCAATGTTTTCGCCTGACTTTAGTTGTATTTTTATAACAGGGTATAGGAGATATAAATCTTGCCTACCAATGTTTTCGCCTGACTTTAGTTTTATTTCCATTACAGGGTATAGGAGATATGAATCTTGCCTACCAATGTTTTCTCTGACTTTAGTTGTATTTTTTTATAGGGTATAGGAGATATGAATCTTGTCTACCAATGTTTTTCTCTGACTTTAGTTGTATTTTTATTATAGGGTATAGGAGATATAAATCTTGCCTACCAATGTTTTCGCCTGACGCTAGTTGTATTTTTATTATAGGGTATAGGAGATATGAATCTTGCCTACCAATGTTTTCGTCTGACTTTAGCCAATAATAATGATCATGCAGAAGCCTATAACAATTTAGGTGTTTTAGAACTGAGGAAAGGGCACATAGATTTGGTAAGATCACTACATAGTTTTTGATATTTTTACTTATTTGATGTTTAGTCAGTGTACGATCGGGTATATTTGGTATCTAGTGTATCCACTGATACTTAACGTGATATAAAACATATACCGTTAAGTTGTTTCATGACTTTATCACATGACAGATGACACAACTTTGTTGACTGTTTTGGTGACAAAAAATCATGAATTCAGGATCAAACAATTTGCATTTTATTGATGTTGTACCGGCCACTGACCAGAAATCATGATTTACGAGATGAAACACTCTGCATATTATTGATGTTGAACTACTGACCACAAATCATGATTTACAGGAATAAACACTTAAAATATTTTAAAATGATTGACACTTGATGTAAACTTAAGTGACAACCTTCTTCAGTACTGCATGTACAAAATCACATAAAAACTGCCGTAATAAATTATTCTCAAATAACAAGTAAATACATCTAAAGTAATTATCTAATTTGTACAAAGTGATTGTTTTTACAATAAATGTCAATGTATGATTAGTGTAGAGTCAAATGTGATTGCTCTGAATAGACATTGTAATTTATTGCCTTGAACTTCAGAGAAAGATTGAGAAAATTGTCAGGGGTTGAACTTGCAGGAATTGTACAGTACATATATGATTTAATATATGAATTTACAATGCAGAAAAAAAGACTCTTCTACTATATCCAGACAATAACATTAACAAACAAAGCCTCATTAAGGGGTACACTGTAACTTCCATGAGCATGACAAGGACATCATAACAAGAGGAAACATCAACAGCATACTATAATAAAAACACATAACAAATCAATTACAAACAACCGCGTGCTTGATAAAGTTACTGAGAATTGTTAAAAATTACGTGCTTACCACAGCGCTATCCAAAAATTATAGGGAGAACACTGGTACCCTTACTCTTCATTTTAGGGAAGCATTTAAAAATTGATATTTTTTTACGATTGTGAGCAAAACTTTTTTAATATATTTGCGCTTATTCATTTAATAGTCAACTCAGGTAAATATAAGGATAATCTATATCAAGGCATTTATGTATTTCATTTGCACATATTGAAGAGTAAACACTATTTTTATTTTAGGCTAAGTCATTTTTAAAGTTGCATAGATTGAGTTTGGATTACATGATGTCAGTAACTCAAATAAGTTATTTGTTATATTATGCTTCAGAGGCAGATTTAGGGGGAGGGGCCCTGCCCCCCCCCCCCTTTTGGGAAAACATTTGGTTGCTTATATTAGGAATCACAGAAGTGTGACTAGAGTGGGGCCCCCTCTTAAGCAGTCAGTGGGCCCCCACTTATGAAATTTCTAGATCCGCAAGTGTGCAGCTTACCATGATATAAAAGCCTTCACAAGTAGGATAGGTTGATTGTGATTGTGATTTCTGTATTGTTTTCTTTGAATTTTAGATTAAAGAGTATTATTTACTTGTGTTTTATCAAGGGACAACAGATTTTTTTTGGTACATTCTTCAAAGGGTCCCCATAAAATTGCAAGCTTATGGCCACCTTTATTTTTGAATATTCAGTATTTAATCAAAAGAATGGTATCTCTTTTTAAAGGGTTCTTTTTCCTATATTATTTTGAATTTGAATTTGATTAATTCCTGAAAAAGGAAAAAGGAACAGATTAAAATTATAATTTTTTTATCCTGTTGTTTTAAATTGTATTCTTTATCAATGGTATGGTATAACTTTTACTTCTATTGGCTTTCTCTTGGCGCGCAATCTCAGTTTTGACAGGCTAGTGATACAATTAGGCCCGTAATAAATACTGTAAATTCAGAAATTATTGCAAGATTTTTATTTAGGTAAGTATTGCAATCATTATGATATATATATATATATATATATATCTGTATTCAGATTTTCCTGAAATTGCAATAATTAATCTTTCATTTGGGTCCATTCTTCAAAAATCACAATGATTTCTGTATTTACAGAACTTAAAAATACAAATGGCATTCTGGCTTTAGCTTGTACAAGATGATATAGCATGATATCATAGCTAAGTGGATGCACCGCATGCACATTTTAAAACTTTTGTTTTGTAACAGTGCCAAAAAACAAAAACTGTGATGGTACTTTTCTATAGATTGAAATAAACAATTAATTTCCTCATTTTGCGACAATGATAGCCTTTTTTTGAGATACAGACTTTAGAAAGTGTTTTTTTTAAGAAACCTTGCTAGAATTACAGAAAAGTTATTGGATCAGTATTTTTTGGTCCAAAAAAATAGGTTTGCGTTGCTTTTTTTAATGTATCTTGTACTTATCTCCCATGGCTATCACTTTTGCACTTAAAAAAAACATGTCTCGTCCTAGCGTTGAGAAGACAACTCATTTCCATTAGGGCTAAGAAATTTTTTTTTGGCCTATGATATATTGCAGAAAGCAAGATCGAGTCTCTAATAATAAAAAATTAAGGGCTCACATATCAACCAATCAGGATAAGCCACAATGGTGTATTGTAACCTTCAACTTTATTAATTTTTGTTGCTTGTTGAAATATTTTTGGTTAACTGACAGTCAACAAGAAATGAAATCAACAATCTTTTTATAAGTCGAAAAAAAGTTTTCCCATACATCTTCAGAACAAGTTTTAATGACCAGAAACCGTTTTACCTTAATCAAATAAAATTAGTTAGATTACTAAAAATTTGCATATAATTTTAAAAGTGGTTCTCCAATTTGACCTTTTGTGCAATTTATTAAATCAATTTTGATAAAAATTATAGAATTATTATAAAATCTTTTATGTTTAATCGTGAAGCTATTTGCCTAGCTCTTATAACGTTTTTTTTTATTGTGATTTTTTTATTTTGTGTGTTATATTTCTTCCATTGTGAGTCATTATTATCCTCAGGCCTTTTTCTCAAATATGCTAATTTGATTAGAATTTTAATAAATCTTTGTCTAAGTTTGTAACAGAACTATTTATCAAATGTTTTGTGTCCACTTAAATGTCCTAAGTTCCCAGTTTTTATGTCTTTTGTATATCTATTGTTCAAAAATGCTCTTTCTATTTGATATTTTTTTTTTAACCCTTTGACCTTTTTTGTTTAAGACGGATTGAATTGAAAACATAGATGGCATTAAATGTTTTCTGTCAATTTATATCGCTTAAGTTCCCAGTTTTTAGTCTTCCTGTATATATATCATGATTCAAAAATGCTCTTTCCATTTGATATAAAAAAAAATAACCGTTTGACTTTTTATTTAAGTTGGGTTATGAAGTTAAAAAAAAATTGTTGCAGCAAATTGTTTCTTTCCAGTTCTAAGGCTCAAGTTCTAAGTATGTTTGTCTTCTTCAATTGAGTATTCATTTTTTTTAACCTTATGACCTTTTTAAAGTGAGGTCAAGTTTAAAACACCAAAGACTCTTGTTACAAACATGTAATTCAAACAGTTACATGTATTATCTGTATACATGTAATAGATATAGGAAGATATGGTGTGAGTGCCAATGAGAGAACTCTCCATCCAAACAACAATTAAAAAATTAAACCATTATAGGTTAAAGTACGGCCTTCAACACGGAGCCTTGGCTCACACCGAACAACAAGCTATAAAGGGCCCCAAAATAACTAGTGTAAAACCATTCAAACCGGAAAACCAACGGTCTAATCTATATAAACAAAACGAGAAACGAGAAACACGTATATATTACATAAACAAACGACAACTACTGTACATCAGATTCCTGACTTAGGACAGGTGCAAACATTTGCAGCGGGATTAAACGTTTTAATGGGCCCAAACCTTCTCCCTTTTTCTGAAACAATAGCATAACATCACAACATATAAAAACATACGATAAAATATCAATTGGCAGACTTAACTCAATCAAAAAACGTATGATTACACAATGCATGTTACACCATTAAAGGATGTTGATTCATAATAAAGCATTAAATATCAGACCGAACCTTAAACTCCTGTCAGACAAGTTCAAGGTGACATCAAAGATCGTAATGACGACATTACTAAACTATAAACGCTGTCTCTTTTGAAATTAAAGAACATAATGTTGGTATGACGTTACATCACGACCCATACAAAGTGTAGCATGGTACATTACTCTTTTGGTAACAAGTGTACAGGTGAAAGATTTATTGTACATTTAATACACAGATATTATTAATTGTTTATGTCAAAAATGCACCTTAAGGCTTGATACTGTTATTTATTGAATACAGAGTATGACTTATTTTATACAAAAAAAGTATACCAAGTTAATAGTTAACATTTTTCTTGTCCAAATTACAATTGGTGCAAGGTGTAAAATGGTAGTCTTATCATGAAAAGTAAACATTAATTTGAAATATTATACAATTCATTTAAAATCTTGAGAGGTTCTTTTTCAAAATAACAGCTCGCTTTTCAATTTTAATTGGTAATATCTTTCTGATAGAAATAATGAAAGAGAAATGCATGGTTTTTTTCCTATTTGAAATAAAAGTTGAAACTGTACAGTAAAGTATAACACATGAGATAAAATAGCTTTTTATTTGTTTTTTTATACATTGCATGTAAAGTTATTGTGACCTACATAAATGTATGACTCTTGGTGAAAGCCATATATTTATTACATTTAATATACAGATTTGTCAGCATACTCTACATTACTAAAGGTTTATTTGTTTTCATGGATTAAGGAACAAATATATTTTCGTGATACTTGATTTTGGGGGTCTGGCCAAAGTCTGTAATTCTGTAATTTATTATTTGTTGAAAATTTAAATTTGAAGTTAACCTTTAAGGACGACATCAAAAGATCAGTGAAAAAACTATGTGAATTAAGTTTTTTATCCTACATTGAACTTTTGATGTCGTCCCTTACCCATGAGATCTATGAAAAGTGGTATCCAACAAATACTTATGGATCCACATTACCTTTCAAGCTAAATCTTACCACGACATGTCTTCTAATGAACAGAAATGTCATTGAACCCAACCAGCTAATAATACTTAAAAGTTTAACCATGTAGTAATGAATATTCTGTGTTTTTTAGGCAAGATCATTTTTCCAGGCAGCTTTTATAATATCTCCACATATGTATGAACCACATTATAATTGGGCCGCTTTAGCAGATCAGGTATGTATGATATTTCAGTGCATTAATTTTGTTATCTTTTTTGGTCTCTTATAACAGAGAAAGCAGGTTTTTTTTTAGAGAAATGCACGTTGGAAGCCAGATAATCTACTATTGACTAGGACAATTATGTTTTACATTTTCTCAAGTCCTCAACCATAGCCCTGCATGACACTAACAAGCAAGCCTTGTTCAGTTGTCCATCTGATAAATAATTGGAAATATTGTGATATTCAAAACAATGTTCTGATTATATAAAAGAAAAAAAAGTTTGAAGTATTTTGCCTTCCAGTCTGAAGGTCCTCCCCCCCTACTCACACAATTAAAAAAATAATCTAAAAATTGGCTTAAATTAATGTTCTCAATAGCACAGCATTGAAAAGCTTTCCAAAATATAATGAGGTTAAATGTTTGAGAGATGTGTTTTATGCCAAGTGTAATTAGTAATTATATCGTTAAAAAATCAAGCATGTTTTTTCTCAATTTTAATAATTACATAGGATTATAATATGTAGTGCATTGTCAATGTATCTTCTTTCTTACTGCATGAAATATATTACAAATGTAGGTGAAGTTAAAATAAACAAACAAACAAATGACAAACACATAGAGCCTGAGGGTCAAAAGGAAAACTATAAATTACGTGGCTGATATACAAATAAATGGAAAACATCACATCTTAGCAGCCACACCTGGATTCATCTGTCCAAATACGTATATAGACATTTTTCACTAAAAAATACTGCAAGTGACATCCTCGTCTTAACCGCATAATTTTCTTAATTACCACAAAATGTGTAGAAATTTAAGATATAAACCATGGTGGTCAAACCAAATGATGTAGACAGATATAAACCACATATCTGAAATAACAATTTACAGCACTTTTAAGACATTGTGACACAACAGATTTAGTGCAAGTCACAAATATAATACAAGTATGATTTAGTTTTCTCAAAGGAGTAGGGGCAAAGTCCCTTATTTGGCCCAAAAATTACTACAAATTTTAAAGTTATCATACATATTCTTAAATTACTGAAAACTTGTCTAAGGTATAAGGTACTAAGAAAAACAAAACAAATTTGACCTCAAACAAGTTACCATGACAACAAATCATAACCTAATTTGCATATTTTGTTAAATTTCGTGATTTTCCTTGTTTTTTCATCAAATTTTAAGTATATTTTAGACTGAAAAAGTATGTGCGCACCCAAGAAACAACTTTATATTTGGTGAGATAATGCCAATAGTTATAATAAAGCTTTGGTCAAATTATGATGTTGTTTCTCGGCTGCGCAGGTTGTTTCCACAACGGAAATAAAGTCAGAAAACTGCATAAATTCTGTATTTTTCATCGTTTTAGTGAAAATAGTACATATTATGACGTAATTTTGACGTCATCAGATATAAATCATAATGTGTTTCATTTATATTTCTTGACCCTATACATTTCTAAACATTATGTGCCAATTTGAAATGGTTATCAAACATTTGATTTTCTTGGGCCAAAACTAGGCCTTAATGCCCCTACTCCTTTGTAGTGTCAATTAATGATGAAAACGATACTTTATAAGTTGTATGTGTTGTTTTTTTTAGATTTTCATTTGTCATGAACTCTGAGTGTCAATTATTAGAAAGATTTTTTTTAACAACTTAATAATTTTTATGTGTCAGAAAGTGTTTTTGTAGAATAACCTTCATTGAACGTCCATAGCCAAAAATTTGAAAGCCAAGGATGTTTAAGAAATGAAACACATGAAAAGAAAAATGATCAAAAGTGTCTTAAAAATAATAGCCAAAACCTTTGAGGGTCAAAATATGTTTATTAAATGCTTATGAAACACCAACAGGGGCAGGAAGAGGGGGAAAAATATTAATGCCAACTTAGTTGTAGCATTGACAATCATACCACATCTTCTTTTTTATAATTAGTTTGCAAATACAGGGCATTTTATATTCCCTACATTGATTTTGTGGTAAACTGCTCTCCTAATTGTGCTTATTAGCCTATGTTTGCTTACCAATATGATTGACGTCATATTGAAGAAAAACTGGTCTCCTTTAAAAATTACATCAATTTGGTTGTTCTCTATCCCCTGTCATCTATGTACCAGTCACTCTCTTTATACCTCACCTAGGAGCATTATGTGTTTATTGTCTGTGCATGTGTCCATCTGTTCATCCTTCTGTCCCTCTTCAGGTTAAAGTTTTTGGTCAAGGTAGTTTTTGATGCAGTTGAAGTCCCAAACAACTTGAAACTTGGTACACATGTTCCCTATGATAGGATCTTTCTAATTTTAAAGCAAATGAGATTTTTGACACCAATTTCACAGTCAATTGAACATAGAAAATGATAGTGGGAGTTGGGCATACTTTGGACACATACTTTTTTGCCAATGTTTTGTTTTTGTAAACTGTTGAGCTGAGATACAGGATTTAAATTAATATCACTTTTAGTCTTGGTTTGTTTAATTCCATAAGGGCTGTATAGTGAAAATAATGATTAAAAGCATCTGACCAACTGCAAGAAGTGAGTGTTAGGTTTTAGAAATTCACTGCAAAGGAACAAGCTTATTAGATTAAAAACAAGATGAAAAGTGCAATTTAAGTTTCCAGGAAAGTACAACACAACTGTAAACTTACAATAAGCAATTTTCCTGTTGGAATGTCTGAAACAGCCATGCTAAGAAGCAAGCAAAAATAACATTTTCGAAGGGACCAAATTTTTGTTCCCTTGGGTTTATAGTGAAATAGATGAAATTCTTCACAGCCATGCTAATTGAGATATAATGTTGGTTCTTTTGGGTGTAAGTGATAAAAGATTGTGAAATATTCACAGAATTTAATCAATGTATTGACCATTGTATTAAAGTGCTGTTTATACTTTGATCCATTTGATATCCTTGTCACATGACATCTGTTATTGTTTTTACTTTGTGATATCGAGTATTTACAACTAAATTTGGTGTCAAGTTTTAAATTGCCATAATCAAACAGAAAACAACTTCCTCTCTCCCTGTGACGGAAAAATTGTAATAATGGGGTTGGCGGGGTTGATTGTCATCGTTTATACTTCATTAATACAAATTATCTGGGGAATACACATTATGCAATATAAGTGAATTTACCAGGCATTAACAAAGATCTAAGGCTATTAAAGCTGAAAATGGCCACATGTCTTGGTAAAAATAAATTGATAATTATTGGATTTTCTGAGTTACAACATTCTTGAAAAATATTCAATTATTGCAATAAAACTGAAAATTATTATCAAAATATTTATTAGAATTATTGGTGACCAAGTTTTATCAAAGAAAATGTACAAATAAAAGGAAGCAATTTCACTTAAAACATTAAATCAAATTTATTGGACATAAAATGACCATTAAAGAATAAAAGCTCTGTGTTTAGTCTTATTTTTTAATCAAGATAAAAGGTTTTTATTCTTTTTTTTTCAGTTTGAAAATAAATAACTTCAAAAACTACTATTAAATTACATAAAACTACTGATTTTTTCTCATCTTAGCCTAATGGATGTTTTATTCTTTCTGTATATTTAATGAAGCCTTATATTAGTAATAAGACCAGTTTACTTTTCACAGCATTTAATAAGCCAAAATCAAAATGGTGTTGTTTACCTGTCAATCAAACCAAAAATAGCAAATTGAAGTTGATTGACTTATATGTGATTGAGTTTGCCAGTAGCTTGCAAAAATGTAAGAAGTTGAACTCTCACCTTACTATGTCCTAGACTATTAGATTCATTGATTGTTGGTTGCTTACTTTCCAGTGTCAAACATTTATGCATGTTGTTTTAAAAGACGATTCCCTAAGAGAAATGAGTTCCATTATAAGTTACATATATGGTTGCATTGAAGATCTGTTGGTGACCGTCTGCTGTTGTCTGCGCTATGGTCGGGTTGTTGTCTCTTTGGCACATTCCCCATTTCCATTCTCAATTTTATCCATTATAAGTTAACCCTTCCTAAGCACCCATTTATATCTCCTGGTAGTTATCCATAGAAATACAGTCAATATAAAATTAAGGAGATGTGATATGATTGTCAACAAGACAACTATCCACAAAAGTTCTAATGAAGTGGATGCAAGCAATAATAAGCACTTGTACAGTCTTTAACAAAGAGAAATAGCCTTATCAGAAAACCTGTATATAAAGATCACATCATCACAGTAGGGACCAATGACAACTAACCTTTTAAAATTGAGAATTGAAACCTGAAATGAGTTTAAGAGACAACAACCTAATTAAAGAGCAGAAAAAACCAGAAGGCTCTTCTACACACAGGAAAATTTTGCAACCTGGAGGCTTGCCCCTTAGCATGTTCTGCACTTGAATATTGTCATTCAAACAACTTATGAATATCAAATTCCAATCCAAATGTCTATATAGAAATAAGAAGATTTGGTATGACTGCCAATGAGACAACTCTCTATCACAGACCAAATCAAATGATGTAGTCGTATACATCTACAAGTCACTTTATGTTGGCCTTTAACGTTAACTTGTGTTCACGGATCACCTAACATTCTATTTTGTAGAACAAAATTTATAAGTAGTGATTGCCCAGTGATGCCTATTTTCTTAAGGTTAATTAAGCATTTACTTGAAAATTGCCTCATTATAGCACACCATTGCTTTCTTTTGAATAATTACATTAAATAGTCTTTTTTATCTAAATGTGATCAATCGGTAAAATCACTGAATCAAATGAATGGGAGGAAAATCTTGTCTTTAAATATACTTCATTAATCGATAGATTTTTTTCACGGGATGAGAATTTGAAAGAATGTTTATCAACTCTTGTATGAATTTGATCAATAAAAAAGATGCTCTTTTCAAAAATGAATTCATTGAAGTCTTTCAAAACTGAGAGTGTCTATTGATTATGATATCTCTTAGTAAATATAAAATTATTCTTCGTAAATCCTGTTTGTCAAGATTACAAGTTATAATAATCCATCAAATCAAACAGTTAAATGCATTAATTTGAAGAATTGCATTAAGTATTGTTTGTTCTTACTATTGATGACTCAAACTACAGTCCTTCTGCATCATTCTGGGAAACTTGTGCCTTGTTTGCTCCATAGAAAATGCAAAGGCATTACAGCATTTACAGTGTAATTTTTTTTATAACACCTTGAGAAACATTGAAACAGAAAAAGGGGCTTGTTTATTTGTTCAAAACATTCATAATTCATACTGCAATTAAAATGTTCACTTTTCTTGTTTGCTGTTATGAAAATGCAAGTGCATTGCTTACTTTTTTTAAAAGCAAAACTATAAATTTTAAACACCTAAAGTAACATTGTAGAGAAAAAAATGTCGAATTGGATTGTAAATTTAGTACTCAAAAACCCACTAACACACTTGATAAAACCTTGAGTTACATTGTAACAGAAAATGGGGGTACTGTAGGGCATGAAAATTAACAATTTAGGACTAAAGATCCCTATAATCACTTAATAAAAGTCCAAGCAAAGGTTTAGCACTGACATTGCTGTTCTTCATCTCAAATTCAAAGTGAAGCCTCTATTAGCAGTTAAAGTTCACCGTTGATTTATATCGAAGTATGTCAAGTGAACTACAGGTATGCCTTCTCTGGCTGTTCTGTTTAAAAGCAATCAGATTGGGTATTTATACTTAAATTCCATGAACACATTCATCTTGATTTTGTGACTAAACTGTTAAAGCACGTTCGGTTATGACATAATAATAATGCTTAATGTCAATGTCCATAGACAACAGGGTATATTTCTTTGTAAAATTTGAAAAATATTTATTTCATGAAACCGTATTGCAACTATTATTTTTTTAATTCTTTTTTGTTGACTCATTTTTGTTTGTTTCCCATAGCATAACATTAACCCTAATCATTCCTGTAAATGGTAAAAGGCCTTGTACAACATATTTGCTAGTCAAAGGTTACTATCTTGCTTGTTTCTCTTCATCATAACCCTTGGCTATCTAGAGAAAATGTAGTTTCTGAACTATTAACTTGATTTTCAGATACGAGGAGCAGAGGGTATAAATCTTAAGAGCACTGTTCAAGGTATAATACAAATCTACTTTAATTTATAAAGAAATCTCAAAGTATCTTTATTTCTAAATTCTTTTTTTTTTTATTTTTTAGTTGGGTGATCTACAGAGCAGTTATAATGCAGCTAAGAGAGCGGTGGATGCGTTCCAAGACCATGTTGACTCAAAAGATTTATTAAAGCAACTGAAACATCATTTTTCATTACTGTAACATTAGTGTCAGAATAATCTTCTACTGTGATATATTTAATAAGTTTATGAAATGGAAATGACAGACTTGGTTTACAATTGTTATGTATGTTTTTTGTACTTGTTGTAGTATTAAATTAAATCACCTCTTTCTATATATTGTTATTTATCCGTCCCTGACACACCATAATTGGGAATTTATATGTTGTAAAAATAGTTGAGAACTCGCCTACAGATTTCAGGTAAGGGGAAACATTATCAAATTGCATATTTCTTGTTAAATATCCTTATGTAAATACTTGAAGTTAAAATATGTTTGATGATATACAGTAGAAGCTGTCTTATCTGAACCAATTTTTAAACAGAAACCTCATTAATTTATCTCTTTATTGGAACCCACTGTAAATATTCTTTAGTAATTTAAACTGTGCAAATAAAACACCAGTATGAGAAGATATCTAATGTGGACAAAAATCTTCAGTCGTAAAGTGGTCTTGTATAAATAAGTTTTACTGTACATTACGCAAGTGTTTGTTATTTTTATATTTCTGCAAAACTTTTTATATTTGTACCTTTCAAGTTTAATTTAAATCTTGTTTAAAAGAAATTTCAATTCTTGTTCTCATTTTAGCCAGCTTATCATGCATACTCAAGAGTCTATCCAGAAATAGTATATGAATAATTCTTGATAAAGGTACAGATTTAGTCTGTATATATATCTTAATACCTTTTATAATATATTATAAATTTGATTCTTTTTATAAAAAATGATAATGCACTAATTTTATAAGTGATAAAAAGTAATATAATTTGGTCAGATTTTTATATAGAAACACAGATGGGTGGCTTGTCTTTTATTTAATTTTCTGAATTGTAACATTTTGTCCACACATTTTAATTAATGAGATAATATTTGTATGTAACTTTTAAGAAGTTGACAATTAGGTTTGTGTCTTGTTCTCCTTAAATGTACTTTTACCAAGTTAGATAAATAGGAACTGCTATATGTCTCTGTTACTAAAAAAAGATCATAAAAAAGTAAATTGTTAGTTCTTCAAATATCTGAAGAATTTGAGTCTCCCATTTTTCTGTAATCCCAAGAAAATTGGAAGTTGAGTTTCAAGTATGTCCCAGTACAATTCATAATGAAATTCTACATCTTCATGTTTGTTGCCTATATTTGATTAATGTCTTTTATAGTCTTGAATAATGAGCAGTCATAAAAATAAAGTTTGATCCACAAATTTTACTCTGCTGGGAAAAAATGAGATAACACTTTCTGTATTACAAAAAGTGTGAGGGATTAACAAGAGAGTAAAGGCCATTTACACAGAACACTAACTCTTCTACAAGCACATGTAGAAATAGATTTCAAACAGAATTCACATGTATTGATCCAGAGTGAAGCATGAGCAGACACACATTTAAAATTGTGCCAAAAGGATAATGACCAATATTTGGTTAAAAAAAACTTTTAATAAAAGATCCTATTTTTATGCATGTAGAAATATTTTGCATTGTTTGTAGGCACTCAAGCAATAAACTTGGATTACAGTTGTCTTTTTTGATGAAATTTATCACATGGCCTAAATCTATATAGATAAAAACAATAACATATACATTATTTATAAGTAGGTATTTAAACATTTGTCAGTTTACCAAATATACTCTATAATTTATTCATACTGTCTTGTAAAGTGTGCCAATCCATATCTTGTTTACATGAGTAGTTATGAGAAGGCAGACATAAATTTATTTGCTGTTTGTCACTATCACTTATGTCCATGAAAAAATACAGCTACTAATTCAGTATAGTTATAAATAAATAGGTGTTCCTAACCCAGGACAAAGAGGGGTTCCAATTATATTTCCCCATTCAAATGCATTAATCGTCAAAAAAAAAAGGGGGGGTTCCAACCCCTGGAACCCCCCCCCCCCCCTCTGGATCCGCGCCTGTGCAGTAACTATTAGATAGACAGCATCCTGACTACAGAAAATCATAAAAATGATGGACATCTAGATTTCATCCTATGGTACATGTATTCAGGATAACTATAAGCACTCATAATGTATCAGGAGCTAACAGGCTATTATTTAAACTTGGAATTATTATTAATTATGGAATTTGCATAATTTCTTGTGCTTGATATTTTTAATAAAATTCATGTTTATTCTGTACTTTAATGTTCTGTGCTGCGCACAACACATTCTATTACAAAGAAGATAGTACATTTTCAATATAATGAACTGTGACGCGCACAACACTATCTATACAAAATGCATTGTATGAAAAGTGTTATGAACCTCTCAAAACATTATAATACCAAATAAACATGGAATCTATATGAAAATTTCAAGCACAAGAAATTTTGCAAATTCCATAATGAAAAAATAATTTCAAGTTCAAATAATAGCCCGTTAGCTTTAGATTTAGACAATTGTCAACCCCTCCAACTCCAACCTCCAGCAAAAACTAGAATATAGTGAAACCAGCTTTAAAGTCCCCCCTATATTAAGTGAAAACTATCTTGTGAGGTCATCTTTATCTTTATCTTTTTTCTGCAGTGTTAGTAATACCTATGGATTTTGAACCCACAAATGATAATTATATCAAGGTTTGATATAAACTAGAATAAAAAGCTTTCAAAAAAATATACTTATTTTTCTACTAACCTGTCCCCAAAAATAGGGTAGGTAGGATTAAGGCAAACATTTTCAAAAATGAAGAAAAATCTCTACTAAAAATATGTCTGGTTAGCAGAAACACATTTATTTTTATTCAAGCTTCAGTCTTTTATACCAAGTTATAAACAAAAAGCATCAATAAGCTATTATCATTTGAAAGGACTGCATTCAGTACACAACATCAGAGATGTAAAAGTTTTATTTTCACTGCAGAAATTATGTAAAATTATTTTGCTTTTTTTCTGCAACAGGTAATGCACAGTAATGACATAAATCATTAAATTATAAGTAGTGTGAACTAACCATGGAATATTTAAGATTCTGTTGATATGAGTATGCTTATTAAATGATGCAGGACAATTTTTATGAATGACCTAGTCTCTTTCCTTCCTTCTTCTGAAGGATTGTCAATTGAAGATTTTTGTTAATGAGGGTTTAAGTTACTCCAAACCATGTTATTTGTGAGTGGGTGACAATTCTTGCAACCAGTTTTAAATTGTAAAATGATATTCAAATTTTTTGAGTCAATACTTTGTAGTAAAAACAAAATTGAATGGATCAATATGAATGATATAGTGTGACAATCATGAGCAGTCATGCTTCACATACCATCTATAGAAAATTTAAGATACCCCATACAGTTTTAAGCTGTAGGAAGAATGAAAGAATCTACAAAATACTTTATATCAATGAAAGTTTTAGTTTTTGAAATATGATGCACCTGAAATTACTACAGCTGTGTTACAGTAGTCTTAACACAAATTAAGACGTTCAGAATAAATGTTGGAACAATAGTGTATCAGTAAGCTTTTCTGTAAAGCCACATGTAGTGCAAATGACATATCTAGATAGATCGGCACAGTAAAAAAATCTATTTTATTTAAAAAAAAAACAAAAAAACCAAAAAACAACAACACATATATATTATAGGGGTCACTTCTCAAGAGATGTTGACTGGCAAAACTAATGTCCCTCTTCTTTTCATATTTTATTTTACTATATCTATTATATTGTCCTCTTTATACAATAGACAATATTTAATTAGCACAAACACATTTACATTAAATGGTTATGGCATACAGTAATTTATCCAGTATGGTAATGTTTTACTTAAATTAAAAATAATAATGCCTTTGATTTGTACAGTTCTTAATACATGTAATACTATACAAATGCTTATTTTAAAAGCAAATGAAAACTAATAGCAAAAGTTCCCTGCGCGGACGTCGAAGAAGGCACTTGAGGTTGGAATTCCTATTACAAAACAAAATATCTTTTGATTGGACAACTGCCGCAATGGAATGTTGGGCTATCCCAGTAAATAAAGCTTCTATTCTAATTACCAATGTCTAGTTTAACTTTATCTGAGTTATTATTCTATTTCGGAATATGGTTTCAATTAAACTTCTAAGGTAAATATAAACAACGATTTGATAGATTTTTGGGAAAGAAAATTAAATGGAAATAGAAAATCTGGGACACCCCAAGTGCAGATAAAAATATCATCCAATCAGATCCAATCTTACAAAAAAGTTTCATGTACATGGTAAGTGCGCTCCAAATAGGGAAGTTGATAAAGTTTGAGTCATAAACTGCGAAATGAATTACGAACATTGTATTGTTTACTTTTAACTTTGGACTTGCTTGAGTGCTTTTTATATCATCATTATCTGGAATAACAACCGGAAATCAAATCAACTTTTGTCAAGTACAAATGTAATGGTGAGTAGACAACACAATCAGTTCTTTAGTAATAAAGTACGGGATCGGCCATTGCCAGAAGTTTGACCTATAAAAAGTTGTAATACAATCGCTCTATGTGTGCTGTTGAACTATTTATCTGATTTCTCACATATAAGATATAGTTTCGTTTTTAATTGGAAATCGATATACTTTCGTTTTTATATTGGAACAGATGGGTAGCTGAAAATCAAAGAAAAAGCCTACTGTGGATTATGTAGTAAAAAGTTTATACACATCCGTTTTGACCCAGCCTAAAATATTTCCGGATTAGTGTGATTTATTTCTATATTCAAAACCATCAACAAAATGGCTATGGATGGTTCTTGGGAATTAAATATAAATGTGACTGACTTGGCTGTAGAACGGACCCTGAGGGTGACTGGTGACCTTCACATGGGAGGTGTTATGGTGAAGTTAGTTGAAGCTTTAGGTAAGTTTGGGTACCAGTTGTAAAATACACACATGGTACACGTTAAAGTAGTTACAATTTTATACATATAAATGTCCATGAAAAGAATGTAGCTCTAGTACCAGTCCACTAGAGAGGGGGATAGTACCTTAATCAGGACTCCGGGTTCAGGTGTTTTTAAGCCCTGGATTTCTGGTTCAGGACCCCTCCTACCCCCCTTTCCACTAGAGTTATTTTCTATCTTTATACATATGTACATGTCAGGTTGAGTGGGGGTCCTGGGTGGGATACCAGTTATTTAAGGGGACCCACACGGCCCTGTACAAATGTATGGCTATATTTACCTTACATGCACTGTAGATCTAACCCAACACTATCCTTTAACATAATCAAGAGTTAATCAAACCGTAATAATATAAACATAAACAAAACCCAATATAGTTAACATGGTAAAGGGTCTCCTAACGTAAATGAAAGCAGGAGCGGGATACTCCATGTGTGAGGATTAATTGTAAAATGTTATGGGTAACCATATCTATCTTTGATTCTTATCAAATCTCAAAGTACATGTACATTGTAGATGTGATGTAAAGTTAAAAAGGTGTCAGGATTAAGACAAACCTGTCCTTCTAATGTACAAAAACTGTAGTTTTACATATGTATTTGTTTTTAGAGTCAAAGCTTACATGTTAACAATACATGTATAATTCATGTACAATGTATATATTTACTATAAAAAAGAAGATGTGGTTTACATGTATATGATTGTCAAAAAATGGTCAATGAGACAACTATCCACAAAAGACCAAAATAAAACAAACATTAACAACTATAGGTCACCGTACAGCCTTCAACAATGAGCAAAGCCCATACTGCATAGTCAGCTATAAAAGGCCCTGATAAGACAAGTTTTCGTGTTTTCATACATTACATGTATTACATTTACAAATTCTGAATGGAGGAAGGGTAAATTTTTGACACAATTCTAGAATAAGGGAAAAGAGGGGGGATATGACCTTTATCGGGACTCCGGGATCGGGTGTTTTTAAGCTCGGGACTTCAGGATCCGGAAATTCTTTTTTAAACCCGGGATTTCAAGATCAGGACCCATCCTATCCCCCCCCCCCCCCCCCCCCGCGGAAAAGGATTCTAATATAAAAGAGTCAAAAATACCTCAAACATAACCATGATAACCATAGCAAGCTTTAAGGCAGTAGATAAGAAATGCATGCATGGAAAGTTTGATGCAGGAAGCAAAACAGAAAAATAAAAAATATGAACAGAAGCTTTGCCTTGTATCTCTTCCTGCAGGAAGTTTCTAATTTGAATTTGGTTTGAACTTATCTATAAAATATTGTCAATTGATATACATGTAAATAGATATATAAATTAAAATCTATTAATTTCAATGTATACTTTGTACAAAATGTGTATATCATCATACATTGATTACAAATTTACAATGTAGCATTTTATTTTATCTCTATTTTTCTCATCTTTTTTACTTGACAAATATTTGGCTTTATATATGTACAACACTGCCTAAATTAAATAGAATATTTAGCTTTACCAAAATTGTCAATAACGAATTTGTTTTTTTGCATAAACAAATATACCCAAAAAAGTAGGTACTAGAAATTTCTACATGTGTTATATACATGTATAAATGTACATAAAACATGTATATTGTTTCATTAAATTTGTTTAATTTCCTGATAAATATATGGTGCCCAGCATTCAATGTTTAATGATATGTTATTCTAAAAATTTTACATCATTTAAAGGTCATTGTATAGGACCTAATAGTATGGATAAATTTAATTGCTAATTTCAAGCTGATAATTAGCCCAATCATGAGATATATACAAGATAGTGTTATCAACCATTCGCAATGATAGTGGGATATTTTAGTTTACAATAACTCAGTGACCCATTAAATGACGCCCATTAGATAAACTATTTATAAAGGATATGGAATTTGGTAGTTACCTATCTTGGCCTATTTATGTGTAATGGACCAAGAAGTTTAAACAAATAAAAATGTTTAGTTATGATTTATAGGTCAAATAATATACATTATATTCTTGTATGTCTATTATTTGAGTTGAACTTCCAACGTTCTTATGATTTAATGAGGTGAACAAATGTTTCACGGAGGTGAACAAATATTTCACGATTTAATTTTTTTTAATGTTGGATGGACAGGTACAATATGATGTAGGAAACTCAAGTTCAAAACCAAATTTATACAATAAGTGTTATGTGCAGCTTATGCTCAAGCATAAAAACATGTAATTGTAAAACGTAATATTAATATGCACAAATGCATTTCAGAAATATTTGTATACTAGTTAAAATTCTAAATGCATTAGAGATTTACATAAATGCATATTAATATTTTTAAATACATTTGTGTACAATGGATGCTCTTGGTACATTTGTTTATTTTAAGTAACAGTTTCTTTGATGTATTTCCATGTAGGATAGTGCAGTACATTTTGTGACTTCCTTCAATTATCAACTTAAATTCGCTTCAAATTTTATTCCTTTTTGCTGACAATAATATTTGTTTGTTTTTTTATACGTCATGATTTAGGCCAACTATTTTTAACTGATTCACATTTTGTCATGGCTGGGCCTCTTTTAGCTTACTTATTTTATTACCTAATTGTATGAGGTTGCTCACTATGGAAGGTTACATTGTACATCATCTGGTCATGTACATGATGGTCATCATTTGGGCTAGTGTTTTCAAAGACACATGTTGTCGCAGTCCATATGACTTTTATGTCCCCAAAAAGTTAGAATATAAATATTATAAAAGGATGAAATTTGATATTTCTGATTCGATTGTTTATCCTCATTTATAGAATATGATAGAAATGTTTTACACAGAATCCAATTAAACATAGTATTAGTACTGATTTTTGCGATTAAAAATCAATTTCATTCATATCAAATTCTATTGATTAGATTAATAGCAAGCATTTGATATGATCTAATTTCCTCCGACAATCAATTACACAGCTTAACATTGTTTTCTATTCATTTATTCCTGTACTTAAAACGATAATTCATTATTGAACATTGATTCCTGCTAGATAACCAGACAAAAAATACATGTACAATGTAATATTGGGTGGCGTTTATAAGTTTCATTTGCCAAATGTCCTTGAAATTTTAAATCTGGATGTTTGAAAATGTATTACAAACTAGTACTGTTGTATCATTGTAACTATTGCAAATGCCAGATCTCCCATACAATCAGCTTTAAAAATCTGTGTATTACATAGCATTTATATTTATTCAGCAAATATACATTATTGTAGGATATTTTAAAGTTGGTAAAAACCAGTTTAATGTAAATTGGGCCATTGCAAGAAGATAAACACTTTCTGCAGGCTTACAATGTAGGAGTTAAAAGTTCATTATGTAAAGATTACATAGCCGTTAAGTCAGTGGATCTGCCATTTCAAAGAAGTGATGATTACTGAATGCATCAACAATCATGAATGTACAAACAAATGCTGTCATATACATGTATGTGCTCATACATGTAGGTCATAAAGTAGCAGTCATGGGTTCATTTTTGAGAATCTTGTTTGCTTATTCAATATTTCAACAGAATTAAAATTAGAATTTGGGCAAACATCGATTGGCCACTCATCACAATACATTGTAAGTGGGTGTGGAAATGCCAAAATTCACAATTATAGATGTACATGTATTCTAATCTAGTTAAAAAGAGTATTTAAAAATATTGGTTATAGAAATTTGGCCTCAATATTTTAACCTTATTATGTCAACATAGCGGGGGAGGATGAATGTTATACAAAGATTATTTCAGATTATCAAATCTCCCTTATCGCAACATTATCAACAGGAAGGACTGCTGTTTTGTCTGTTTTAAGATTTATAGTCAACAGTTTTTAATCTGCAAATCAATATTTTAAGAACCTCTCTTGTGAAGAGGAGCAAAAGATTATTAAAAATGATGGGCATTAATAGAACATCTCTAATAAAGAGGAGCAATTTGAAAGATTACTTCAGATCTAGAAATAAAGCTATCAGTATTATCATTTTTCTAAATGAGTTCATCTCAAGATGTTATCATATTCTTTAGTGTGTTTTTGTTGTTGATACTCTGAATGAGGTTAAAGTACCATGTTGTCCAAGAATGGCTTTCATCTTCAAAGGAGACTTGCATTGGTCTGTCTCTGTAAGATATAGCTACAGTTGTGTGATAAGCAGCAAACATACCACATCTGCAATCTCATTTAAATTTTCAATACACCAATTTGCATGATAGTTTTTCCATGTACAATGTACAATGGATCACGAATGTATATTAACCCCCCAAAAAATCATAGGGCATGAAAGGGACTAATAAAACTTGAAGTCAGACTTAGAAAATCTGACACTGTCCTGTAAAAAATGAACATCACTAAAAAGAACAAACAACTAATACTCCAATATTAAAGTTTAGTAAATTAAGTGCACATACAATGTACATGTACATGTACATGACATAATACATGTAATAAAAGGACAGATGAAACTTATCTGATTTAAAAGATAGTATTTACATATTTATTCTAAATTTATAGATATACATTTGCACTGGAATCTTGTTTTGGTGTCTTAGAATAAGTCCATACAGGTGTCAAAGACATGATTCATTCATTATTGCAGCCTGCCTTAGATTAAAGTTGCATTTGAATCATGTAAAATTGTTTTAAATGTTCTCTAAGTTGATGATATAATGTGCTGCATTTCAAGTTTTGCGTTTATTGATAAAGATATTAGAGACAAAGTTGTTTGCACGCAGCAACTACACTATCATGACTAGCCATGCAGATGTTGGTTTTATTTTGGTGATCAATTGTCCTTAGTATGAATTGACCACAAAACTAGACAAGATTTTATGGTATTCCAACCTACCCACTGTTACTACTAGTACTGTACATCATGTACATGAAATGGATGTAAAGTTTGTTTCATTTGTATAATCAGAAAACTATTGATATATTAATTTATATATGATAATTTTTTCAAAATATGAGAAAGAGCAATAAATAAACACCAATGAACTGACTTCTCATGAAATATCTTGAAGAGTCCCAATCAAAGCTTAAGCGGAGTGTACTGTTCTGTATTTATGTGCAAACCATAGTAATAATTTAATTTTCATCAAGTTGTAGATAAGATAGTATGATATTAGATACCAAGATACCAAGGTGTATATATGCCATGTTTTAAATGCATTTTGAATATTTATCAAACTTTATTTTACAGATATTGCTATGGACTGGTCAGATCATGCCCTCTGGTGGCCAGATAAAAATGTGTGGTTATCCAGGCCTCGTACAACATTAGATCAGTACGGAGTAGGGGCTGATGCACGCCTTTTGTTCACACCTATGCACAAAGTACTGAAAGTACAAATCCCAGATTTACAAATCCTCGAGCTGAGAATGGACTTTTCATGTAAAGTTTTCTCCGCTGTGGTTCAGCTCTGTAAAGAATTAGGTAATTATCGTTTATCATACAGTATGATAATGGATTACTATGATCACCGGCCAAAAACAATAATTGCTTCATACTTCCGAATAGTTCTGGCATAGTTGAAGTGTATTAAAAACAAACATTGGCTTTTACCAGTAAATATTAAGATGGAGACTGGGTTAATAGCTAATTAATCTCATTCCACACTCACTGTACCTATTCTTATTTATGTAGAATCGAAATTTATAGATGAGGAACATCTTGGCATCAAATCATCAAAAAATGCTGTCCGATGTTGTCAGACTAAAATATATTTAAAAGTAGTTCCTGTCAATTTAGAGTAATCAGTGACCAATTTAGACATGATAGAGATCCCTTGGTTAGAAAAAAACAAAATATTTTGGCATCAATTCATTGTTGATTCTTTTTGTATGATATTACAGACAATTAACTTCCATCAATCATACTAGGGATATCCTCTTGTGGAAATGGTCTGATTTTGAACGATGTCAGGTTAAAAAAATTATACAAAAAAAAAAATCAAACAAACCAGTATATATATATTTTAGATAATTGGCACAATGAGTGATGAATAATATTAACTGATTCACTTTGTATGTAATGTTGCCATACTTTCTAAAATTATGCTCCATGCTAAAAATACCATCATCAAGATGTCATGATTTCAAATAATCTCATGCATCGATGTTAAAGATATCAAGTCTTCATTAGATTCTTTATATACTGCTTAGTCACTACTTACTAAACAGGGAAAGGCGTGAGACTTATTATATTTTATACTCATTTTGTAGAGTTCGTATGGACTTTGTACCAAATCAAAAAAAGTTTACAAAATAATTTTTCAGGTTATTGTCCTCTTACAACAAAAAATATAATCATAGAAGAAGAATTTTGTGTATTCTATGTTTGAGATTAGGGTAGATTTTCACTATAATATCAAAATATTTACAAGACTTGCATGAAAAAAAAACTGTAGGGAAAACTGGATTAAGATGACTTTGTAATCATGGTTATGGTCATTTTATTTAGAAATTGTTGAGAGAGAAATATTGCATGGCTTTTATTTTGTCAAGTTTCCACATATTTGCATCCAATTGTGACCATCTCTGCTAAATAGGGAATCATAGTTTTGACAAACCACACAACATCTATAGCTATTATTAAAATTTCAGGTATAAGACATTCAGAAGAAATGTCTGTAATGAAATATATGGATAAGGATGATTTAAAAAAGAATATTAAGGAGAATTTAAACCATAAGAAAAAGAAACAGGGATCAACAGAAAACCTGGGTGTAAATGGCAATGGAGT
Organism: Mytilus trossulus; assembly: GCF_036588685.1. Classification (NCBI taxonomy): domain Eukaryota; kingdom Metazoa; phylum Mollusca; class Bivalvia; order Mytilida; family Mytilidae; genus Mytilus; species Mytilus trossulus. The sequence continues at coordinate 9,253,471 of NC_086375.1, forward strand.
ACAGTATCATTCTCCTTCAGGGAGCATGGAAAGACTGAGTCCATTCAGTAGAAGTCCTGCGGGACCCTCACCTACAGTAAGTACATCTCTCTCAGGGACCAATATGATGAACCACATGTTGATTAAGTAATAAATAATCAACAGGTCAGGAAATGGTTAATTGAGTAAGTTTTATTTAGCATTGTTTAGATGGAAAGTTTTTAAATGTATTGAAATATTACAGTTTTATGCATAACTCTGGATGTTATATTCTTGAAAAGTATAGAAAGATGCCATTTAAGGCCAGCAGCTGTATATAAATATATATGATATTGTTACTGCATACTTATACAGGGAGATGCCATTTGAGGTCAAAAGCTGTCTATAAATATATCAGTTATTGTAACTGCATACTTATACAGGGAGATGCCATTTGAGGTCAGCAACTTATATATGTAATTCTTTTTCCCTTTCAGAATACTATAGGAAGAACACCAGGATATAATGCTAATTATACTGCTAATTCAGTTTCACCTTACAATACATTAAATGCAAATGGAACATTATCCCCAGGATCTATGTACAGTTTATCGTTTGAAAGTGTCATGGAAAATGCCCTGGCAAATAGTCCACAGATCAGTGTCAAGGACGCTGCACAGTACTTACAAAAACCAAAAAATCTGATTGAAAAAGCAAGACAAAACTATGCGTAAGTAATCTTATTTATTTAATGCAGAATCTAATGTTGGCAAAGTATAGCAGAGTTCACAATATAATACTCTGGGTTCCATGTTATTGGTGGAATACCAATTATGGTGGATGTCGTAGGTATACATGAACCACAAAGTTAAATGTTCAACTAGGTACAATTATTTGATAAGCTTGATCTGTTATCTAAGCAAAACCACAAATTCATATCTGTGAAAATACAATATTTCTTCTATGCTTGAAAAGTGGTATCCATGAAAAAAACATCAAAATCAAATTTCTGCAAAAATAAACTTTTTCCTCAATCAATGAATATTGGTACCCTGGGAAATAAATGAAGCTGAAGTACATGTACCTGCTCAATTACTATATAGTTGCATGTTGATATATTTTTGTGAAAAATTGGCAAAGTCCATTCTTAACTGTTTATGCACAGACATATAGTGTCTGTTTCTAGCAAAGGGCAAATAAATCTATTGGAATCTGAGGTAGAGTTAGGAGGTTTTACATCTGAGTCATTGTTATGTAACCCTTTATTGGCTACTTTATTCTACTTTTTGGCAAATTTTGATTCTTGAATGTCAGTTGAAATTGGAAGAATTGCCAAATCAAAGATTTATATGCTGTGAGATGCACTTCTAAAATGTGCCATTTCACTACTTAAAAGTGGTGAACCCCATTGGGAGATGATAAGCCAGTGTATTACGCAAACATGTATCTAATTAGGTAAATACAGGTAATAAACAATTAGATCATAGTTTATGGTATGTCTAATTACCAGATAAATGAATTTAACTTGGTTTTACTGCATGTAATAACAAATTAATTGAAAGTTACACAGGGAATCAAAAGACATGTTAGATATAAATGTTGAAATTCTCTCTGTGTGGTAGATTGCCTGAGAATGCAAATTGACAAATGTTGGTCAATATAATCCTGAAGCCAATAATTCAATGCTATCTAAATGATTTCCATGCATTACATAATTTAAAAAAATAGTGCTCTATGTACATGATGTACCTTAGTACATGTATTGCAAATGAAGAAGTCAAAGGTTCCAAATCATTGCGGTGAGCATCTAAAAATTTACACCCCTGAGACAACTTATTACAAATTTCCAAAATGGTCATATACCTGTCAGTAATATTATAATGTAGTTCTATTGTTGAAATTTTGGCCTAAATGTTATTTTTGCAAATACATGTATGGTACATGGAAACATTTGTGGTTGACAAAATGAGCCTTTCAGGTATCCTAAAGTGTGTCAGAAAGTTGTTCAGGCAATACATGTACTTTAATGGAGATTTGTTAATGGCTGTTGTATGTGCACATATACATGTATATTACCAAGAACCAAGCTGTGTTCCAAAGAATAATGTTTTGTGATTGAATTCTCCAAAACTATCTATAAATAAATGGCATATAAATTCCTCAAATATTTACACTTATAACTTAAGTGGATGTTGTAATATCTAGCTACCCACTCTCAAATCTTACCACAGATTTTGTGAAAAAGATTTATTAATTTTTCCAAGTAATTTGTCTAAAGAAAAAGACTGATTAATTGTTGTTGGTTGCTTTATGTCCAGTGTCAAATATTACATGCATGTTTAGGACAAAACAAATTGAACAATTAATACATTAAGAAGGTTCTGCATTAGTTAGAGGATGCTGTGATAAAGATTGGGGGGAATTCTGACTGCCACCTGTTAAATGTGTTCTATGGACAGGTATAGAAGTCTTGCATTGTAACACCCTCTTCCCCCTATCTTAATGGACACATTAACAAGTTTTTGCAAGGTTTATTAAAGAGAGTTTGGCACTATATTACATAAGGCTTCAGGTTAAACATCCCCATTCTGACCAGACATGACTGCACACTCTACATCTAGCTGGTCAGAAAAAGACGAAAATCATATTTTTATTCCCCATTCATCTTGGGAGACAGAAACAGAAATGGAATGGCCACTTCATTGGAAGAACAGAGTAAACCCTTCTAAAAGTTTTGTCAACTTTGTGCCAACTCCCTCTGTGATTAGGTGGAAATGACATAATCTATTTGAGTAGTATGATACATTTTGTACTTATAACAATTTAGGTATGTTTGTATTTCCTGAAAGCAATCAAAACATTTCTACATGTCTGATTACATGTTTTCTACGTAATTCTGTTTTTGTGTTCAAAAGCTGGAACTGTAATAGATAATGTTAGTGATTGTATATATACTGACGGGAACTTATCTGATATGATTATGTAACCATATGTTTTGATAAGAAATTCTGACATTACTTAGCTATCTTAGTCTAGTTGAAGTAAATCATGTACTGGTTTATAAGACTTTATCTGACAAGTGTTCTAAAATATTTATTTCAATCCTTTGGGGATGAATATATTAAATTTCAAATTAAAATACAGACGGAAAAATAATTTTGTAAATATGAGAAAATATTTTCTAAATGTCATCAGTTTCTCGTCAAACTTTACTTGTCATGGTTAACCATTGGCAAGCCAGTCTAGACCTTAATAGTAGAGGACATGAATTTCTACTTATAAACATTTTTTTACAGACTCTTTTGAATAACTCTGGGTTAACAAAGTATTGGAATGACTCAAAATTTACCAAGCATTTTTAAGAATATAGTTTTAGTTGCTTTAAAAACAGGAAATTGTATGACCAAACCCTGACTGTTTGTTTTTAACTGCTCTGCAAACACTGGGTATCTTATATATGTTCAATTCTTTCAGTTGTGAATGCTGCATAAATGTCTAAAGGCCTAGTCAATGAAATAACACCCAATTATTTCTCCTATTCTTATGGTATCTCAATAGCATAAATCTACCATGTGATAGGTCAAGTTAGGCTGTCCCATTCATATAGCATAGAGCTGGAAGTATAAAAAGTCAAAACCCTCAAGAGTAGAAGAGATCTATTTGAGAATTATTTCTGTAATGATCAACTCAAAAAACATTTAAAAGTACAGAATAACAAATACCTGACATTATATAATGAGTAGGAGATAAGAACCTCACATTGTTAAAGTAGCTAACTGTTGTAATACATGTGTTTCTAATTACTGTCTTAAAGTGTTTATTGGATGTATTATATAGGCACTTGGTAACGAGATTTTGGTATCTTTTTATGCATAATTTGTATTTTGAGAAAGCTCTTCCAAAAAACATTTTGCTTGTTAAGAAACGAAATGCATTGATTTGTCATGCGAAAACAAACAGCAGTTCTCCAGCACTCTTTGCTATATACATGTTTTGTCAAATTGAGGGGATTTGAGGCCATATTCACGTTAACTAATTCAAAAGATTTTTTTTTTTAAACGAACCTTACAGTATATACATATTTCTTTTAACAAGGGAAGGAAGAAAGAAGTATTGTAGAAACTTTCATAATTCTATTTCTGTACACCACAGATTGACCGTTCAATGATTGTCACATCAAGTGTCGCTTTAGTAGCATATACATATGGTCTGTCATCTCTGTGGACAAGTAGTTAATAGCAGTTAAATGAACACTTCTGTCAGGAGACTAGTAGAACAATGTCCATATTAAGTGACCAAGTGGACAATTTGATCCAATAACTGAATGAAGTCTGTTTAGAGAGATAAAAATATTACCAATTGAGTTTACAACTTTGAACTCTAATGTATTGGAGAATTGTTCACATTAGATTATTCTTTTAGTAACAGAAAAGCATATTTACTATCATAGTCTCTACATCTGTTAGAGTTAATTATAAAATCAACAGTAGTTCATGTAAGTTGATGTAACATAGTTTTTCTGATGAATTATACAAATAGCAGCTTGGTATGCATGTCCTTAGCCAAGAACATGTAATCCAGTGTTTTTCATTGGTTGCTGTCTGCAAAATTCCAAATTCTTGATAAGCTTTGAACCTTTGGGTAAATAAAATGGATTCTACCAAATTTCAGCCTCTTATAATCCCCCCTTTTTACATGGATGTCTAATTGAATTCATTCTGTCATCTTATACATATCCATCAAGATGTGGGATGGAATATATATAACAATACATGGTTAACATGGTTAAAGCTATGGTTCACAAACAATACTAATAGCAATACATCATTATTCGGAAGTAATGCAATGAAATATTGTGATTATATTGTTATTCATCAAATGAAAACACAAATTTAACCCTTTGGTCTATTTTTTCTGGAAATATATGACTAGATTCATTTCAAATTTAAACATTGATGAAATTAGACATATATTCATATTTTTCATATAACTCCACTATTGTCCCAATGTTTTGCATTATATCTTTTGTTTATGGCCTCAAAACATACTATCGAGACGACCTTGACTTTTACTTTACATGTATTTCATATTATGTAATACAAAAATGTCATTCAGATTTACATCCGAGCCAAATTAAGTAGAAATATGATATTGGTATTCATAACTGAAATTGATCTAACTATTCTAGGGAATAATGAATGTTATGCACGTCAAAATCTTGTTGCATAATGATATCACCTCCCAAAATTCCTCACGATCAATAAATACATTGGTGTGACAGATTGAGTTTAAAAAAAAACGTGTTGGTTGTAGATTAATCTGCAGCTATGTGCAGTGACTGGTAAAATTACTGATTTTACATGCATCATGAAATCGGTACTTTAAATCGGCAGAGTATTACATATATGATAATGAGGCCTTTTGTTCCTGTAGATGAGATCTGATAGGGTGTAGACATGGTTATAAAAAAATAGTTACTGTACTACATAGTATTTTATTTAAAGGTTACACAATGTTCCTACTGTTGTAAGATGTAAAGTCTTTGATTGGACATTAATGTATATTTGTATGTCTTGCACAGCTATATAGATACATGTATACCATCAGCAAGAGTGTTACTTTTAACTTCATGGTCTTGAGTTAAACTAAAATGTAGATTTGTATGTATATGCTTAAATACTCATATCACGTAGTCTAAGATCTTTATGGTGTACCTACAAAATACTAAGAATATAAATCAAGCATTCTTTAAAAATTAGGTCAAAATTAAGCCGTGTACAGGTCGTCTGAAAACATGAAAAGTGTTCTGTTACATGAAGAGAGCATGTCATATTCCAAACTGAACATGAACAAATCCTCTTTCTCTCAATTTTTTTTTTTAAAATAAATATAAAATATTTTATTTTTATTACAGATGGTTAGACTCATCCAAATCGCTGATGGAACAGGGTGTGAGAGAAAATGAATTTGTTGTCGTCAAGTTTAAATACTTCTCATTCTATGACCTGAATCCTAAGGTAAGATTGAATCTCATACCTGTGGTTTTTGTGGTCAAGACTGATTGTCCTCAGCGTCACAGTTGGTCTCGGGGTAAAACTTTCATTCAATAGAAAATACAAGGTTTGGGTACATTGTTTTCTTTGTATTCATTCATGAATTTACTATTTTTGTAAAGAATAGTATCATACAGCTGGGCGTTGACTTGTGCATGTTATATCTGTACTTAACATATTGATAGTGTAAATTAAGATTTCTAAAGAACATACTGTGTGGGAAAAAGCAAAAAAAATGAAAATTTATTAAATTATATTCACATTAGTTTGAATGGACAGGTCAATCTTCATGATTTGTGTTTCTCTGAAACTTTAAAATGAAATGATAAACCAAACTATATGTCACAAACTACAGATTTGGGAAAAAAACAAAGAAAATAAGGAATAAAGTGACTTCATTCATGACAGGAAACCTCTACATCTTTGTTTTAAGCAAATGATGAACTTTTTTCCCCTGTTCATCTTGCAGTTCAAGTAAGGCACTCAATGTGCAGTTTATGCTTCACTTGAAATTCAAGATAGCTGATATCACAGTTTTGATTAAATTCTTAACCCGAATAGATTGGAATAGACTACAGCTGTGCATTAAGGCACATATATTCAGGGTAAAGCATCTAAGATATTAAGCTATTTTTTGCCTTGACCAATTAAGAAACAATAGTAAAGTTTTAGACAAGATAACTTGGCAAAATATAACATGAGATGTTCACATTTTTGCCATTTATTCTTGTTGTGTAGTTGTTTTATAGGCTATGACATTGTATCATTATAAAGGATGCTTTATGATGAAAATGCATTAAATTGTACATCCTGGTAATTTTTTCCCCTCTAAAATACATTCTCTTCCAAGAATTCAGATGAATCAGCATTTTTCATCTGTAATTATAAATACATTGTACTTTTCTTAGGAATAAAAATCACTGATTGATGGTTGCAAATGTTTTCATCATTATATACAATGAAACTGTAAAAATATAAATTTAGAAGCAGACGTGTTTTCAATGCTATAAATTGTTTCTGTAACAGAAGCTACCACCATTTCATCACATAGTTAGCATACTTCCCTGGCATCATTTGAGATGTACGAAATCTTCAAGTCTCCACAATTCAGCGATCTACAGGTGTTTTTATAAAGCTGATCAATTAGATGGAATAATCAACTACATAGATGTACTTAACGGTTATGATATTAACAGATAAATATGTTAATAAGATGACTAATACGAGGATGTCTTAATTGTTCTTTAAAGATGTTGTTCTTCATTTATAAATATGCTCTACAAGTGTGTGGGGAGGAAATACTTGGCAAGGCTGTTGTAAAAGATTGGAGGAAGGCCAAGCCTCTACTTCAGCCTCGTAACATCCGCTCACAAGTTACGTTCTGGAACTTATCGTACCCTCATCTCTGGTTGTTTACGCTATAAATCAGACAATGTATATTTACTACCTAGGTAAAAACAAATACACAATTTATCATCAATTAACGAAGGAAGAAAAACAGGTGTCTCATGACCTAAACATTTAAAACAAAATATCTTTTCATACCTTTGCCTTAAGCTTAAAGAATAATAGCTACCTTATATATCCCAGTAAAAGCTCTGTATATTAAAGTCACCTTCACTTAGTGCAGCAAAATAAAAGTTTATGATAAATGTTATTATTTGGCCACAAACAAATGCTTTTATAAAAAAAATAATTGTGAACTGAACATTCCATACTGTAGCAAGCATTCCTTGTGATTTTCTTGTTATTTTTGGTTTTAAATTATATACCAGATCTCACATATCAGGTTTCATACATAATAGTTTGAAAATCTTTCACAAATATATATTATATATACAATTAGTAGGAGATAATAGTAGTTTCAAGTTTGGCGAAGTTTTATACTCGTCAATTTATTTGATTTTAATGAGGGGGGATAAGAGGGGTCCTGATCCCGAAATCCCTGACTTAAAAACACGAAATCACAAAATCTCAGACTGAAAAACACGAAATCCTGAAATCCCAGACTTAAAAACACAAAATCCAGAGGTCCCGAAATCCGAATAAAGAATTCCCTGCTCCAGAAAGGGTCAATCCCAATCCCAAAATCCCAAGCTTAAAAACACCCGATCCTGACCAGGAGTCCAGATAAAGGTACTTTCACCCCTCTTTAATGTATTCAATAATTAGAAAAATCTTGGTAACTCGTATAAAAAAAATCAAAATGTCTATAGAAGTCGAGAATAACAAAAAAAAATCAAAAATCTACTTTAATATTGAAATGTATCATTTACATTAGGACAAATGCGGTAACTATGAAGAATTTCATCACCAAAGATGAGAATATGATAACATATATAATTAATAATCATTGTCACTCATAATTGTGTATTCTGTATGTTTTAAATGGTTTAAAGGTATTTACCTTTCTCTTACAATAAAGATCATTGACAAGTAAATGTTTGTAGAATGTTACATATAAACTTACAGGGAATGTATTCAGGTCAATTGATATACAAACAATGTACTTCTGAAATGAATAAATGTCAATAGATGTCATCTGATCAGACAATTAAAATCCCTCTTAATGAAAATAAAATTAGAAAGTCTTTAAACTAGACAATTAAAATCCCTCTTAATGAAAATAAAATTAGAAAGTCTCTAAACTAGACAATTGAATTCCCTCTTAATGAAAATATAATTAGAAAGTCTTTAAATTGTTGAGTACAAGTTTCCTGCGTTATAGTTCTAGAGTTCAGAAATTAGTATAAAAGTTGTCAATAGATGGCCTTTGAATAAGACAATTGAAATCCCTCTTAATGAAAATAAAATTAGAATGTCTTTAAATTGTTATGAGTACAGGTTTCCTGCGCTATAGTCCTGGAGTTAAGAAATTAGTATAAAAGTTGTAAATAGATGTCGTCTGATCAGACAATTAAAATCCCTCTTAATGAAAATAAATTTAGAAAGTCTTTAAACTAGACAATTAAAATCCCTCTTAATGAAAATAAATTTAGAAAGTCTTTAAACTAAACAATTAAAATCCCTCTTAATGAAAATAAAATTGGAATGTCTTTAATTTGTTATGAGTACAGGTTTCCTGTGCTATAGTCCTGGAGTTCAGAAATTAGTATAAAAGTTATTAATAGATGGCCTTTGAATTAGACAATTGAAATCCCTCTTAATGAAAATAAAATTAGAAAGTTTTTAAATTGTTATGAGTACAGGTTTCCTGTGCTATAGTCCTGGAGTTAAGAAATTAGTATAAAAGTTGTAAATAGATGTCGTCTGATCAGACAATTAAAATCCCTCTTAATGAAAATAAATTTAGAAAGTCTTTAAACTAGACAATTAAAATCCCTCTTAATGAAAATAAATTTAGAAAGTCTTTAAACTAGACAATTAAAATCCCTCTTAATGAAAAAAAATTTAGAAAGTCTTTAAACTAAACAATTAAAATCCCTCTTAATGAAAATAAAATTGGAATGTCTTTAAATTGTTATGAGTACAGGTTTCCTGCGTTATAGTTCTAGAGTTCGTAAATTAGTATAAAAGTTGTCAATAGATGGCCTTTGAATAAGACAATTGAAATCCCTCTTAATGAAAATAAAATTAGAATGTCTTTAAATTGTTATGAGTACAGGTTTCCTGCGCTATAGTCCTGGAGTTAAGAAATTAGTATAAAAGTTGTAAATAGATGTCGTCTGATCAGACAATTAAAATCCCTCTTAATGAAAATAAATTTAGAAAGTCTTTAAACTAGACTATTAAAATCCCTCTTAATGAAAATAAATTTAGAAAGTCTTTAAACTAGACAATTAAATCCCTCTTAATGAAAATAAAATTGGAATGTCTTTAAATTGTTATGAGTACAGGTTTCCTGCGCTATAGTTCTAGAGTTCAGAAATTAGTATAAAAGTTATCAATAGATGTCCTTTGAAAAAGACAATTGAAATCCCTCTTAATGAAATTGAAATTAGAAAGTCTTTAAAACCTTTTGAGTACAGGTTTCCTGCGCTATAGTCCTGGAGTTCAAAAATTAGTATATAAGTTGTAAATGGATGTCGTCTGATAAGACAATTGAAATTCCTCTTGATGAAATTTAAAATTAAAATCTATATATTCTTATAATAAATGTGGTCTGATCGAGGCAATTGAAATGAAAATAAATTTGGAAAATCTGAAATAGTATAATTCCTGTGGTATAGTCTTTGAGTTCAGATTTGAGTATAAAGTTGTATAGAGACACAGATAATAGACATAAGAGAAGTCAGCGTCAGGTCAGGGGATTAAGCCTCTTCAGGTCTTTCTATAGTTCAATCCGATCAATGAATTAATTACTTTTATAGGAATATAATCCCCTATATTTGACTTCATACCTCTTAGTTAATTAGTTTTTCATCAGGAGCGATACCAGTAGGCGATAACTTGTATCTAAATTTTAACCAAAAAAAAAAATCTAACATGCTTCTGCCAATTTGCTAACAACAGTGCTAGGAGGTAGGAAAAAATGTGTAAATGTATTTCTGTATCAATAAACTGAATGAAGTTACCCAGTATTAAATTTTTTATCATGTTTTTTTAATATGTCTACAAAAATTAGGTCCTTAGCAAAGAATATAATATTTCACACTTAAATTTCTCTCATCAAAGGCATATTGATATAGACTTTTTGATATACAAGACTATCTTCCATTTACTTAAGCTTTTAGTGATCACCATTTCATTGAACCAAGTATAATAAGATTATATGGTAGTTACTTATTTGGTCTTGAATATGTAATGTACTCTTGTAAAACATATTGTTGTTCTTTTACAATCAAGATAGATACTTATTTGGTCATGAAAATTACGTTCCTATAATATTCTCGGAAAGTATATTGTTATTCTAAAACAATCAATAAAAGTAAGGAATTTGAGAATAATAGCTATAGCCTAATCTTATCTGTTTAATTACATCACCCTTCCTCACTATTGGGAGTCTGGTATACACTAAATATTGATTACCAAAAATTGCTATGTCAGCTAAAAAATTTACATTTTTTCATGCAACACTTATTTACTAAATTACATATTCATGCGAAAGCTTAGGAATTTTACAACTTCTCCAGGTATATTAAATACAACTTGTAATTAATGTGTTTTACAGATTTTTTTCACTACAGAACAATTTTTAAATTCCTAGCCTTGTGTATCTATAAACACATTATTAAAATGAAAAAAAGCAGCAGTCGGTCAAAGGACAGCCACAGGATGTGAAATTTTTTTACTTAATTTAATTGGTTAATTATGTAAAGATGGAATTTATTTAAAGAATGCAGAGATGCTTTTTGTCTATAGTTTGATAAAATTTCTTTTGAAGCTTATGATAACCCCGCAGGATCTTAACTGTTCTAAAAATAGAACCAAATATCTGGCAAATGTTGTGAAGAGCGTGATTTGTATATAACTGGTTATCTATAAATTATCCCTATCTTAATTACCAAATTGCCTAGAAACCACTCTATCATAATTTACAAATTAATAGCTATATTTTGTAAATCTCTGTCTTATCTGTAACCCTGTATACATAATTTAGGTGAGATAAGAAGGGGAGATGATTAAGGGATTATCCTCATGGTAACAAAATACTGAGGATTTAATGAAATTGGTAGGGCACTAATTTTTGTGGATTTAGTGGGTTGAACCACAACTTTTAAGATTTGAATAAACTGTGAATTTCCTATAGGCTTGTATGATCTTGTATGAATAATTATCCAACTCATGAAATCCAAGCATATCAATGAATATTTTTTTCCCTCAATCCTCAATTCTCAATGAATTTATCTCTGTGACATACTTTTGAAATCCTCCCTCCTGGCGTTTCCCCTGTCAAACAATATTTGTGTCCGTCAAGTTATTTATTTTGAAGAAAATATCCCCTTTCTACAAATCTACATTCTCCATTTTTCCTAACTTTCAGATTGCAGAAGTTCAGGATTTAACATATCAAAATTTTAATTGCTTAGAATTTATGACAGGTGCCCCATTAAGCACATATTAAAAAGATATTTTTGTGATATTTTATGATGTAAATTAAAAAAGTGTTTCAGTGAATTCTAGTGCAACTATGTTATTAACGAACATCTGCATTGTAATGTTCAGTCAGCAGTCTTTGGATAACTTATCCTTTTCATAACATTAAACATGTACTATATACGGAAATAAAGTAGTCAAGGGAATTTAATTTATTAGATTTATAACACCTAAAAATAAACTTTATTTTACAGGGAAATCACAATATTTTATTGCAACCATTAACATTTTATTTTTCAGTATGATGGTGTCAGAATTAACCAGATATATGAACAAGCCAAGTGGTCACTGCTGTCAGAAGATGTAGATTGTACAGATGAAGAAATGATGATGTTTGCAGCTTTTCAGGTATGTCAGTACCGTTGTTATATGATGATTTAAGGAATTGATATACATGATATATAGCTAACGCAAACTTGTTGCTTTTCTGAGTACTTTTTACTTGAATGCTCTAGAGGGAATCACATGTAATGCTATGGCAGTTTCAGAGTTTGCTTTTGATTTTGTCTGGAATAGTTGTACTTAAAACCAAAATTTCCAAAACTTTGGAAAGCCATTGTGTTAAGATATGGAGTGAAACGAATACAAAAAAAAATGATGTGGTATGATAGCCAATGATACAACTTTCCACTAGAGACCAAATAGAGTTAATTTCTAAAATTTGAAAATAGGCATTAAACTGTATGAAGGTCCTAGACCACAATTATTACTTAGTGCATTTCTTTTAGAACATAAATCAAAAATCAAAAAAAAATCCCACCTGCGCTTTCTCAATGAAAATTTTACAGTGTGTTGTAATACTTTTGGGACTAATTATATCAAAATTATAGAAAACTTCATTGGTTCTAACTCAAAATATGGTCAATTTTATGTTTAGGGCGTCTTGAAATCTTTTGACAGCTTTTGAAGTGCTAATTTTTAACCTTTTCAGCTGGACCAAATCACTACTTTCCTTTAAAATTCTGGATCCAATTTTTTTAACAGTGTAATGTACAATGTAGAGTGCAATAGTACTTATAAACTGGTATAGAAAAATTTGTCACCATGTTGTATTTGAATTATGCTGTACCATATTTGATTCACTATTTATAAATTTACATAAATTCAAAATAATAAAAGAATTGTTGTTCTTTTACAGCTACAGGTCCAGATGCAGGCAGGACAGCCACAGCCTAGTGAATCCATGATGGATTCATCTACGATGTCCAATCATCTACCAAATGATGACATTGATGCTGATTTAACAAATTTAGAGGAATCATTAGACAGTACAGTGTTATCATCAGCGGGAGATATTACCTCCATTCCCGAACTCAGTGGAAATGTCAGATATTTTAAGTAAGCTTGAGAAATTTGTTCAAAAACTGTAATGTTGGAAATTTCCAAAACAGAAAGTCATGCAAGAAAAAAGTTGGCACATTTATAGTCACAAAAGAAATTTGCATAGATATACACGTACTTAAATAGATATGCATCATTGTAAATTCACAACAGCAGCAAAAATACTACTAAATTCAGAAATAGGTATGAGGCTTTAAAAAATATGAAAAGTATGACTATGTAAAATTTTCAGTGATTTTCATTCCTAGAATTTGTGAAATCCCATTAATTAGATCTCATCATTTTCAATAGTAATCAGTGATTAGCTATTATAAATGCATGCATGCATGACTTTCTGAATTTAGTAAAAAAAAAAAAAAAAAGTGACAAATCCACCCTGATAAACAAAGTTTATAATGGAAAGAAATAGAAGTAACGATTATAGAACACAAAAAAAAAAACAGATTTAAAATTGCAATAAAAGAAAAGATGTGGGTATCAATCAATTACACAAGATTAGTACATGCACTACAAAAAACACAAAATGCAAAGAAACAGTGCTTTCCTTGCTGTTCTTCATATTAAAGTCACAGTGATAGCAAGGCCCACAATGCAACAAAAAAAACTTATCTGAGGGTACCTAGCACCTGTTTCAGCTGGATTCTTTGCAAACCGAAGATCGCAACGTTATGGTGAATTGAATCAATATCACAAAAAACAAATCTGGCAAAGAAATCAAACATGTTCTGTTATGAATTCGGCTAATAATCACTTTGAAGTATGCAATCAATCCAGTTTTGCTTTATTATTGATAATAAAACTTTTGTTTCATTTCAGACCAAAGAAATTAACATTGAAGAGTTATAAAAAAGCATTTTGTAGATGTAAGGATACTCACATAGCCTTCTATAAAACAGAGGAAGATTCTAACGGCACACCTGCCATGAAAGTCAATATAAAAGGTAGGATACAGTTATAGATATCAACCGACTGTGCAAGGGCTGTATAGCCAGTCGAGGTCGTCAAAAACTTCCATTTGTATAGATACCAGCTGCAACATAGTCAAATTCCACCAAGTGACCTGGTGACCTGAGGATATTTTTAATGTAGTCGTAATGACCTAAAGGGGGAGGGTACCCAACTGGAGTCCCCCAGTTAGTATATAAAATAACTAATTGTGTTTCTGTTTGTTAAATTGACAAAATATCAAAAAAGAACTTGTCCTGTTTAAAAGTTGTGAATAAATTGAACTGAGAATTCTCCAAATTATATTCTGATATTCATATATAAAATAAAAACATAAGGATATGATAAAAAAAAAGACATGATAAGAAAAACCATAAGGATAAGTAAAAAAAAAGACAGAGGGATATGATAAAAATTCATTTAAGGAATTGATACAAAAAATACTTATTTAAAATATCTTGTGTTTCTCTCCATTATATTGGCAAAATATCAAAAAAGTAGTTGTCCTCAGTATAGTTGTGAATCAATTGAACTGTGTATTCTCCTGGCCCAAATGACATTTAAGGATATGAAAAAAAGACATAAAAAAAAGACAAAAGGAAATGATAAATAAAGGCATAAGGATACTTTAAAAAATATATTAGGATATGATAAAAAGACATGCATGTAGAAAAAATACATAAGGATATGATAAAATACATTTAAGGAAATGATACCAAAAACAATCAAATACGAATATTTTTGTTAAAATAGCAGACATCAAACTTTTGTCATACAAGTAGGAAGTTTAACTAGCTATAAAATCAGGTTTAACCCACTATTTTTGAAAAATGCCAGCACAAAGTCAGGAATAAGACATTTATTTTTCTTTCTATCTGTTTGTTGGTAGAGTTGAGGTTTTTATTCATCAGGTTTTATGGACTTTTCCATATATTAATTTACCTTTGAGTTCAGGATTTTTGTAACACACTATTTTACAACTAATGATCTTTGACCCTGTAACAATTACAAACTTACATACCTGTTTTATCAGTTCATTTATATGTGAAACATTTAAAACATCTATAAAAAGGACATAAAATTAATTTCTGCAATAAAAAGAAGTCTGTTATTAAAATACAGGTCATATTTACGAGCGGATATAAAAAGGTCACTCTAAGTGCACCATTGATACATGTCAGATATAAACAGGAAAAGATTCAGTTCAGCATTGTTGTATACCTACGTTCAACGTTTAATTATGATATCAAATTACGGTTGATCCTGTTAAAATAACAATAATGTGACACATGATGGTTTCAATTGCCTCTTATTTGTCATACCTCACATAACGCTCCTTGTCAAGGGTTAAATTACATGTACTTATCCTTAAATACCAAATACCAACAGAAGGTAAATATGTCTTTCTGGTACACTTTGTAAAATGATTAAATAAAGATACAAAAAATATATTTCCTCAAATTCCCCCCAAAAAAAATAGAAAATAATTATATCTTTCCCATGATCTTTGAAATACATTCTATTTTACGTAATGATTTGTAAAAAATACTAAATAACATGTACTTTCCTCAAATACCAAAAAAAACAATAGAAGGTAAATATGTCTTTCTTATACCATTCTCTAATATAAGTAAAGATAGATAAAAAATGTACTTGATTACATACATGTACTTTCCTCAAATAACAATAGAATGTTAATATGTTTTCTACTTGCACTTAGTGATATTATAAATCCGTACTAAATGGCATGTACTTACCTCACTATCAATAACAATTAAAATGTTTCTCTCCTACGCTTTACAATATTTTTAAATACATTACTGTAAAATTACTTTAAAATTACACATACTTTTCTCAAATGCCAATAAAAATAGAAAGTGAATATGCCTTTCTCCTACACTAAGGTAAAAATAACCTTGTTTCATATACTTTTCTCAAATACAATAACCAAAAGAGATAATAAAATTTGTGAATGGAAATGGGGAATATGCTTCTCTCCTGTATTTTATGATGATATTTAAAATTACTTAATTACACAAACTTTCCTCACATTTCAATAACAATAGAAAGTAAATATGTCTTTCTAGTACTCTCGTAATGTTATAAATACTGAAAGTTAAAAATTACTTAATTACACATACTTTCCTCAGTTACCAAGAGTAATAGAAGGTAGATATGTTTTTCTGGTGCACTTTGTAATGTAATTACTTAATAACATGTACTTTTCTGTAATACCCGCATATAAGTACATTCCTTTGATGTACTTTGTGATTATATAATAACAGATAAATACCATATTAGTTTCATGCGTTTGGATACAAAATAGCAGAAAGTACTTTTAATCCATTTGAAGAATTGTAGCTAGAAAAAAACAATAATTGTTATAATTTGCTTTGATAAATGACTGTGACGCCTACTTGTATTTTATGTTTGTTTGTAAAGTATGAAATTACACTCATAAAACAGACTCAATATGAGTTCAGACGTCTTTTATTCTCATAAAAGTAGAAATAAGTACTTAATGCCATATTTAAACCTTGAGAAAGGTACACAGTATATATTTTAAGTTTTCTTGATTAAAAACTGTTTAGTAATATGAAATCTTGTTATAGGAACAATTGAACGGAATTGTTTCTCATACCCAAAAATCGTGCAAATTAATAAAAAGGATATGAGAAAGATGGTATGAAAAACATTAATTGCAAACAAACCCATACTACTTAAATACAAACAAATCCATACTACTTGAATATAAATCTCAGGCATTTTTTCAGATAATTTGAATAAAAAACTTGATTTTATTTTACCATTTTTTTTTGTAGGATGTGAAGCCCATCCAGATCTTAACCTGGCATCTCAGAAATATGGAATTAAATTATTTGTTCCTGGTTCAGACGGCATGTCAGAAATATGGCTGAGGTTCGACAGTGTAAGTACTATAAATTATGTCCCAAACATTAATAGTGTAAAGAAGAAAATGGACTTTTTCTTAGTAAAGATTTTTTGATTAGTTATTAGTGATAACATACACAATAGAAAGTGCTTCTATTAAAAACATACTAATAACACATATCTGCCAACTTTTCAAACTGCCCATGGGGGAAAAAAACCTTCAAGGGGGCCTGCAAATACTTTTTAATGTTGTTTATTTGCTTCTTCATACTATTACAAGCCTGAAGTCATTGTAAAATTAATTGTTTTGTTTAAATTGTGGACAAAAATGCTCTTTCAAAATTTCAATTTTGAAGCCTTTATCAGGGAAATCCCCTGCAAATAGTGACATTTGGCAGGTATGATAACACACAAAAAAAATAACAAGAGAATTAAATCCAAAACTTGTTGTCTTCAGAAACACCAGGCTGTTTGCTTCGAAATGTAAGAAAACAATCATTTATAAAACTGATCGCCTCTGATTGGAATTGGATTTTTAAAACATTTGTTTAGTGTGTTAAACTCTATGCCAACCAAAGAAACCTTGAAGCAATCTTTTCAGGGTTATTTCAGTGACTTGATGAAAAGCTGAATTAAACAGGATTTATCTCAATATCGCAAAAATAAAAATTGAATTTTACTCTAAAAAAATAACGAAATCACAATAATTTTCAAATTTAAAGTAAATAGACACACAGTTTATATAGCCTGGGCAATTAAGAGCTTGAAATATTAGGTAGACACCTCCCTCTATCCACAAGTTGCTGTCTATTGGGCTATACCCCACATTTCTTCCCATCAACAATGTTCATTTATTTTTCACAGGAGGAACAATACTGCAAGTGGATGGCAGCTTGTAAACTAGCATCTCAGGGGAAGACGATGGCTGACAGTTCGTATGTTACAGAAGTAGAATCTATAAAGACGTTACTAAGTCGACAACAGCCGTCACAGTCGCCAGCTCCAGTACAATTACAGTTTGATGTCAACGTCAATGCTGAAGACTTTGTCGCACCTCGATACCATAAAAGGATAAAAAATAAAACTGTAAGAAATATATATATTTTTTCAGATTTGTTTAATTTAAAATTTGATTCAATATTGATAATTTGATGCAACTTTTTTGGGGGGAGTTTTTGTATGAAGGTTTCACAGGTCATATCAAAGTTTTATTTTATTCAATAGTTGGTGTTTGTTTAACCCTTATAAAGAATTCAAAAGTTTAATAAAAAAAATCTTTTCATGATTACATACAATATAGGTCACTATACGTCATTCAACCATGAGTAAAAATCATCTTTGTTAAAAAAAATATACAGGTTTTCCAAATACTTTTAACAATGTAAGAGATGTTTGCTTGAAAATCATTCTGTCAATAATTTAAAAAGCCAGCTAATTTATTCAAAGCACAGTATAAATGTAGAATTTCTATAATCTTTTTTTTTGTCTGATTTTGAACTGATATCTGAACTGAAACTTAAATATCAATTTCATTTGTTCCAAATTCTTTTATTTGATATTATCACATTTGAACAAGAGGATAACCATATTATTGACAAAGAAGATTGAAAAAGCTAAAATAATGTCATGTTATATAATACTATCAGATTACCTTTCAATTGCATATAGGGAAATTAAATATTTTTTAAACCTCATTCAGTTTAGAAAGCTTGACTTGATCAAGATACTGTCTATTGTTAAGGATGTACTGAGATCAGGTTTAGGAAACTGTGTCAAATGTTCTGACTTTTGATGGTGTTCTTTTTAGGATACAGACTAAAATATTTAAAAAATCAAAAATATCTAGAAAACAAGCTCCCTAACCTATCTATGTATTTAGCTTATTTTGTTCTGTTTCCGTATAATTTAAACAGAAAAGATCTTTTTTCATGGATCATGATTAATGAAGATAGCAGGTTTTTTTTATCTATTTTATGTGCATACCTCGATAAAGGCCTGCAACTTGGAAAATAAAAAAAATAGTTAACTTAAATACTTTAATAGATATCAAAATGATCTCCCCTTGACCACTGATTCTTTCCTCGTGCATTTAAATTATTATTTTATGTTTCTTTTATCACTCTAGAATGTTTATGGCATGTTGTAATTAATGTTATTCTCATAATGGGCCCTTTAATTTAGAAACTAAAAATATTGTATTGTATCGCTTTTCAGACTTGTTGTATCAATTTTAAATTCAAGATTTTTTATATAATATTTATATTTTCAGTTAGTACAAAGAATAATGGAAGCTCATTCAAATGTACAGAATTTAAATTTAATTGAGTCCAAGATGGCGTACATAAAAGCATGGCAAGCTTTACCAGACTTTGGTATTACTTATTTTGTTATTAAACAAAAGAACAGTAAAAAAGAAGTAAGTATGATTTACATGAATTATTTTCTGATTCATAAAAATAAGCATGTACAGTTATAAACAAGATATAGATTTTTTTAAAAAAAAACATGGATAAAGCATATACAATGGGTTGAAGGACTTCAGGATGAGGTGTTAATTTTCTTGTGGGAATTCCATATTGGGTCTTTATTTTCACAGGATAATCAGATTTAACCCTTATCAGAACTCATGAATTAAAGATGAATTTCTCTGGATCTTGGAAAGAATGGTTTATTTCTTTTCATGAATTCGAGATGGGAGTCCCTATTACCACCTCTCATGTATAAATTTATCACTAAAGATTTGATCGTAAAAATCAAAATCTTGAAAACAGAAGTTAAAATTTCAGTCTGGTTTAAGGTGGTACCCAACACATTCACTAAAATTAATTTGTCTCGTTTAATTTTCATAAAATTTTGACAAAAGTATTTATGTTGACCCTTTGACAAAAATACAAAAATTTCAAAAAAATAGAACCAAGCATTTTATCAGAAATATTACACTGGTTATATAACAGTTTGAAAAACACTAATTTTGATCATTGAAAAGTTTAATATTTCCTAAACAACACAACGTGATTAAAACATTTACCTGATTTTATAGAGTTATCTCCCTGTAGTGTTAGGTACAACCTTAAAGACCATTCTTTGAGAAATTGAATGTAAAGGAACACCCTTGTGATAAATGAGGAGAAAATTCCACACAAACTCTTCATACTTTTACAATACCCCTGCTATCTGAGATTGATCATTGTCAAAAGGTTTGCTCTCCTTCTGCAATTTGCATCTGCAACTCTGCCTTAAAAAGTGACTAGTTTTCAGTGAAAATTGGAGAAAATTGATAAATGATTTACAAGTGAGCAAGATATATACTGGATTTTATTTAAAACTTTAAGATACATAAGTATATTGATATACATAAGGCCAAATATTCAACTTTTTCTGAACCATTGACTAGATTTAAATGAATTTTATAAGAACATGGATACATATAAACAATGGAGAATGTATCTTGAATGCACAACTTTTCTCAAAAGAAAATTACAAAAAAAAAAAAAATCAGAGGAAAATTCTTAACAGTAATTAGGTAATCAAATTGCAAAATCAAAAGCTCAAGAAAACACATCGAAAGAATGGATAGCAACTGTCATATTTCTGACTTGGTACAAGCATTTTCTGATGTCTAAACCATTGACTGGATTTTAATGAAACTTTTATACTTTATGTTGTTTCAGTATAGAAGATATATCATTCACACTTAGTAATTTAATTTTTAATTTTTCAGGAAATACTTGGTGTAGCATACAACCGTATTATGAGAGTAGACATGAATTCTGGTGATGTAGTAAAAACGTGGAGATACAATACTTTAAAATCATGGCGGGTTAACTGGGAAATACGACACGTAGTTCTTGAGTTTGAGGAAGAAACATTAAACTTTTCAACACAAAGTGCTAGCTGTAAGACAGTTCATGAATTTATTGGTGGTTATATATTCCTTTCTATGAGATCCTCAGACAAAAATCAGACATTAAACGAAGAATTATTCTTAAAATTAACAGGAGGATGGAACTGAAAGTAAAAATTTTAAATGTTTGACCTTAGTGCCTCAGTTGAAGGTCGTTCAGCCATATTGGAAAAATGCAGGGCATTCAGGAAAAGGAAAGGACTTGCTAAGTTAGGTCTGGAAGTTTTAAATTTTGACAATAAAATTATTAAAATGACTATATAAGATATAAATCATTATTCACTATTTATCATACAAACAATCACATCAAATGTGTAAAAGATTTTTGATATTGCATGCAGCTGTAGAGAGGAGTTTATAGACGGTACCGTTGTGATGTTTGTTAGCTGAATTTGGAATGAAAATATTTTACAGATTGTCAGGAAATTATTAATTTGTGTATCATTGTTCTAATTATACATCCTGTGTTGTGGTCTGATATTGACAGATAGGATCAGCTATTTGAATTTTATGTCAAGGTCAAGGATGGATTTTTGTTAAAACCAGGCATTGCAATTGCCAAAAAATGTCATAAAAACTACCATATATAAATTAATAAAAATTATTGACGAAAAAAAAAAATCAGAATTGTTCTCCAAACAAATTGTTTTATTAACTTTTTTTTGTGAAAATGTTTTAATTTATTAATCTTGTTTCTTTAACGATTAATGTTTTTGGTAGTCAAAACTTTGCAGTATATTCTCTTGTAAAAAAAGACAACTGAGCCAAATATTTTTCTGCAGTGTCTGTACATTCATTCTTGAAGATATTCATTAAAGAGTAAAAATATTTTTGTTTTTATTTATCTGCTGCTGGTCCATTGCTGGAGCCTTTACCCAACCAGGAAGTAATAATTTGAACATTGATACACAACCTACAGATGTCCTTGATGACTACAGATTTAAATGTTGTACTGTGATAGAAGTTAAATTGTAAAACATGTTCCTTATACTATACCATAGATAAATACCATAAATATTTTATATAATTTTGTTCTTATGTTTGACTTGTGTTTGGCCTTTTTTCTCTAAGTTTTGGTTTCTAAATTTCAATGTTTAGCAACAATAGTTTTTCAAATTTTATCCAGAAAAACAACATATTCACACTATAAACAACTTCACAAATTGTTCTGTGAAATCGTTTACAGTATGAATAAAATAATATCTACAATAATATTACAAATTATCTCCCTTTTTAAAATATTATGGGAAAACAACTTTCATACTATTTTAATAAAATTGGTTCTACACAGGTCTGTTTTTATCAATATATTATACACTTATCAACAATGAATTAATTTTTAAGTGCAAAATGATGTACACATCAACACTGCATTTTTTCGTCAATTTAAAATAAATATGAATTTCACATAACTATCTCTGAAAATTCTATAACTAAACATCTGCAGGGTTAATGTGTTTATTGGGTATGAGGAATTTAGTAAATGTTTGGCAGAAAATAATAAATTCTGGAAATGCCTCTCTTTCAACTCAAAAATGACATTTCTCATTCTATTTACAAGCTAGCGCTGTTATCTCAAGCACAAGATAGTGTAGCTTTTTTTTAAAGCTAATTCTAAGATGTTAGTTGACTATACAAATAACATGTACTCTTTGAGAGATGCTGTCCTACTGACATTTTATCATGGTATAAACATTAAATGTTTGTTATTGTTGAATATTTATTTATTTTTGTTTAATGTATTCATTTGACAAATTTGCGGTTGCAAATATCATACATGTTATTTCTTTTATAAGTTACCATAGTAACCATAGTTGCATAACTTAGAAATAATTGAAATTTTAAGGGAGAGTTATTGAAAGGTCTAAGGTCTACTCAAAGGGGTTGGTAACTGTAATAAAACATGAACCAAATAACCTATAAAAACTTTTCAAAATTAAAACCACTGTTTTCTTTATCATCAGATTTTGTTTTATTTAAATATACATTTCAAAAATACCAAATGGTGATTACATAAAATGAAACCAAACGTATATGGATGTATATTGTTATTTGGTGTTTCAACCAAGGATTTAGTGTTAGCTCAAACGCATTGCCCTTCCTCAATTTGTGGCCATAAAAGTAATACAAATTAAAGCTGATTCAAAAAAATTAGAAAGGATTCTTGGAAAGTAAATAATTAATTTTGACTTAAAGCATCAGTGGATTTTGTGACACCATTGGTGAAATCATTAGTTTATCTAGCTTAATTTACTAAACATTTCTAGTTTTTGATAATCAGGAATCAGTCATACCTTTAATGGTGTTCAAGTTTTTAACATATCTATCAATAAAAGTACCATTTTTCACCCAAATTAATTGCAAAATTTGTACAGAGTACTACAATAAGAAATAAACTGAAAACTTGCATCCGAAACATATAATCAGAGTTCATGATAAGTTGTGTTGAAAGTAGACACCTATCAACATTTTATCACATGTAATGGAAATGGGTTTAGTATTAAATATTTTACTATATGTTTGGTTCAATGATCAGCGGAAACAAGCTATCTAAGGACCAAGTTATTTCAGTAAATAGAGTTGAGTATTTAACAGATGAATTTGAACTCTTCTGTAGTTTCAGAACATTTGTAATAAAAGGTCAGGGTCAACATGTTTGGCTTTCTTAGTTACTTAACAAATAGTTGAAAGAAATAATCCAGTAGACGTTAAACCAGATATCTTCAGGAATGGACCACAAAACATTAAATATAATATCTCGATATTTTCAGGAATGGGCTAGAAATGTTGATGGGTGTATTTTATGGGGGGTTATTTTGTATATATCAGCATTATATATAAAGTATACAGACCTGTATGTTCATTATCATATAAAACTTTTATACATTTTATGTTCAGATCTCATTATAGCTTTTTTACTTCTGATCAATTATTGTTCATGCACTGTATGTAGCAGAACTTCCTAATGGCTTAATTTGTCTACCTTCATTATGCATTTACATTCAGTTGATTGAATACAAATAAAATATTATGACATTGAAGATATTTTGTCTACCGGAATATGAAAATGATGGAAAGCAAGACTTGGGGATTGCTTTCCTGGTTGTGGTGATGGCCACATGAATTATGTGTCTTGTTCTGCTGAAACTGGCTTGATAGGAACTACTTGTGATAGATCATTGATATTTAATATAAAGTTGCATTACTATCAGTTTATACCAGGTTGACAACTATTTTGAAGCCCTACCCCCTAAGACAAGGTTCAATGACTTTAAATAAAAAAGCAATTTTCAATGTTAAGTTTTCTGCTTAAAATAGTTTGATAGGATCTATTTGTGATATATCAATGATAATTTGTATGAATATTTCTATTAGTTCACATCAGTTTGACAACTATAATATTTGTAATGCAGTTGTTATAGCATTTTCACATCTCATTTTAGTATAAGGTGTAGGTTCCCTGAAAAAAAGTCTATTGGCATTAAAACTTCTGCATAATCTAATCTAATTTAAAAAAAGTTCTATCAAAATAATGTCGCTATGGCAACAGTATCATGCATTTGGTTTAAAAGGTTATAACTTCAAAATGTCATAAAACTTCTTGAATGCCAATCATACGTTGTTTACCCGACTGCACCCTCATTTCATGGATCAGTTATCAAAGTAAAAATATCGTGATTAGGTCCTTTTCTTGGATACTTGAAGCAGATGGTTTGATGTAAATAATCATTGTAGAGTGTTGCATTTTTCACCTGACCTTGACCTTATCATGGTGGTTCAACTTTTAAGTGTTTGAGGTGAAGTTTGTCTATCAGTTACTAGTAAGCAATATATCAACTGTATTTAGTGCATGGAATGATTGCAAGTTGTACATATCTGCATTGATGGGATAAAGTGACAATGAAATCAATTGCATGGATTATTGACTATTAAGTTTATTGTTGTATCAACTGATACATTCAATCACAAACCATGAGGAGCAATGTTCAAAGTGGGTGATTTTAAAGGATCTACACCATGAGAATATAAACCAGAACCAATATTAGGGTCAAATACCAGTTGGAAGACATTTTAAAATTTGGAGGGATTGCATTTCTGGTATATTTTCAGAATATAATGAGAAGAAAAACCAAATTAATCTATCAACGAGCTTGGATGAGAAGATGAGACGGTTAACATCGCTCAATCTTCATTTACAGTTTTAAAGTGAACGCATTAGTGCAAGACAGAAACTTTTAGATAATGTCACAGCCTGTGTGTTTCTAAACATACAGAAAGTTATAAAATTTAACCAAGATTTATTTCAACTTGCTTTTTATTTTCGAAAGAGAAGAATACAAAAGACCTACAATATTGTTGGAACTGCTGTAGAATACTGTAAACTTGAAATCGGTGTTTGATTATCTTACTTAGGAAAAGAGTGAAGTAGTATCCTTGGTTTTCGAATGATTAATGATTTGTTAAGAATATTTATCACACAACAGATTCCATGAGAGTAAAAGATTACATAGTAGTTAAGGATGTTTGCTGCTCAGTTTCAAAATAAATATCTTTTCATAAAACTAGTATGTATTGATAGGGAATAAATTGAGGAATCAAAAAGCCAAAAAATTAGGGGTCAATGTGCTTGTTTTCGAGATAATAGCCATTGGAATTTTGGCGGGAAAATGTTCTCTCTTGAATTTTCATAGCTTTATCATTGACCAGTTAAAGTTCTCAAATACTATAAAAAAAAATTATAGGACTTTTACAAATGACTTATAATTATACATGTAAAAGATTAATAAAAAGAAAAATGGGGGTACATGGGGATTTTTTTTTAAAGGCATTTAAAAGGATAAAACCAGAGAATTCCGAAAATCTGACAAAAACTCTAAACATGACAAGCAGACATCCTTAATGGTCACATTCAGTATTGAACACATATCACATGTTTTGGCATACCAACCTGTTCCAAGTAAACAAAGAAAATACTTATTGAGCTATCTTCTGTGAACAGCAGTGTACCCTTATCATTACATAAACAGTTTTGACAAGTGAAAAGAGATCAAACTCCCACAGAAGGAGGAGTTCTACAACAAGCTCACTAATAAAAACACCAGTGCAGAGTACCAAAGATACGTCAAGTATGGAAAGAAAAAAGACAACCACCATGTGGGATTACCATGAGTGTGATTGAAAATTGATATGTATGGAACATATTTCTAGAGAATCATAAAACCGACTTCGCCTGGTACTTAAGGGTTTAGCCCAACGATGCAGCACTGAAAGTAAATTACCTGACAGACATGCTGATAATAATTGATAATGGAATTAGCGGTGGGTTTACCGTGTTTCACGTAGACATGCAATAGCTAAAAACCTGTATTTGAAAGGATATATCTCATATATGGGGCTCTACTACTAAAATTACGAACAAAGTTAAAATGCATCAAACCAAAATTTTCGAGAAGTTTCACCATATATACCTTAGTCTATCTAGGGTGTAGAAAAAGTCATTTTTTCGAATTATTAAACAACATTTTCAGTTAATTTATATAAAGTATCAATACATATTTATTTCCATACAGCATTTCCACTGCTGGTGAAATCCTTTAGACAGTATCAATGCATACTAACTTCTAAATAGAAGTTCTACAGCTGGTAAAATTCGTTGGATAGTATTAATACATACTTACTTCTAAACAGAAGTTTTACTGCTGGTAAAATCCTTTGGGCAGTAATATCACAAACTTATTTATAAATAAAAGTTTTAATGCTAGTGAAATCCTCTGGATAGTATAAACACAAACTTATATCCAAACAGATGTTCCACAGCTATTGAAATCCTCTGGATATTACCAATTCATACTTATTTCTAAATGAATCTTCCATAAGCCAAAAACTACGAATATAATGTGTTTATCAAAAAGTAAAATCACAAAAATACTGAACTTACAGGAAAATCAATTCGGAAAGTCCATAATGACATAGCAAAGTTAAAATATAAAACGCATCAAAAACGAATGGACAAGAACTGTAATATTTCTGACTTGGTACAGGCATTTTCAAATGTAGAAAATGGGTGATTAAACCTATAGCGCTAACCCTCTCACTTTGATGACAGTCTCATCAACTTCCGTTATACTTACAATGATGCGTTAACTAAACAGACACAATAAATAAAATAGTCAAAATATGGGAACAGCAGTCATCATCGTGTAACAATTTTAAAAGGAACAATTTAACAGAACACAAAAACATCTATCTACAAACACATTCATTGATTTCCGTGTCTGACGTCAGAAAATTGTATACGTCACATATATTTTTCGTTCAATGTACATACAAACAATTTTAAATTTTCACAAAGGCAATGTTAGCATACAGGGTTATAAAATCAAAAGTTTGTAAGAATAAATTTCAGAAATACACCGAAATTTAATATAGTTCGAAAGTTATGTATAGAATTTATAAGTATCCACAAATAGCTATTCCACTACGCTATTGAAAGATTTTGACGTTTATGGTACAACGCATTTTGTAATTCATAATAGAAATATATCATAATGACATGAAATATAACAATATCATACTGACGGGATCTTATAAAGTACAGAGTCACGTTATAAGAAACAAAGAAACACAAAAAGTTGCATATACAAAACACATCACAAAAAAATTAAAGACAATACAAACACATTGACGGGATGTATAAATAAGTACCGAGCCACATCAACTATTACATAAAACAATCAACAGAAAACGTAATATGGGGACGAAGTCCCCAATTACGGTAGAAAATTCAATAAAAAAAAATAAAAAAAAAAATCGGGAAAATTTCCCGAATTTTTCATTGTACTAATGAACTCAAAATCGTTAACTTTTTTTTTCAGATCTAGTTCCTGTTCCGGTTTTCCCGCATTTGCGCAGAAATCTGTCTTGTTTGCATGAGACTTCGATTTTTTTTTATATTTACCAGTCTAGTGAAACATAAGATTGGATCTCAATACAAATTCAATTTAAATAATTGTTTGATATGAAAAAAAAACGTTACCTGATGAAAGCGTTTCTTTTGTTTACATCGAATATGACGTCATAACTTAAAGAACGTCACAGCTAATTCCCTAACAACAGAACCAAAATCGGGAACGTTACGCACGGTATTTCGTTTTCTTTTATCAACATTTTGAATTAAAGATATAATACATATAGACTTCGTCCCCATTCACAGGTTATGCCTGCCTCATATTATGGGGACGAAGTCCCCAATTACGGTATAAAAATCAATGAAAAAAAAAAAAAAAAAAATTCTGGGAAATTTCCCCGAATTTTTCATTGTACTAATGAACTCAAAATCGTTCACTTTTTTTTCAGATCTAGTTCCTGTTCCGGTTTTCCCGCATTTGCGCAGAAATCTGTCTTGTTTGCATGAGACTTTGATTTTTTTTTTATATTTATCAGTCTAGTAAAACATAAGATTGGATCTCAATACAAATTCAATTTTAATAATTGTTTGATATGAAAAAAAACGTTACGTTACCTGATGAAAGCGTTTCTTTTGTTTACATCTAATATGACGTCATAACTTAAAGAACGTCACAGCTAATTCCCTAACAACAGAACCAAAATTGGGAACGTTACGTACGGTATTTCGGTTTCTTTTTATCAACATGATTGAATTAAGAAAATAATACATACAGACTTCGTCCCCATTCACAGGTTATGCCTGCCTCATATTATGGGGACGAACGAAGTCCCCAATTACGGTAGAAAAATCAATAATATGGGGACAAAGTCCCTAATATGGGGACGAAGTCCCCAATAACAGTAGAAAATTCAATAAAAAAAAAAAATCGGGAAAATTTCCCGAATTTTTCATTGTACTAATGAACTCAAAATCGTTCAATTTTTTTTATGTCATGTTTTGAAATCCCGGACCTGCGCAGAAATCTACAATGCACTTCCTTTTTCCGGTCTTTGAGCAAAATATATATTTATCAGTCTAGTATAAATAGGAAGGAATGCAATACCAATTTCATTTTTTTTAAATAATTCCTTGATATGAAAAAACGTAACCTGATGACCTGATGAAAGCGTTTCTTTGTTTACATTGCATATGACGTCATAGTTAAATAACGTCACAACTAAAATCCCTAACAACAGAACCAAAATCGGAAACGTCACGGTATTTCCGTTTCTTTGTTTTAAAAATTACAAACAATAATTCATATAGACTTCGTCCCCATTTACAGGTAATGCCTGCCTCATATACAAAGTCCCTAATAACAGTAGAAAATTCAATAAAAAAAAATTCGGGAAAATATCCCGAATTTTTCATTGTACTAATGCAGAAATCTACAATGCACGTCGTTTTTCCGGTGTCGTTTGTATGAAACTTTGAGTAAAATATATATTATTTATCAGTCTAGTATAAAATATGGCGTCATAACTTAAATAACGTCACAACTAAAATCCCTAACAACAGAACCAAAAAACAAATGAAAGAACAATTAAAAACCAATTGTTCAGAGAACAATTGTAGGTCTTTCCACTAGTAAAGATCTATTTTGATATTGAAATATGAAAAATCAGTTTAAAATGGTAGTTCCTATGGCTTTATGATGTATTTATATGAATTTAAAGCAAAGGTCAAAATCTAGAACGTCATATTTACCTATGACCTTGACCTCAATTTCAAGTTCACAAACCAAGGACCTTAAATCAAAAGACCCTAGGTCTTTAATATGTTTGGTTTATTAGTAATATCACTTTACGCGTAATTCTAAATGTAAGATTGGCAAAAACTCCCATTTATTGTCTGCACACCCTTTCAACCAAAATAAACAAGTAAGGACATGTAGCAACTAACAATTTATGAAAAATTATTTGTCGATATGTCATAAGGTATTTGAAAATAAATGAAAATTAGCCAAAATCAAAATTTAGAATATGACCTTGACCTTTGACCTTGACCTCATTTTTATTATTTTGGACCAAGGACCTCAAATCTAAAGACCCTATGTCTTTATCACTTATGGTTTACCAATTAGAAATGCATATCACTTAATTAAATGGAAAAGGGGGAATAACTCTCATATGGAGTCTCCATAAAGCTTCGGTCCAAATGAATATCCTAATCCTGAAGATGTAACTAGCAATTTGGGTAAAATAAATTTGTCGTAATCTTTAACAGTTGCGAAGGAGTAGTGGCCACAAGAAAAACAGTGTTTGGGGAGATAACTCTTATAACGTAAAGTATTTTGTTACGCAGTTGTAAATTTTTAAAGCGTATAAACTATACGATACCATATTCCAAATATCTAAGCGACATCTTTTGAAACATCAATAATACGCAAGTAAAAAAATTAGGCGGAAGAAAAAAAAAAAAAAATTACTAATAATAATTAAAAACCAATTGTTCAGAGAACAATTGAAGGTCTTTCCACTAGTAAAGATCTATTTTGATATTGAAATATGAAAAATCAGTTTAAAATGTTAATTCCTATGGCTTTATGATGTATTAATGTGAATTTAAAGCAAAGGTGAAAATTTAGAACGTCCTATTAACCTATGACCTTGACCTCAATTTCAAGGTCACAAACCAAGGACCTTAAATCAAAAGACCCTAGGTCTTTAATATGTTTGGTTAATGAGTAATATCACTTTACGCATAATTCTAAATTGAAGATGGGCAAAAACTCCCATTTATTGTCTGCGCACCCTTTCAACCAAAATATACAAGTAAGGACATGTCACAACTAACAATTTATGAAAAATTATTTGTAGATATGTCATACGGTTTTTGGAAATAAGTGAAAATAAGCCAAAATCAAAATTTAGAATATGACCTTGACCTTTGACCTTGACCTCATTTTCATTTTTTTGGACCAAGGACCTCAAATCTGAAGACCCTAGGTCTCTATCACTTATGGTTTACCATTTAGAAATGCATATCACTTAATTCAATGGAAAAGGGGGAATAACTCTCATATGGAGTCTCCGTAAAGCTTCGGTCCAAATGAATATCCTAATCCTTAAGATATAATGAGCAATTTGGTAAAATAAATTTGTCGTAATCTTTGACGGTTGCGAAGGAGTAGTGGCCACAAGAAAAACAGTGTTTGGGGAGATAACTCTTACAATGTTAAGTATTTTGTTACGCAGTTGTAAATTTTAAAGCGTATAAACTATACGATACCATATTCCAAATATCTAAGCGACATCTTTTGAAACATCAATACTACGCAAGAAAAAAAATTAGGCGGAAGAAAAAAAAAAAAAATAATAATAATTAAAAACCAATTGTTCAGAGAACAATTGTAGGTCTTTCCACTAGTAAAGATCGATTTTGATATTGAAAAATGAAAAATCAGTTTAAAATGTTAGTTCCTATGGCTTTATGATGTATTTATATGAATTTGAAGCAAAGGTCAAAATCTAGAACGTCATCTTAACCTATGACCTTGACCTCAATTTCAAGTTCACAAACCAAGGTCCTTAAATCAAAAAACCCTAGGTCTTCAATATGTTTGGTTTATTACTAATATCACTTTACGCGTAATTCTAAATGTAAGATGGGCAAAAACTTCCATTTATTGTCTGCGCACCCTTTCACCCAAAATATACATGTAAGGACTTGTTGCAACTAACAATTTATGAAAAATTATTTGTCGATATGTCATAAGGTATTTGAAAATGAATGAAAATAAGCCAAAATCAAAATTTAGAATATGACCTTGACCTTTGACCTTGACCTCATTTTTATTTTTTTGGACCAAGGACCACAAATCTAAAGACCCTATGTCTTTATCACTTATGGTTTACCATTTAGAAATGCATATCACTTAATTAAATGGAAAAGGGGGAATAACTCTCATATGGAGTCTCCGTAAAGCTTCGGTCCAAATGAATATCCTAATCCTGAAGATGTAACGAGCAATTTGGTAAAATAAATTTGTCGTTATCTTTAACGGTTGCGAAGGAGTAGTGGCCACAAGAAAAACAGTGTTTGGGGAGATAACTCTTACAACGTTAAGTATTTTGTTACGCAGTTGTTAATTTTTAAAGCGTATAAACTATACGATACCATATTCCAAATATCTAAGTGACATCTTTTGAAACATCAAGAAAATGCAAGAAAAAAAATTAGGCGGAAGAAAAAAAAAAATAATAATAATAATTAAAAACCAATTGTTCAGAGAACAATTGAAGGTCTTTCCACAAGTCACGATCTATTTTTTTTTCAAAATATTAAAAATCAATCTAAAATGTCAGTTCCTATGACTTTATAATGTATAAATATGAATTTAAAGCAAAGGTCAAAATCTAGAACGTCCTTTGACCTTGACCTCAATTTCAATGTCACCGACCAAGGACCTCAAATAAAAAGTTCCTAAGTCTGTAATATGTATGGTTAATGAGTTATATCACTTTAGGCATGATTTTAAATATAAGATGGGCGAAGACTCTCATTTATTGTTTACGCACCCTTCCAACCAAAATTTATAAGTTACAACATGTCGCAACTCACAATTTAGTTAAAATTATTTGTCAATATCTTTCACGGTTGTTGAAAATAGAGAAAATAAGCCAAAATCAAAATTTAGAATATGACCTTGACCTTTGACCTTGACCTTATTTTTATTTTTTTGAAACAAGGAACTTTAATCCAAAGACCCTAGGCCTATATCACTGATGGTTTACCAGTTAGAAACGCATATCACTTATATCAAATGCATAAGGGGAAATAACTCTCATATGGAGTCTCCGTAAAGCTTCGGTCCAAATGAATATCCTAATCCTGAAGATGTAACGAGCAATTTGGTAAAATAAATTTGTCGTAATCTTTAACGGTTGCGAAGGAGTAGTGGCCACAAGAAAAACAGTGTTTGGGGAGATAACTCTTACAACGTAAAGTATTTTGTTACGCAGTTGTAAATTTTTAAAGCGTATAAACTATACGATACCATATTCCAAATATCTAAGCGACATCTTTTGAAACATCAATAATACGCAAGAAAAAAAATTAGGCGGAAGAAAAAAAAAAAAATAAATAATTAAAAACCAATTGTTCAAAGAACAATTGAAGGTCTTTCAACCAAGAAGGATCTATTTCGATATGAAAATATTAAGATTCAGTTGAAAATGTCAGTTGCTATGGCTTTATGATATAAAAATATGAATTTCGAGCAAAGGTCAAAATCTAGAACGTCCAATTAACCTATGACCTTGACCTCAATTTCAAGGTCATAAACCAAGGATCCCAAATCAAAAGACCCTAGGTCTGTATTATGTATGGTTCATGAGTAATATCACTTTACACATAATTCTAAATATATAAGGGGCAAAAACTCCCATTTATTGTCTACGCACCCTTCCAATCAAAATTCATAGGTTACGACATGTCGCAACTAACAATTTAGTAAAAAAAATTGTCGAAATCTTATTAAGTTAATGAAAATAAGTAAAAATAAGCCCAAAATCAAAATTTAGAATTTGACCTTGACCTTTGACCTTGACCTCATTTTCATTTTTTGGGACCAAGGACCTTAAATCAAAAGACCCTAGGTCTCTATCACTTATGGTTTACCAGTTAGAAATGCATATCACTTATATCATATACAAAAGGGGGGATAACTCTCATATGGAGTCTCCGGATAGTTTCGGTTAAAGTTAAAATCCTTATCCTTAAGATATAACAAGCAATTTGGTAAAATAAATTTGTTGCTACCTTTTACGGTTGCGAAGGAGTAGTGGCCACAAGAAAAACAGTGTTTGGGGAGATAACTCTTACAACGTAAAGTATTTTGTTACGCAGTTGTAAATTTTTAAAGCGTATAAACTATACGATATCATGTTCCAAATATGTAAGCGACATCTTTTGAAACATCAATAATACGCAAGAAAAAAGTTAGGCGGAAGAAAAAAAAAAAAAAGAATAATAAATATAAATCAATTGCTTTAGAAAAGCAATTGTGCATGGTCTTTCCCCCTTTGAAATTGATTTTAGGGGGGTGGGGGTGGGGGGTGTTGTTTATTTGTTTGTTCGTTTGTTTGTTTCGGTATGGGGTCTATATTATTGTGTTACCGGAGAAGTTTCATGTTTAGTTTGGAAAGTTTTTATTTTATTTTAGGTACAGCGCGCGCGCCAGATTGACGAGACATCACGTGACACGGGTTTATAATAACGAAAACTTAGTCTTTTTATTTCTTTTTAGGTCGGGACGTTGAACAGACAACATGTATAGAGATGGAATGTACACAATGTAATTTCTTTTGTAATTGTAGGAAATTGACATCTTGATGACAGTTCACGGGCAGTGCATGTTTTGGATTTAATTGATCCGGTGTAACTTTAAAACACATTTATTGATTATTTTCTGTGTTGTACATTTTTCAGCACCTGTTTGTAACACAGATTAGTATTTCAATCTCGGAGCGGACATTTTATTGTAGGTTTTTACTCAGATTTACGGACCTAGCAAGCGATTTTTACGGCATTGCCATTTCTTTTCTCCAGGAAAAGCTTTAAAAGATATCTGCATCAAGTTTTTTTATAAACTTTTAGTACATGTATGCCCTGCTGACTGCAAATTTTGAGGTCGATTGTACTCGTAGTTTCAGAGTACATGTGGATTTTTTTTTTCAGAAGTGACGCAAGAACAATATTAAATTTCAATTTTTCATGAAACATGATTGCTTGATCATGATTGATTGATTGATTGATTGATTGTTTGATTGTTTGATTGATTGATTGATTGATTGATTGATTGATTGATTAGTTGGTTGGTTGGTTGGTTGGTTGGTTAGTTAAACACGTTGGATAGGGTCAATTGAAACAGCGAAAAAGAAACAAAGAAGATCTTGAACCCTATAATAAACACATGAGACGGAAACATGATTGATTGATCATGATCATTATTGGTTGATTGATCATGATCATGATTGGTTGATTGATCAAGATCATGATTGATTGATTGATTGGTTGGTTGGTTGGTTGGCAAACACATAAAACTCTTCAAGTAGTGCCCCAAATCACATATGTACATGACCTTGACCTTTGACATTGTGACCTTTGTCAAGGTCATTGCTTCACAATGTCATTGCAAAAGATCTTATGGGTCAAGGACATTTGGTTAAAAGTTTTGCCTAAAAATGGCTTTATATAAACCATTAATGGGGATTATGTCCCTTACACAATGGTAAAATCAATACAGTCATAATGTAACAAAGTTGCCCCTTGGAGTACCAAGCATTTTTCACTATCTAAATTTTCTGTATCTATAACAATTCTAAAGTTATAGGGAAATCAAAGACAAATAAAAATTTAAAATACGACCTTGACCTTTGACCTTGACCTAAATTTCATTTTTTTGGACCAAGGATCTCAAATCAAAAGACCCTTGGTCCCTATCACTTATGGTTTTCCAGTTTAAAATACTTTTCAAAATTTCAAATACAAAAGGGGGAATAACTCTCATATGGAATCTCTATACGGCTTCGGTCCAAATGAATATCCTAATCCTGAAGAAGTAACGAGCAATTTGGTAAAATAAATTTGGCGTACCTTTTTACGGTTGCGAAGGAATAGTGGCCACAAGAAAAACAGTGTTTGGGGAGATAACTCTTACAACGTAAAGTATTTTGTTACGCAGTTGTAAAATTTTAAAGCGTATAAACTATACGACATCATATTCCAAATTTCTAAGCGACATTTTTTGAAACATCAATATTACGCAAGAAAAAAATTTAGGCGGAAGAAAAAAAAAAAAAAATAATAATAATAATAATCAGAACAAAAACAATAGGTCTTTCATCCGAAAGGTGAAAGACCTAATAATCAGAACAAAACCTATAGGTCTTTCAACCGAAAAGGTTGAAAGACCTAATAATAATAATAATCAGAACAAATTCAATAGGTCTTTCCACGGAAAAGTGGAAAGACCTAATTAAAAACCAATTGTTCTTTTATTGTAGGTCTTTCCACAAGTAAAGATCTATTTAATTATCAAAATATTAAAAATCAATCTAAAATGTCAGTTCCTATGACTTTATAATGTATAAATATGAACTTTAAGCAAAGGTCAAAATATAGAACGTCCTATTAACCTTTGACCTTGACCTCAATTTCAAGGTCAGCAACCAAGGACCTCAAACAAAAATACCCTAGGTCTGTAATATGTATGGTTAATGAGTTATATCACTATAGGCATGATTTTAAATATAAGATGGGCGAAAACTCTCATCTATTGTTTACGCACCCTTCCAACCAAAATTTATAAGTTACAACATGTCGCAACTCACAATTTAGTAAAAAAAAATTGTCAATATCTTTCATGGTTGTTGAAAATAAGAGAAAATAAGCCAAAATCAAAATTTAGAATATGACCTTGACCTTTGACCTTGACCTTATTTTCATTTTTTTGTACCAAGGGCCTCAAATTTAAAGACCCTAGGCCTATTTAACTGATGGTTTACCAGTAAGAAACGCATATCACTTATATCAAATGCATCAGGGGAAATAACTCTCATATGGAGTCGCCGGATAGCTTCGATCCAAAGGAATATCCTAATCCTGAAGATGTAAGGAGCAATTTGGTAAAATAAATTTGTCGTAATCTTTAACGGTTGCGAAGGAGTAGTGGCCACAAGAAAAACAGTGTTTGGGGAGATAACTCTTACAACGTAAAGTATTTTGTTACACAGTTGTAAAGTTTTAAAGCGTATAAACTATACGATACCATATTCCAAATATCTAAGCGACATCTTTTGAAACATCAATAATACGCAAGAAAAAAAATTAGGCGGAAGAAAAAAAAATAAAAAAATAATAATAATTAAAAACCAATTGTTCAAAGAACAATTGAAGGTCTTTCCACAGGTAAAGATCTATTTTATTATCAAA
Source organism: Mytilus trossulus (assembly GCF_036588685.1). NCBI lineage: Eukaryota > Metazoa > Mollusca > Bivalvia > Mytilida > Mytilidae > Mytilus > Mytilus trossulus. The sequence goes on from NC_086375.1 coordinate 9,290,507, forward strand.
ATACTAAAAATCAATCTAAAATGTCAGTTCATATGACTTTATAATGTATAAATATGAATTTAAAGCAAAGGTCAAAATATAGAACATCCTATTAACCTTTGACCTTGACCTCAATTTCAAGGTTTCCAACCAAGGACCTCAAACAAAAAGACCCTAGGTCTGTAATATGTATGGTTAATGAGTTATATCACTATAGGCATGATTTTAAATATAAGATGGGCGAAAACTCTCATTTGTTGTTTACGCACCCTTCCAACCAAAATTTATAAGTTACAACATGTCGCAACTCACAATTTAGTCAAAAGAATTTGTCAATATCTTTCACGGTTGTTGAAAATAAGAGAAAATAAGCCAAAATCAAAATCTAGAATATGACCTTGACCTTTGACCTTGACCTTATTTTTATTTTTTTGGACCAAGGACCTCAAATCTAAAGACCCTAGGCCTATATCACTGATGGTTTACCAGTTAGAAATGCATATCACTTATATCAAATGCATAAGGGGAAATAACTCTCATATGGAGTCTCCAGATAACTTCGGTCCAAATGAATATCCTAATCCTGAAGAAGTAACGAGCAATTTTGTAAAATAAATTTGTCGTAATCTTTTACGGTTGCGAAGGAGTAGTGGCCACAAGAAAAACAGTGTTTGGGGAGATAACTCTTACAACGTAAAGTATTTTGTTACACAGTTGTAAATTTTTAAAGCGTATAAACTATACGACATCATATTCCAAATATCTAAGCGACATCTTTTGAAACATCAATACTACGCAAGAAAAAAATTTAGGCGGAAGAAAAAAAAAAAAAAAAATAATAATAATCAGAACAAATTCAATAGGTCTTTCCACGGAAAGGTGGAAAGACCTAATAATTAAAAACCAATTGTTCAAAGAACAATTGAAGGTCTTTCAACCAATAAGGATCTATTTAGATATGAAAATATTAAAATTCAGATGAAAATGTCAGTTCCTATGGTTTAATGATGTATAAATATGAATTTTAAGCAAAGGTCAAAATCTAGAACGTCTAATTGACCTATGACCTTGACCTCAATTTCAAGGTCATAGACTAAACATCTCAAATAAAAAGACACTAGTTCCTTAATATGTATGGTTCATGAGTAAAATCACTTTACGCATAATTCTTAATATAAGAGGGGCGAAAACTCCCTTTTATTGTTTACGCACCCTTGGAACCAAATCTATAAGTTACAACATGTCGCAACTAACAATTTAGTAAAAAAAAATTGTCGATATCTTATAAGGTTAATGAAAAAAGGTGAAAATAAGCCAAAATCAAAATTTAGAATTTGACCTTGACCTTTGACCTTGACCTAATTTTCATTTTTTTGGACCAAGGATCTTAAATCAAAAGACCCTAGGTCTCTATCACTTATAGTTTACCAGTTAGAAATGCATATCACTGATATCATATATAAAAGGGGGGATAACTCTCATATGGAGTCTCTGGATAGCTTCGGTTGAAATGAAACAGAACATCCTAAGGATATAACGAGCAATTTGGAAAAATAAATTTGTCGGTTTCTTATACGGTTGCGAAGGAGTAGTGGCCACAAGAAAAACAGTGTTTGGGGAGATAACTCTTCCAACGTAAAGTATTTTGTTACGCCGTTGTCAGTTTTTAAAGCGTTTAAACTACATGATATCATAATCTAAATATTTAAGCGACATCTTATGAAACAACAATACTACGCAAGAAAAAAATTGGGCGGAAGAAAAAAAAAAAAAAAAATAATAATAATAATAATAATAATTAAAAACCAATTGTTCAGAGAACAATTGAAGGTCTTTCCACTAGTAAAGATCTATTTTGATATTGAAATATGAAAAATCAGTTTAAAATGTTAATTCCTATGGCTTTATGATGTATTAATGTGAATTTAAAGCAAAGGTGAAAATTTAGAACGTCCTATTAACCTATGACCTTGACCTCAATTTCAAGGTCACAAACCAAGGACCTTAAATCAAAAGACCCTAGGTCTTTAATATGTTTGGTTAATGAGTAATATCACTTTACGCATAATTCTAAATGTAAGATTGGCAAAAAATCCCATTTATTGTCTGCGCACCCTTTCAACCAAAATATACAAGTAAGGACATGTCGCAACTAACAATTTATGAAAAATTATTTGTCGATATGTCATACGGTTTTTGGAAATAAGTGAAAATAAGCCAAAATCAAAATTTAGAATATAACCTTGACCTTTGACCTTGACCTCATATTCATTTTTTTGGACCAAGGACCTCAAATCTGAAGACCCTAGGTCTCTATCACTTATGGTTTACCATTTAGAAATGCATATCACTTAATTCAATGGAAAAGGGGGAATAACTCTCATATGGAGTCTCCGTAAAGCTTCGGTCCAAATGAGTATCCTAATCCTTAAGATATAACGAGCAATTTGGTAAAATAAATTTGTCGTAATCTTTTACGGTTACGAAGAAGTAGTGGCCACAAGAAAAACAGTGTTTGGGGAGATAACTCTTACAATGTTAAGTATTTTGTTACGCAGTTGTAAATTTTAAAGCGTATAAACTATACGATACCATATTCCAAATATCTAAGCGACATCTTTTGAAACATCAATACTACGCAAGAAAAAAAATTAGGCGGAAGAAAAAAAAAAAAAATAATAATAATAATAATCAGAACAAATTCAATAGGTCTTTCCACGGAAAGGTGGAAAGACCTAATAATCAGAACAAATACAATAGGTCTTTCCACGGAAAGGTGGAAAGACCTAATAATCAGAACAAATTCAATAGGTCTTTCCACGGAAAGGTGGAAAGACCTAATAAAACACGTTGTTAAGATGATAAACAACATCAGTACGCAAAATCTATACATCAAGACCAGCATGTATTATTTGTGAAGTTGATACGGAATATTTATCAACAAGGTCTTTGTACCTTCCGATGAACTTTTTTAGAAAAAGGATGAGACGTTCTTACCCCTGGTTCATCAAATTTCTACTCAGACACTGATGAAGTTTTACAAAGTCTGAGTAGGAGCTGCAAGCTCTTGAATATTAACAATCTAATTAAAATATTGGTCTCTGATTACGTAATACTACATATGAGCTCATATGTAGTATAACGTAATCATAGATCAATATTTTAATTAGATTTGAATATTAAATAAGTTGGGAAATATATATATACTCACAATTATGTTTCATTTTAGATTACCTTGGTCATTATTGAACAATAATTCTTATATCATTTGCATATCTATAAATACTTGAATTGGATTGGTCAATTAGAATTTTTCTCTAGGTTTTCACTTCGATAAACCATGTTTCCGAAACTACTTTTGTAAATCTATTCATGCGCGATACACATTCTTGCAGAGTTACTGGGATTTTTAGGAATTTGAGATTATAAAACAATTGCATAACAGTTGTTTCTATTATAATGCATATATAACAAAAACCAAAATAAACAAAATAAATGCACTAAAGCTTCGAAAATTAATGTATAGAATTTAAATTTAAATAAAATTCCGGGAAATTTCACGAATAATTTGGCGCCGAAATTTACGTCATTGCAAAACACGACGTCATACGATTGAAACTTTCAGACGGAAGATTATTTCGTTACTTGTACGCTTCAAATTCGGATAGTTTATAATTAAAACGAAGTTTTTGAGGTAGATGCTGGTTCATTTTAGATTCTGCTGTTATTATCGAACATTTAAGTTTTTTTAGAAAGTCAAGATGGCGACGTTCTCCTTAGTTACGACATGCTAATGTGCTTCTGATGGTACATATAGTAGCCATCAAAGTAATAATGTAAATTAATAATCACCAGGCGCAGATCCAGAGAGGTGGGGTTCCGGGGGTTGGAACCCTCCCTTTGTTTTGGACGATCATTGCATTTGTATGGGGACATGTAACTGGAACCCCCCTTTTGTCCTGGGTTAGGACCCCCCCTTTTTTAAAATAGCTGGATCCGCCCCTGATCACGTATGTTTTGCTGAAGAATTATAAGGATTAAACACATTTTTTTCTAGAGGTTATTGATGTGTAAACCGGTTCTCTAACTCGACATAAAAGTTCGGACTTTTATTCAGTTTGTGAGTTAATCACCCCGGTTTACACATCAATAACCTGTAGAAAAAATGTGTTTAATCCTATATTAAAATTTGGGTATGAATGAACAAATATTATACCTTCAAGTTGTTTTCATTCAACTATTGATTTCGTTGTTCATTTGAGAAAACACTCATCATTCAGACACACAAAGTATTTTAATTTTTTTAAATAATTAAAGGTGAATCCGGAATTTAAGTCTGGCATTGATTTGTAATTCACATTTTCACTATGGTTTCTTCGAAAAAACAAAGCAAGCAAAGGCAAAGAAGAAGAAAATAAATGGTTAATGGTAACAACAACAGCAAAAAATAATAAAAATCACCAAGGTGGTATTAGACTACAAGCCACTTTAAATTCGTATAATCCTGTTCATGTTCAGTTAGGTCAAAACAAGACAAACAAGGAAGAAAGTTATTTTTGGAATTGGGAATTACCTATTTCGTATACACCTTATCGCTATTTGTCCGCCATTGCTGGATATCACACAGGTTCTAGTAAAATATTGACGTCATAAAACAAAATAGTTGACGCCACAATGGAAAAATGATTGTTGTTGACGTCAAAAGTTCAAGCGGCCGGGTCAGCCGGGATGAGCGATAATGTGTATTGTCTTCGATAACCATTTTGACCTATGTTCAAAACGATGCAACTGGCGAACATTTTTGAAGGACTTGTGCACATTTTCACAGGACAACTTGCAAGTATGAGAACAAATTTAGTATCATGTTCTGTTCTTTTATTACTAGTATCTGCTGTTATCATTGGTACTGTATGTAATTTTGTGGAACTTCCTCCCGTAACAACGACATTGATAATAGCCTTATTAGGGGCTTTTTTTCTTTTATTCCATCTGACCAGACACTCATGGACACACCGCAGAAGAACAGATAAAACAGAGAGTAATACAGAGAGTCGTAAATTTCTTCAGTTAATGAAACTATCGATGGACATATCTACGGAAGTGTTAAGGAGAGTTGTGGATTCGAGGTTACTAACACTTTATGGGGGTTCTCTGGAGAAATTCTTAGACGACAACAAACATTTTCTATTCCACCAATGGCAAGGAAGCGTACCATGTTGTGAATGTCGACCAGCTGGCTGTACTTTGGTAAAATCAAAAAAACTGAAAGCTTGGTTATTTAAAAAAATGTTTTCAGACAACGGTACTCCAATTAAAGGCCATCTTAAAAAACACGGGCACAGAATATCAGAATATTGCCTTCATTGCTTTGTAGCCAATTCGAATTTGAAGGTTGATAATTTAGATATTACAAGTCTTTCGTTTCTTATAGAACATTTTGCCAGCCTCTCGTCTATAGAAACATCCGCCTTTAAAGACATTGTTTCTACAAGGAATTCGATATGCCATGCACAGAAAACAAGTTGCTTTGATTCTAAAGAACTTGAAAATATGTGGATATTGTTAAGTGCCGCGTCTTTAACCCTGATTGATTTGCCATATAGGAATCTTTTGAGTGAACAGATCAAAATGTTAAAAAAAGTTGAATTTGACGATAGTGATATCAAAATATTGAAAGAAAAGTTGGAACACGAGGAAAAGATGCTAGAAGAAATATACGAATTTATCAATCAAAATAGTATAACAAAGGACTTCATAAAGGAAACAGAAGAACGAATAATTGCTAGCTCTGATGATACAAGAATATGTGTTAAAGATGGAGTGGAAGTTTTGAAAGAGGGACAGATGGCTCTTTCTAGTGATCTGAAAAAAACTGATGATAAACTGGATAAACTTGGAATTGTAGTTCAACGTATAGACGCTTTTTTATCAGAAATTCATTTGTATGCTGAAAATAATCACGTCACAAAAAATCACGAGAGAGGACCCACAGAGAGATCGATTGCTGCAGTTCTTCGAATCGATGACGACGGAATAGATGATGCATTAATTGTTGAAAACATAATGAAAAATACACAAACCGGTAAAAACACAGACACATTTGAAGTGTTATCGGCTAATCAGAGCTGCATTATTTTAAATCTTGTATGCTCACCAAATGTGTTAAAAGATGAACAATCTCTGCAGTTCGCTTTAAAATCAATTTTGTGCGATATTGTTGAAGCTGGAAAGATTGATACGGAGAAAGCATCTACTATAGTTGTCCAACTAAAGTTTTGTAGCCCACTTACAGAAAAGGAAGTTTACGTCTTAAAAAATACGGTATCGAAGGATTCACACTTAGTGTTCGATCGGGAGCCTAGAGAAATTAATACCAAAGGCTCTGTCGGTTTAAAAATGGAGTGTGAAACGTTAGATGTATACAAAATTTCGTCAACATCAAAAATGGTAATATCAAAAAGCGACCCATGTGTCATCGTTTTGACAGAAGATTCTTACATACCAGATGAATCAGATATTAAAGTCATGATATGGGATACTGTAAATAATTCTCCAGTTGAAGTTACACCAAAGGTTATTAAAAATGTCATCGAGTTTTACATTCCCTGGAACAATGTTTCATTGTTTACAAAAAGTCTATATATTTCTTTGCATGATGTTAAGAGAAGAAAAGAAACGTCCAAACTCAAGCTTGTGATAAACATTCCTAGTGAAAGCATTTCAAAACCTTCTGGGATGTTACAGCGTGAACAAACAATCGTAAAAATGAATGAAGAAGAAGGAAATATAATTGAACATGCTTTTCAAAGAGAAATGGCTAATGTGTTTTGGCCATTAATGAGCAAATTTTTGGTTTGTTTGGTTTGTTTTCTTATTATGTTCGTTACTCTCTGTCTAACGTATTTTTTTTTTATTGCAGTTCCAAGTTATATATCTGACAATCTTAAAAGTATAATACAGTACATTTCTGACTGTGCTGTCCAAGTGATCAAATACGCAACGTTTTCGACCTTGGATTAACATTTTGTACAGGACACATGGACATGGGATAAATGAGTATTCCAAAAAAGATGTGTCAGGTTGAGGAGTAAAAAAAAATAATTAAAAACAGAAACAATAAGTTCAGCTTTTTTCATTCTAGATCGAGCAAATAACCAATATATAAGGCAGCAACCATTTGATTTACTTGGGGGGGGGGAGGGGGGGGAGCTATGGATTTTTTTCTGGACAAACGTTTCGGCGAAAAACAATCTATTTTTTTGGCGAGAAGTCGAAAACATTTTTTTTCTTTCAATTTTAGCATAACATATAGTGGTAGCTGAGGGTGAAACAAACAATTATTTTTTTTTCAGGATCAGAAACAAATTATTTTGTTCTCCCAAAACTGGGAACAAACTTTTTTTTCCAAAAAAAACCCATAGCCCCCCCCCCCCCCCGAAAATCAAATAGTTGCTGCCTTACTCTTTACAGGGTCTTATTTCTCGATGGTTCGTGTTGTTTATTCTTTAGTTTTCTATGTTGTGTCATGTGTACTATTGTTTTTCTGTTTTGTCGTTTTCATTTTTAGCCATGGCGTTGTCAGTTTGTTTTAGATTTATGAGTTTGACTGTCCCTTTGGTATCTTTCGTCCCTCTTTTATATACTTGACCTCACATCTGGGATGGGTATATGTTAATGGAATCCTTCTCTGAATACGGGACAAACATATAAGAAGTGGAAGACCCCAATGTCCAATGATCTTCAATTTATACCGAATATTGACTGTAAAAAAAATGCTAACATTCCAATTTTCAATAACAGTTAACAGCAAATACATTATCAAAAGCATTAAGAAAGGCAACAAAAGTATACCACTGATCAAAAGTCACATATCGATTGAGAGAAAACAAATCCGGATAACAACCTGAAATTGAGGGAAACGAATCAAATATAAGATGAAAACAACGAAACAACAAATCAACAAAACACGGAAGTGCAACATAAACAAACGACAATGCAACATACATAGAAACGAACTATAAGATAACAAATGCCATATTCCTGACTTAGTACATGACATTTTAAGAAGTGATGTGGCTAGCCAAACCTCTGCATTATATGTCAATGTTAAATATACCGCTAAAACGACAACACTACATAACGGGAACACAACGCAAATAAATGGACGAACACACAAGACAGAGAAATAAATAATATAATAAAACATTTCGACAGGTTAACCACAGAATAACAACGAATAAGTAAAATAAGTGTAGGACAGTCCACAAAAATAGCTAAGCCTTAAGGTATTCTTCTGACGTTTCAGTCTCGTTGAAATCTCGTTCTGGAATTATTTCCAAAATATGTGATACAAGTGGAAAATATCGATGATTTAAAAAAAAAATTCTAATCAAACTTACAAAATTAACAGCATGGTAAATTTGACACAAAACGTATCAAAATATGATAAATCTGTCTTATATTAACACCTAACTATATTTTTTTTAAGTTGAATTAATCCAGATTGGCCCACTTCATCTGTATTGCAAGTATTAATAAAAGTTAAATAGTGAAACTGTGATTTTTTTTCATGAAAATAACCCAAAAGTATAAATTAATGAAAAACAAATCCAGATTGGCCCACTTCATCTGTATAGCAAGTATGAACAAAAATTAAATAGTGAAACTGTGATTTTTTTTCATGAAAATAACCCCAAAATAGGTAAAAATTAATGAAAAATTGGAAAATCATCAAAATTTGGTATTTTCGAAGGGCCGTAGCAAAAACAGAAGTGCACCATCATATGCTTTGTTCTTCACCAATTATTTTTTTTCAGTCATATTAACCCAAAAATCAGGTTGATAAAAAAAGTTTAATTCTAGAAATTTTTAGCTCCTCAAATTTACGCCAGACGCGCGTTTCGTCTGTATAGGACTCATCAGTGATGCTCGAATTAAGACCCAATAAAGAACGTTGAGGACCAACATTCAAAAAGTGTTGCCAAATACAGCTAACGCGGGGTTCACACATTGCCGATTATTGCTCCCGTTTGAGATCAGACAGCAATACGACACGAAAAGTGTAAAAGTAGGATTAGTATCCTCAATTATCTGGAATGGTCTGAACGAAGTCGTTTTAGTTCGTAACAGATTCTTACGGGTCGGGAAGGGTCCGAATAGTTCGGCAAAACACCCCGACAGTTAGGTGCATCCCGTAACATTCGGGACAACTCAGCCGATTGTGTCTAGTCGGATTACAATCGTGGCTATGTCGTGACAGATTCTGCTGTATCGGATCTAATTCCGAACAATGTCTTGTGTATTCTGGACGGTGTCTTGTGGAACGGGAATGATCTGAAGTATTTTTCAATAGTTGTTTTTCTGCCGATTGAGTCCAGATTGCATCCAGATCTTGTCGATTGCGAACCGTTTTTTGCCGAAACCGTTCCGAAACAGTCCCGTTATTAATACGAAATTAATCAATGATACCCACGTCAGAGTACCGACAATTACAGAATACAATACGACTGAGTCCAGAAAAAGCCGTTTGCAATGCGATAGAGCGAACCGTGATAGGATTACGTTCCGACAGTACCTGATCATCCCGAATATGCCGACAGTTTTCTAACGGATATCTTCCGTCAGCGTCGGTTCACTGTCTGGTCACTGTCTGATCTCTGTCGGATTACGTTCGGTAGAATCGGGACGAAGTCGTGACATACTCGGTCGAATTTTACCTGGCGAAAATTACAAATCGGGTTAGAAGCGGATTCAGAACGGGATTATCGGGACTTATTCGCTTAGAAACGGTTGAATATCCTCGCTTCCTGAACACTATCTGATTGTTGTCGTGATCAAATTTTTGTTTTGACAAATTTTGATTTAAGTTTGAATATCCATCCACAATTCACATGATCTTGATCAGACTTTTGATAAATTTTAATCGGGAATGGTCCTGTCGAGGACGGTAGTAAAAATCGTGAATGTGTGACCCCAGCTTATGGTAATCTATTTCTGAGGTGAAAAAGGCTTAGAAGTTTTGAGAACAGTTAATTTATATGACCATATCAATGATAATTCATGTCAGCACAAAGTATATATATTTTATGTATGAGCTATAGAATATGCCTTTTCTAAATTATACAAGTTTCGTTACTGAATAATGTCTTGTAAAATTAAAGCTCTGCCTATTTATTGGCGGTGGTGTAATGTACACACTTGTACCTTGTGTACTCTAGTACAATGGTCAATTAAAAAAAACCCCACTTTTTCAAATAATAACAAGTATGAATTTATCATATAAAATTTAAAGTAAAAATATTCTTTATATTGTTTTTGTGTACATGACTGTCACAACATCTTGCAAAATATCACAAGAATTTATTGTTAAAAAACTCCACATCTAAAAATGTTTTATACTGCAACTAGATGTCTTTATTTCCTAAATATGGTGACCAAGGTATATTTTGTATAATGTCAATTTGATCATGGAACACTTTATTTATAATCCGGGGTCCATTAAGGGATGACAATAGTTTTACATTTGTGTTACCATTTAAAAAGCTATCAATTTATTACATGTATTAATTGAAGTTGCAGTATAAAAACAATATTAGGTCAATGTCATATAAATATGTGATGAATTTGCAAACTTACCTAGTTCTTGCTTATTTTATAATCCGATTGTAAAGTCCAACAGAAAGAAATATCATTCATTCCCTTCATTTATTTACACATTGTTTTACTTTCACTTTCGATTTGTTTACATTTTACTGGGTGAGTAGTAATTGTTTTGGGGTCAGGAATTGACCTATAAATCCGGAATTCCCACGATCATGATCAGTTGTTACAAAGTATATAACCGTCACAATAATGCTTTGTTATATCATATATGCTTAGGTGTTGTAAAACGTTTTAGTGATCAAGTCGTTTTTGGAATAGTCTATTGTATGGACGAGTTTACAATTTACTATATATACCAAGGTTTTCACAGTTTACGTTGTTCTGGGTTTAGAATTCAAGCCGAGCAGTTGGATACAAGAGAAGAAGAAAGGTGAGATTAATCTATAGTTCTGAATAAGAATTATAAGCAGTGGTCCTGAATAAGGAGCCAATTGATTAATTCAGTATTGCTGCTGAAGAAGCAGTGGCTTCAGAAAGAAGCATTGGCGGTATACAAAATAAAGCATTTCCAGTGGTCCTGAGTAAGGAGCCAAGTGATTAAATAAGTATAGCTGCTGAAGAAGCAGTGGCTGCAGAGAGAAGCATTGAATAAGAGCAAAGAAGTGACCAAACAGTCCAACACACGCACTGGCCCAAATAAAGTAGATATAAAGCAGTGGCTACAAGTAAAGCACTGGCTCAGTATATTAATAATTCGTTGCTTTTAGAAAGTTAGAAAGCACTGGCTAAGCAAAAGTATATCAATATATTAAATCATCCTTGGCATTTATCGTCTGATACCCAAAGCCTACTTAATTTTGACGCCCAACACCAATTAAGGGAATCCGAATATTCAGTTGATAAAATAACGCTACCAATTCTTGAGCCTTGACTGTATCCAGAGAAACGACTCTGGTACGAAACCCAGAGTAACGCAGTTGCGTACCCCCGGTACGTGACATATTTTTGGTGGCAGCGGTGGGATACAGCAAGGCTCTGGATATATTTTAAATAAAATATTAAAAATGGACAAGTATAATGAGTTAGGGCAACAAATAAGTTTGTTAGAAGAAGAATTAAGCGATAGAATGCAGACTTTAATGAGCCAGGGACCAAGTGCAAATTTATATTCTACCCCAAAAATCCCAGTAAAAGATTTAAGTGACTCTGGTATAATTCAAACGCGTCACGGCGATTTCATGCAAGATACGCATCGTGCCAGTATCGGTACAGATCGGAATGTTCCAACACCCGAAGTGCCGCGTTTATATGGGCCATTTGCTATAAAGACGGACGACAAAGGAGCGCGGCCAAAAGAAAAGACAACGCAGAAGACACACACCACAAAGAAAGAAGCAGGAACTGAAGCAATGCCGATACCAGATGTATCACCGATACTGAGGGAGGAATTACGCCAAAACAAGCAAGTCCGCAACACTAATTCCGCTGACAAACCTAGCCACGGGAAGACACGGCGCGAAATTAAGCTTGCCAACTATGATGGAACGAGTGAATGGAGCGATTTTAAGTCTCATTTTGATGCCTGTGCGGTGATCAACAACTGGGATGACCAAGAGAAGGGTCTGTACCTTGCAACAGCTTTAAGAGGACAAGCACAAGGAGTATTTAGTGATCTACCTACTGAGAAAAGAATGGATTATACTACCTTGATAAAAGCATTGCAAGAAAGATTTTCGCCTCCAAACCAGACCGAGTTGTACCGAGTACAATTAAAAGAAAGAAGACAAAAAGCTAGTGAAAGTTTGCCGGAGCTTGGTCAGGCCATAAGAAGATTGGTAAACAAGGCTTATCCTAACGCACCAAGCGAGGTTAGAGAAACTTTAGCAAGGGAACAATTTTTAGATTCTCTTGTGGATTCAGAGATGAGAATAAGGATAAAACAATCTAGACCGGAAAACCTCAATCAAACAATATGTCTTGCCGTAGAATTAGAAGCTTTTTACAAGGCTGAAAGAAAATACGACACTGGCAGAGGTCATTTGCGCGCCACATGCACTGAACCAAATGAGTCTTACGATAAAATGGTAAAAATGATGGAAGACTTTTCAACAAAAATTGTATCCCTCCAAAAGGACCTGGATAATTTTAAAAGCGATATGACAAGGAAAGACTCCGATATCAATATGCCTGGATGGAAAGACAAGATACAGTGCTACAATTGCGGAAGATTTGGACATTTTAGAAATGAATGTAGAGCTCCTAAGAAGCCTTACAATGGAAGCAATGGTAGGGGAAACGGAGCAGTGCGGCCTTTACACTACAACAGTCGACACAGGCGAATGGAAAGAAGAAAAATTAACGTGGGAACAGATGCTTCAAACATGGAAGCTGGTGCGTACATTGACGTCGCCGTTCATAACCAGCCTACCAAGTTTTTAATAGACACTGGTGCCACGGTTACTTTAGTTTCGCACGCTTTGTTTTACAGAATACAGAAAAAGGAACGACCGGAACTTGAACCAATAACCCAAGTCATTATTTCAGCAAATGGAACAGAGCTGAGCATAGCTGGTAAGGGAATGTTCTGTATAGAGATTGGACAAGACAAGTTTATAGTCGAAGCTTTGGTTGCCGACATATCTATTGACGGGATACTGGGTTTAGATTTTATGAAAAAGAATAATTGTAAAATAGATTTACAACAGGAAACCCTTCAATGCAAAAGTAACACATATCCTATGGCGTTTTCTGGCAAAATAGGCTGTTACAGAATTTCAGCCGCAGAGGATATCAGTATACCACCAGGAACAGAAGCTTTTGCACGTGGTAGGATTAATGACTATGATACGTTAACCAGTAAACTGCAGATAGGCATTATTGAGCCATGCGAGAAGTTTGTAAAAAGGGACAACGCTTTACTGGCAAAGACCTTGGTTGAAGCACGAGAACATGTGCCAATTAGATTGCTAAATGTTTCAAATAATGTAACAACAATACGAGCCGGAACCATTGTTGGAGAAATAAGTCCAGTAGAAGATGTAATCACCATGACTGAAAACACCAGAAAAGAACACAAAAATCCAAAACTAGACAACGAACTGCAGAAGCTGGTCAATGAAGCAAGTTCCCATTTGACTGAGAAGCAGAGACATCAAGTTACTAACTGTTTGCAGCAATACAAGTCGCTGTTTGCGCTGTCCGATAACGATCTCGGATGTACTAGTATTGTACGCCATCGCATCAACACCGGAACAAATTATCCTGTCAAACAACCACCTCGGCGGACACCGGTAGCTATGCGCGATGAAATTGACAAACATATTGACGATATGTTAGAACGAGGCGTGATCGAGCCGTCTGAAGGGCCATGGTCATCAGGGATTGTACTTGTTAAAAAGAAGGACGGGTCGACTCGCTTCTGTGTCGACTATCGTCGACTCAACGACCTTACGGTAAAAGACGCGTATCCGTTACCTCGAATAGACGATTCATTGGAGCAGCTCGCTGGCAACAAGTGGTTCTCAACTTTAGACCTTTGCTCAGGTTATTGGCAGGTAGAGGTAGAAGAGAGTGACCGTCCTAAAACTGCGTTCGCGACACGGCGTGGACTTTTCCAATTTCGTAAAATGCCGTTTGGGCTCGCCTGTGCTCCGGCAACATTTGAGCGGTTAATGGAAAGAGTTATGGCTGGACTACAGTGGAACATTTGCTTGGTGTATTTGGATGACATAATTGTAGTCGGCAGAAATTTTGAAGAGATGTTAACTAATTTGCGACAGGTTTTTGATAGATTGATTGACGCCGGGTTAAAGTTAAAACCCAAAAAGTGTTCGTTGTTCGCAAAATCAGTGTCCTTCCTTGGACATGTAATAAGTGAGGATGGTGTTGCAACGGATCCACAAAAGGTGGAGGTTATTAAGCAATGGTCAGAACCGAAAGATGTAAGCGAGTTGCGCTCATTTCTCGGCCTGTGCGGATATTATAGGAGATACATAGAAAATTTTGCAGGCATTGCAAAATGTTTGCACAAATTAACAGAAAAGGGTCGCGAATACTTGTGGACAGAGGAGTGTCAAGATGCGTTTCAGACATTGAAATCCAAGCTCCTCGAGGCGCCAATACTGTCACATCCAGATTTTTCGAGACCTTTTATACTTGGAGCAGTCCTGTCCCAGGAAATAGACGGAAAAGAAACGGTTATTGCTTATGGTAGCCGTACACTTTCGAAGACCGAGCGTAAATATTGCGTCACTCGAAAAGAGTTACTCGCCGTAGTTCATTTTGTTAAGCATTTTAGGCATTTTCTGTATGGAAGAACGTTTGTTGTCAGAACTGACCATAGCTCTCTGCAGTGGTTAATGAATTTTAAGAACGCAGAAGGACAGCTTGCGAGATGGCTTGAAGTCCTTAGTTCGTATAACATGAAAATTAAGCACCGACCTGGAAATCAACACAGAAATGCTGATGCACTTAGCAGAATGCCATGTAAACAATGTGGCTTCGAACAAGACTGGGAGAAGAAACTAGTACGTGTTAATGTTGTCACACAAGCACCACCTATAGAGGTGAACGAATCAGCTATCTGTATAAATGATGGGAGTGATGAAAATAAGACGCTGTTGGTACTACAACAAGAGGATGAAAACATATCATTGATAAAGAGTTGGGTATTAAATGGCAAGAAACCGCTTTTCAAAGAAATTGGGGAATGTAATTATGCAGTTAAGAGTTTATGGTCGCAATACGAAACATTGAAAGTTGATAACGGTTTATTGTGCAAGGAGCAAAGCACGGGAGGCAAACTACGCGTCATCGTACCCATGAAAGAAAGGCGCGTCGTTTTACAGCAATGCCATGACAATAAGACATCGGGACATCTTGGGATAAGAAAAACATTAGGAAGATTAAAAGACAGGTTTTATTGGCCTGGAATGCGTCGTGATGTGGTGGCCTACATAACAGGATGTGAGACTTGTGTAAGAAGAAAGGGCCCACAAAAACGAAAGAGAGCGCCAATGCAGATTCAAAGGTCAGGCTTCCCTATGGAAAGGATAGCAGTCGACATTTTGGGCGAGTTGCCAAAAACCGCCAACAACAATAAATATATACTGGTGATAGCTGATTACTATACAAAATGGACAGAAAGCTTTCCCATGGAGAACATGGAAGCATCGACGGTTGCAACTATCATAGTAACAGAAATTATTTGCAGATTCGGGGTACCTACACTGATTCATTCAGATCAAGGAAGGCAGTTTGAGAGTGAGCTTTTCTCTGAAATGTGTAACCTCCTACAAATCAGCAAAACCCGTACAACCCCATATCACCCACAATCCGATGGTATGGTTGAGAGGTTCAACAGTACTCTAGTAAAAATGCTAAGTGCGTACGTGGACGAGCATCACACAAACTGGGATCAGCTTCTACCTTATGTGATGATGGCTTACAGAACAGCTGTACACGAAACAACCGGCAGCACTCCGAACCGTATGATGATGGGAAGAGAAGTAGCTACTCCTGTAGATATTATGTACGAACTCCCAAGGGAAGTGAAGTCTATTCCAGCTAACAAGTGGGTATGGGAGTTACAGGAAAGAATGGAAGACGCCCACCAGTTTGTACAGAATCATGTTAACAGAGAAATGCTTCGGCAGAAGCAATATCATGACAAACATTTAAGTTGGAATAAATTTAATAAAAATGATAAAGTGTTTGTTTTCTTTCCTGTTCGTAAGCTTGGCCAATCCCCTAAGTTTACAAGTTATTGGCGGGGTCCCTTTAAAGTGTTAAAACAATACTCAGAGGTAACATACCTAGTTAATTGTGGCAGAAAGGGTCGACCACAGGTAATACATGTTGATCGCATGAGACAATGCAAGGATCAACGTTTGTTAGGTGAACCATTACTAGGTGAGCGTTTACAAGGGCTCGAGCCGTCAAATCAGGTATCCGAAATGAACGATCGAGCCCAAGTTGTTGACGAAAGCGCCCCAATTGAATTTGATTTTGAGAATAGATATGAGACCATTGAACAAGACGAACACATTAATTTACCAAGATTAAGACGGGAAAGGAAGCCTCCCACTTGGTTAAATGATTATGTTCAAGATTAAAGTAAAAGAAAATATAAATAAAAATAGAAAAAAAAATATGAATGAATGAAACGTTTGTAGAAAGTATAACTGTACATAACACTTAATTTTGTATATACATGTATATATTTACAATGAGTTCTCTTATATTACAGATGGCTAACACAAAGAAGACACCACGGGAAAGATGGAGGTGTCCTGTTTGCCAAGTACGGTTCCAAACAGAAAAGGAGTTGGAGGATCATGTTATAGCATGTGCAAAGAGAAGGTCTTCAGAAGAAGAGTACTTGTGTGATCTGTGTCCTTACGCAACAAGCAGGAAGAGTGACTTCACAAGGCACCAGAGGAGGAGACATGCAGCATCCTTGTCAGTCATAGATGATACCGATAGTGAATGGGAGAAACAAAACCCAGGCACACTATCGGATGTCCTTGGAGAGCCTACAAACAAGAAAGGCACAACAAGTAAATCAGTGATGGTTACAGGATCGCTTATCAAAGGCAGAGTAGTTAGGAAAAGCACGTCTCCTCTACCAGTGGCTACTTCTTCAAAGAAGAGATTACTAGAAACCCTTAAGAGTTCATTAGGACCACAGCCAATAGCCAAGAGATTTACATTGCCGAGGTTGCCAACCACAACCGCAACTGTAGTGGTACCTCCTGTGACAAACTCGTTTCTGATACCGAGAATGATGGATACTGATTCCGATGACAGTTCTGTATCAAACCCATCACCACTGTTGTTCTCGTCATCACCTATGGACTTAAGAACTGTTACGACAACTACGACTGGAACCATCCCAAGCCTTGTGCCAGCACAGGTTGTCAGGCCAGTAGTTACCCCTGGATTGATGCTGGTTGAAAGAAGAGTGGTTAGAAGATATAAGGAAAACGGAAAAGATGTGGAGGAAACTGAAATCTGGAAAAGATGAAGTGACAGGTGACAGAACTAAGCATACAAATACCATAGCCAGGAAGGCTTGACTGAATTATTCAGTGATCAGTCCGACGGGATGCGTTTTCTGATTGCTCTATCGTGTGATTTATTTACAAGTGAGTGTTCGCGAAGAACAGACAATACAGATATTTAGTTACTTGTTAAAGGAAAAAGATTTCCAAGAAATTATGAAAACTTTTGTGTTTTATTGTTTATATATAATGCCTTGTTTCTTTGAATATATAACAATGATGTCCGTCGGATGGGGACGTTAAATCCGAGGCCCCGTGTTCAAGGAGTACCACGCTTTGTGCACGTAAAAGATCCCTCTCAACAAGCTCTTTGAGTGGTCCATAAGTGGCCGGTTGTTAGGCAAAATTATTTCATACATGTTTTGGCTTTGTGATGTTTTCGGTGGTTTTCAAATTTGCTATTTGGCTTGTTGGTTTTCATGGTCAAAATTACTTGTTCAAAAATCTGTCAGCATGCATATTTGAAATACAGATGGAAAATGATTTAAGGGTTCTTAGGATAAAGTTAACTTCTAAAGTTGATGCCCATGTTAAGTAATAGTAAACAGTTGAGTGGGAATCTTGTCATGTCGGGTAGATTATACATCTACGAGTTGTTCTAGTGGGTAGTTACTGAATAAGTAACAGTTGTTTTGGTGATTAGTTACTGAAGAAGTAACAGTTGTTTAATGATATTTAGAATTGTGGTTTTTGAATGACATGGCTCGAGGCAATACCCGTAAAGAGTTTGGGACTGAAAAATGTCCACTTGATGTAGATGTGCTCAATTGATTTTGGTAAATGCAGGGACGCATTTCTTGGAGGCGTGGGTAATGTGATGAATTTGCAAACTTACCTAGTTCTTGCTTATTTTATAATCCGATTGTAAAGTCCAACAGAAAGAAATATCATTCATTCCCTTCATTTATTTACACATTGTTTTACTTTCACTTTCGATTTGTTTACATTTTACTGGGTGAGTAGTAATTGTTTTGGGGTCAGGAATTGACCTATAAATCCGGAATTCCCACGATCATGATCAGTTGTTACAAAGTATATAACCGTCACAATAATGCTTTGTTATATCATATATGCTTAGGTGTTGTAAAACGTTTTAGTGATCAAGTCGTTTTTGGAATAGTCTATTGTATGGACGAGTTTACAATTTACTATATATACCAAGGTTTTCACAGTTTACGTTGTTCTGGGTTTAGAATTCAAGCCGAGCAGTTGGATACAAGAGAAGAAGAAAGGTGAGATTAATCTATAGTTCTGAATAAGAATTATAAGCAGTGGTCCTGAATAAGGAGCCAATTGATTAATTCAGTATTGCTGCTGAAGAAGCAGTGGCTTCAGAAAGAAGCATTGGCGGTATACAAAATAAAGCATTTCCAGTGGTCCTGAGTAAGGAGCCAAGTGATTAAATAAGTATAGCTGCTGAAGAAGCAGTGGCTGCAGAGAGAAGCATTGAATAAGAGCAAAGAAGTGACCAAACAGTCCAACACACGCACTGGCCCAAATAAAGTAGATATAAAGCAGTGGCTACAAGTAAAGCACTGGCTCAGTATATTAATAATTCGTTGCTTTTAGAAAGTTAGAAAGCACTGGCTAAGCAAAAGTATATCAATATATTAAATCATCCTTGGCATTTATCGTCTGATACCCAAAGCCTACTTAATTTTGACGCCCAACACCAATTAAGGGAATCCGAATATTCAGTTGATAAAATAACGCTACCAATTCTTGAGCCTTGACTGTATCCAGAGAAACGACTCTGGTACGAAACCCAGAGTAACGCAGTTGCGTACCCCCGGTACGTGACAAATATATATATATTTTTGTACATGGCTCAAAACCAGTTCTCAGCCACATACAAAAAAGTTTTTATACTGCAATCAGCTATTTTACTATACAGTACAGATAAAGCTATACGTATAAACATTAGCTTTATACGTCAATGACCCCAACTAACCTATAAGCCCCGCCTCCTTATTGTATTTCATCAACAACGTTACGTCACGACCATGACAACGTAAAGTAACAATGGTCAAACCTTTATGAATTCAAACTTTTATGTCTTCAAATTAGTTATTTATTTACCATGATTATCAAATGTTATTAATTAAGTTCATTTTCCCTTTCTAATTTCTTAATATGTCAATGTCTTATCACCTGGACTACGCTCATAGGGAAATACCCCAAAATGGTACCCCAAGAGGGAAATTTCAAACACATTTTTTAACAATTTTTGTTAACAATTTTGTTCATTTAAATTTTTTTTTACGATTTCAGTATAAAGACAATATACGTATATTGTCTTGAAATATGAAATTTATTTGTATTCGGCACGAAACGGGAAAATGCTCGGTAGAACCTCGCATTTTCCCGTTTCTAAGCCTCGTACAAATAAATTTCATATTTCAAGACACTATACGTATATTGTCTAAATATTTTCCTGACATTGACCTAATATTGTATATTTAACTATTGAAGCGTGTTATGTTACCCAGTTATCTATTTATAGATGAATCGATAATCACAGGTAAGCGTATTATATTAGTTATTGGACATTTTACATACCTGTAGAAATTCCTTTTACAGAGCACCGGCCTTACATATATTTGGGGTAAGATAGTGTTTTGACTTGCTATATAAACACTTAAAGCAATAAATGTAAAAATACAATAGAAACCTGGTTGCTGTCCTTGTTATCACATTATTAAGGCCATTGTAAAATCGGTTGAGGATTATAATTCTTAAAGATATGCCCTTCTTGTAACAATAATGTATCATTTATAATGTTTACAAAATTGAATTAAAAACAAATTGGACCAAAAAAGGATTTGGCACCATGCCTTCCTGACCTTCTTACATAAAAACTTGTTCCTCAGTAATTTTACTTGATAAAACAATGTTTTTGCAGATGTTAAAATAATACATTATGTTCAGACAATCTCTGAATATTAAAGTTTTTCAATGAAAATTACTTGTTTGGCGAAATACTTGTCGACATAATAAATAACACTCTGCAGAGCACAGCCTAATGCGATCCTCAATAGTTTGGACAAGTATGAACACAATGTTTAAGCTTGATACAGCTCTGACTTTGGGCTGTCATTAAATATTCGACACAGTTTATGTTTCTGACACAAAAAAATTGTAGTCAAAGAACTTAACGATTTGAAATTGAACATTCTTCTTTAAATCTATTGTCCAAATCTAAATACATGGTTAGATTTAGCATACCAAACAAGATGTAATTGTAACAGGATGCTGTTACGAAGTCTCCCAAACAAACTTCCTATAATAAGCCATTCCCATTGTCCCATATTTTATTAGATTTTTTTATTATCCCATACAAGAATATATATATGGTTTAGAGGTTGGGATGTCTACTGTTTACAAGTTTTCAAACAGAAGGGTGTGGGGTGACCCAATGGACTCATTCTATATTTGGTTTGATTTGTTTTATCATCCCGTAGAATAATATATATGATTTAGGGTGGACTATCCAAATATTGCTTTGACATCTTAGGGTACTGGGTAACATTTTCATAAAGTTTCATCCAGTTGGGTCTCATAACCAAGAGTTAGCATTTTTGATATTTTAGCTGTTTCCATGGTAACGGCAGCCAGTTTAAAAATTCCAAAGTCAAACTACAATTCAGCACATGCTAGTTACTATTCCTGTGAAGTTTCTTCCAGTTTGGAACACTTTTTTTACCATTCCTGAAAGAAAAATAAGGAAAAAAGAAACGTAGAATAACAATACGTCACCCTAACTCCGTTGTGGGTGCCATCATAAGAACTGACTAAAAACAGTTAGTCTCCAAATTTTGTTTGGAAGACTTAATAACGACAACATGAAAAAAATTATTTCCAACCAAACAAAGCCGGGACCAAATTGACAACTGTGCCCAAAATCCAAAATCGTAGTACACGGTTTAGATTTAGCTTATCAAATTAAAGCACTGCATATATTATTTTTGTTGATGTAAAAAAAAGGTTTACTATGAAACCATGTTTTGAACCAACTTAAAAACTAGGCCTAAATTCAAAAATATAAAAACATGTATAGATTTTATTAAATTAAAGAACACCAATATTTACTTTTTATTAAAAGCAAACTTAGTTTAACCCTGTGAACCTTAATGTGGAACAATTTGAAAACCGGGCCCAAAATCAAAACTTTAAATACTTAGTAAGATTCAGTATATATTTTGGACAAATTTGGACCCTCTACATAGGAATATGCCAAGTCAGGAATATGACAGTTGTTATCCATTTGTTTGATGTATTTGGGCTTTTGATTTTTTCAATAGATTATAGGAACTTGCCGTTTTGAATTACTTTGGAATACACTCGTTTAGTGATTTTACTTTTTAAACATTTGTGGACAAATTTAAAAAAGACGGGACCAGTATTAAAACTATAAATACACAGTTAGATTAAACACATGACCGAACCCAAATAACCTCAATGTTTTGTTAAATCAAAGTTTTATTATGAACCTTTTGGACCAATTTGAAACCAACCCTACAATAAAAAATCTAAATACATGGTTAGATTATCATTTAAAGAACCCTAAGAATTCAATACTTTGAATGAAACTCAGTTGAAATTTGTCAACAAATAAACAACATAGTAGTATACAACGTATTAGTAAAGTATTGACGTTTTGTCCCCTTTTCACTAAAAAAAATAAATGACGTTAACACCTAAACTAAATCAAAACCTTTCTGGAACCTTGTGGTACAATTGCATGAAGGTCCATACGCTTAAATAAAAGGTAAATGTTATTAAACAAGAAAATACTTCCTCTTGGCTTAATTCCTAAACATTAAGAACACTAACCATCAAAATAATCCTAACCTTCTTTTTGCGGTATGAAACTTTGTTGTACAATTTCATACGATCCATTCTCTTATTCCCAAGCTATTGTCTGATAGCCATATGTCTCCAAACGAAGAGGCAGATGGTATGATACATCGCAAACATTTTGCATCCCATTTAAGTGTTCGAAAGGAAACCTTTATAGGAAAGGCTAGCTCTGGAATATTATAACAATCAGGAGATATATACTGTAGACTATATTTAGGTAGGCATTGCTGAAATACAAGGAAATGGAGAGTTCATAATTGGAAGCAGAAATTATCCGTTTTTTCATAAGGTAGACTTATTTGTTTTATGTAAGTGTGTTTTCTCTCTTTGCCAATTCAATTTTTGTTGATAGTGCAGTTTGCATGTATCATTTGATATTTTTTCTCCTCTATATTTCAGAAATTAAAAGAGAAACATGACCTCATTAGGTGGGGACTTTTGTACCCTATGTTATGATGATGACGGATCATTTACAGAAGCTGTCACATGGTGCACAAAATGCGAGGTGCTCCTATGTACAGACTGTGAAAAACAACACACAAAGTCAAGAACATATAAAGACCATAAAACCATGTCAATTAAAGACTACCATAAATTACCAAAATTAATGCTAGAAATCAGTTGCCAGTGTCGAGATCACAAGAAAAAGTTTGAACTTTATTGTGCTTACCATGACTGTCCCTGCTGTGTCACATGTATCACAGATACACACAACAAATGTCAAGATCTGAAACCACTGTCAGATATCCTGAAGCAAGTTAAATCATCTGCATCTGTACAACTTTGCGAAAAAGATTTGAATAATGTGAAGGAAAATTTAGAGGAGATTATAAAATATTTACTCAGGAGGATTGATGCAAACAATAATCAGAAAACAAAAGCTGCTGAGCAAGTTCGATCAATGAGAAAGTCAATAGATGATTTCTTGAACAAATTAGAACAAGAAATTTTTTATGACCTTGAATCAAAGCATTCAAAGCTAAAATCTAAGACGAACTTCTTACTACAACAAGTCACACAGAAAGCCAATGAGATCAGCCAATTACAAAACGAGTTTTCTAAAATGTCACAATCTGCAACTGAGCTACAAATGTTTATTGGTCTGAGAGAAATTGAGAAAACTACTTCCAAAGTTGCAAAATACATAGACGAATTAAAAAGTGGAGACAATTTGGAGGAAAAGAAGTTAGAGGTAAGAAGTTCATCCGCCCAGCAAACCATTTTGCAAGATGTCAAATCGTTTGGTGATATCAACATAAATACCAGTCAATCTACTCTCCGAATTAAACCCGGAAGAAAAAATCAAGCACAGAACTTAGTAGCAACTGTTCCTAGAATTGAAAAAATTAAACCATCAATGTTGAGAACTCTGCGAATTCCAGAAGATATGAAATATATGTATTTCAATGTTTGCCGGATATTACCTGATGGAAAGTATCTAACTCTTAACCATCAAAGTTGTACAAGTCATAGCCTCCTGCTATTTGATAATGATGGCATCTTTGAAAGAAAAGTAATTACATTCACAGAATATATTCATGATGCTTGCTTTGTCAGAAATAATATAGTGGCTGTCACATTAGGATCAGAAAACCAGACAGCCCTGGTGGATATAGAAAAGAATACAACTATTCAAACAATTAAACTGTCTCATTCCTGTTGTGGAGTAGCAAGTGATGGTCGCATATTGATGATCAGCAATGCTGAGAAAAGTTCTATTGTTAATCTGAATGATGAGACTCAAACAATCTTAGAAGAAGTTGGAGCAACAGGTTTGTCATTATTTGGAGGAAATATCTATGCTACCGTTTTCTCTGACAACAAAGTCTGCTGCTACAAAGAAACTGGAGAACCTCTGTGGACATTTCATCATCATGACATTGAAAGTCCAGAAGAAATTGCAGTAGACAAGCATGGCTTTGTTTATACAATTTCCCGTGGAAACAACAACTTCTTGGTAATATCACCAGATGGTAAAACCTGTAAGACAATACTATCAGAAGTTGATGGAATAAATTTTCCTGTCGCAATAGACATACACAGAGAAAAGGGAAAGATGATTGTGTCAAGTAAATTAAAGGAAATAGGTGGTGAAAATGATGATTGGGATTATAAAATGTATCAAACAGCTATAATTTATAAAATCTGAAATGTAAATTTATAGAAACCTGTATGCAGACGACACAACTATGCATACATTAGGAAAGAATATTGGTGACATGTACAAGATGGTGTTGAAAAATAGTGTTATGAATATAAAGAGTGCACACATATTAAAATAAAATAAGTAGTAAGTGTAGCTGTAGTTATAAGACGAAAGTCTGTGTTTCCAGTTGGAAGAACTGCAATAAATATAAAAAAAAAACAAAGTTCTTCAAAAATCATTGAGTCGAAAGTTCAAACAAAAAGATTAAGATTAAAAAGATATGTTTATCTTTTATGTCCGTTTGTTTTGTAAACACACCGTTTTTAATATATTAGAATTTGATGCGAATGTCATAAAAGTGGCAGGTTAAGCTATGAAACAAGTGTTAAGTGAACATTTTCTACTTAAGAACATGTCTTTACCAAGTCAGGAATATGATGGTTGTTGTGTTTCAGTATTTGATTTTGTCATTTGATTTGAGACTTTCTGTTTTGAATTCTCCTTGGAGTTCATTATTTTTGTAATTTTACTTTTTTCTATATATAAAAAGAAGATGTGGTATGATTGCCAATGAGACAGCTGTCCACAAGAGACCAAAATGACACAGAAATTAACAACTATAGGTCTATATGCATATTTTCTTAACAGATTATGTCATAATTTGGAAAATAAATTCTGTCAATTTTTAACTGATGGAATAACTTTTTAAATTACACTGTATTATGTAAGTTTGTTTTGTTTACACATTGTTGTCAATATAAGGGATTTTTATGCAACTGTCATACAAGTTCGACGTTTAGCTAGCTATAAAACCAAGTTAAATCCACCAATTTCTTCATTTGTGGTGGTGTCCGTAAAATTACCTAAAATAATAAGCTATTTGCCATTTCCCGTAATTGACCCTGTAATAAGAGATACCCTTTTGTGGTTGTTTCCCTTATGAGGGACATTAAGTTTTATTTAAAATGAGAAACAACCAAAAAGGGCAAATTTACCTGTGCGTAATGTGAGTAATCTTTGAGATTTTAAAATCTCCTAATTATATTAATTTGTTGTTATGTAAAATACTTTTGACATCAAATTTTTTTTTCATGAAAATTAGTTAATCCGCCGATACATCACTTTAAAATCATTATCATAATGCTTTGCATTGGCAAAAGCCAATTTTGTCCAGTATGGAACCAGTCTACGATTGGCAAGGGGAATTAATTTGTTTAAAAAGTGTGTAATAACAGAATCAAGTCGGTAATTGGCAACTGGACTATTGAAACTTTGTCATGTCTATTCTTAATTTAATAGCTTCCGTGTAAGCAGCAATCCTCTTGAAAAATAATTACGCATTAAACTCACCATAAATACCAGGATTAAAATTTTGATGGGACTCATAAGTTAGGTCTACAAAAAGACAATACAAACTCTAGAAAAATGTATCAATTGGGAGAAATACTCCTTATGATATATGCAGGTGCTGCTGGAATGTTGCTACAAAGTAATGGAACGTTCACTATTGCGAATCTAAAATAATCTCTTTTGATGTAAATTATAGTACTTAATGGACTCTTACTGTCTATTTCTAGATGTAAATCGAGATATGACTTAACTGTATTCATTGTATCCTTGGGACTAGATTGAAATATTGTCATTACTCGAAAATAATTGCCGTGAAATATAAAGAGAGCATACGAATACTATTTGTTATGGCTAAACAAAATATGCATGCAATTCTAAAACAATATTTGATAATTTATTTCATTAATGATCCGTGTAAAACAATCTACAGAAATGTTACTCCAATATAAAATGTATTTCAAAAGTTGCATTAATGACTTTAGAGCATAAGACATAAATGATTCAAAAACCCTACTTTATTATTTATTTATTACAAAGGTTAGACAAAATATTACAGCTGATTAATATGATACAAAAACAATAGCACAGAGCAAACCACTAACAACTTTTACACTCTACAAAATATAAACTTGATTAGATAACAAAACATACAAATCATTACAAAAAAAACCCACAAAATTCTGATATAGTGCTTTTGTCATATTTTATCTTCAATATTACTAGAAGAATTGTCAACTATGATCTTACTCAAGTAATAATCTTAAATATCCATGTAATACTGACACAAAAGTTTTGAAAGCCCAAAATTATGAAATTGATAATTGCTTTACACTTATAATTCGTGATTTGTATTTCAATTGTTGAAAAAGTAGACAATCACAGAGTAACATCAGAACCTTGTAGAATAATTTTGCATTCAAATGCAGGGTAATGGACTTAATTCCTTCCATGTTCATTGATAAGGATTAAAGTTTCACAAAGTCTGTAAATCTTAATTTTTGTCATATGTTTTCGAACTGGAGCTGGGTCTCTGCATGCAATTGATTGTGGTAACATACTGAGGCATAAGTGATCATTCCATTTCATTGAAGCCAAGAAATGTTTTACCAATTAATTTTCCTTTTAAAATGAGGGTTGTTAAATTGCAAACTTTTTGCAAACAGAAAATAGCTGACTGTAAGAATTTGAAAAGTAAAGCAGACCCCATCTGTAATTGACAAAGTATCCATAAACATGCAGGTGTCTGGCTTACCAAAGACAATGTTATTCCAAGGTACATCTCGAAACTGACAAAAGGAGTAGGTTCAATAAGACTCATTTTTGGCCCCAAAATATAGCATTTTTTTTTACGAAATTGTGAAATTGTAATCTTTTAGCCATTAACTGGAAAGTAGAATGCTTCTGCTACATACATATGTACTGTTTTTGACAATACAATGAACATTTATCGTGTACTAGCATCATAAAGTCATGGTAAATTACTAAAATCTTCGCAATTTCAGCGTTTTAGTTAAATTTTAGACGGTTTTCGTCTTAGATGAAAGTGGCCGTATTCGTGTTCATTCATAATATTGAAATGTAAGTTGTATTTGATGATAATACATAATATATATAAAGGTTGAGGATGAACACGGATGCGGCCACTTTCATTTTTGACAAAAAACATCTGAAAAATGACATTGCTTTGGCATATTTGATTGATTTTTCATATTAAAGCTTGAATCGGAGCGTTTTAAATGACTAAATAAGTTACAATCTTTACATAAACTAATTGAATCAATTAGAATAGACACTTTTAAAAAGTGTTAAAAAAGTGTTCAAAATCTTTTGTTAGATTAACCTTAAATTTGAAGCCAAAATCGGCCCTTACCGGACCTACTCCTTTGTAAATTCATATACCATATTATAAAATTCAATAAAAAAGGTACATGTGTATTAGAAAACAGAAACTATATTGTACCTAACAGATCAGAAAATAATCACACATACCAATATATACTAGTTCAGTGATAATGAACGCAATAATAAACTCCGAATTGTACACAAGAAACTAAAATTAAAAATAATACAAGACTAACAAAGGCCAGAGACTCCTGACTTGGGACAGGCGAAAAAATGAGGCAAGTTTAAACATGTTTATGAGATCCCAACCCTCCCCCTATAACTCTAGCCAATGTAGAAAAGTACACGCATAACAATACGTACATTAAAATTCAGTTCAAGAGAAGTCTGAGTGTGATGTCAGAAGATGTAACCAAATAAATAAACAAAATGACAATAATACATAAATAACAACAGATAACTAGCAGTTAACTGACATGCCAGCTCCAGACTTCAATTAAACTGATTGAAAGATTATGATTTCATCATATGAATATCCTGCACAATCCTTCCCGTTAGGGGTTTAGTATCATACCATCATAACATATATGAGAAGAACATAACCTGTGTCATGCCAACAACTGGTTTTTTAATAAGTGTGTTTAGTTCCGATGCAAAGACTATTTTCAATCGTCTTTTTACATGGTTTATAACTATCTATCTAAGTTCATAAGTACAAAGTCTTCCAAAGATTGAAAATGACAGCTGAATAATCATTGCTGTATAAATTGTAATAATTAAGATGTACCTGTAGCATTAGAATATTTGGTTACTTCTTGTTGAATTTCTCCTGCTGGGAATCGACATAGACTCTATAATGAAATGTATATAAAAAATAAATTATCTTAGTGGTGAAAAATATCTTTTTTAAATGTATCCAAAACAATACAATATATGTCCATACAGTGTAGGTCACCATGGCATACTTCCTTTATCACATGTACAGGTTATGTTCAATAAATGGAAAATCAAGGTAAAAATCCTTAGATTGTATATAAACATATTTTTCTTGTTTATTGGATACAAAAATACAGGTTTCAATGGATTTTCTAAAAACTTGAAATCATGAATTAAATTTTTTTCAAACCATTAAATTCAAATAATAAGTTATGAGTGGAGATTTCATAATTTAAGGGACATTAACTATTAATAATAGTCTTCATTATACATACTTCTATTCTCACAAGTGCTTCATCTTCTAACTTCCTGGAATCCCTCTCCTTGTCCAATGTATAGAATTGTTTACCACTACAGAAAATGACCTTTTTGACCTTGTCACCTTTAACCTTCTTATCCCCAATCACAGGTAAGTAAAGTTCCGAAACCACCTGACGTCTAAGAAGTGGAAGTATTGAGCGGGAGTTGTAGCGTTGACGATCTGAAGGTTGACATTGTCTCCATCTACTTTGTGTTCACTACTGTCTGTTGCCTGTAATGTCAAAATAAAAACAGAACAAAGAAGTCATTGAACTCAACATCTCATTTTTAGATGAATATGTAAGGCTTGGCTACCCTTCTTTAAACTGTACATATCTTGTTAAAATTTATGGAAAAATAACTTGATAGATCATATTTTTTTTAATTTTCGAATTTTCTTTACAAAAATTCCGATGTCCCAAATTCTCTTTGAAATAAACCTTGACCTTTGACATAAATGAACTTGACCATATGAAATATTCTGTTGAAACCTATCAATTCTACCTGCCAGGTGAGTGTTCAGTTACTGCTCCATCTATGTCATTAAGTAACTAATAAATAATCGTTTAACAAACCTTGACCTTTGACATACATGACATGACCTTGATCGTATGCCCTAACTTTTAAAAACCTGTCAATTTTACAAAATAAGCATTCAGGTTCTGTTTCATTCATGCCATGTGGTTAAAAATATCAATAACTTGCTTTGTAATTTCCATTTAGAAAACCTTGACCATTGTCATAAATGAACATGACCTTATGGTATAACCTGTAGAACCTATTAATTTATCACTTGGTGAGTGTTTAGGTCTATCTATACTATGAGGTAAAAACATCACTTAGTTTTTCTATAATAAACATTTTATAAGCCTTGACTTTGACATAATGACCTTGATCTTATGATATAACCTGCAGAAACCTTTTAATTTTACTTGGTGGGTGTTTAGGTCATGTTCAATCCATACCATGAGGTAATAACATCACTTAGTCACTCTGCAATAAGCCTTGACCTTTGACATAAATGACCTTGATCTTATATTACCTTTAGAAACCGTTTAATTTTTCAGGATGAGTTTTCAGGACCTGCTCCATCCATACCTTGTGGGAATAAAATCACTAAGTCACTCTGTAATAACCATTTAACATACCTTGACCTTTGACATAAATGACCTTGATCATTTGATATAAACTGTATAAAGCTTTCAATTTTACATGATGAGTTCTTATGTCCTGCTCTATCTATGGCATGTAGTAGTAACATCACTAAGTCACTTTGAAATAATCATTTTACATACCTCGACCTTTGACATAAATGACCATGACCTTTTGACATTACCTGTAGAAACCTTTCAATTTTACAGGATGAGTGTTCATGACCTGCTCCATCCAGACCATGAGGTAATAACATCACTTAATGACTCTGTAATAACCATTTCACTGAAATAAGATAACTAATTTCAATGAGTTTAATGAGTTTACTTTCAGTGACACTTTATTTAATAACTTCTTACAACAGGTATTTGATATAGGTTAGAAATAAACTGATCATATATTAGGCTTAAAATTTTGTATGCTAGATGTTAGTTTAATGACAAAATAAAGTACAAAGTTGAGGACATTGAGGACACAAAATTCTTTAAGATTTTGCTTAATAATACAGCTAAGGTTATCTTTTCCTTGGGAAGAAATTTCATAAAATTTCAAAAGAACTAAACTTTTGTAAACAGTTATTCTTTTTATAGTGTGAACATTTTTACCAAACACTAATGCCTCTGATGATGAACTCAAGTTTGTTTTATAAAGAGATTTAATCTGTAGTGGCTCATGAAAAAAACAAATTCGAGGTTTTAATTTGTCCTACCTTTCCTACAATATAAAAAAGATTTCATTACTGCAACAAATTGTGTAACGATATTTCTCCACTCCAGACAGTTTAAATAATTAAAATTTAATGGTTGAGAGTTGAGAAATATCGTAATACAAGGGTTATAGTGGTGGAATCTGTTTCTCTAATGATTTATCATTCTTTTCAAAACTTTTGTTTTTTAGATGTGAGGTCATCAGACATGGTTGCCTTTTTTTCATGACATCACAACAGGATATTTCAAAAGAAAATAAAATGTCATAACTAAGTTTCGACAAATCAATTGCTAAGAACAAATATTTCACTAGTGATAATAAATACTTTTCTCACACTGCTAAGGAAATGTGAACATAGCACAATTTTTTAGAGAAATAATAATTATCAACCTCTATTTAAGACAACATTTAATTTTGATATACATACACTCTCCACTGGCTATATATGTATCTATCATAATCTGTGCTCCATTGAAGAAGTCTTCAAACTGTACTTCCCATATAATTAGACTCTTAGGGTCATCTATACTCATACCATACTCAAATCCTAACACAGCTTCTTCAGGCAGAGAACTATTAGCTAACTGAAAATAAATAAAGTAAAATAGTTAGGGTGCACCTAATACATTTACCATATGGAATTTGAAAACTTTACTACTAGTGTAAAAATTGAAAGAAAACTGAACAGCAAAAATTACCTTCAAGTAAATATGTATGAAGCAAGAATTTCTCAAGTTAAATTTGAAAAAAAATAAACTGTACATTGTTTGGAAATAGACACTTGCATAATATATATCACAATATTTTGATCTTATTTAACTTATTGGAAGCATTCTAAATTGGAATATGTCGGACTCAGTTATCTATATATAGCTTGCTATAAATAATCAATACCAGGTAAGTGTACCAGTTATTGGACATTTTACTTCCCTGTAGACATTCCTTTTCCAGAGCACCAGTAATCAAAATAGTCAGGGGTAAGAATGTGTTTTTGAGCTTATTGGTATAAAATAATGAGACAGCAATCCAACAAAACAAAAACAAAAGATATATAAAAAAACCAACATAATGATCTTCAACCACAGTAAGCTTATTTTGATCATTTCAATTTTACTGTTCATGACTAAATTATGGCACTTTTATTTCTATAACAAAGGCAACACTCACTATATAAAAGCCTGATTTTCTGTCATTTTGACAGCCTCCTGTTATAACTTTTGTTAACGCAATTGAGGAGCATAACTCATAAACATAAACTCCTCTGGTAGCAATAATGCTTAAAATGATTGCCAAAAAAAAAGGAGACACAATCATTTTTCTGACTTTTAAACGTTTTTCTTATCTAATGTTCTGATCGAAATTTGAGAAACAATCTATGTTGGCATATTATTTTTTATTGAAGTCATCTTTGTGTATTTTATTCCATTGCTGTGCTGCAAACAGTGGCAGAGCCAGGATTTTAAACTGGAGTTGGGCGGACACTACTGAAGATAAAAACTTGCCTCAAAATCAAAAAACAAAATTGCCAAAAAAAGGGAGGGGGCAACAACCTCTTCTCCCGATTTCTGCCCTACTTACTTATAAAGGTTATTCTGAGAGAGTAATGTTTCTTGTTTAATCTGAATATTTTCGAATCGTTAATGACCTGAATGTTCAAGTTTAATACCACCAATGATTCCCCCTACGAGTCTTTGTTAAATTTGCACTTTTAAAAAAAAAATGTGAAAAATTTATCTTTACTTAAAAGAAAAGAAATACTTGGCATAGGTAAAGTTTTATCCTGTCCACTTCTATACCCAAAAAAAAATCACATAATGTTTCGTTACATATAAGAAAATAACCATCAGTAGAAGTCAACCAATTAAAGTTTCGCTTCTTATTTTACATGTGTACGAACTTAAGTAACTATGTAATCTCAAGTTTCCAAAATATTCTATAGAAATACCAAGTAAAATAATAATGGTGCTTTCAAACACCTGGGATATAACTTGATGACACTGAATTGTTTAACTACAATCAAATGTAAGATTAGTTTCCTACAACTGTCAAATTGAAGGAATATTTTAACTTTTTTGTAAGCAACCAGATTGTACTATGATTTGGTGGTAGTAGTCCTTCCGGCAAATCTCTTACTTATAACAATATTTCAAGTAACATTACTTGTTTGATGTCCATGCTTGTTTTTCTTCTGATTATTTTATTTTACGCCTAATTTTTTTCATGAGATAAATATTTGTTTATCAATATGTCGCTTAGATATTTGGTATTTGATATTAAACATTTATGCGCTTTTGAAACCCTGCGTAACCAAATACTTTTCTTTGTAGGAATTATCTCCCAAACACTGTTTTCCTTGTGTCCACTACTCCTTCCCGACCGTAAAAGATAACGACAAATTTATTTTATAAAATTGCTCATTATATCCTTCACATGATTTGTCCTATTTTGACAGAAGCAATATGAACGCTCCATATGAGAGTTATTTCCCCTTCTACATTTCATATAAGTGATAATTATGCATTTCTATCTTGTAAACCATAAGTGATAGAGACAAGGACCTTTTGATTTGATGTCCTTGGTCCAAATAAATGAAAATTAGGTCAAGGTCAAATGTCAAGGTCATATTCTTATTTTTGAATTTGGCTTATTTTCACTTATTCACAAAAACTGTATAAAATATTAACCAATTATTTTTACTAAATTGTTATTTGCGAAACGTCGTAACACGCAAAGTTTGATTGCAAGGGTACGTTGAACGTAAAAGGGAGTTTTCTCCCCTCTTGTATTTGAAAATACGTGTATGTTGATAAAACTCATTAACCAAATGTAATTAAGACCTATGGTCTTTTTGATTTGATGTCCTTGGTTTATGAACTTGGAATTGGTCTAAATGGTCATAGCTTAATTTGACGTTCTAGATTTCGACTTCTGCTTTTACCTCATATGTATACACGATAAAGCCATGAGGCTAATGGGAAAAGATATCAAACCATTTAACCTTGTAAAAAACAACTGGTAGTGACCTTGTGTTGACCGGAAGTAGCTATTTTTTGTACTTTATTAAAATAAAAGTATCAAAGCACATATTTGGGAATCAGTGTCCATTTTTTTTTTTCAATTGGAAGTAACAAATAATCTCCCTTATTAAAAAAAAATATTGTATAGAACCCATATATTTTTGGAATCAGCGTACACTTATCTGTCATTGACCACTAAAATGGCATTTTAAAATTAATTTACAACTTTCATATTAAAATACATCGTTTTTGGTGGAAAAGACCTCCAGAGAACAATTAGTTGGTAATTATGTCAATTTTTTTTTAACAATCATTTTTTTGTGAACTCTTAATTTCAGAAATAGAGAGAATATGGCCTCATCAGGTGGAGACAATTGCAATCTATGTAACGATGATGATGGAACATCTACAGAAGCTGTCACGTGGTGCACAGAATGTGAGGTGCTCCTATGTACAGGCTGTGAAAAACATCACACAAAATCAAAAGCATCTAAAGACCATAAAACTATGTCGACTAATGACTACCATAACTTACCAAAATTCATGTTAAAAATAAGTAGTCAGTGCCGAGACCACAAAAAAAAGTTTGAACTCTTTTGTTCGTTCCATGCCTGTCCATGCTGTGTACAGGGCATCACTGATAAACACAAAAAATGTCAAGACCTGAAACCCCTGTCAGATATTCTGAAGCAAATAAAATCATCTGCCTCAGTTCAACTTTTTGAAAAAGATTTGAAGAATGTAAAGGAAAACTTAGAGGAGATAATAAAATATTTGAAAAGCCGGATGAACACAAGCAATAATCAGAAAACAAAGGCTGCAGAACAAATTCGATCTATGAGGAAGTTGATAGATGATTTCTTAAACAAATTAGAACAAAAAATTCTTGATGACCTAGAATCAAAGCATTCACAGCTGAAATCTAAGATGAACACTTTACTTCACCAACTGAAAACACAAGCCAATCAGATAAGCCAATTGCAAAGTGAATTTTCTAAAATGACTCAATATGCAACTGAGCTACAGATGTATGATGGTCTGAGAGAAATTGAGAAAACTACGTCAGAAGCAGCTAAATACATGGATGAATTAAATAGTGGAGACAATTTGGAGGAAAAGAACTTAGAGGTTACCATCTCATCTGCCCTGCAATCAATTTTACAAGAGGTCGAATCGTTTGGCGATATTAAAATCAATACCAACCAATCTACTCTTCGACTAAATGCCGGAAGAAAAGATCAAGCACAGAACTTAGTACCAACTATTCCTATAATTGAAGAAATTAAACCAACAATTTTGAGAACTCTGACAATTCCAAAAGATATGAAATCTGACAGTGTACCTGTCTTTAGGTTATTACTTGATGGTAAATATATAATTCTTAATCGCAGTTTTTTATCTGAAAGTAGTGCCCTGCTGCTATTTAGAAATGATGGCATCTTTGAAAGACAAGTAATTACATTCACAGAATATCCTTGTGATTTTTGCTATGTCAGAAATAATACAGTGGCTGTCACACTTGGATCTGTAGACAAGACAGTACTAGTTGATATAGAAAAGAATAAGATCGTTCAAACAATTCAACTTTCTCACTATTGTGATGGAGTAGCAAGTGACGGTAAACTGTTGGTCATCAACAGTGTGGAGAAAATTACTATTGTTAATCTGAATGATGAGTCTCAAACAATCTTAGAAGGAATAGGAGCAACACATATATCATTATTTGGAGGAAGTATATATGCTAACATTTTCAAGAAAAACAAAGTCTGCTGCTACAAAAGTACTGGACAACTTCTCTGGAGATTTCAGCACCAAGACATTGCCAGACCACGAGGACTTGCATTAGACAAACATGGCTTTGTTTATATAGCTTCTCGTAAAAACAACAGTATTGTGGTAGTTACACCAGATGGTAAAACATGTAAGACAATTCTATCAGAGGCTGATGGAATCAATTTTCCTGTGTATATAGACATACACAGAGAAACAGGAATGATGATTGTGTCAAGTGAACTAAAGAAAACAAGTGCTAAGAAGGATAGTGGTGATCGTTACTTTACAGCAATCATTTATAAAATCTGAATAGTACTTTTTTAAAGACTTGAATGCAGATGAATCAACTATGCTTCAGAAAAGTGTGATACAGATATACAATTTAAAGTACAAAATGACTTCTTGTGTTGACAAATAGTGCATGTTCATATATTCTGATATAAGTAAATGTATGGTCCTTGCTACAAGACAAAAGACTGTGTTTCCAACAAGAAGAACTGGTTCTAACAAATGAAAAAAAATCTTTAAAAAACTATAAGGTTTAGAAAAAAAAATTTCTATATTCATATCTTTCATTTTTGCTAATATGCTTTGTCTATATGCTTTTTTGTGTTCCTTTCTCACATATGACATGGCTCAATATTTATACATTCTGCCATTGTGTAATTGTGCTATGGAAAATGTTTGTTTACATATTTGCTTGTTTTTATAGTGATTAAGATATTGATCATAACACAATGGTATCTGCTGTTCTCCTTATTTTTTGACATTTTTACTTAAAACATGAATGTTTGGTTTGTTTTGTTCACACATCATTGTCAATATAATGAAATGGTATGCGACTGTTTTACAAGTGAGAGGTTTATAATTACCTAGCTATAAAACCAGGTTTAATCCACCATTCTTTACATAAGAAAATGTCTGTATCCAAGAATTTATAAGTTATTGTCAATTCATATGATATATCTTGAGCTTTTGATTTTGTCAATTTATTAAGGACTCTCTGTTTTAAATTTTCCTCAAAATTACTATTTTTGTGAATTTTCTACTTTTTTTTCTAAATAGTTATATTCTTCGCTGATTAATTATTGTTATTATTGTTATTTTTTGTTAGAAGTGATTGTGCTAACAACTTCTTAGTTAGAACAATTAAATTGCATAAAAGGATGGACAAGACTTATTTCAGATGGCAGTCTATGTTCAGCCTCAGCAGCACTGCTTAGACAGCTTGGATTGATGAAACAGAATTAAAAAGCCCGTTCATATCTCTGTCAAAAATTTAAAGAAATGCCTGAAATAACCAATATTATATCAGGCTAAATAAAAGTTACTTCAATTCTGAAAAATTCGATTGTGTCCAATGAATAACCAAGTTTTACAATAATGCTTTGATTCTTTTACTCCTTATTTTCTAATTTTTTTATCTTTACTTGTCTTTTGTGGTAAACTAAGTATTTATTGCCTTATTGGTATCTAAGTGAAGATCACACTATTTATCCTCTGGTTTATATTTATGCTTTATCATATTTTAATGGTTGTTATTCACTAAATATATAAATGTTATTTAATTTTGAAACAAAATACATTTATTCATAATATAATGGTCCCATTGAGAAGTCCAAAATAAAGCAGTGTCTTGTCAGAAAAAATATTTATCATTGGTCCTGAGAAAAGTTGTAGGTTTTGAAACTGTTCACATAACTGGCATAATTGTTTTTTTTTTGTCCATATGTATAAAGAAAATTTACAAAAATACTGAACTCCGATGAAAACTCAAAAAAAAGAAAGTCCCTATTCAAAAGCTCAAACACATCAAACGAATGAATAACAACTGTCATACTCCTCACTTGGTACAAGCATTTTCAAATATAGAAATTGTTAAATGTTTGGTGAATTTTGTTTTAAAATGTAGATTATAGAACCTAGGTATTGTCACAATATAATACATGTGCTATGAGACTAACCTTTGTGTTTAGACATGGATTATCTATATGTTTATTGTATGTTTAATATGTAGCAATGTAGCATTTGTTTAGTTTTATGTAATTTTTATTCATGTCCTATCATGTAGGAACATTAGTAAAATTAATAGGTAATGATATATGTATATATCTAAAACATATTCATAAGTGAGACAAATAAGTTTCATCGTAATCATTTAAGGACCTTAGTAAAATTATAAAACCTGATACTGAAAACTAGAAATGCATGCATTTAATATTGCAATTTTGTCATTTTATACTAAAATGCCACCATACTCTTAGAGATATGAAGAAAAATCCTGTTTTTAATTCATATTAAAGAATTATCATTGTCATTTAAATATTTTATAGGAAACCTAGCCCACACACCTTACACATTGTATACATGAAATATATTGACACGCGCAGTTGAACCCATATGTCATTTTAATGACTTTTAAATAAAAGCACTGTTGGTGAATTCCGTAAACTGTTTTCACCTGATATTCGTAATTCCATATGATATTTGTGAGCATTATCTTCAATATTTTGAAGATGTTGATAATCACTATCCTTGTTATCATTTTGATCTGCCAAAAACACACATTACTTTTTGCAGTTGTTTATGTATCCGGTGGAGTTGTATTTTGAGTTACATAAAAGAGGGACGAAAGATACCAAAGGGACAGTCAAACTCGTAAATCTAAAACAAACTGACAACGCCATGGCTAAAAATGAAAAAGACAAACAGAAAAACAATAGTACACATGACACAACATAGAAAATTAAAGAATAAACAACACGAACCCCACCAAAAACTAGGGGTGATCTCAGGTGCTCCGGAAGGGTAAGCAGATCCTGCTCCACATGCGGCACCCGTCGTGTTGCTTATGTGACTACAAATCCGGAAAAAAGTCTAATTCGGTAGGTCAAATTCATGAAAGGGAAGGGATTGTAGTTACGACGTTAGGAACATATCCGATATCATTTGTGAAACGGTTATTCCATAACGGTCAACCAACTCGTGATGACGTCCGTAAAATTTACGAAGGGATGATTTCAACTTCACCATTTGGAACTCTTGGTTTAATAGCTTCCTTGTGAACATTAACCCTCTATCAAGTAAATCATAATAGGAAATGCAAGCACGGGAATATCGTATCAATTGGGAGATATATACCCCGTATGCAGGTGCTGCTGGAATGTTGCTACTTAAAAATGGAAAGTTCACAATTGTAAAGCTGAAATCATCTCTTTTCTCACCCAATAAAAACTGGAAATGATCTCAGGTACCTTGGAAGGGTAAGCAGATCCTGTCCCACCTGTGGAACCTTTATTTACGGTAGATCACATTCATGAAAAAAGGAAAAGTTGTGTTTGTCTGACGAAAGGAACATATCCTTATCATCATTGAAACGGATATTCCATAACAGCCAACCAACTCATGATGGCGTCTGAAAAAAATACGAAGGAACGTTTTTAACTTCAACACTTTGAACTCTTGGTTTAATATCTTCATTGTAAGCAGCAACCGCTATAAAGGAAATCATGATGGGAAATACAACCCTTAGGAATATCATATCAATTGGGAGATATATTCTCAGTATGCAGGCGCAGCTGGAAAGTTTTAACATAGAAAAAGAAAATTCACATTTAAGAAGCTGAAATCATCTTTTTTTGTCGTAAAGTGATGTTTTCAACTGACCCTCATTGTCAATTTCTAGATGTAAGTCAAAATATGAGACAGAATTAACTGTATCTGTTGTATCCTTTTTCTCAAGTTTGATGGAATAAATGCATTCACCATATTATTTAGTAAGAGAAAATCATCTTTACAGCAGAAAGTAAAGTTAAAGAGTACTGCTAACTTCTTTTCTTCTTTCTTAAGAAGTTTTTGTATGATATTAGTATCATCAAAATAGTGCTTTTGATGTCCTTGTTTATTCAAACTGACCAACAAATTTGCAGAAATGAAACTTGTGGTGAAAGAAAAATATATCTAGACCATTTTGAGCCAAAATATACGTGTTTATGAGTTTGCATTAAAAATGGAGAATTGTCTCATTGGTAGTCACGCCGCATCGTCCTATATCTATAAGACACTAATAAACAGGTTCTCCATTTTAACAAAAGTGAATGAATGGAATCCTTGCATAAAGAACCAAGTCCATGTATAAGCTGCTGTTTGTTTTTATGTTTTTATATGCAGTTTTTTTTGTTGTTTTTTTTTATTTAGCTATTTATTTCTTTTGCTTATGCATTATCTTTGCTATAGCTGCATCCAGTCTTTTACTTGTGCATATAGTGTTTAATTTTGCATGTTTTACTCTGATATGAATACTATGTGCTACTATATATGTGCTGATATTAGACATTTGTTTTAATATATATCTTGCTTAGCTTTTATTCTGCATGTGCTATCTATGTATTAATATAAATTTTGGAAATTCGGCATTTGGAAATTAGTATGGAGTTCATTATCACCGAACTAGTATATATCTGTATAGGTGCCAGCTGAAGGACGTCTCCGGGTGCGTGAAATTCTCGCTACATTGAAGACCAGTTGGTGACCTTCTGCTGTTGTGGTTTTTTTTCTACGGTCGGGTTGTTGTTTTTATAAGTAAAACACAGAAAAATGTATTTTTTTTACAATTTTTTTTTCTTGATACTTTCTTATGATCATACACAAGCTTCTGTCCAAGTTTGGTACAAATCCAATATAGTTTAAGAAAGTTATTAAAATTTCGAAAACTTTAACTACAGAGTAAATGTAATGCTTCCTAGCAGAAACACTCACCACGTCAACTTGTATTTTTGTCCATTTGAAAAACTTACCACGTCAATTTGTATTTTTGTCCATCTGTTGAGTTAAGCCTTTTCAACTGATTTGTATAGTTCGTTTTTATGCTGTACTGTTATACCACTGTCACAGGTTAGGGGGGGATCCCGCTAACATGTTTAACCCCGCCAAATCATTTAATTATTGTCAGTAGCCCTTAATTCGGTGGTTGTCATTTGATTTATGTGTTACATATGTTTTTTTTTTTTTTTAAATTATATAAATAGTTAGTTTTCTTCTTGAAATTGTTTTACATTGTCTTAATGGGACCTTTTATAGCTGACTATGCGGTATGGGCTTTGCGCCTTGTTGAAGGCAGTACTGTGATCTATAGTTGTTAATGTGTGTGTCATTTTGGACTCTTGTGGACAGTTGTCGCATTGGCAATCATACCACATCTTTTTTTTTTTCTTTTTTTTTTTATATTTGTTCATTTATAAGTAAAATACGGAAAAACAGTTTTTTTTTTTTACCAAATTCACGTCTGAATATTATCTTATTATTATAAACAAGCTTATGTCCAGGTTTGGTACAAATCAGGATAGTTTAAGAAAGTTATTAAAATTTCACAAACTTTAACAACAGAGTGAATATTTGTGGACGCCACCACCATCAACTACAATAACAGAATGTAGGATCGGTATGTCTAGCTTTTTTACTTAAGTTGAAGGCTCGACAAAAAAGTTATTGAACTTGTCTTCGAAATATCTCAAAAAATCATTCTCCCAATCTTTTTTACCCCCTAAACTCAGACCCAGCCTTCTCTTTGATGTATGGATCCTTGTAGTACCATTTTTAGGCGTTACATAAACTTATACACAAGTTATTGTCTTGAAACAAAATTAAAATGCTTGTTTTTACCCTTTTTTTGAGCTTTTTCCTTCATGTTTTGGGCAACTTCCAAAATTTCTATCCCAGCGTAACATTTGTGATATGGAACCTTCTGGTACAATTTCAGAGATATCAGTACACTTACAAGTTATTGTCCAGAAACTACTTAAAGCTAGTTTTGGCCCCTTATCCCTAAATTGTTGGTATTATAACCTCAAAAATCAATCCCAATCTTTCTTTTGTGGTAGTAAACTTTCTTGTAAAATATCATAGAGATTCACTTACTTAAACTAAAGCTATTGTCCTGAAACCACTTGTATCAACGGGCAACAACGACAACAACACCAAATCATGAAACGAACCTAACAATGTGTTTGTGGTCATATAAAAGAGTCACATAACTTTCTTTGGGTATAAAACATTAAAATACCATACCCTGTTTATCATTTATTACAGTTCAGTATGAGACAAAATATCACAGCTGATTAATATGATACAAAAACAATATAACAGAGCAAATCACTAACAATTTTTCAAAAACATCACTGATTAGATAATAAAACATACAAATCAATGCAAATACACCAATATAGTGTTTTTTGACGTACTTTATCTGCACTATTACTGTTGCAGATGTAGATTATATATTTTGACGCAAATTAAAGATGGATTTTGTTATAAAAAAAAGAAGGCACACATGCAATGCGTACATATCCCACATTACGGCTCAAAGCCGAACATTCAAGGTGCAACTTATTGTCAAACAGAAGCTTGATTGTGTTTGGCAAATAAGGAAAAGAAACACACATTAAAAGCCATTCTTAATAAGTTTCTGGCTAAATATTAAATCATTTTGTTCAGTAGAGCCTGTCAAAATTGTCAAAGAAATGTTTGTTGAATGGATGGAATAACAAATATAAACTGACACCGTTTATGCAAGAGTTTTAGTATAACTGATTTAGAATAACTCATTCTAATATATTAATCACAAGTATCAATACAAAATTATGTTTTTCTTTAAAAATGTTCTTAGATGAGAGTTTTAACATATCTACCGGCTTGAAACTTAGAAGGAATAAACAAAATAATAAATATTTAAGGCATTTATGAGTTCATTTTGATTTTTCATTAAATATAGAGACTAGGTGGGACTGCATGAATTCTGATTAATAGATATCTTCACACCTAGTGGCAAATTCTTTGTGGCCAAGAATATGATATTTTTTAATTACAAAATTTGTCATTGAATTAAAAATAATATCAGTTTCTAGTAAGTTATAGCTCTGTCTTTTCAAAACTTGTGATGTAATGTATATACCTGTAATTTTAGTACAATGGTCAATTACAAAACTTGCACACATACACATGTTGATATCCCAGATATTATATGTTATTCAGGTCTCAGACAGGGTATATACTGTGACATTCCCGGCTTAGAGTTTATATCCCCTGAGCCGAAGGCGAAGGGGATATAAGACATAAGCCGGGAATGTCACAGTATATACCCTGTCCGAGACCTGAATTACACATATATTACGGATTACCCCTGACTTAATGTTATTTTTCAGTGCAAGTATTTGTTGACAACACATATATATTGAAAAACCCAACCTGATATGTTCGGCATACGTGAAGGAATTTCTAATTTGCTGTGAACATATTTTTATCGTGTATGTAATAATTTATAATAACACTTTTAACATTAAATTTAAGTATTAAAATTGTAAATTGCGTGTTTGTGTATTAAAAATGTATTATTGACTGAAGCACGTCATTACTTTCCCTCTGTGAGCCTCTAACAGTC
This sequence comes from Mytilus trossulus, assembly GCF_036588685.1. NCBI lineage: Eukaryota > Metazoa > Mollusca > Bivalvia > Mytilida > Mytilidae > Mytilus > Mytilus trossulus. The sequence continues at coordinate 9,333,668 of NC_086375.1, forward strand.
CCATAGCTTTTGACTACGTCACATACATGTAGTAACCGGTGTTATGATGACGTTTTTGAGGTTCCAATTGGGGATAAAAACGTCGTATATACCCCGGCAGTTTCCCGAATATATACTGACATCTCTGTGTTGTTATCCAATCACAAACTTCGACACATTTGTAATCCGTAATATACATTAATGCTGAACATAATCTGTACACATGATAATTGTTCTTTAGCTGAAGGTATCCTCGATGATTTGTATACTTTCTTGTCTATGTACTTCACCAATACCTGTAGCAGGAGAACCTAAATGATATCTTCCAACATACCGTAACTATAATACAATAACAACAATTTTAGTAAATTAAGTCCAGGGTATATTAGAGACATAAAAGAGGGTCAGATCAGAAAGTGATTCTTTAATTTTGTATTAATTTTTCCAATATTTTTCTCGACTCAATTTATTTGTTCAGAATTCATTCTTCTTTATATTTATGCATCCCTTTACGACCATTATTCTCTATGGCCAATTTTATCTATTGTTTTTTTGTTTGTACGTTTTTCTTAGGATCATTCATGTCACCAGCTTATGATAAATAATATGTTAACAATTATTATTTTGTTCAAAAAAATTCTAACACGCAAATGATTTTTCAAATACAATACATTTGTCATTTTTTTTTTAATAACTGGTATATTTTCCAAAAATCTATTCAATTGAAAGAAGTCTTTTTTATAAACAACATACTGTATAAATAGATAAATTTTAAAACCTTACCGTGCATCCAACTAAATTGTTGAACCTTGGAGAGACAAATGTCCATCCTCCCATATTCCTGTGTTCTTCCTGACTCCAAAGGAAATCTGAAATACAACAATGAATATTCTGGGTTGCGTTCAATATCGTTTCGGTTACGTAGTGCTATGTAGATTTTGACTATTGAATGTGTAGCTATAGACTAGTTTTTATATAGATACTGAGAGCAGCTACGTAGCTGCTTCCATATCAAACTGGTATCAATATCTATATAAAAACTAGTCTAAAGCTACACGTTCAATAGTAAAAAAAAAAAATTGATAGCTGCTGAATTTTAAACTGCTCTGAAAGAACCTTGTTAAGTAATTTACTAAGCATATTGAATCTGTTTGATTATAACCTTTAATACTTTTTTCTACTACCTTCTTTTAACATTAAGAAAATTGCTTTATAAATTGTAATAATTAAAATATACCTGTAGCATTAGGACATTTGGTTACTTCTTGTTGAATTTCACCTGCTGGGAATGGACATAGACTCTACAATGAAATGCATATAAAAAAATAGTTATCTATGTTAGAATAACAATGTTTTGGAATTTAGGAGCCTCAATACTGTTCAATTTTTTACTTGTTTGGCTTAATAAATATATTATCATGGTACCTTTATTAACTATTAGTGGTGAAACATATCTTTTTACTAGATGTGTCAAAGCGACAAGAATGGCCTCATTTCAAAAAAATATAATCTGCAATTTTTAACACATGTGGACACAAAATGATGGTCGTCTCACTCAAAATATGGAGGTGTATAGAAAAAAGTGTGTATAACTGTGATTTTGAACAATTTTTAAAGTTGTAAACCCTTAATTTTGGCAAAAATTAGCAGAGCAGAATGAAACTTAAACTTGATCTGTAACTCATCAAGACTTACTCACAAACCAAAAATCAGCCCAATACCTGAAAGGATTTAAAAAACTTGAGGCTCTCAAGAGCCTGTATTGCTCACCTGATTATACCAGGGTTTTTGAAATCATATAAAAAAAAGATAAAATTTGGCTACAAAGTAACAACACTTGGCCAGCAAAATTTTAGGAAAGGAACGTTTATGCTATGTTGGTTTCATTCAATTCATAGGTTCTCTTAAAGCAGACATTTGTATGTATTTCCCATTGGGTTCTATGTTAAACTAAGTCCCCTGCTGGCAGCCATTTCGGATGATGAATTGGCTATAAAGTAAGAACACTTGGTCAGCACCTCATAAGGAACATTCATGCTATGTTTGATTTCATTCCATTCAATGGTTCTCTAAAAGAAGTCATTTGTACGCATTGCCGATAGGGTCCTATGTTAAAACTAAGTCCCCCTCTGGCAGTCATCTTGAATGATGGATCATCTACAAAGTAACAACATTTGGTCATCACCTCATAAGGAACATTCATGCCATGTTTGGTTTCATTCAATTCAGTGGTTCTCTCAAAGAAGTCATTTGTATGCATTTCCCGTAGGGTCCTATGTTAAACTAAGTACCCTGCTGGCAGCCATCTTGGATGATGGATAGGCTACAAAGTAACAACACTTGGTCAGCACCTCATAAGGAACATTCATGCCATGTTTGATCTCATTCCATTCAGCGGTTCTCTGGAAGAAGTTCAAAATGTAAAATGTTAACGACAACGACGGAGGATGACAGAAGACGGATGACAGAAGCCAAGTGATGAGAAAAGCTCACTTGGCCCTTCCGGCCAGGTGAGCTAAAAAAAGTCTTTTTAACTGTGATTTCAACAATCAATCATAGTCAAAAGCCCTTAATTTTGGCATAAATTAGCCAAGCGCTTTTAAAAAAAAACTCTGTTTAAGGTGGTACCTAACACTACAGGGAGATAACTCTGTAAAGTCAGCTAAACGTTTTAGATATTTTGTGTTGTAAAGGAAATGTTATAAGTACCAATATTCTCACAAGTGCTACATCGTCTAATTTTCTGGAATCCCTCTCTTTGTCCAATGTATAGAAATGTCTACCACTACAGAAAATGACCTTTTTGACCTTATCACCTTTAACTTACTTATCCCAATCACAGGTAAGAATGTTTTTCCAGGTAACATATCTTCTAAGGTAGAAGTCGCTGCAGGTAAACGTAAAATGGTTTTAGGAGCTACCACCACCAATGGTTTTCTGAAGTTCCGAACCACCTGACGTCTAAGAAGATGAAAGTACTGAGCTGGAGTTGTAGCATTGACAACCTGAAAGTTGACATTGTCTCCATCTACTTTGTGTTCACTACTGTCAGTTGCCTGTAATTAAATGTGTCAAAATAAAAACAGCACAAAAGAAGTCACCGAACTCAACACCTCAATATTAGATTAATATATAAGGCTTTTCTACGCAACTGTAAACTGTACATTTCTCGTTTTAGAATGGAATTATAACTTGGTCAAAACATATTTCTTATTATTTTCAAATTTTATTTACAAAAATTCAGATGTCCCAAATTCTCTAGAAACAAATGATTTTGACCTTATGTCATATCTTCTAGAAACCTGTCAATTTCACATGGTGAGTGTGACTGCTCCATCCATACCATGGTATAGCAACATCACTAAGTCACTCTGATATAACTGTTTTACAAACCTTGACATTTGACATAAATGACCTTGATCTATTTATATCAACTGTAGAAACCTTTCAATTTTTCATATTGAGTGTTCATGTCCTGCTCCATCCATACCATGATGTAGTAACATTACTAACTCACTCTAATAAAATTTTTACAAACCTTGACCTTGATATTACCTGTAGAAACCTTTCAATTTTACAAGATGAATGTTCAGGCCCTGCTCCATCTATACCATGAGGTAATAACATCACTAAGTCGCTCTGTAATAACCATTTCACTGAAATAAGATCATTCATTTTAACCATCACAAACCTAGCAATGAGTTTGACTGTCAGTGACCTTTTTTTTGTAATAACTTCATACAACATGTATTACATATAAAGTTAGAAATAAACTTATCATAGGAAGCAAGCTTAAATTTTGAACATCAGATGACTTTTTGTCTACAAAAAAAATCTTCACTAAAGAACTAATAAAAAAGAATAAAGGCAAAATTAAGTATCAAGTTAAAGAGCATTGAGGACCAAAATTCTTAAAAGCTTTGCTTAATACAGTTAAGTTAATATATCCCTTGGATGGTAATTCCTAAGGATATTGAAAAATTCAAACTTTGAGAAGAGTTAATCTTTTAGAGTGGATTCAATGTCACCAAACAACATTTTTTTTATCAACTAAAAAACTAATATCTATAGTTTGTTTAATAAAGTGACCTATAAATTTTTAGTGGATTCTGGGAAATTCATAAAACGGTAGAAAAATTTCCAACCTCTAAAAGACAACACCTAATGTTTGTCTCGCTTGATGGAGTTAGAAACGTGACATAGGTATGCTGTTTCCGCTGTCAGCGGCATCAACGTTTTAGTTTGTTATTAGGTCTAGTTTATGGTGAACCACTAATGGTAAGCCAAAGATTTTTTGGTATGAAGTTGAGTCAGTATTGGTACATCTCATCACCGTTCAGAATATCTGACCCAGACCCCTCAGTCATGGTCTATCGACTTTTGAAATTTTTGCTAAGTTTTCTTGTATTAGTTTGTGATTAGGTCAGTTTATGGGGAACCACTAGAGGTAAGTAAATGATAATGATAAGCAGTTGTATAAGCATTGGCATATCTCATTTCCATAGAGATTATTTGGCCCAGCTCCCTCAGTGATGGTCTATTGACTCTGGAAATTTTGCTTAGTCGCTCCCTCAGTCATGGTCTATTGACTTTGGAAATTTTGCCTAGTTGGTCTATTGACTTAGGAAATTTTGCTTAGTTTCCAGTTTTTGATTTCTTTGGTTTTATAGGGAACCACTAGTCATGGGTCAATGCTATTTGGTATGAAGTTGTATAAGCATTGGTATATCTTTACTATGGAAATTATTTTACCCCACCCTGTCAGTTATGGTTTATTGACTTTGGAATTTTCCTAAGACTACATGTATTAGTTTGTGTTAGGTTTGTTAAAAGGGAACTACTTATGATAAGTCAATGGTATTTGGTATGCAGTCGAATATACATCAACACTTCTCAATTCTATGGAGATTGTTTAGCCTTGTACTTTCATTCATGGTTCATTGACTTTGAATATTTACAAAACTTATATGTAAAAGTGTTGCTGTTTTAATTTCAACATTTGCATTATAGAAATTGCAAAAAAGTAAGACTGTTTATTGATATACATACACTCTCCACTAGCTATATATGTCTCTATCATAATCTGTGCTCCATTGAAGAAGTCTCCAAACTGTGCTTCCCATATAATTAGACTCTTAGGGTCATCTATACTCATACCAGTAAATATGTAAGAAGCAAGAATTTCTCAAGTTAAATATGATAAAAAAAATAAACTGAACATATATTTGTTAAGGGGCCAGCTGAAGGACGCCTCCAGGTGCGGGAATTTCTCGTTACATTGAAGACCAGTGGGTGACCTTCTGTTGTTTTTTTCTACGGTCGGGTTGTTGTTTCCTTGATACATTCTCCATTTTCAATTTTATTGTTAGGAAATAGACACTTGCATAATATATATACCACAATATTTTGATCTTAAACAACTTATTGAAAGCATTCTAAATTGGAATATGTCAAACCCAGTTATCTTTATATAGCTTGCTATAAATAATCAATACCAGGTAAGTGTACCAGTTATTGGACATTTTACTTCCCTGTAGACATTCCTTTTCCAGAGCACCAGTAATCCAAATATTTAGGGTAAGAATGGGTTTTTTGAGTTTATTGGTATAAAATTATGAGACAGCAATCCAACAAAACAAAAAAAGAAGACATCTCAAAAAACAACATACATGTATATTAGACCGTTGGTTTTCCCGTTTGAATGGTTTTACACTAGTAATTTTGGGGCCCTTTATAGCTTGTTGTTCGGTGTGAGCCAAGGCTCCGTGTTGAAGGCCGTACTTTAACCTATAATGGTTTAAATTTTAAATTGTTATTTGGATGGAGAGTTGTCTCATTGGCACTCACACCACATCTTCCTATATCTATATTATCATCATCCACAGAAAAGCTGTTTTAAATCATACAATATTCTGAGGTTCAATATATTAATCATTGTAACATCTGTTAAGGAATTAAAATATGGCCCGGTTTTGTTTTTACAATGACAACAATGCTGTTACTTTTCTACATTGGCTAGAGGTATAGGGGGAGGGTTGAGATCTCATAAGCATGCTTAACCCCGCCGCAAGTTTGCGCCTGTCCCAAGTCAGGAGCCTCTGGCCTTTGTTAGTCTTGTATGATTTTAAATTTTAGTTTCTTGTGTATAATTCGGAGTTTAGTATGACGTTCATTATCACTGTACTATTATGCATATTTTTAGGGGCCAGCTGAAGGACACCTACGGGTGCGGGAATTCTCGCTACATTGAAGACCCATTAGTTGCCTTCGGCTGTTGTCTGCTCTATGGTCGGGTGGTTGTCGCTTTGACATATTCACCATTTCCTTTCTCAATTTTATGTCATAACAATACATGTAATATTAAAGGTTTGCTGTCATTTCTTGTATAAAAAATCAACCCTCCTTAAATATAGTTTATTACATTGATACAAGTGGATTATCGAATTTATGCAATCGAGATAGTTAAATTATCAATTTTAAAGTCCGAGCATCCGAGATTGAATAAATTCGATAATCCACACGTTTTTATGTAATAGTCTGTTTCTCTAAAAAGATAAATTTCCTTTTTTTCTTAACCAAAATCCCCTTCGAGTGCTCTTCTTTCCACAAAGTTGTCAATTTCATTAACACCTGTTAGAACATTTTGATCATGTCAGAGAGCTGAGAAAGGTTATGACCCTTTGACTCAGCCAATCATCTTCTAAAATCACCGGCAACAGCATTTTTTTTTATACAATGGATTCAGAAAGGGATGTATTTCCATAGAATTAGAGAAAAAAACATAACAGGAAAAGGAAGCTCTAGAATATCAAATAAACTGGGAAATATGAACTCTATATGTAAGCTCTGTTGTAATGTTGCTTCACAGAAAGGGACAATTTACAACTAGGATCCTTAAATCATCTGATTTGTCATAAAGGTTTGTTCTCAACTGATCCTTATTGTCAGTGTCTAAATGTGAGCGGTATCCTTTATTTCAGGTTTGATGGGATAGATTTGTTCAACATAGTCACTAGCTTAACTTTGAATTATTTAGTGAGAGGACATAAGCTATGTATCAGATCTTGAAATCAAAGGATAGTGTTAGCAGATTTTCATTTTTCTAAAAGCTCCTATAATAACATTAACGGTTACAATTTTATTGCACCAGATATGCATTTTGACAATACATGTCTCTTCAGTGATCCTCGTGGCCAAAATATGTAATATCAAAAGCTTATATAAAAGATGAAGAGCTATTATATAAATCCAAAAGTTCCAAAAAGTATAGCCAAATCCATAAAGGAATCAGAGCTTTCTATGAGTGAGATACATTCCTATAAAATGTCTGCCTAAAATGAATAAGGATGTGTTTATTCAAAGGATCTATAAGTAAACAGATCACATCTTCTTATATCTGTATAAAGATCATGTTTGAATTTAAGAATCTAATCAGATTGTCTAATTTTAAAACCATTAATCTGAAAATCGCCATTATAAGTAATGCTACTGTGGATTCATTAATTTTCGTTGGATACCAATTTTCGTGGAATTCATGGGTGCAGGTTAACCATGAATTTAAATGTTCAAAGAAATGACTATTTGCCATTGGTTTGTATGCAAACTTTTGCAAAAACATGAAATTATATATCTACAAAACTTTAAGTTTCCCGCTATCAACGTAAGTTGGTAACCAAGAAAATAAAAGAATCCACAGAACAAGTAATGTTACCACATGGGATATATTTTTTGTGTTAGTGTTATTTCTCTTGGTCAGGTTCATTCTTGCTAGTAATGCAGTTTGCATTTGTCATTTGATATTTTTCAACAAAAAAAATGTTTTTCCTACTATAAATTTCAGAAATTAAAAGAAGAAAATATGGCCTCATCAGATAGTGACTTTTGTACCCTCTGTTATGATTATGATGGAACATCTACAGAAGCTGTCACATGGTGCACAGAATGTGAGGTGTTCCTATGTACAGACTGTGAAAAACATCACACAAAATCTAAAACTTCTAAAGACCATAAAACCATGACAAATAAAGACTACCATAAACTACCAAAATTCATGCTAGAAATAAGTAGCCAGTGCAAAGATCACAAGAAAAAGTTTGAACTTTACTGTTCATTCCATGCCTGTCCCTGTTGTGTCCAGTGCATTACCGATAAACACCAAAAATGTCAAGAAATGAAGCCCTTGTCAGATATTCTGAAGAATGTAAAATCATCTGCTTCAATTCAACTTTTTGAAAAAGATTTGAAGAATGTAAAGGAGAATTTGGAGGAGATTATAAAATATTTGAACAGCAGGATTAATACAAACAATAATCAGAAAACAAAGGCTGCAGAACAAATTCGATCGATGAGGAAGTCGATAGATGATTTCTTAAACAAATTAGAACAAAAAATTCTTGATGACCTAGACTCAAAGCATTCACAGCTGAAATCTAAGATGAACACTTTACTACAACAACTGAAAACACAAGCCAATCAATTAAGCCAATTGCAAAGTGATTTTACAAAAATGACACAATATGCAACTGAGCTACAGATGTATGTTGGTCTCAGAGAAATTGAGAAAACCACGTCAGAAGCAGCTAATTACATAGATGAATTAAAAAGTGGAGACTATTTTGAGGAAAAGAACTTAGAGGTAACCATCTCATCTGCCCTGCAATTAATTTTACAAGAGGTCAAATCATTTGGTGATATCAATATTAATACCAACCAATCTACTCTTCGACTAAATGCCGGAAGAAAAGATCAAGCACAGAACTTATTTCAAGCTGTTCCTAGAATTGAAGAAATTAAACCAAGAATGTTGAGAACTCTGACAATTCCAGAATATATGAAGTCTACAAGAGCAGCTGTCTTTAGGATTTTACCTGGTGGTAAATATTTAATTCTTAATCGTGGTTCTTTATTTGAAAGTCATGCCCTGCTGCTATTTGGTAATGATGGCACCTTTGAAAGAAAAGTATTCACATTCACAGAATATCCATGTGGTGTTTGCTATGTCAGAAAAAGTACAGTGGCTGTAACATTAGGACCAGTAAACAAGATAGTACTGGTTGATATAGAAAATAATAAAATTATTCAAACAATTCAACTTTCTCATTATTGTTATGGAGTAGCAAGTGATGGTAAAACTTTGATAATCAGTGATGGTGTCAGCCAGTGTACTAGAGTGAATCTGAATGACATGTCACATACCATCTTAGAAGAAGTTGGAGCAGCAGCAGGTATATCATTATTTGGAGAAAATATCTATGCCTCCGTTTTTTCTAAAAACAAAGTTTGCTGCTACAAAGAAACTGGAGAACCTGTCTGGACATTTCAGCATCAAGACATTGAAGGTCCAGAAGGAATTGCATTAGACAAGCATGGCTTCGTTTATATTGCTTCTTGTAAGAACAACGGAATAGTGGTAATATCCCCAGATGGTAAAACCTGTAAGACAATACTATCAGAGGCAGATGGAATCAATCATCCTGTCACAATAGACATACACAGAGAAACAGGAATGATGATGGTGTCAAAGAAAATAAAGAAAACAAGTGCTAAAAAGAAGAGCAAAGATCATAACAACACAGCAATTATTTATAAAATCTGAATTGAAATTTTCAGAGACTTGTATGCAGATGAATCAACTATGCTTCAGATACAAATATACAATTTAAAGTACAAAATGACTTCTAGTGCTGACAAATAGTGTTATTAAAATATCATGTTCATATTCTGATATAACTAAAGTATGGTCATTGCTACAAGAAAAAAGACTGTGTTTCCAACAAAAAGAACTGGTTCTAACAATTGAAAACAAAAAATCTTAAAATAAACTATTAGGTGTTAGAATTTACCCTTATCTCTCATGTACAGAGCATATTAATAACTGTATTAACTCTCTAATATAAAGTAAATGAAGTCTATATGAAATAAATCAACATAAGCTTTAAAAAAAAAAGATTAAAATGTTGCTTCTGGAAAAGTTTGGCTTATTTACTTTTATGCCTTTTTGTGTTTTTTTCTTACATATGTCATTTTGACGTGGATATATACTTATGAATCGCGTTATTTTGAATTTTTCGAAAAACTAAGGATTTTCTTAACCCAGGCATATGACAGTTGTTATCCATTTGTTTCATGTGTTTGTCTTTTTGACTTTGCCATTTGATTGGGGACTCTCTCCATTTAAATTTTCCTCAGAGTTCAGTGATTTTGTGACTTTACTTTTTTTCTATAATAGACTAGTTATATTCTTCGCTGATTAATTATTGTTAATATTGTTAGAAAAGATTATGCTAAAAGTAACTTAGTGAGAACAATTAAATTTTATAAAAGGGGGGCAAGACTTATTTCAAATGGTGGTCCATGTTTAGCATCAACACTACTGTTTAAACAGCTTGTGTGGATGGAACAGATTCGCTGACTATACGGTATGGGCTTTGCTTATTGCTGAAGGCCGTACGGTTACCTATAGTTGTTTATGTTTGTGTCATTTTGGTCTTTTGTAGATAGTTGTCTCATTGGCAATAATACTACATCTTCTTTTTCATATTGATGCATAAATGCCTCAATTAAATAGTCTGTTCATATTTCAGACAACAATATAACGAAATGCCTTTAAAATACTTAGTAACCAATTTTGTTTAAGGCTAAATAAAAGTTAATTTTAGTCTTATGTAAATTCTTTTGTGTCTAATGAATTTCCCAGTTCTTCAGTAATGCTTTTTTTGGTTCTTTTACTTCTAATCACTTTCTTATGATTACTTGTTTATTTGGTAAATTCAGCATTTGTGATAGTTAATTGAAGATTACACTAGTTGTCCTCTAGTTTATATTTATCAAAATATGCTTAATGATATTTTGTTTTGAAACAAAAAACATCTATTCATAATATATTGGTCCCATTAAGATGTCCCAAATTAAGCAGTGTCTAAAATTTGTGTGAGAAAACAATATTTATCATTGTTCCTGATAAAGGTTGTAGATTTTGAATCAATTTTAACTATTCATATTTCTTAACACTAAAATTTGAAAGACTTCAGCATGTTCAAGCACTTATACCAACCTATGGTATTTTTTTCCCTGCCATGGAAAATTTACCTCAACGTTTTGTATGTCTGATTTTCAATCTATAATAAGCTTTGGAACAATGGATAATATCATATTTATTATCTAGAAGGAAAGAAAATTGGGTTCAATTAACCATGGGGGTTCAATTTTCTATACAGGGGCTAAAGGGGGTTCAATTTACCATGAGAGGGTAATTTCACCATAGTGGTATTATGACCCTCGAATATTTTATGACAAACCTGAAATTCATGTTTATAATTTACCAAATCGTTGAAAAATTCCACTGAATCATCCATATATGAATGTCTGTCATTTAGGACATTAGATCGTTACATGTTGTTGAATACAATTTTTATTTTCAGTTGCTTGTAAATTGATAACGATAGCTTCTGAGTATTGTAATTCACTTCACTCTGTCATTACATGTAAATTGATTCAAAAAAAGCGAGAAGTAATCTATTGCTATAGATTTTCATTATACATGTATTTTATATTCTCATTATGGTGTGCATTTTACTATCATGTGTATCCATTTGGTAATTACCAATTATTGAAAATGTGTTTGTACCAATAAAATATTGTCTATTTCTACAGATATAAGAATTTGTGGTATGAATGCCAATGAGACAACTCTCCATTCAAGTCAAAATTTGTAAAAGTAAACCATCATAGGTCAAAGTATTGTCTTCAACATAGAGCCTTGGCTCACCCAGAACAGCAAGCTATAGTTCATTTTTGAACTAAAATGTCTTATATTTTCTTGGAGACACAACTTTTGTAACTGGTTATAACTTCACCCACCTTACAAGAATTTTATAAATGAAATGCAGACATGTGCAGTAGAACCAATAGGTGTAATTTAGAATGACTTTTCAATAAAAAACACTATTTGTGTGTTTCAGCATCTGTTTTCACATGATCTTTGTAATTCCTTATGGTTTTTGTGAACATCATTTTCAAGTTTTGCAGATGTTTTTATAATCACTTTATGACCAATATACCTGATATTGATCATTTTGATAAGTCGATGACACACATAGCTTTTTGAAATTGTTTATGTATCCACTGGATTTGTATTTTTAGTAGCCATAGAAATTGGTATAGTACCATGTAATACTTTTTTTTTATATATATAACTGTTTTTAAAATTGTTTGAAAATATCTTTTAAAATTAGGATTATTGTAGCTGTGCACTTAAAGAAGTCCACTTTTGTCTTTTCTAATAAATGATAATTAAATACATTGTAGTAAACATTTGGCAGTTAAGGAATAGTTTCTAAAGATCTGGAAACTATGATAAACAAAACAGATTAATAAAGGTAAAACATGTATTTCATTGTTAGTTTTTATTATGACAAATTCCCTGTAGTTTTAGTAAGTAATTTTTCTTACTAATATAGCAGGACTTCTTTGTGTATTTTTTTCAAACATACTAAAACATTCATACATTTGTGATAACAATAGTGTTATTCTTTTAAATAAATTGTACTGACATAGCAAGCAGTGGAACAGTAGCTCTTACGTCCTTATGTTATTTTATTAATTACGCACAGTCTGCAAAAGTAAAAAATATCATAAGGACATTAAAGCTACTAATCCGCATCTATAACATAGTTAACCTGCAATCATTTTATTGACATCTATCATGCAACTCTCGAGTTTAGGAATGAGAAGATTCTTGTCACATCAGCTAGAAGTCTTTTTTTAATTATCTTATTACCTAAAATTGTTTACCAGAAATTATTGTGTGCATTTATTATTGCAATTTTGTCATTTTATACTCAAATGCGATTTTAATATTTGCGATATTCAGAAATATCCTGTTTGATTCATATAAAATTTTTCAAATTGCCAGTTTTAATTATGGCGATTATAACCCAGTCACATTTTTCGCAATAATAAAGACATCGCAATATTTTTCTTAATTTACAGTCGCTGTTTATACTATATATTAATTAAATATATCTAAATGAATAAAATTTAATTATTCAAATATATAACTTGTAACAAATGCCTATATTGACCAGATCATATCTTATCATACTGACTAAACACCTACAAAACTACAAGTGATTCCCTTCAGGGTCATTAAGTACCCTTTTAGAGCAACAGAATTGGTATAGCTTCACAGAATTTTGGGTCCTCAATGCTCTTTAACTTTGTATTTGTTTGGCTTTTTAACTATTTTGATCTGAGCGTCACTGATGAGTCTTATATAGACGAAACGCGCGTCTGGCGTATAAAATTATAATCCTGGTACTTTTGATAACTATTCACAAGCCCTTGCCAACTACATTATATTTCATACTGATTGTAACCCATGAGAGCCTTAAAGAGTAATCCCTCTATTTTTATGCGCACATACGAGCGCAACAGTACTATGCCGTCAGCGGTTTATGACCTCGCGCTTTCTGCAAACTGGAAACGTTTATGAGAGTTATTCCTCTTTGAGCCAATGGAGAGAGTGACCATCGTTTTGATAGATTGATTTGTCGAGAAGAAAATGGAATTGTTTTTTTATAATATATATGTTCCTGAATTGGATTTATAAATAAATTATGCGTATACTAATGTGAATTAAGTGTAGCTTAAACAAACAACGAAACAGCAAGTAACAAAAAAATAATGACGAAAAAAAGAAAGTCAACTATACAGCAATCTAACAAACAAATAAAAAACACACAAACAACAACTGTCAAGAAACGATACCTAACCTGGATACTCGACAACAGCGTGAGTCAATCAAATTAAAATATAATACTAATTTCCTTAATTTCCTGTTAATTCTGCTATGCATCACTAGAAATACTTAACTGGCAACAGTAAAAATTTCATTTTTTATCATATGCTCTTAGAAAAAGACACTCGTAATATTGACTGAGACTAAATATCGTCAAAGACAAGCATCAAATATTTGCCACTGGAAATAATTTAACACCAAATAATGAATAAAGATTATTACTATACTATATGTAAAAATATTAATTTTCGCGAACCATTTAGGTCACGGAAATTCCACAATATGGCATCAGTAAGGATAATATTCCATTTTTCTATAATTTCGATTAAAATATGCCAAAATCTGAGTTAAAATAGGTCGAATGCCCCAAATAAACATTCCCTGATTGGTTGAAGTACTGTGGCGTCGATGTAAAGCATAACAAGTCTCGATGTAAAGCACGCGCTTCACATGAATAAGGAGAGTTTTACAAATAATGTGAATACATATCCCCTCAATCCAATGTATGTATAGATGAAAATAATCAAGTGTTCATTATTTTCTGTTTTAATTCTGCTAACAACATGGCATTTTTTCTATAATTCCGACTTAAATATGTGAAACCCCGCAATAAAAATAGATGGCCTCAATGGTAAAAGCAACGCTAAAAATTTCCGTTAATATGTTAACATCTTGAACTTCGACCCTGGGTTCAAAGGAGTTCATAAATCGATTCACAAATAGAGATCTCCTTGCGCTCAAATGTAATCCTTAGTGAAGTATACAGGTAATTTCGTTTACAGAAATATATACACACTTTATCGGTAATATATTGTAATACTTCTGCATATTCACATTTTGTTTATGCTGACCTTTAACATGTTTAATCAAATTTAATTCTATACAAATTTTATTACGTAAAGCAAAAGGAGTAAGAATATTTTTAGCGCCAATTTAACCAGCTTCATCGCCATCATCAAAATTATCTATCGTTATATCATTGTGAATTTCACTTACATATGGTTTATTAATATAGAGTTATTTTGGTAAGTATGGCTTATTAATTATAATGTTCTCGATAGGTAATTTCTCTAGACATGTTTGGCGGTCAGTTTAATCCCATTTATCTCAATATTATCCCCGATGACAGAAATGTCAACCCAACCTATTCGTGTCAAAATCTATTTGATGAACTAATTTCTTTTAAAACTGCACATGCAGTAATTCTGTATTATTTAATCAATCACATTCACCATGTTCACGTTACATGTTTGCATGATAATGGGTTCTGTGTGAGTGAATTGCAAGATCAATGCAATAGACCACTTTCGAGTTCATCCGTCACCGGAAAAAACTCGTCAATTATACACACCTTTATGACGTCATTTACCAGATAGAGGCGGTCGCCTGTATCCCTGCACTATTTACGTTCATCAAGCGTCTTAGTGATCGTCATTGTGTAAGATAAACTAGAAATAATGGTTGTTCTGTAGGTACTTAATGACAATCCCCTAATGACAGCAGTGCTGGTTGTCAATTTTGAGAATTCAATTTGCCGAATAATTCGTACAGTGAAGAATTATAGTTTTCAAACCACTCGCTCAATATTGGAATGGAAGTGACGACGCCCCTAAACGCACAAATGACGGTGATAAAGGCGCGTATAATTGACGAGTTTTTTCCGGTGACGGATGAACTCGAAAGTGGTCTATTGTGACGTCAGTGCGCCTATAACTACACGTGACATTATTATTTGTAAACAAACCGGCTCATGTAACACGTGTTTGAATTATACATATAAAGTGCAATCAATCTTTCAATCACTATTTTATGTTATTTATGTGTCTGTTTTCAGCTTTATATATCAGCTGCATGATCAGTATAGTCAAGTTAATTAGATATAGTGTTCCTGTTCTGAGTTGTGATTTCTATATATAGTATTAGAAGGTAAGTCTTAATAAGTCATTATTTAAGGTTCATCATAACCTTTTGGCTAATATGGCCGTATTTACACCACAAATTTTACTCTGAGTACAGACAAACCTATTCACTTGCAAAAGTTTTAAGGGATGGCAGAAACTAGATATATAAATTGTAAATACATTTTATGTTTTAGAAAATTATAAACGTTACTAGATTTTGCTTTCATTTTTTTTTCGTTCCTGCAGAAGGTGCCTAAATAAACTAAGTCGGGAAAGAGGTTTGAGAATCTCCCCTCATATAAGACATGTTGTGAGTAGTATTGATTTAAATGGACAATACATGAACAATTGACATCTGCAGACAATATGTGATTTAAACTGTGTAAATGAGTGAACCGTATCAAATGAAACTCGGGTGTTTGTTCATTTTGCCATCTTCTGCAGACTGATAAAAAATGGACATCAAAATCCAGGTAAGTCTTTAATTTTCTGAAACGTATACTTCATATTACTTTTATATATCTAGTTCCTGCCATGCCTTAAAAATTTCCTAGATGTACCAGTTTCTCTGTACTCATAGTAAATTTTGAGGGGTAAACACGGCCATATTTTTAAATTCCTTATGATGAACCTTAAGAGTGGCATCGGAGTGGTCCTGATCCTGTAATCCTGAAATTAATAACATGAAATCCCGAAGTCACAAATTAAAAAAATATCAAATCCTGCCATCCCGAAATTCAAAATAGACATCCCGGATCCCGAAAGGGCCAATAGAACATGGGTTTTTAGGTCAGGTTTGTACACATGAAATCTCTAGTCAAAAAATGCCAGTGATAGAAAGATAAACAGATAAGCAACTGTCCAGGG
Organism: Mytilus trossulus; assembly: GCF_036588685.1. Taxonomy (NCBI): domain Eukaryota; kingdom Metazoa; phylum Mollusca; class Bivalvia; order Mytilida; family Mytilidae; genus Mytilus; species Mytilus trossulus. The sequence goes on from NC_086375.1 coordinate 9,350,213, forward strand.
CCAAATAAGGGACGGGGGAAAGCCAGTATTAGTACTAACAATAAACAGATGCATTTACAGACCCAGGGGGTAGGAAAAATTTAGTTGATTATATATGAACTCATCTAAGCATGACGGGAGTGGCCATGCAACCCTCTGGGCAGTCAGAGCCCCCCACCCCTTTATGGAAAGTTCTGGATCCACCACTGAGATTGTCAGGTTTTCTTTGTAAAGATACCTTAAAATATCACTAACTCTGACTTAGCACACAGTTTTATTCATTTTAGCTCATTAGCTGGGCTCACTGGCTAAAAAATTTCATTACGGTTCACTGGCAAATATATATTGTATGTGTTATAAAGTTCACCTCACTTTATTACCGTATCATCTGTTAAAGTAATTATAATTGACAGATCAGCAACTCTCACATGTCTGCCCGTTCTTAAATAAACATGCAATTAAATAGATCAATTGAAGTTCTTATACACATGTTGTCATTCTGTAGTCTGACCATCAAACGATGTACTTGTTAATAAATTAGTTATAGAAACTGGATTGTATTATTACCTATCAAAGATATTACAGTATGATATTCATGTGTAGATAATCTGATAATCTATACATGTGTGTGAGGAGAAGTTAATATCAAGCTGGCTTTCGTCTGTAAAAAATGTCATAGGCCAAGTTTTGGTGGTGAAAAAGCCAGTAACAGAACGATGAACAGTCTGATCAGGTTTTCTTCCTATAGATCCATTAAAATTTCCCCCACTGAGGACACAATTTGATTCACATTAGCTCATTAGCTGCACTCACTCGCCATTAAAGTCATTACGGCTGACACTGGCTTATATGTAGAAAAGCTGATAACATGTACATACATGAGGGTGTTAATTAATGCCCTTTACTATCAGGTGTCAAACAGTCATTCTCGGCTACTGTTAGCTTCAAATTGGTTAAAAATTCAACTGCGATTAGTCAAAATATCCTTAAGGTGATTTGACAGATGTCTCAAATAATTATCATTACTGTTATTTTTGGAAAACAAATAGCGTGATTTGTCAAATTCAGCTGATTTTTTTATCGACTGAAAAAAGTGTACATTTTATCATCAGGTAAAAAAAAATTTAATCTTCATTTGGCTAGAATACGTCAAGAAGGTACCCCCATTACTACCCTCATACATGTACATGTATATGGTCAGATCATATGTTATCGAATGTCATTTGAGTTTGTACTTTGCATGCCTTTTCAAATGAAATTGTGACGCCAGAATGCTTTATTAATAGAACAATAACCGACGAGAAGAGGACACATATGTCAACCAAAATTTTTGCAGCCACGTCTAAATGTGTGAGGACACCCTATCAAACTTGCACTCATGTTGTTTTAAAACTTTCTAAGGAAGCTGAAAAATACCAAAAATAGAAAAATAAACATATAATCGATATTGTAAAATATCAATGCGTTGAAAAGCCAATGATCTACATTGTACATTCATGTATATACATAAATATGTCAACCTTAACATATAACTGATTTAATTTACACCACAACTATTGGAAAAAACCTTTATGTCTATATAACTTATTTGTAAGCCGTCACTATGGAGGAAATGGAGTTCAGTTTAATTGGGTTTATTTTGCGAAAAAGAACTAAATTTCCAGATCATAGTTTTCATTTTCTTTATATGTCAGTTTTAGTCTTATATATATGTACTTTATAATTTTAGTCTTACATGTATATAATTATGTGTACATATGTCACTGATTCAGTGGCAATGGTAAATAGACACTGACAAGTCTTCAGGAGCGGATCCAGAACTTTTCATAAGGGGGGGCTGCTCCAGTCATGCTTCAGTGATTCCCTATATAGTCAACCAAATTTTTCCAACAAAAGGGGGGGCAGGGCCCCTTACTGGATCCGCCTGAAGGTCTTAGATAACATTTTATAGTTAAGAATGTTTTGTCAGTTGACTAAAACTATAGGTGGAGGTGTGTGTGTTCTTATTTCAAACAGAGGGCCACTCAACCTATATCAATATGTGCATGAATCAAATTGATAGTTGCTAGATAATGAATGATTATTCCACAAAAAAAGTTTTAACCTGTGCATATATACTTAAAATATGATAAAAAAATCATGTCTTTTTCAGGACTTCTGAATCCAACCATGTAGTATGGCATGTTATTGAGATATGGTTTTGGTGGATGGATGTTCACGAATGACCTGTAGTACAAAGTATATCACTGGATTTAGCTCTTTGTCTAAGTGTATTATTAAAGTACTCTGCTTTGAGCTCAGTTCATTGTTATGCAATTCATTCTTTGTGCAATAAAGATTTGACAGACAACTCTCATGTACAAGGATTTGTCAAAGTAGTATCACCTCTATGTACAATGTAAGTATTAGGGAGATAAAAGCATTCTATTTTGATTTGAACCAAACATATTGTATAAAAAAATAATTATTTACCTGAGAATGCTACTCCCGCTACTAGCAATTTGATGCTAGATTGTTTTAATACATCTGTACTGCCTACTGATGACGCGGTCTTGAGTGTAAATGGTTCTTCAATTATTTAAAAAAAAAAATTATAAGGCCTATCTAGGCTTATCGATTTCTAAACCTATATTTCATTGTACATGTTTGAAATTTTTATACAAGAGCAGAAATTTTTGCGGTCGTAAATAGGTATCCTGTTGCATCGTCCGAAGACAGATGGTTTCCAGATAATAACTTTAGTATGTGTAAAAAGAAATCAAAAAAATTATAACACAATGTTTATAACCACAAAAGGAAGCTTGGGATTGATTTTGGAGGTTAATATAGTCCCTTATGTTTAGATTAATCTAGTGTCAGTACAACAAGTTGTGTATAAGTATTTCAATTGTTCTGAAATTGTACCATAATGTTTAATATCATAAGTAGAAGGTTGGGGTATATTTTGTGGGGAATGGGGAATAGTTATCAAAGGTACCAGGGTTATAATTTAGTACGCCAGACGCGCGTTTCGTCTACATAAGACTCATCAGTGACGCTCATATCAAAATATTTATAAAGCCAAACAAGTACAAAGTTGAAAAGCATTGAGGATCCAAAATTCCAAAAAGTTGTGCCAAATACGGCTAAGGTAATCTATGCCTGGAATAAGAAAATCCTTAGTTTTTCGAAAATTTCAAAGTTTGGTAAACAGGAAATTTATTAAAATGACCACATTACTGATATTAATGTCAACACCGAAGTGTTGACTACTGGGCTGGTGATACCCTCGGGGACGAAACGTCAACCAGCAGTGGCATCGACCCAGTGGTTTAGTTTAGTTTAAACATATTTATTTATAGTGGATTGGGAAACAAGTTTTGCAACTTATATTAATCCCTTTCCACTTTGCGGGTGCGAGTGCTGCCTTGTAGCGGCATTAGCCTACTCTTTTTCGAAATCTACAAGGGTGTCTTTAACGTGCAAGAGATGTGGCTCTCTCTTAACACGGGTCAGCCATTTATCGTCCCTTTCCGACGGACTATGATCATCGTTTCCTCAAGACCATACTCGCAGATGGTGTCAAGGGAGAGCCGAAAATTGAGTTCCTGAAATTTCCATCCCAAACGGGAATCGAACCAGGAACCTTTGTGTTAGTAGTCCGATGCACTGACCACTACACCACGGCTCTCTGCACCCAGTGGTGTAAATAGTTATCAGAGGTACCAGGATTATAATTTAGTACGCCAGACGCGCGTTTCGTCTACATAAGACTCATCAGTGACGCTCATATTAAAATATTTATAAAGCCAACCAAGTACAAAGTTAAAGAGCATTGAGGATCCAAAATTCCAAAAAGTTGTGCCAAATACGGCTAAGGTAATCTATGCCTGGAATAAGAAAATCCTTAGTTTTTCGAAAATTTCAAAGTTTGGTAAACAGGAAATTTATTAAAATGACCACATTAAGGTGGTAGACCTTGGTTCAGGGAGATAAGTCTTTAAATCAGTTATGTGTTTGTAAAAGTCAAGTTTCATCAATGTATTTTAAGCATTTACCTGAAACAGATTGAAAATAATCTATGTAACCTAGAAGCTTAAAATATATTTATGAAAATAGTTGACACAAACGTACTGTAGATTTTAAGAGTTATTTCCCTTAACCTAGGTCTTCCTCCTTAAAACAGTCTAGGAATTAAGGGCCAAAAACAAGCATTTTTGTAGATTCAAGGCCATAAATTGGAGTTATCTTTCTATGTCCAGAATGGTTGTTGAATTACCTAAAACCAATATGCTTTATGAAATCTTCTTTGAAAATTGGAGTTATCTTTCTCTGTCCAGAAAAGAAGTTGAATCAACTTAAATTAATGCTATATACAATATACAATGCAAAATTCACTTTACTATCAACTGATAAATTAAAGCAGTCTTTAATAACTAGGGTTATGCCCTTTTACAAATGGAAAAATTGAAGAATTATTTAGTTTCTTAAGTTTGTCTCAACTAAATTTAGTGAAATGTGTATATAATGCTTATTACCTCTAAACTCTTTAAGTTCAATTTTTGGCAGCTTCACTTTTACAGTTCTTGATAACGTTATATGCTAGCGGGGGCATCATCATCATGACTGTATGACTTTTTATATTTTAATATTTTTTGATGTATTGAGTTTTGGTCCAAAGGAATTAGGGGCCAAAAGGGTCCAAAATTAAACTTTGTTTGATTTCATCCAAAAACGAATTATTGGAGCTTTTTAATATGCCAAATCTAACCGTGTATTCAGATTCTTAATTGTTGGTCCTGTTTTCTAATTGGTCCACATTAAGGTCCAAAGGGTCCAATATAAACTTAGCTTGATTTTAACAAAAATTGAATTATTGGGGTTCTTTGATATGCTGAATCTCAACATGTATTTAGATTTTTTATACAACCACAAAAATTGAAATTTTTAGTAGTATAATGGTATCACGTTGGCGTCATTGTCTTCATCATCGTCGTCCTAAGACATTTGGTTTTCGCACTCTAACTTTAGTAAAAGTAAATAGAAATCTATGAAATTTAAACACAAGGCTATGACCTTAAAAGGAAGGTTGTGATTGATTTTGGGTGTTTTGGTCCCATCAGTTTAGGAATTAGGGACCAACAAGGGTCCAAATAAGCATTTTTCTTGGTTTTCGCACAATAACTTTAGAATAAGTTAATATAAATCTATGAAATTTTAACTCAAGGTCAATGACCACAAAAAGAAAGGTTTGGACTGATTTTGGGAGTTTTGGTCCAATCGAATTAGGGACCAAAAGGGTCCAAATTAAACTTTGTTTGATTTCATCAAAAATTGAACTATTGGGGTTCTTTGATATACCGAATCTAACCGTGTATTGAGATTCTTAATTTTTGGTCCCGTTTTCAAATTGGTCTAAATCACGGTCCAAAGAGTCCAAAATTAAACTTCGTTTGATTTTAACAAAAAATGAATTCTTGGGGTTCTTTGATATGCTGAATCTAACCGTGTATTTAGATTTTTAATATTTATGACCGGTTATCAAATTGGTCCACATTGAGGTCTAAAGGGTCTAAAATTGAACATTTTTTGATTGCATCAAAAATTGAATTCGTGGGGTTCTATGATATGCTGAATCTAACCATGTATTTAGATTTTGGATATTGGACCATAATAGGTAAATGTCCAATTTAAAATTTTTAGGTTTTTAAGTTGAAGTTCTTAGACCACATTCATTTTGTGTCAGAAACCTATGTTGTGTCAACTATTTAATCACAATCCAAATTCAGAGCTGTATCCAGCTTGAATGTTATGTCTATACTAACCCCAACCGTTCAGGGTTCAACCTCTGCAGTCGTATAAAGCTGCGCCCTGTGGAGCATCTTTTCCATTCATTTGTTTATTTCTTTATTTGTTTAAATTAACATTGTTACAGTAAATGTTAATTACTACACTTTCATACCACAACAAATATTGTATTGGTACATGTATCACTTATATTTGTATCCATATAACAAAACAAAAAATGAAAAGGAATTATTTTGCAATACCTTTTGAATACTATAACTTTTTAGATATTTATACATATTAAGACTTATTAAGTAGATGTTGATAATATCTGCTTGACATGCTTGAAATTCTATCAGATTACTTTTGGAGCAGTTATGAGTCTGAAGCATACTCACAAAGGTTCTTTTGGTGAAATCATTTTCATATTGGTCAATTTTTTTCTTTGCTTCGACCAGCTTTGATATAATCAAAGAATCGATATAAATCCGCACAGAGGTTTACTTCCTAGCTCATTTAGCCCCAAGCATCATGTCAGGCATTGCCATTACTAAAAACAAATAAATGTATTCTAATCTGAGGAACAATGCCAAAGTGTTACCACTAGAAATAAGTATCTCGTTACCTTGTCTGTATTGATCGGTCTTGGACCGGGGCAGAAAAATAGAAATATGATCTTCAAAAATCTTAACATCCCTACATGTAATAGAACTTAATTCGTCAAAGCGCAAAAATCCAGCATAGCCTATCAAAATCATAGTCAAATCTCTAACAATAAGCAAGTCATTTTCAAATTCATTAATTTTACAGAGTTCAAGTATTATATCCGAGGTAACAGGGTCCTTCTTTACGACTGGTTTTCCATTTAATCTTTTACATGATTGAGCTAACGAATGAATGTAAGCGTTATTTGTAGGATCAACGTAACCATAAAGCTCATGTACCCACTTTAAAGCATAAATTATCGAATCTAAAGTACAAGGTGATGACTTCTTGTCAATCAATAGAGTTAAAAACAATGAAACATGAATCGGATCTGCTGTTAATTCGTTAAAACCATATCCTTGAGCAAAAGATCTCCAACGATTATAACTAGCAAAGTACTTTTTGTAGTATTGTCACTTTTAGACTGGATAACATAAACTGACATCTTTTCTGCTAATTTTCCAAGTTCAACCAAACATCCTACAGTACTCTTCTCTACAATCTCCACAACATGTTGCCTCAGTCCTAAGCCTGAAAATCGCAAATATGGATCATTAGAACATAATATTTAAAGCTATCAACCTAAATTTAAGTGGCCATTTCCCGAAAATGCCGTTTTTACCGGCACCTTTCACTATAACTTTGTCATTTGTAAGATAAATAGCGTCTGAAACAAAACTCTTAAAAATTTCTTGTGCACAAAGTAAAGGCCAAAATGCCGCCGATTTCCATTCTGGTATAACCAAAATACCATTAGCACGCTCATTGCACATTTTGTTTACTGTTTTTGCAATCAAAGAAGGTTGATTTTATACCAACCAATTGTTGTCATTTCCCCAATATTGACTAAAACTGTCAACTGCTTCAGTTCCTGGGCACCATATAACTGAATTGAAACGCGAACAATGTGTATTGTAATGAGTGGCAAATCGGTCTATGCTACACGGACCCCAAATATAGTTTAAGAAACTGAATGTTTCAGCGTTTAAAGACCAGTCATCGTGATCTGTATAACGACTAAGTTGATCAACATACACATTCTGAGCCCGAGGGACCCAGCGAGGCTGAATATTAATGTTTTTCTGTTCACAAGATTCTAAAATATTAATCGCAGTTTTTTGTAGTGACAAATTTCTGCTCCCCACCGTCAAAATACGTGCGACATTTTGATTGTCACTGTTGACTCGAACTAATTTGTTCTCCAACAACGAATCTTGAGTATACAAAACTCTCTTGACGCATTCACGTTCACGCCAAGTTGAACTCTCAAAAGGTTCATTACCTACCCAGTTACCGAATACTTCGGTACGATCATAAGTGGAACAAAAACCACCAAAGCCTACATCTGAGGCATCACAAAACAAATCGACATCAAAATTGTCGTGAAAATTAACTGTGCTTATATTCACACCTTTACTATTCCTTGCTCTGCAAGAAACTCTCCAAAATTCTAACTCATCAATAGCTTCTGATGTAATTTTTACAGATGCCTCCCAGCTTGCTCTACCGTTAACACAAGCATATAAAAATCTTGTTCTCAATCTCACGAGATCACCAAATACTATTTGCATTGATATGAGTTGACCGACTATGCCCGCTAAAATTCGAGCCTTTAACAAAACTTTACCTCTCCCAATCTCGGAAAGTATATAGTTGACAGTTTGCTCTGCTTTATCTATTCTCTCAGGACTGACGAATATCCTACCAGTTTCAGTATTCCAAATGAAACCTAACCATTTCAATTTTTGGCATGGATCCCAAACACATTTTTCATGTGCAATTAGAAAACCTAGCTTTTGAAGGTGAAATTTTACAAACAGACTACTTTTTTGACAAGATTCAAAATCGTTACCACCTCCCAAACCATCATCTAAAAACATAATAATTTGTTTGCCTTTAGATCTGAAATACTTTACAACTTCTCTGAGAACTTTGGTAAATATGTAACCAGCAGTAGCCAATCCAAATGGCAAGACATTAAAAACGAAATATCTGTTTGCACCATCTATCTCCCATGCAAAACCTAAATATTCTCTGTGCAATTCAACAATCTCAATATGGTGATAAGCACTTTTTAAATCATAGCCATATAGAAAATCATGTTGGTGAAAAATTTCCCTTGCTAACTTTGTGTCTTCATATTTAAATCTAAATTTAAATGAATGAGGATTGATGTGTCTACAATCCAATACCAACCTGGGTTTGCTCGATTTATTAAAAGCAACGGTCAAAGGATTAACTACACAAGGTATCTCATTCACGTCTGATATACAACCTTTTGACAGCAAAGTTTCAATTTCTGACTTAACAAAACTTGCGTTATCAAGAGATGATCTGTTATTTCTAATAATTTTATGATCTGGTTCTGTTTTGAAAGGTATCTTATACCCGTTTTGTATAACATCAATAATATGTGTATTACCTGTGATTAATCTCCATTCATCGATAGCATTTTTCAATCTACCTACTGGACTAACCGGTTTTTCCACATAAGTAACAAGATCAACTTTTTGTAAACAATCAATTGTTATTGAAACCTTCTCATTGGCGTTTCTTATTTTGGAATTATTGCAATAAAAATTATCATCTGAGCTACAAAATAAGCTTGAACTATCTAAGTTTGATAAATATAAAGAATTACTTATCTTTTGTTTTCTATCAGGACAATTATCTGCCCAGTGCCCCCTTTTTCCACAATTGAAACACTTTCCAGGCTTGAAAGAATCATCTTTATCTGCATTCCTGGCATAAGGAACTTGTCTGGGTTTGATGCTTTTCTTGGTTTTCTCTGCTTTACTCTTGCGCTCTGCTCTAGACTGAGCTCTTAACATTTTTCTCTCATCTTCGGAGTCTTCTGCTATTGGGTTGGCAACATACTCATTAACCACTTTCCAACCGAGTTGAGAAGAATCTGCAAGTTTAATTAACTTTTGTCTCTCTTGCACAATGTCAATACCTTCTGAAATCCTGGATTTAGCGTTCTGTACGGTCGCTCTTGTCAAATCATGAACTTCTAAGCTTGACTTCGCCTCTTTCAGCTTTGTTAGAACCTTCACACCATACTTGAATTGGTTTTCGTTGCCCTTCCTCTGAAAAGTATAGTTATCGGTCAGAGTTTCCTCCATCTTGGCCATTTGAGTCTGCGAAATTTCTTGTTGACCTTCTTGTAAGGTGGTCTGCAAATTTGTCAGTTTACTGTCCATTATACCGTTTATACTGTTCAATAAATCCTGTTGAGATGTTGATATGGCATTGGAAACTTCTCTCGAAATGGCATTTCTTAAAGGGCTGCTCAACATATCGGTGTCCATCTTGACTGTATCAGTGTTAGGTAGAGAGTGATTACTCCACGGGATTATTTCCCGCTCATGTATTACATGTACATGTAAACATGTGATAATCACATGATTAATCAGACGGAACGTTAGTACAATAATTTTCCTCTATACTGCGAAACGCGGAAAATTATAATTCTACACAAGAGACCAAATCGACACAGAAATTAACAACTACAGGTCACTGTACGGCCATAAACAATGAGCAAAGCCAATACTGCATAATCAGCTATAAAAGGCCCCGAAATGACAATAAAAAAACAATTCAAAAGAGAAAACTGTTAAAAAAAATAAACAAAAAACTAATATGTAACACATGAATAAACGACAATCACTGAGTTACAGGCTCCTTATATCATGTTCTCAATTCTTGATATCATCTCCCATTTAGAAAAAAACACGTGAAAAAATGAACCTATTATGTGTTGCTCTCCTAGCTACAAAATGTATCCCAAATCAAAGATATAGAACATATTCTATCATAATCATTTGGTAACTAATGTAATTACTATTTCCTCCATTCCTGTTTTGAACATAAAAAAAATAATTAAATAAATAATACTCCTAAGGCTCAGATCGGTTGTCACCGTGCAACACAGTTAATAACACCACTTAGAAAAACATAGAACTCCTTTTGTCATAAGACACTGTCAAACATCCAAACATACTATCCACACTCATCTGTGTCCACACTTGTTTTCTAATAAAAGATTTTTTTAAAATCAAACAGATAAATTCATACTATTTGTTCATATAGAAAAATCAGGTAAACTTATTGAGATAAAAAAGTTTCTATGAAGAAACAAGATAATTTTAGGTTAAGAAGTGAAAGAAAGGTTGTCAATGATCCAATGTAACTTTTACTTCAACTATATATAATAATAATAAAAGAAACACCTGGTCATGGAGCACCAGGAAATCAAAATATTTGGGGTAAGAATGTGTTTTGATATATGGAGTATAATTAAATGACACAGCAAACCAACAACATACACACAAAATATATCTGTAGGACAAAATATTTTCTTTTACTACAGAAAAGTTGTGTAAAATTCGTTAAGCTTCTGAAGTTCAATAATGATAATTTTGACTTTCTATTCATGAGTTCATTATTGCTCTTTATTAGCAATTCCAAGGTTTTACACCTCAGGAATAGATTACCTTAGCTGTATTTGGCAAAACATTTAGGAATTTTTGGTACTCAATGCTCTTCAACTTTGTAATTTGTTTGGCTTTTGAACATTTTTTTTTATTCGAACATCACTGATGAGTCTTATGTAGACAAAACGCACGTAAGTGTAGTCCTGGTATCTATGATGAGTTTATTTACAACTGCTGGTGGAGATTGATTCCCCCTAGGGTATCACCAGCCCAGTAGTCAGTTACTTGACTTGAGTTATCATTGATATGTTCATAATGATAAATTAACTGCTAACAAAACTTTGAACTTTTAAAATACTAATTAGATATAGGAAGATGTGGTGTGAGTGTCAATGAGACAACTCTCAATTAAATAACAATTTTAAAAGTAAATCAGTATAGTTCAATGTACGGTCTTCAACACGGAGCCTTGGCTCACACCAAACAGCAAGCTAAAAGGGACCCCAAAATTACTTGTGTAAAAACATTCAAACGGGAAAACCAACGGTCTAATCTATAAAAAAAAACGAGAACCGAAAAACACGTATAAATTACTTCAACAAACGACAACTAGTGTACATCAGATTCCTGACTAAGGACAGGTGCAAACATTTTAAGGCTTTTCTACCTCAGGAATAGATTACCTTAGCTGTATTTGGCAAAACTTTTAGGAACTTTTTGGTCCTAAATGCTCTTCAACTTCGTAATTTATTTGGCTTTTAAACATTTTTTTTATTCGCGCGTCCCTGATGAGTCTTTTGTAGACGAAACTCCCGTATGGCGTAAGTGAAAAATGTTAGTCCTGGTATCTATGATGAGTTTATTTGCAGAACAATGAGAGTTTATTGCTCGACACAAAATAGAGGATTTTTTTCTCTTTCGATGCTCTTACTCGATAAAAAGTTTCATATCGTGACTCGCAGCTTATATCTTACAGTATCAACATACACACAACCTGATTATCAGTACACACTTTGATATTTGTCACCGTTTTGTAAATTGATAGCGTTATGCAAATATTAAATACCAATGGAAAAAAGTAAAATCACAAAAATACTGAACTTAGAGGAAAATCAATTCGGAAAATCCATAATCACATGGCAAAATCAAATAAAAAAACGCATCAAAAACGAATGGACAAGAACTGTCGAAAACCTTTAAACTATGCAAATCTCGAAACCTTTAAACTATGCAAATCATTCAGTCAATACAACATGATTTATTTTGCAAGACCTAATAACACAATGGAAATAAGAAATGTCAATTCTTATAAATAAAGGTGACAGCAGTATACCGCTGTTAGAAAGTCAAAAATCGATTGAGAGAAAACAAATCCGGGTTACACGACAACTACTGTATATGGCAAGCCGTTTTACTATTTATTCGAATTTCAAGATATCTCCTATAATATATAAGATATCTCCTTTAATATATAAGATATCTTATATAATTTCATTTTTATAAGATATCTCATATATTATATAAGATATCTCCTTAAGTTTATAAGATATCTTATAAAGTATATGAGATATCTTATAAACAACTTTTATATAAGATATCTTATATAATTTATAAGACGTCTTATATAGTTTATAAGATATCTCATATAGTTTATAAGCTATCTTATATAGTTTATGAGATATCTTATAAAAACAATTATATAAGATATCTGATAAACTATATAAGATATCTGATAACTATATAAGATATCTGATAAACTATATAAGATATCTCATAAACTATATAAGATATCTTATAAACTATATAAAATATCTTATAAACTATATAAGATATCTTATAAAGGTTATGAGATATGTTGAAGTAAGAATAAATAGCAAAACGGCTAGCCATAACTGTACAACAGATTCCTGACTTAAGACAGGTGCAAACATTTTAAGGCTTTTCTACCTCAGGAATAAATTACCTTAGGTGTAAAACCAACGGTCCAGATTATATGGGAAAAAAAGAGAGACGAGTAACACTTATGAACCACATAAACAAACGATAACCATGATATGAAGTTTCTGACAATAAAAATATCTCAAACGAAATGACTTGTTTGATACCATACTTGTAAAAATAAAAATCATTTGCGTCTCAATCTAAACTTTAACATTTTTAAAAGGGATGATTTCAACTTAATACTTGGAAAACACAACCATCTCTCAAAATCACGATAACAAAGTGATCCCTGAAATATCACATCAAGTGGGAGATATATATTCTATATGTAGGCGTTCATGCAATGTTGCGACAAAGACATGGTAAATTCTCGATTGGTAAGCTGAAATCATCGTACTCTATGTTATTATGTTTGTGCTTATGTCATTTGATATTTTTTTTCAAATAGTTATCTTTTTTGTACCCTTAATTTCAGAAATCAAAAGACAAAATATGGTCTCATCAGATAGAGACAATTACACTCTCTGTTATGATGAAGATGGAACATCTACTGAAGCTGTCACATGGTGTACATAATGTGAGGTGTTCCTTTGTACAGACTGTGATAAACACCACAAAAAATCAAAAACATCTAAAGACCACAAAACTATGTCTACTAAAGAATTACATAACTTACCAATATTCATGCTAGAAATAAGAAGTCAGTGCCGAGACCACAAGAAGAAGTTTGAGCTCTATTGTTCGTCCCATGCCTGTCCCTGCTGTGTACAGTGCATCACTGATAAACACAAAAAATGTCAAGACCTGAAACCCCTGTCAGATATTCTGAAACAAGTCAAATCATCTGCCTCAGTTCAACTTTTTGAAGAAGATTTGAAGAATGTGGAGGAAAACTTAGAGGAGATTATAAAATATTTGAATGATAGGATTGATATCTGTAAAAGTCAGAAAACAGAAGCTGCTGAACAAATTCGATCTATGAGAAAGTTTTTAGATGATTTATTAAACAAAGCAGAACAAGAAATTCTTGATGACCTAGAATCAATGCAATCACAGTTGACATCTAAGATGAACACTTTAATACAACAACTAAAAACAGAAGCTGAAGAAATAAAGTGAATTTTCTAAAATGACTCAATATGCAACTGAGCTACAAATGTATGTTGGTCTGAGAGAAATTGAGAAAACAACATCACAAGCAGCAAAATGCATAGATACATTGAAAAGTGGAGATAATTTGGAGGAAAAGATCTTAGATGTAACTATTTCATCTGTCCTGCAATCAATTTTACAAGATGTCAAATCGTATGGTGATATTAATATCAATACCAGGCAATCTACTCTACGTATTAAGGCAGGAAGAAAAGATCAAGCACAGAACTTAGTTCCAGCTATTCCTAGAATTGAAGAGATTAAACCATCCATGATGAGAACTCTGACAATTCCAGAAAATTCGAAATTTACCTTTCCACTTGTCTGTAGGATATTACCTAATGGTAAATATCTAATTCTTTACAAATTTGTTGATATAACAAGGCATGCCCTCCTGCTATTTGGCAATGATGGCATCTTTAAAAAAAAAAGTAATAACATTCAAGGGAAATCCTTATGATACATGCTTTGTCACAAATAATACAGTTGCTTTAGGAATAAGCATCAAGACGATGCTGGTGGATGTAGAAGAGGATAAAATTATTCAAACAATTAATCTTTTTCATCAATGTGAAGGAGTAGCAAGTGATGGTAAACTATTGGTAATCAACAGTAGGAAGACAAGAACTATTGTTAATCTGAATGATATGTCCCAAACAGAATTAAAAGGACGTTAACGGTAATTGTTGGTGCAGGACGATGCAATATACCTTTTCTTTTAGACGATAGAAACAAATCGACTGATTTTGACGTATCACGTATTTTTTTCCAAATAAAAAAGATTCTAAAACATTTAAACAATATTCAGCATAAATTATTGGGTAAAAGATTGTAAGTGTTCAAATGGACACTAATCTCTAAATTCATAGAGCATATTAATAACTTCATCTATTTAATCTGGATGCTTATTTACTTCTTAATATTAAGAAAATAGAGACGAAATAGATAATTTACTAAAATAGGAAAATTTTAGATATCGATTCCAAAATATTATTATAGAATGGTTGTATCTTCCAACTGATTTATTGTTGTTTGGAGTGATTTTGGTAAATATTACATCGTGAGAATAATGAAATTGCATAAAAGGTCGATAAGATTTGTTTCAGAGGGAGATAAATTTTCGGTCTTAGTACCACTGTTGCGGATATAACAATAGATAACATAATCCTACAGGCTACACCATCGTTTTGATGAATAAATGCTTTAAGTATAAAAACTTTTTTGATGTTTCATTTCGAAAAGGCAAATAAATGCCTGAAAATGTTAAATATTTTTATTGGAAAAAAGCTTACGAAAGATCGCAAGCACCAGAACCTTATTAAGAGTAAAAATAAATCATTCAAATATTTATGGAGTAGCTTACTTAAACGCGCGTCTGGCGTACTAAATTATAATCCTGGGAACTTTGATTTACTAGCACTCCTCACGCAGTCAACCTTAAGCACTAGGTCATTTAAAAAAGATATGAAAAGTTACTTGTTGTAAAAAAAATATAACATTACTTATATGCATATATGTTGGATATGTTGAAAAGTATTAAAAAGAAACAAACAATACTGATTGAAATTTAATATGAGATAGGAAACAGTAAAATCAGTAATATACTGAACTCCGAGGAAAGTTCAAAAAGGAAAGTCACTAATCAAATGACAAAAAAAAAGCTCAAACACATCAAACGAATAGATAACCACTGTCATATTCCTGACTTTGTACAGGAATTTCTTCAGTAGAATATAGGAAATGGTGGATTAAACCTGGTTTTAAAGCTTAATTAAACTTGCACTTGTATGACAGTCGCATCAAACTCTATTATATTGACAACGATGTGTGAACAAAACAAACAGACATATTATAAGTAACAATGTCAAAAAAGGGGCAGGGCAGTCAACATTGTATTCTAATCTTAATTACTAGGAAAACAAACAAATATTTTACTAAGAATGACAAAGTTGTCCACCTAGAAACACACATTTGTTTTCAAGATATAGCAACGAGTGAAATGGAATTAACTAATATCGATTTATCTCAATCGTGTGAAATTTAGAAAACTAGAATACGATTGGATAGTGTTGGGTTACAATTTGAAAAAAGCATAAGGAATAATATATAATTACTGCTTAGTTTGTCTCATATTTTGACTTACATCTAGGAATTTAAAAAAGAAGATAGGTAAAGAATAAAACTGATGATGCCAGCTTTTCAATTGTTAATTTTCAATTTCTATATAGCAACATCAGAGCAGCACTTGTATATGGAGTAAACATCTCCAAATTAATAAGTAATTCCAGAAAATGCGCTCATGATTTTCTTGATAGTAGGTTGCTCCTTACAAAGAGGCTATTTAACCAAGTCATAAAGTTGAAATCGTCTCTGCAAATTTTACGGAAGCAATGACGATTTGGAATATCGGTTTCACAAATGATGATGGATATGTTCCATTTGTTGACCAAAATCACAACATATTGTCTTCCTTGGACGTGACCAACCGAATAAGATTTCTCACCGGGTTAGTGCAAACATGAGCTACGCAACGAGTTTACCTGAGATTACCCTTGGATTTTGATGTGGTTCGTTTGGCGAAGTCTTTTTGTGTTTTTGGTGTGTTAAGTGTATTTCTTGTCGTCGTTTTTTTATTTATTTTTTAATTTGCGATGGCATTGTTTCGGCCTCATTAGTTTGAATACGAGTATCCCTATGGTATCATTCGTCTGTCTTTTATGAAGAAGTTTGAGGAGTACAAGTTCTACTATAATCAGATGTTGATTCACGATTATAGAAGGTTTCTTATTTTTTACTGGTACTTCTAGCAAAGTTTTTAAAATTTTCATTGAATTTGTCGTTTCAAGATGTCTCTCAGATGTAAATTTGCATTATTATCATGTACATGATTGTGTATAATAAGCAGGTCAAAATTGAGACCCTGAATCTGACCATTAAACTGTTATCCACTTATTACACTAGGAAAATCAGAACACCTATAGTATGTATTCCAGACCAACAATGGGAAAGAAAAAATGTGTTTAGTTCAAGATTAAAAAAAAATGATCCCATAAAACTGCACGTGAAGAAGTTGTAGGATCAAGTTTCACCTAGTCTAGTCAGGTGCTGCATTTTCTAGAATTACTTCATTTCTCAACTCCAAGAAAAGCTTTGAAAATGATGTTGAGTAATAGAGTAAAAAGGTGACTCGGGTAACCGTACAAATATCAATCAGCTTTATTAGTGTTTTTTTTTCAAATTTTGAATCTAATGTCCTGCAGGTTTCTGATGGTATTGCAAAAGTAGTAAAAAGTTATCAAAGGTACCAGGATTATAATTTAGTACGCCAGACGCGCGTTTCGTCTACATCAGACTCATCAGTGAGATATCAAAATATTAGTAAGCCAAACAAGAACAAAGTTGAAGAGCATTGAGGATCCAAAATTCCAAAAAGTGGTGCCAAATACGGCTAAGGTAATCTATGCCTGGGATAAGAAAATCATTAGTTTTTCGTAAAATTCAAAGTTTTGTAAACAGGAAATTTATTAAAATGACCACATTATTGAAATTCATGTCAACACCGAAATGCTGACTACTGGGCTAGTGATACCCTCGGGGACGAAACGTACACCAGCAGTGGCATCGACCCAGTAGTGTAAACAGTTATCAAAGGTACCAGGATTATAATTTAGAACGCCAGACGCCCGTTTCGTCTACACCAGACTCATCAGTGACGCTCATATCAAAATATTTATAAAGCCAAACAAGAACAAAGTTGAAAAGCATTGAGGATCCAAAATCAAAAAAAGTGGTGCCAAATACAGCTAAGGTAATCTATGCCTGGGATAGTAAAATTCCCTGCAGTGCACCTTAAGAAAGATCGTTCTAAATCTTCCGATGCATTCGTAAATGATCATGAGAAGATAACGTTTTGTTTTCATTTTGTAGCTTTCTAAATTACTCTGATCTTGACCAGCTCTGGTCGCACCCCATATGGAATTTACTGACCCCATATATATCGTATTAGGTCACACTGTGTAACTAATAGTATAACATACTCCATATGGAAATCCAAATAAGAATATGTAATACACTTGCCAATGTAAAAAAACTATACACCTCAGTTTAAATGATGAGGACGCAAGAAACTATAGGTTATCATACCACTTACAACAATGAGGAAAACCAATAGCAGATAGTAAGCCTAGATATAAAAAAAAATAATTGAAAAACCTAAGTTTAGTTAAGAGGTTGGAGATAATTATTCCAAGTATAAATATTTGTTAGAGGAAGATCATTTGATTTGCTGGGGGACAAAACGCCTATTGATTTACACCTGTAGCTGGTCTGGCTTTCTTGTTTTAAGTTTTGTTTAGTTTTGCAGACATTCAGAGCTTGTTTATCAGCTTTATTGGAATAACATTTACAGTACAATGTCCCAAGTTTACTGCACCAAATGCACATTTCAACAAATGTCTCATCAGTTTTGCTACAGGCTTAAATATTTGATAAATTACAAATTTAACACAAATGTGGCAGAACCGATAAAACCAAAGAGGGCCTAAAGTATAACGAAATCCAGACAAGGATTTGGAACCAGTTTGAAATATTTTCATTACATGACATAAAACTTATAGAGGGCATACACACACTATTGAATATTGACAATTAAAGTATATACCCAATAGGAGAATTGTTTAAATGTATTTAACAAAAAAAAGGAGTCACATAACTGACTTTAGGCATAACATATTAAAAATATTAAAAATGCAAAACCCTGTTTATTTTTTTTATTACAGTTCAATATTAGACAAAATATCACAGCTGATTAATATGATACAAAACAATATTACTGAGCAAACCACTAACAACTTGTACAAACTCCCAAATTAAACACTTGATTAGACACAACTTACAAATCAAAACATCAAATATCCCGATACAGTGCTTCTTTTGGCAGACTTCGTTGTACAGCTACATCGGGAAGGTTTTTCTTTTTTTATATATTTTCTATATTTGGGCCTTTTATAGCTGACTATGAGTTTGGGATTCATTGTTGAAGGCTGTAAATTTCTGTGTCATTTGGTCTCTTATAAGGAGTTGTTTCATTGGCAATAATACCACATCTATTTTCTAACATTAAGCAATACTTTGTGATATTCATATACTACTGTTACACAATGTTTTGAGACTTTATGATTGTTTTACACATATAACAAGTGAAATATGACTATATAATAAACTCAAACAGGAGACAATTTCAAAGCAATATTAAATCATTATAGAAGAACTATGGATTCAAATGCAAGTTAACCGACTCAATTTTCTTCCATGTTCCCAGATAAAATTGTACCAAGTCTTTAAAATTTAATTCTTGTCATATTTATTTAAATTGCACCTTGGTATTCAGTTGATTGAAGTAACATGTGTAACTGATCATTCCGTTTCATAGAAGCTAAAAAAATGTTTCACAAAATTTTTCCTTGTAAAATGAGTGTTGTAAAATTTCAAACTTTTGACAAAACGGAAATAGATGACTGCAATATTTAAAAAAGTCACAACGCTTGAATCATCAATGTGCTGTCATGCAAGGCTTACAAATGTCTGGTTATGTAATGTATTTCAGTTGTTTCCTGTAATTAGTTAATACTTCAGTTTTATCATGTACATCTTTTGTACAGTAATTTCATAAATTTACTGTTTGCAAAAGCATAAATTATTCTAAATAATAGGGATGTTCTGGTAACTAACAGAAAACCCTGGCCGTTTTTGGCACAACTTTTTTAATCTTCTGGTCCTCGATGCTGTTCGACTTTGTGCTTGTTTCGGCTTTCAAACTTTTGTATTTGGGCGTCACTAGTAGATCTTGTGTGGACAAAATGCACTTCTGGCGTATAAAAATTTTGAACTTATTGCCTTTTGTTGGCTGTTGTTCGTGTGTTTCTTTGTCAATTGTGTTCTCCAATTTATTTATATTGTAGTCCTGTGGTGTTGAGTTGTCATTTTAATGTTATATTTCACATGGCTATAAAAGAAGGAGGTTTTGCTTGCCACAAAACCAGGTTCAACCCACCAGTTGTTTTGCCATTGGATTTATGAGTTTGAACAGCGGTATACTACTGTTGCCTTTATTTATCCCACCTGTATTTGTCAAAGTATCAATAAACAGACAGAAGGTGTCAGCTAGCAGAACAAAAGACAAAGGAATTCCACAGTGCAGTTCAAAACTGCCAAGCTGGTGGCTAAATATATAAAACCATCTGGAGAAATGTTTTCCAAACTTTTTTAAGGTCATATAACATATCAAAAAAAGTGTTTGAAAACAGAAAATAGATGGTGTGTAACAGATCAGAAAAAAAATCACACATTACATACTTACATAACAAACCATCACTGTTGTTGACTAAATTTAAAATATTATGGTCAATATGAACTGCCAAAAATGTCAATGAAACAGAATCAGATTGAATCGAGGAACTGCTAACTAATGTACAGCTGTTAAGTTCAGTTTTATTTGCAAAAATTTACAAAGGGAATATGTGTTGAATGAAGGGAGGAACTGGTAGACTGAAGGATAAACGAACAAGGTGAATGAGTACAAGATAACATTTTTGTTAAATAACTCATTCTTATATATTATTCACAAGTATCAATACAACAGCATACCAGCACAAAATTATGTATACTTGATATAATTTAGCGCAAATATGAAATTTAAATTCTGGTATTTATGATGAACTTTTTACTATATATTATTAGATCAATTTGTTCTCCCTCTTAATAAAGTTGATTCTTGTTGCAGTTCGTATTTCTCATTAAATATTTTTAAAAAACAGTAATTTTTTCTACTTTCAGAATTCAGAGATAATATGGCATCATCAGATACGGAATTTTGCACACTCTGTTATGATGAAGATGGAACATCTACAGTAGCTGTCACATGGTGTATAAAATGTGAGGTGTTCCTTTGTACAGACTGTGAAAAACTTCACACAAAATCAGGAACATCTAAGGACCATAAAACCATGCCAACTAAAGACTACCATAAATTGCCAAAATTCATGCTAGAAACAAGTAGCCAGTGCCGAGACCACAAGAAAACGTTTGAACTTTACTGTTCTTTCCACGACTGTCCCTGCTGTACAGATAAACACAAAAAATGTCAAGACCTGAAACCACTGTCACATATCCTCAAGCATGTTTAATCATCTGCCTCTGTTAGACTGTTTGAAAACGATTTGAAGAATGTGAAAGAAAACTATGAGGAGATAATAAAATATCTAATAAGCAGTATTAATACAACTGCCATTCAGAAAACCAAAGCTACTGAACAAATTGGATCAGTAAGGAAGTTGGTGGATGATTTCTTAAACAAATTAGAACAAGAAATTATTGATGACCTAGAATCAAAGCAATCACAGCTAAAATCTAAGATGACTACTGTACTTCAACAACTACAATCACAAGCCAGTCAGATAAGAAAATTGGAAAGTGAGTTTTCAATGATGACACAATATGCAACTGAGCTACAAACGTATGTTGGTCTGAGAGAAATTAAGAAAACTACATTCAAAGCAGCAAAAGCGAATTACATAGATGAATTACAAAGCGAAGACACTTTGGAGGAAAAGAACTTAGAGGTAATTATTGCATCTGCCCTGCAATCAATTTTACATGAGGTCAAATCGTTTGGCGATATTAATATCAATGCCACACAATCTACTCTTCGAATTAAGGCGGGAAGAAAAGATCAAGCACAGTACTTAGTTCAAATTCATGTTCATGGAATTGAAAAAATTAACCCATCACTGTTGAGAACTCTGAAAGTTCCAGACGATATGAAATCTAAAAGTGTACCTGTCTGTAGGATATTACATGATGGTAGATACCTAACTCTTAATAACTATAACCTTCATATAAATAATGCCCTGCTGCTTTTTGGTAATGATGGCACCTTTCAAAGGAAAGTAATTATTCACAAAACTTCCAATTCAAGCTTGCTTTGTCAGAAATAAGACAGTAGCTGTCATATCAGGATCAAATGAGACAGTACTGGTGGATGAATCAAAGAATGAAATTATCCAAACAGTTAAACTTTCTCGTGCCTGTTATGGAGTAGCAAGTGATGGTAAAACATTGGTCCTCGATAGTGAAAAGAAATTTACCATAATAAATCTTGGTGATATGTCACAATCAATCTTAGACGGAGTTAGAGCAGATTGTATTTCATTATTTCAAGAAAACATCTATGCTACCATTTTCTCTGAAAACAAGGTCTGCTGCTACAAAGAAACTGGAGAACCTCTCTGGACATTTGAGCATCATGACATTGACAGTCCAGAAGGAATTGCATTAGACAAGCATGGCTTTGTTTATATAGCTTCTCGTGGAAACGATAACATAGTGGTAGTATCACCAGATGGTAAAACCTGTCAGACAATTCTATCAGAGTCTGACGGAATGAAATATCCTGTAAATATAGACATACACAGAGAGACAGGAATAATGATAAGTGTCCAGTAAAGTAAGGGAAAAAAGTGGTACGAATGATGATTGTGGTTATAAAATATACTAAACAGCTTTTGTTTATAAAATCAGAAACGTGAATTTTTAGAGACTTAAATGTCGACGACACAACTATGCATACATTAGGAAAGAATATTGCTGACATGTACCAGATGTTCTCCGGTGTGTTGACAAAATGGTGTTGACAAATATTAATAAAACTAAATGTAGTGGTAGGTACAAGACAAAAGACTGTTTCCAGTAGGAAGAACTGGTACTAAAAAACAATGTTCTTCAAAAATCATTTAGTCAACATTTCAAACAAAGAGGTGAAGAGACAAACTTACACCACCAGACAGAATATCAAGACATACCGAAGTTCACTCTTTTCAAAAATCATATTGCAAGACTATCATGGGACGAGTGCCCATCTCCCCCTCCCCCCCCCCACACACACACAAAAAGAGATAGGCAAACGTTACTTTATAAGTGTCTGCTGCAGAAAGTCTTGACTCGTTTCAAATTTCATGTTTTTTTTGGCATTGCTTTTAAATGTTTTTAAAAAACAGCAACATTTCATTTTCTTTTTAAGTAAGCTAGTGCACGTACACTAAACAGTGACATGACATTCAACCTAATGACGATGGTCACTTAATGGTAGGAGTACAAGTAGTCAAAACTTTAACGTGTTTAAATTGCACTAATCTCTCATGTGCAGGGACTATATTTTACATACAAAATAAAATTGAGAATAGAAATGGGGAATGTGTCAAAGAGACAACAACACCACCATAGATCAGACAACAGCCAAAGGCCACCAACGAGTCTTCAATGCAGTGAGAAACTCCCGCACCTGGAGGAGTCCTTCAGCTGGTCCCTAAACAAATATGTATACTAGTTCATAATGGACTGATAATGGAAGTCATACTGATCTCCTTATTATACACAAGAAACTTAAATAAAAAAGCATGCCAGACTAACAAAGGCCAGAGGCTCCTGATTTAGGACATGCGCTAAAATACGGCATGGTTTTACTTGTTTTTTGAGATCTCAATGTTCATCTTATTTTCATCTATTTCACCTTGACACTATTTAATTTCTAATATACATTTAAAGACTTTAAATAAAAAAGATGAAAATAAGTTACTAAATTAAGAAATTCTTAAATATTAGTTCTAAAAAGTTATTTCATTGTGGTTGTATTCTCCAAATGATTTATGCTAGTTAGTGTTGTTAGGATTGATTGTTCTAAAGTTCATGTTTGTGAATATATTTGTTTGTTTAAGTGTGATTAAGATAATAACACAATATTGACGGTTTTATCCCCATTATAGACATTTTTACCTATTAAATCTGTTATTTTGTTCACACATCGTTGTCAATTTGATGCGACTTTCTTACAAGTAAGAGGTTTAGCTAGCTATGATACCAGGTGTAATCCACCATTTTCTACTTAAGAAGATGACTTTACTAATGCTGGAATATGACAGTTGTTATTTATTCGTTTTCTGTGTATAAGCTTTTGATTTTGTCATTTGATTAGAGTGTTTCTGTTTTGAATTTTCGTGGAAGTTCAGCAGTTTTGTGATTTTTACTTTTTTCTAGATGTGTATTTCCTTAACAGATAATATCATCATATGATGGAAACTAAATGCTGTCGATAACCAATGAAAAAACTTCTTGAATTACACTGTATTATGTCAGTTTGTTTTGTTCACACATCGTTGTCAGTATAATGGATTTTATGCAACTTTCAAGTTCGACATGAAGCTAGCTATAAAACCAGGTTAAAACCATAATTTTCTTTATTTGCGGTGGTGTACGTAAAAGTTCCTAAAATAATTGAAACTTCTTCATTTCTTTTCTTGATTTAATAGCTACTTCTTGTTATGGCTTAACAAAATATGCATATAATTTTATAACAATATTTGATCATTTACATCATTAATGATTTGTGTAAAAAAATCAACAGAAATTATTATTCCAACAAAAATGTATTTTAAAAAGTTGCATAAATGACTTTAGGGCATAAGACATTAATGATTCAAAAACCCCGCTTCATTATTTATTTATTACAGTTCAAAGGTTAGACAAAATATCACAGCTGATTAATATGATACAAAAACAATAGCACAGAGCAAACCACTCACAACTTTTACAAACTACAAAATAAAAACTTGATTAGATAACAAACATACAAATCATAACATAAAATACACAAAATCCTGATATAGTGTTTTTGACATATTAATCTTCAAGATTACAAGACCTTCTTACTCAAAGATTATTATTTGAGTAAGATCATAGTAGTCTGTCAACTATGATCTTACTCAAATAATAATCTTAAATATTCATGTATTACTGACACAAAAGTTTTGAAAGCCCAAAATTATGAAATTGATAATTGCTTTACACTTATAACTTGTGAATTGTATATCAATTGTTGAAAAAGTAGACTATAACATAGTAACATCAAAACCTTGTAGAATAATTTTGCATTCAAATGCAAGGTTATGGACTTAATTCCTTCCATGTTCATTGATAAGGATTAAAGTTGCACAAAGTCTGTAAATCGTAATTTTTGCCATATGTTTTCGAACTGGAGCTAAGTCTCTGCATGCAAATGATTGAGGTAACATACTGAAGCATAAGTGATCATTCCATTTCATTGAAGCCAAGAAATGTTTGACAACAATTTCCCCTGTAAAATGGGTATTGTTAAAAAGCAAACTTTTTGCAAACAGGAAGTAGCTGGCTGAAAGAATTTAAAAAGTAAAACAGACCCCACCTGTAATTGTCAAAGTATCCATAAACATGCAGGTGTCTGGCTTACCAAAGACAAGGTAATTCCATGGTACAACTCGAAACTGCAAAGCTGGTTATCAAATATATAAAATCAACTGGACAAATTTGTGACAAAAATTTGTAAAGTCATATAACATATTAAAAAATTCAATGGAAAAGGTATTAGAAAACAGAAACTAGACTGTACCTAACAGATCAGAAAAATAATCACACATACCAAGCAGTGACTGTTAATTTGCTGACTAAATATTAATTTATTTCATCAGTCTGAACTGCCAAAATTGTCAAAGAAATAGTTGCGGAGTAAAAGGAGAAGAACTTCTAACTAATTATAAAGTTATTTTGTTAATTTCTATTCGCAAAAATTGACAAAGGAAATAACTGTTGAATGAAGGAATGAACTGGTAGACTGAAAAATAAATAGTTAAGGTGAATGCAAAATAGTAAAAGATAAAATTTGTTTATAATTCAGTCTTGAATATTATTCACAAGCATCAATACAACAACAGCAAACCATATCAAAATTATGTATACTTAATATAATTTTAATAAAAAAAAAATGTTCTTAGATGAGATCAAAGTTAAAACATCTTTACTGACTTCAAACTAAAAAATGCTACAAAAAATTAATTATAAACATGCAAGGCATTCACAGGTTAATTTTGATATATTATTTTAAATATAAAGACTAGGTAGGACTGCCTGATTACCCATTGATTAATATCTTAACATCCAGTGGCAAATATTTCATGGACTAGAATTTGATTTTTCTAAATAATAAAAGTTTTGTCACTTAATTACAAATATCATCAATATCTGGTAAAATTATAGCTCTGCCTTTTTAAGACTTGTGACGTAATGTACACACCAGTAATTTTATCACAATGGTCAATTAAAAAACTTGCACACATACACATGTTATCCCAGATATACATTAATGCTGAACATAATCTTTACATTAAGAATCGTTCCTTAACTAAATGTATCCTCTATGATTTGTATACTTTCTTGTCTATGTACTTCACCAATACCTGTTGCAGGAAAACTAAATGATCTCTTCCAACATATTGTAACTACAATACAATAAAAACAAATTAACAAAGTACAGTCTTGAATATGCTAGTAATTGACCTAAAAAGAGGTTCAGTGTAGAGGTTCTTTATTTCTGTTTTCATCATTTTATCAACATCTTTCTCTAGTCTTCTTTTTTCATAATTCACTATTCTTCAAATTTTAGCCCCCATTGTGACCATTATTCTCTATACATTTTGTTTGTCCATTTTGTAATGTGATTTTGTCTGTTTAATTCATTTATCCAGCTAATAATACTTTATTTGTGAATAAAAACTGCCATTATTATTTTCTATAAATAACGTCCAACATGCAAATTTAATTTTTTAGCACTATATTTTTGTCATCTATTTATTTCTGATATTTAATCAAATGTTCTATTCAGTTGAAAAAAATCTTTTTTATAAACAACATACAGTATAAAAAAAAAGATAAATTTTAAAACATACCTGGCATCCAACTAAATTATTGAACCTTGGAGAGACAAATGTCCATGCTCCCATATTCCTGTGTTCTTCTTGACTCCAAAGGAAATCTGAAATACAACAATGAATATCCTGGTTAAAAAGAATTCTTGCTTGAAATACTGTGAAATATTCGTCTAATTGAAAGCTGGTCATAATGTTACCTTATGTGCTGTGGCAGTGTAAATCAACTATCAATCAACCAATCTAACAGTAGGTGTCATAATACTCAATTTGAGTTTAGAAATGGCATGTATTGGTTGGTGTTTGATGACCGACATAGATAGTATATCTCCATACATTGTATTGCTATTTGTTCGCCATTACCGGACATCACAAAGGTTCCCGTAAAATTTTAAAGTCATAATACCAAATATCTGACGCCACAATGGAAAAGTGATTGTTGTATGATGTCAATAGTTCAAACGGAACAGATTCTCATGTTAACCAGGACAGATATAGCGATGAGGTGTATTGAATTATCTTAGTGTTTCATTTGATGCTAAAAACTGTTAAAAAAGGCTCTGAGGGAGAACTTTGTAAAGAAATAAAATAAGCATCTTGAATCTGTTTGATTATAACTTTTTTTAAATACTTTTTTCTACTACCTTCTTTTAACATTCTGCAAATTAAAAAACAATCATTGCTGTATAAAATTGTATTATCAAAATATACCTGTAGCATTAGGAAATTTGGTTACTTCTTGTTGAATTTCTCCTGCTGGGAATAGACATAGACTCTACAATAAAATGTTTATAAAAAATCTATGTTAATGGTGAAAGGAATCTCTTTTTAAATGTATCAAAAACAACACAATTAGGTTTTTGCATTTTCAAGTCATACTATGTTTCAGAGCAAAAATTGAAATATATAGATGTGTATGAATTGTTTATAAAGGAATTAAGAAGGGTTATGAAGGAAAGCAAAATAATTTCTCAAAATGTATTTTTCATAAATTTGAAGAAATTGATTTAATAGAATAAGTTGAAAATATTGTAATAGTTTATGTAATATTGTTTATTATATTCTGAGTATGTTCCTGGCAACTCAGAAGTTTTTTCACAGGAATACTCCACTGGCACTTGGACAGTGAATATGCTTCAATGCACTGTATGCCACACTCCCTCTATTATGTGTAAAATTGTTACTGGAAAATCAGGGTCAAAATCATTTCAAGTGTGTGAACATCTCCTTCTTGTGTATTGAATACAGAAAACATGTTTTCATGGAAAAAAAAATTCAAACCACACAATTAAAAGAAAAAAGTTCTCAAAAACTGGAATCATAATTTTCAGTCTGCATTACCCCAACTTGTTTGCCAATTGTGTCTGTTTGTTTTGTTCCCACATAGACCAACATGATTGTCAATGTAATGATATTTTCTGTGAGTGTCATACAAGTGAGAGGTTTCCCTATCTATGAAAACCAGGTTTAATCCACCATTTTCTTCTTAAAATAATGCCTGTACCAAGTAAGGAATATGACAGTTGTTGTCCATTTGTTTGATGTGTTGAGCTTTTGATTTTGTCATTTGATCAGGGAATTTCCATTTTGAATTTTCTTTTAAGAAGTAATTCTATTCTCACAAGTGCTACATCTTCTAACTTCCTGACATCCCTTTCCTTATCCAATGTATAGAAATGTTTTCCGCTACAGAAAATGACCCTTTTGACCTTGTCACCTTTAACTTTCTTATCCCCAATCACAGGTAAGAATGTTTTTCCAGGTAACATATCTTCTAAGGTAGAAGTTGCTGCAGGTAAACATAAAATGGTTTTATGAGCTACTACCACCAACGGTTTTCTGAAGTTTCGAACCACCTGTCGTCTGAGAAGATGGAAGTATTGAACGGGAGTTGTAGCATTGACGACCTGAAGGTTGACATTGTCTCCATCTACTCTATGTTCACTACTGTCTGTGGCCTGGAAATAATCGTTTAAAATTTAAAACAGGTCAAAAAGAAGTCACTGAACTCAAAATCTCAATCTTAAGATTAATATGTAAGGCTTTGCTACACAACCTTGAATAAACTGCACATTTTTTTCGTTAAAATAAAATAATTACTTGGTCAAAACATATTTCTGTTGGTGACCTTCTGCTGTTGTCTGTTCTTTAGTCGGGTCGTTGTCTCTTTGACACATTTCCCATTTTCATTCTCAATTTTATTCTTACAATTTTCAAATTTTCTTTACAAAAATTCAGATGTCCCAAATTCTCCAGAAATAAATGAATTTGAACTTATGATATATCCTATAGAAACCTTTCAATTTTTCATGATGAGTGTTCATGTCCTGCTCCATCCATCCCATGATGTAGTAACATCACTAACTGTATACACATTTTACAAACCTTGACCTTTAACAAACATGACCTTGATCTTTTGATATTACCTGTAGATACCTTTCAAAGGACAAGGTACGATAAGGCCCGTTTTTGGTCCCACTATTTTCTCATTTTGTAATTTTTGCTTTGGAAAGCTACTTATCACGTTAACCTATTCCCTTAGGTTTGAAGTCTGTTTGAATGAACTTCAAAACCATTAATTTCAGAAAATGGGCGAGGTTAGAGGTTAAATTTATAGCGTTTAAAACGTCAAAAGAAAGAAAAATAACTATTTTTGGCCATTGTTTCTTAAAATTTAATAGAGTGCCCCTACGTGACCCAGAAAAAATTATGCTGATTTAGACAGCTGAAACAGTTCTTAAGACATTAGAATAAAAACAAATCATGAGTCACGTTGGTGCAGGAACTAAATTAAAATTAAAATGTGGTAAAATCTCCTGCAAAATGCAAAATTAGTGTTTTAGGAGTTCATCTAAACAAACTTCATACCTGAGGGAATGTTTTAACATAAAAAGTAGCTTTCCAGAACAAAATTTGTAAAATGAGAAAATAGGGGGGGGGGGGGGCAAAAACAAGCCTTATCGTACCTTGTCCTTTACATGATTAGTGTTCAGTTCCTGCTCCTTCCATGCCATGTGGTACATGTAGTAACATCACTAACTCACTCTGTAATAACCATTTCACTGAAATTAGATCATTCATTTTAACCATCATGAACCTAGCAAAGAGTTTGACTTTCAGCAACCCTTCTTTGCAATAACTTCCTACAACAGGTATTACACATAGGTTAGAAATGAACTCATTGTACATACCAATCATAAAATTGTGTACACCAGATTACTTTTTGTCTACATAAAACTGATCAGTGACGCTCTAAACAATAGAGTAAAAGGCAAAATAAAATAAAGGTTTTCTCAATGCAGCTTAGGTAATATATTCCTTGGGAAGAAAATCTGTGAGATTTAAAAACAAATAGTAAAAAAAAAGTATTGAAAACGGTTAATTTATAAAAGTGTGTCCATTTTCACCAAACATTATTTTTCGCCACCAAAAAACTAATACCTATAGTTTTTTTACCTATATAGTGGATCTTAGGAAATTAAATTTGTGTTTTGAATGTGTCGTTATAATAAAAACATTGCTAAATGGAAGAAAACAATTTCCAGCCCCTAAAAGACAACAGTTAATTTTGATATACATACACTCTCCACTAGCTATATATGTATCTATCATAATCTGTGCTCCATTGAAGAAGTCTCCAAACTGTGCTTCCCATATAATTAGACTCTTAGGGTCATCTATACTCATGCCATACTCAACTCCTAACTATTTAAATAAAAACGAGCCCTTAACCAATCCAAATATCTCAATACAACTCCTAAGACACAATTCTCCTTTTCTTGTAACAGCATAAATCTTCAGAGATGTTGAAATAAGAACGAGTCCTTAAGCAATCCAAACATCTCAATATTATCTCTAGGACACACTCTTCTATTTTTGTAGCAGTATATATCTTCAGAGAATCAGTGACCTATCGTATTATTAAATACATATATAGTTTATTTTCATGTATTTAAATGTTTAAATAAAAACGAGTCCTTAACCAATCCAAATATCTCAATACAACTTCTAAAACACAATTCTCCTTTTCTTGTAACAGCATAAATCTTCAGAGAAGTTGAAATAAGAACGAGTCCTTAAACAATCCAAACATCTCAATATTATCTCTAGGACACACTCTTCTATTTTTGTAGCAGTATATATCTTCAGTGGATCAGTGACCTATCGTATCATTAAATACATATATAGTTTATTTTCATGTATTTAAATATTTGAAATAGTCGGTCAATATTACTATTAGTTTCGTTTTGAACCAAACTATGTAGGCAAGTATCTATTTATTATTACTTCAATAGTAAAATCATACACGCATAGATATTGGTAAGAAATAATTGATTTGCTGATGTAATTTCACCTGGTGTTTCGGTTTAGGTTTTATATTACCTAGGCATTATCCTCATCAGGTACTCTAGCCTTACAGCAACATGATAAAAATAAACGAAAATTCTGGGGCACGACACTCGGTCAATCATCTCTCTGTTTTCTTTAAATTGACTTGCGAGTATTGTGATATAGCTTAATCGCCTATATTCTATTTTAATTTAGAAGATGTTAAATATTCATTTAAGTTCTTGTGTTTCTGGTATGCAATAATGGGTGATTTTTTAAAAAGTTGGTTTGCTGTGCCATCATTCGAAATTAAGTGCCAGTGTTTTCTTAAAGTTTTACCCAGTTGTTTAACTCTAGGATTAAATTTTGTTATGAAACATAAAGGTGGTGATTTCCCTTTCTTCCTAGTTATGTACCGTAATGTACTTTCCCTTGTTCTTTTCATTGTTGTTGTAATTAAGGGATCAATTTCGTCTGCAACATAACCCCGTTTCTGGAGTTTTTCTCTGAACAATTGATTTTGTGCTTCTATGTCCTCTACATTATTAGATGACCGAATAAATCTTATAATTTCTCCTGTAATAAAACCTTTGAAGACAGACGATGGGTGGGATGATGATCTATGCAGGTATTGGTAGTTATCTGTTGGTTTGCGATATAAATTGATATCTAAGATTTTATTTGTAATAAATCTCTTTCCTTTGTACACTGTGACATCTAAAAATTGAACGTTTGTCCTTGAGGTTTCATGTGTGAACTTAATGAGTGGATGAATGTTGTTAGCTATTTCGAAGTCTCCACTGGGGTAAAGCTGATGACCGTAACTGCATTCACGGTCATCCCAAGATGTCGGATGAAAAATTAGGTCAGTATTTTTATTGTCTGTTAAGTTGTTTCTACATCATTTTCTTTACAAAGCATACATTGGTACGATGTAAATTTATAAAAGATTCACACGGAAGTCACAAATCTCTACCGAGGAACGTGTATAGAACGGGAAATTGGATTTGAAAAATTCGCTAAGATGACCGTAAATCATCTTTAAAATATTTTCAAGATGACCGTAACATATAATAAGGATGACCATGATTGGTAAAATGATGACGCAAAGGATGACCGTAATTTATAAAGGATGACCGTACCTTTCATAGTATAACCGTCATTTCTAAGAAATATCCGTATTTGTATTACCTTTTTTGTATCAAATAATTAATCGTGTTGGTGTAAGACGTATTTATAAGACAACATTAGTTTAAACAATATTTATTCAGATAATTCATCATGATACGATATTATACAAAGGAAATAATATTCAGGATTCAGAAACAAGCAATTTGCTTTTAGAAATCTGTCTCCTTTACAAAAATAATAGTGATGAAGCATTGACATCAAGGGTTAAAACGTTTACTTTTGATAATATATTTCTGCACCAAACTAAATAAAAGACTATTTTGCTCATCTAAGAGTACCGTTGATCCAAAAAGCAAAGTTTTTGTGTTAACTTGGACAGGAAGAACTGAAACAGAATCCAATAGTTCTTGTCTTAAATTAGTATATATAGGACAAGATAACAGGAAGTGAGAATTTGTTTCTACATCACCACAACGACAATTTGGAGAGTCTACTAAGTTACGAAGGAAGAGGTGAGAATTCGATGAGCTTGAATCCACTCTTAAGCGAGCATGAAGAATTTGACCAAAACGATGTCCTATATAATCATACGCTGGGATCTTACTATTTTGTGTACTAATTTGTTTTTTGAATAATGATAAAGATTCACTTTTTCTTATGTTTAAGTTAAGAGTGTTCCATATTTCTGTTGTTGCAGGGATGAAATATTCAGAATATAAACGGGTCCGTGTGTTGACTTGTGAAATATTATTTCTCTGTCTTGTATTATGATCATGCCTACTGCCTACTGAATCAGGCAATAAGTCTCTTAAATACTCTGGAGTTTTATTATTCAAAATTTTGTGATAATGAGTTAGTCTGTGATTGCGTCGTCTTTCAGATAATTTTTCCCATCGAGTTTCAACATATAAATTGTTTATACTGGTAATTTTAGTACCCCCGTGACGATACGCGCTGCGTCAAGTTGAATACTCTCAAGTTTAGCAATCAAATTCTGATTTTGAGAGTCCCAAACGACATCGGCATATTCAAGAATTGGGCGAACAAATGATATGTAAATTTTTCAAGTCAAAATCTATCAAGAACATTTTTCATTTTTCTCATTATATTTATTCTTCTGTAAGATTTAGAAACTATATCTTCAATATCGTCGTTCCAGGATCCGTTGTTAGAAAAAAAGACACCCAGATGTTTGTGTTTACTTACTGTTTGTAGCTCTTGGGTGTTCATATTTAATGGAGGATGAAAGGGTCTATTTATTTTTTTTGAAATTATCATACTTTCAGTTTTTTGGGCATTAAAATTAACAAACCATTGTTTTGACCAATACCGGTATTATGACAAATCTTATCTAGATCGTCATTAAAATTTTAGCTGTTTCTGTTGGATTGTCAATCATAATATATAGTGAAGTGTCATCGGCGAATAGCTTAATTTGAGCTTGGATGTCTTCTACAATATCGTTTATAAATATAAAAAAATAGAGGGCCTAGAATGGACCCTTGTGGGACGCCTGCATTTACAGGTAACCATTCGGAACTTGAACCGTTAATAATCACCCGCTGGACTCTATTTGTAAGATAATTTTCAAACCACCTTAGTAAAAAACCCGGTATGCCCGCTTGTTGAAGTTTAAATAGCAGTCTCTTATGCCTGACTCGATCAAACGCTTAACCTATATCACAGAATACTACCCTGATTTCTTTACCGCTATCTAAAGCCTTACCAAAACCATTCGAAATGTTAATTAATTGATTAACTGCCGAATCCCCCCGTGTAAAGCCCGACTGATTTTTCGTTAAAATATTATTGCGCATAAAGTGATAATGAGAGAAAGACTAAGTTGGCTTAACAAAGGTGTAATTTTTGAAGACAACATTATCCTGAAGGTAGACAAAAATAAGACGTGCTTCAAATACATGGTTCGTCATATGTAGCATCCAACTACAAGCCAAATAGTTAAAAAGAACTAACCGAGCCCCTATTGCGACAAACTCAACAAAAAACAATGTATACAACTATGGATAGTTCTTTCAATTGACGATCATCCTTTTAAATTTAGTCATTCTTTATAAATTACGGTCATCCTTAACAATTTACGGTCATCTTTTAACCAATTACGGTCAGCCTTGTTATGAATCGCTAATCCTGTTACGGTCATCTCATCGATTTCGATTTACGGTCTTCCTAGCGAATTTTTCAAATCCAAATTTATACACGTTCCTCGGTAGAGATTTGTGACTTCCGTGTGAATCTTTTATATATTTACATCGTATCAAAGTATGCTTTGTAAAGAAAATGATGAAGAAACACCTTAACAGACAATAAAAATACTGACCTAATTTTTCATCCGACATCTTGGGATGACCGTGAATGCAGTTACGGTCATCAGCTTTACCCCAGTGGAGACTTGATGTGTCTTTTATTCTTAGACATTATCTTTAGTGTTTCACGTTAACCTGTTTACGTTTAGTAGTAAGTTCAAATTGACCTTTTTACAGGCAATTATAAATAAGATTGATTCTATATTACTGTTCACCGTCTCTGTTGGAGAGATAAGTGTTGCAGTATTTGTTACAATAATTAAACTCTATTGGAGAGATTAATATGTATTTAATTGACTGGATAATTAATCACTATTGGAGAGATTAATTATTAATAATGTGCGAAACATTAAATTTCTATTGGAGAGAGTTATGTATGCATATTATATGTTGCAGTTCACAGTAACAGCTTAAAAAGTATTCTGAATGAAATATTTTTAAGAAACGGAATACCACCGAAACAGTCATGCGCACACACTCTGTAATCTGATTGGTGTTTAATGTTCTGAGTCACATTGGATTCCCATGTATATCAGTTATAACCGCCCCTGTAGTTGTAAGATTAGATGATTGATATATACGTAATATTTGTGTAAAAACGTATGAATCGATTTGAGAAAAATATCAATAAATCAGTGCCGATAATTAATTCTATAGATTTTTCAGCTATACAGTATTTGCAACAGATATTTTACTTTCATCACAGTAAACAACAAAACATAATACTATGTTTGTTAGCAATACGGCATATTCCTGGTAAGACATTATACACAGGAAACTAAATTGTCGGGTATTAAGTTTGAAACATGTCAAGTTCAATAATTAAGTAAGATATTAGCATTATATGAACATTTATAATTATTGAGAATATTAAAAATATAATAACATTCTGCAAATTAAGTCAATAAGTCAAACCTGCATTCACAGTAACAAGTATCTAGTTATTCACAATAAGTAAATAATAATTCCTCTCACTATTAATTCACTGAGTTCTTAGAAATCATACCGACGTCCTCGGCGTCCCCCACGACCACCTCTAAACTCCTTCCTTTCATACCGGTTTCCTTTGTCCTCAATCCTCGCTTTAAGTTCATCTAATTCCCGTTTTATATCTCCTATAGTGTTAGTTTCCTTTGAAGAGCGACGACTTGAATTAGTATCCTTTAACTCTTTAATTTCTTTTTTCAATTTGTCAATTTCTTTATTCTCATTATGATTATCAATTCCATTGTTTCTATATTTTTCTGACCATTTCTCTTGAATTCAATGAATTCTTTCATTAAATTTCCTTAGAGTGGTATGTCCTCCTGGTCTCCTGATATCGATTTTTTCTGTAGCTTCGGTCCATAGTTTCTACATTTCAGCGGTAAAGTTCAATTCTTTTGTTGATTCGATCATTGATGTGCGAAATGTCTGGCGCATGGTTTTCGTGAATGTAGTCATCTTTTCTTTGAAGAATGAAGGGGCTTCTTCAGATCCAAATTGAGGCGCAAACGTTGCGGTAGTTATTCTGGCATATATGGGTAGGTTATTTCCTTCGTATTTTCTGAGATCCCTTAACAGGTTGGCGATATAGTTCCTCTTTTCCAAGATTTTTTTCGTTTTCCCAGAGTATTCACTGATCACTTCTTCTCCTTTAATTTGGTCGCCTTCAATTCTTTCAAAATTGAAATCGATCGGGATAATTTTGAAAGTATGTTCAGGTTCATTTGTCTCCTCCTTCATCTTTTGGCTCATCTCCATAATTTCAGTAACGATTTCAGTATCCGACTCCGTATTTTCCTGTGTTGTATTAGTCTCTTTATTGTCGATTTTCTTTAACGATAGCTTTCTCTTGTCCATTACTGAGTTAGTTGAATTATTTAGTTATGCTGGTAACGCTGTT
Organism: Mytilus trossulus; assembly: GCF_036588685.1. NCBI lineage: Eukaryota > Metazoa > Mollusca > Bivalvia > Mytilida > Mytilidae > Mytilus > Mytilus trossulus. The sequence goes on from NC_086375.1 coordinate 9,386,649, forward strand.
TGAAATGTATAATGTTATCAAATACTGACCTAAATTTATAATTTTACTGAACTCTCTCGGAAACATTTTATTGTTTTATACAGTTTTTTTTAAAACCAAACTGTTATCTAAACAGCTATAACTTTGTCGTTTATGTCAAGCAAGGTGGTCATTTGTACTTAAATATTATCTAAGTGAATGACAGAAAAAAAAACAGAGAGCTGATTCACCAAATTTTTGGGAACCCCAGTATTTTCTCGTTTAATTACAAAGGCTACTTAGGTGCTTCAAGTGCAATTTAACCCTGTCACTAAGTTAAATGATGCAGTTATATAGCATATTTGATAGATCTGAATTTTAATTTTAATCTCAGGGGTTATATTAAGATTATTCGGAGATCACCAACCGCAAAGCAAGGAAATACGAAGGTAGGAGCTACGTGGGTGAAGCGGAGGCTTCGTGCATACAATGTTTAAATAAAAACGAGTCCTTAACCAATCCAAATATCTCAATACAACTCCTAAGACACAATTCTCCTTTTCTTGTAACAGCAAATTGATCCCTTAATTACAACAACAATGAAAAGAACAAGGGAAAGTACATTACGGTACATAACTAGGAAGAAAGGGAAATCACCACCTTTATGTTTCATAACAAAATTTAATCATAGAGTTAAACAACTGGGTAAAACTTTAAGAAAACACTGGCACTTAATTTCGAATGATGGCACAGCAAACCAACTTTTTCAAAAACCACCCATTATGGACTTGAAAGAATATTTAACATCTTCTTAATTAAAATAGAATATAGGCGATTAAGCTATATCACAATACTCGCAAGTCAATTTAAAGAAAACAGAGAGATGATTCACCGAGTGTCGTGCCCCAGAATTTTCGTTTATTTTTATCATGTTGCTGTAAGGCTAGGGTACCTGATGAGGATAATGCCTAGGTAATATAAAACCTAAACCGAAACACCAGGTGAAATTACATCATTAAATCAATTATTTCTTACCAATATCTATGCGTGTATGATTTTACTATTGAAGTAATAATAAATAGATACTTGCCTATATAGTTTGGTTCAAAACGAAACTCATAGTAATATTGACCGACTATTTCAAATATTTAAATACATGAAAATAAACTATATATGTATTTAATGATACGATAGGTCACTGATTCTCTGAAGATATATACTGCTACAAAAATAGAAGAGTGTGTCCTAGAGATAATATAAAGATGTTTGGATTGTTTAAGGACTCGTTCTTATTTCATCATCTCTGAAGATTTATGCTGTTACAAGAAGGAAGAATTGTGTCTTAGAAGTTGTATTGAGATATTTGGATTGGTTAAGGACTCGTTTTTATTTAAACATTTAAATACATGAAAATAAACTATAAATGTATTTAATGATACGATAGGTCACTGATTCTCTGAAGATATATACTGCTACAAAAATAGAAGAGTGTGTCCTAGAGATAATATTGAGATGTTTGGATTGTTTAAGGACTCGTTCTTATTTCAAACTCTCTGAAGATCTATGCTGTTACAAGAAGGGAGAATTGTGTCTTAGAAGTTGTATTGAGATATTTGGATTGGTTAAGGACTCGTTTTTATTTAAACATTTAAATACATGAAAATAAACTATATATGTATTTAATGATACGATAGGTCACTGATTCTCTGAAGATATATACTGTTACAAAAATAGAAGAGTGTGTCCTAGAGATAATATTGAGATGTTTGGATTGCTTAAGGACTCGTTCTTATTTCAACATCTCTGAAGATTTTTGCTGTTACAAGAAAAGGAGAATTGTGTCTTAGGAGTTGTATTGAGATATTTGGATTGGTTAAGGACTCGTTTTTATTTAAACATTTAAATGTATTTAATGATACGATAGGTCACTGATTCTCTGAAGATATATACTGCTACAAAAATAGAAGAGTGTGTCCTAGAGATAATATTGAGATGTTTGGATTGCTTAAGGACTCGTTCTTATTTCAACATCTCTGAAGATTTATGCTGTTACAAGAAAAGGAGAATTGTGTCTTAGGAGTTGTATTGAGATATTTGGATTGGTTAAGGACTCGTTTTTATTTAAACATCTTCTTACAAAGGAACTATTGGCTAACTGTAAATTAATAAACTAAAATAGTTAGGGGACATCTATACTCATACCATACTCAAATCCTAACACTGCTTCTTCTGACAACGATCTATTGGCTAACTGTAACTGAATAAACTAAGATAGTTAGGGGACATCTATACTCATACCATACTCAAATCATAACACTGCTTCTTCAGACAAAAAACTATTGGCTAACTGTAAATTAATAAAACTAAATTAGTTAAGGGACATCTATACTCATACCATACTCAAATCATAACACTGCTTCTTCTGACAAAGAACTATTGGCTAACTGTAAATTAATAAACTAAATTAGTTAGGGGACATCTGTACTCATACCATACTCAAATCATAACACTGCTTCTTCTGACAAGGAACTATTGGCTAACTGTAACTAAATAAACTAAAATAGTAAGGGGACATGTATACACATACCATACTCAAATCCTAACACTGCTTCTTTTGACAAAGAACTATTTGCTAACTGTAAATGAATAAAGTAAAATAATTGGGGTACATCTTTACTCATACCATACTCAAATCCTAACACTGCTTCTTTAGACAGAGAACTATTTGCTAACTGTAAATTAATAAACTAAAATAGTTGGGTACATCTTTACTCATACCATACTCAAATGCTATTTAACACAGCTTCACATCGAGAACTATTGGCTAATTGTAAATTAAAAAAACTAGGATTATTACAGGACATCTACATGTATACCTATATCACACAGGCACTTGTTTCTGTCAATGTGGAATTTACTATCCCCACCCGCATTAAAATCGTGATTTTTCGTACGGGTGTGGATAGTTAATTCCACATTGACAGAAACAAGTGCCTGTGCTATAACATACTGATATCCTAACACAGCATCTTCTGACAGGGAACTATTAGCTAACTGAAACAAGAGTGCACATGCTTAAATGTCTTGCCTTCTTTACTAATCATTGTTATTTTGTTAATAGTTCTCAATTTAAAGCTTTATTACAACTGTCACATAAACTTAACATTAACCAAGAAAGCTAAACATTGACCAATGAACCATAAAAATGGGGTCAAGGTCAGATGAACTACACCAGAAGACATGTACAGCTAACAGTTCTTCTATACTACAAATATAGTTTACCTACTGCTTATAGTTCAAGAAAAACAGAACAAAAGATAACAACTTAACACTGATCAATGAACCGTGAAAATGAGGTTAAGGTCAAATAAAACCTGTGTGACTGTCATATAGATCATAAAATATTTCCATACACCAAATACAGTTGACCTATTGCATATAGTATTAGAAAAAAGACCAAAACTCAAAAACTTAACTTTGACCACCGAACCATGAAAATGAGGTCAAGGTCGGATGACACCTGCAGCTAGACATGTACACCTCACAATCATTCCATGCACCAAATATAGTAGACCAATTGCATACAGTATAAGAAAAACAGACCAAAACACAAAAACTTAACTATAACCACTGAACCATGAAAATGAATTCAAATGACACCTGCCAGTTGGACATGTACACTTTACCGTGCTTCCATACACCGAATATTCTAGACCTATTGCTTATAGTATCTGAGATATGGACTTGACCACCAAAACTTAACCTTGTTCACTGATCCATGAAATGAGGTCGAGGTCAGGTGAAAACTGTCTAACATGCATGAGGACCTTGCAAGGTATGCACATACCAAATATAGTTATCATATTACTTATACTAAGAGAGAATTTAACATTACAAAAAATCTTAACTTTTTTTCAAGTAGTCGCTGAACCATGAAAGTGAGGTCATGGACATTGGACATGTGACTGACAGAAACTTCGTAACATGAGGCATCCATATACAAAGAATGAAGCATCCAGGTCTTCCACATTCTAAAATATAAAGCTTTTAAGATGTCAGCTAACGCCCCCACCATCATATTCGCCAGATCACTATCCCTATGTCGCGCTTTCTGTCACAAAAGTCGCAGGCTCGACAAAAATGAAGTGTTGATTTCAGATGCAAAAAAGGGAAGTCACAATTTGCAATTAGCTTTATTGGTATGCGATTTCTACAATTACAAACAAAACGATCAGTTCTTGACAAAGTCTCTTTTTGTGTAAAATTAGAACAACTCTGAAAAACATAAATCCTAAAACGTGCAACATTCATATTTGACAAAAGAAGCAATGACTTAAAAAGGTGAAACTATAAGAAGATGTCAAAGTTTTGTTTCATGATTCATTTCTTATAATGAAATTAATAAAATTTCTTTTAGATTGAACTAGAAAGTACGTTTGACAATAATGTGCATTTCAATCTATAGTCTAAGTTAAACTTGGTTATACTACATGTATCACAAATATCCTTTTTTCTGTTAGCTCTGCTATACATCACTTGAAATACTAAATTTGCAGCAGTAAAACCAACATTTTATGTAGGCAAAGCTCAAAAAGATATCTCCTCATATTTTTAAAGCATATTTACCTCAACTACATAATAATAAAAAAAAATGGTCAAAGGAATTCTAAGGGAGAAAATAAACCCATTTAAATGTATTGAAGTTTAAATCTATCATGTCTATAATAAATTGAAGAAAAACTTTGAACAGCAAAATTGACCTACAAGTACAAATAAATAAGTTTGAATGAAGCAATTAAGAATTTCCCAAGTTAAATTTGAAGTAAAAAAAAACTGCATATTGTTTTTGTATGTATCTGTATTTTTAAATGTATGTATGACACCAGACACTTGCATAATATCCCAGATCTTAAAAACTTCAAATTAAAAGCCATTCAAAATATATAAATTGGAATAGATCCAACTGTACAAAAGTTTACCTTTAATTTAGCTATATCTCAGGTAAGTGTACCAGTTATTGGACATTTTACTTCCCTGTAGACATTCCTTTTCCAGAGCACCAGAAATCACAATATTTAGGGTAAGAATGAATGTTGAGATCAGGGGTATAAAGTAATCCAACAATGCACAAAAATACGATATATGCAGAGCAACATATGATCTTCAACCACAGAAAAGCTGTGTAAATTTATTCAAGCTTCTGGAGTTCAATATTTTTTATTTACACTTTCATTCTTCATGAGTTAATTATGGTCCTTTATTACTACATGTATTACAGGTTGCGCTTTGTAAATATAGTTGTTTTAAAACCACGTCTAGCTCTTTTGGGGAGATATATAATATGCATAGATAAATTGTTCTGTTCATATACTGGTTATAAAATATGATCTCTATGTTTTATCTCATAGAGATATAGCTTGGGAATTACAAATAAAAAAATATAGAAACAGCCTTTAATTCTAAGGGAAGTGAAGGTACAGGTAGTACATCATTTAAGTACAAAACTATACGCTTATAAATATAGAAAATATACCACACAGTACTATATTTTGACCTTTGTACACTAGAAGCTCAAAGGAGCCTGTGTTGCTCACATGATATTTTTATTTACAATTGATGCATGAAATAATGTAACATTTATACTTTTGCTCTTTTTTCAGAGATACAAGTCAAAAACTGCATTTTCCCCCTATATGTTCTATTTTTAGCCATGTCTGACATGTTGGTTGGCAGGCAGGGTCATCGGACACATTTTCAAAAACTTTTAATACCCTAATGCTTATGTGTGGTCAAGTTTTGTTAACTTTGTCTCAGTTGTTTCAGGAGAAGACTTTTGTAAAAGATTACCAAAATTTATGAAAATTGTTAAATTTTACTTTAAAGGTCATGCTGACTTATTTGTATATCTTTACTTACTTTGCTGTACATTATTGCTGTTTACAAATTATCTCTATCTATAATAATATTGAAAATAATAACCAAAAACAACAAAATTTCCTTAAAATTACTAATTCAGGGGCACAAACTAACAACAGTAAGTCTGAATCGTCTGAAAATTTCAGGACAAATAACTCTTAACCTGATGAATATTTTTATTTTCATAAAATTTTCTTTAAATTCTTTAGTTTCAGATATATAAGCCAAAACTGCATTTTACCCCTATTTTCTATTTTTAGCTATTTTGGTGGCCATGCTGGTTGGCAGGTGGGTTCGTTGGACACATTTTTTTAAACTAAATACCATAATAATGATTGTGGAAGTTGGGATAAATTTGTCACAGTAGTTTCAAAGGAGAAGATTTTTGTAAAGTTACAAAAATTTACAAAAAATTGTTAAAAATTTACTATAAAGGACAATAAACTCATTAAGGGGTCAATTGACCATTTTGGTCATGTTGGTTTATTTGTAGATGTCACTTTGTTGAACGTTGTTGCTTTTTACAGTTGAACAAACATTGTGTTGAAATTTTATTGATTACTTTTCCCTTATTCAAAAGTTATTATCCGGAAACAATCCGTCTACAGACGATGCTGACGAATCCAATGACAACAACGTAATACCAATATACGACCAATTTTTTTTATTTTTTTCGGTCATATAAAATTGACTGCTATAATTATTAAAACTGATGAAAGTATTATAAATGTCAGATCAACATTTTGGGTCAATCAATGTTGGCATCATTTGCTCATTTTAGTCAAGTTTGTATAACTGTGCTATTGACAGTGAGACTGGTTTTAAAAAAAAAAGTCTTGAAAAGAAGACAAAACTAGGAACAGGTCAAAAAAGAAGGAAAATCATAATTAATAAGAAATATACAAAAGGAGAGGGAGCCACCATGTTCCTTTTTCAGCCTTTTTTTTTTTTTTTTTTTTTACTTAGAACGGTTTTATGTAAGATATAAGGCAATCTTAGCTGTATCTGTAGTATCCTTTATTTCAAATTTGATAGAATAGATGAGGGGGGATAATAGGACCTTTATCAGTACTCCGGAATCGGGTGTTTTAAAGTTTGGGATTTCAGGATTGACCCTTTCAGGATCCAGGAATTCTATTTTCGAATTTTGAGATGTCAGGATTTAATTTTTTTTAGAATCAGGACCTCAGAATTTCATGTTTTAAGTCCAAGATTTCGGGATCAGGACCCCTCCTACCCTCCTACAACCCCCTCCCCCCACCCACCCCTGCATAGATGTGTTCAACATAGTCAAATTGATAAATTAATGAACAATATATGTCGGAGGGTGAGGTTAAAAAATAATGATATCTGAAGAAGCTTTTGTATAAAGTATTTCTCATAAAATCTGGAAGAAGCCATTATGAATCTTTTATCAGAAAAAGTCATGCTATATGTAGTTCTTGCTGATAGTGAAGTTTGCATTGATGATTTGATATTTTTTAAATAATTTTTTTTATTCAAATTTCAGAAATAAAGAGAGAATATGGCTTCATCAGGTAGGGACTGTTGCACCCTTTGTTATGATGATGATGGATCATCTAGAGAAGCTGCCACATGGTGCACAGAATGTGAGGTGCTCCTATGTACAGACTGTGAAAAACATCACACAAAATCAAAAGCATCTAAAGACCATAAAACTATGTCAACTAAAGACTACCATAACTTACCAAAATACATGCTAGAAATAAGTAGCCAGTGCCAAGACCATAAGAAAAAGTTTGAACTTTATTGTTCGTTCCATTCCTGTCCCTGCTGTGTCCAGTGCATCACTGATAAACACAAAAAATGTCAAGACCTGAAACCCCTGTCAGATATTCTGAAACAAGTAAAATCATCTGCCTCAGTTCAACTTTTTGAAAAAGATTTGAAGAATGTAAAGGAAAACTTAGAGGAAATTATAAAATATTTGAACAGCCGGATGAACACAAATAATAGTCAGAAAACAAAGGCTGCAGAACAAATTCGATCTATGAGGAAGTCGATAGATGATTTTTTAAACAAATTAGAACAAAAAATTCTTGATGACTTAGAATCAGAGCATACACAGCTAAAATCTAAGATGAACACTTTACTACAGCAACTGAAAACACAAGCCAATCAGATAAGCCAATTGCAAAATGAGTTTTCTAAAATGAGACAATATGCAACTGAGCTACAAACGTATGTTAGTCTGAGAGATATTGAGAAAACTACATCACAAGCGGAAAAATACATAGATGAATTAAAAAGTGGAGACAATTTGGAGGAAAAGAACTTAGCGGTAATCATTTCATCTACCCTGCAATCAATTTTACAAGATGTCAAATCGTTTGGCAATATAAATATCAATACCAGCCAATCAACACTACAAATTAAGCCTGGAAGAAAAGATCAAGCACAGAACTTAGTTCCAGCTATTCCTAGAATTGAGGTAATTAAACCAACAATGTTGAGAACTCTGACAATGCAAGAAGATATGCAATATGAAATAAATGCACCTATCTGTAGGATATTACCTGATGGTAAATGTCTAATTCTTAATAGACATACTTATGGTAGAAGTCATGCCCTCCTGCTAATTGGCAATGATGGAATCTTTGAAAAAAAAGTAACAACATTCAGAGAATATCCTTGTGATGCCTGCTATGTCACAAATAATACAGTGGCTGTCGGATTAGGAATAAGCAAGAAGACAGTGCTGGTGGATGTAGAAAAGAATAAAATTATTCAAACAATTCAACTTTCTCATCAATGTCATAAAGTAGCAAGTGATGGTAAACTATTGGTCATCAACGGTATACAGACAAGAACTATTGTTAATCTGAATGATATGTCTCAAACAATCTTAGAAGGAGAAGAAGCAACACAAATATCATTATTTGAAGATTATATCTATGGTACCATTTTCTCTGAAAACAAAGTCTGCTGCTACAAAATAACTGGAGAACTTCTCTGGACATTTCAGCATCATGACATTAACTGCCCAGAAGGAATTGCATTAGACAAGAATGGATTTGTTTATATAGCTTCTAAAGGAAACAACAGTATTGTGGTAATATCACAAGATGGTAAAATCTGTAAGACAATACTATCAGAGACTGACGGCATCAATTATCCTGTATATATAGATATTCACAGAGAAACAGGAATGATGATAGTGTCAAGTGAAGTAAAGCAAACAAGTGCTAAGAAGAATAGTGGTGATCATTACTTCACAGCAATTATTTATAAAATCTGAATTGTAAATTTTTAGAGACTTGTGTGCAGATGAATCAACTATGCTTCAGAAAAGTGTGATACAGATATACAATTTAAAGTACAAAATGACTTCTAGTGTTGACAAATAGTGTTATTAAAATATCATGTTCATATATTCAGATATAACTAAATGTATGGTCGTTGCTACAAGACAAAAGACTGTGTTTCCGACAAGAAGAACTGGTTCTAACAATTGAAAACAAAAAATCTTAAAATAAACTATTAGGTTTTAGAAAGAAAAGAAAAAAAAATCTGTATTCTTATCTTTCATTTTTGCTAACATGCTTTGTCTATATGCTTTTTTGTGTTCCTTTCTCACATACGACATGGCTCTATACTTATACATCCTGCCATTGTGTAATTGTGCAATGGAAAATGTTTGTTTACATATTTTTTATTTTTTGTGATTAAGATATCGATGATAACACAATGTTGACTGCTGTACTCCTTATTTTTTTACATTTTTACTTATAACATGTATGCTGGTTTGTTTTTTTCACACATCATTGTCAATATAATGAAATTTTATGCGACTGTATTACAAGTGAGAGCTCTATAATTACCTAGCTATAAAACCCGGTTTAATCCACCATTCTTTACATAAGAAAATGCCTGTATTCAGGAATATACTAGTTATTGTCAATTTATATTGATCATGAGTGATCAGCTTTTGATTTTGCCATTTGATTAGTGACTCTCTGTTTTAAATTTTCCTCGGAGTTCAGTATTTTTGTGACTTTAAGATATATTCTTTGCTGATTACTTACTGTTATTATTGTTGGAAGTGATTGTGCTAAAAAATACTTAGTGAGAACAATTGAATTGCATAAAAGGGGGAGAAGACTTATTTCAAATGGCAATCAATATTTGGCATCAGCACCACTGTTTAAATGGCTTGGGTGGATGAAACAGATTTGATGCATCAATGCTTCAAAAATAAATTCTGTTCATATCTCAGACAAAAAATTAAAGAATTGCCTGAAATAACAAATATTGTTTAAGGCTAAATAAAAGTGATTTTAAGTCTGATAAATTCTGTTGTGTCCAGTGAATAACCAAGTTCTTCAATAATGCTTTGATTCTTTTAATTCTAATCATTTTGTAATCTTTTATTGTATATTAGGTAATCTAAACATTTGTGAATTTAATAATAGTTAAGTGGAGATCACACTATTTGTTATCTGGTTTATATGTATGCTTTATCGTATCTTAATAGTTGTTATTCACTTAATACATAAATGCTATTTAATTTTGAAACAAAATACATGTATTCATAATATAAAGGTCCCATTAAAAAGTCCAAAATTAAGCAGTGTCTTCTAAGAAAATATCTATCATTGTTCTTGATAAAGGCTGTAGATTTTTTAAATAAATTTTAACTGTGCATAATTATTAACACTTGGCATGACTGTTTTTTTTGTTTTGTTATTATGTATATGTGTCTGCATATTTGTTTGGTGAATTTTGTTTCAAATGTGGTGTTCAAAACTAGGAATTATCACAATATGATACATTTGATATAAGACTGATATTTGTGTTAAGAAAATTGAATACTTCACATTTTTATTGTATGTTTAATTTGTATCAATGTAGCATAAAGTTTAATTTAATGAAATTTTATGCATGTCTTATTATGTAAGAAACAGTAGCAAAACTAATGGGTAATGGTATGTCTTGGTCATATTCATAAGTGAGGCAAATAAGTTTCACCAATCAATTAAATAAAATTATAAGACTGGGTAATTACATTAATAGTAATTTTCTAAAAAGATTGTTGTCATTTGAATATTACACACCTTACTAGAATTTTATGAATGAAATGTACTGACATACGCAGTAGAATCCATGTGTCATTTAGGATGACTTTACAATAAAAACAGTTTATGTGTTTCGTAAATTGTTTTCACATGATCTTTGTTATTCCTTTTGATATTTGTGAACATCATCTTCAATATTTTCCAGAAGTTAAAAACTACTATCCATGATATTGATAATTTTGATCTGCCAAATACACACATTGCTTTTTGCTATTGTTTACTTATCCACTGGATTTGTATTTTAGTAACTATAAAAAAATTCTACATTACCATCTAAATATTTTTATTATACAACTGTAAATAAAATTGTTTATAATAAAAATTTGTGTAATGTAACTAGGATTCTAATAATAAGTTTGACAGCAAGTGTGCGATCCAAAAAATTTCCAATTTTGCCAACACTCTAACATTGACATAATTTGACATTGTTGGGCAGTTATGCTAGAATCTTTGATAGTTACAGTTATAATTTTGTTTCTTAGTCAAATTTGTTTTGCAGACTTTTGAGAGCCTGATTTTACTTCAAGTATTTTATTGTTTTGAAAATATATAAAAAGTTTTTAAAATTGTTTGAAAATATCTTTTGAAGTTAGAATTATTGTAGCTGTGCACTTAAAGAAGTCAACTTTTGTCTTTTCTAATAAATGATAACTAAATACATTGTAGTAAACATTACGATCATTATATGTCAGTAGTATTTTAAAAGACAAATGTATCTACTAGCTAATGAGCATCAGTTAATGATCTTGTCTGCATTGATTCAACTTAAAACTATTGTCTGATCGGTTGTTAGGTGGAATTTTTGAAAATTCTAAAACATTTAAAAAAATTCTTATTTAATATTTCGTGGAAGGGCAGACTAAAATGTTCAGTGGTTGAAGATTAGAAACCCTTATTATCACACACAAAAAAAAATTTTTTTTTTGAAGATTTCCATCATCCAACTTAAAAGACTGTCTTCAAGTACTATTAGTGCAAAAATAGCTATTCAAACACACCTACTCTGTGTTTGTGATTTATAAGAAAGGTATTTCACTTGAACCATATATTTCATCATTTCGTACTGTGATTTTTTTTATGTTATAAAGTCAACCTGTAGCTTTGATATATAAAAATGATAGAATCTGAAGCGAGATGATACAATAAATATTCTTGCTTTGTACGTTTTAATGACAAAATATACACCTCAAACACGCCCTAACAAAATAGGTGCACTCGATTTTCTCTTTTTGATACAATTGTTACCCATTTTTTTGATTTTTTTCTTGAGTCACATAATGGAAGGGCAAACACGAAAATTACTGAACTAATTGATATGTTCTCCGTCCTTGGTAAAAAAAAAATTAAAATCGGAGGTTATGCATTTTTTAAATCCAACTTGATAGATACCCATGTCGTCGACTTGATATCTAATTGTTCTGCATTACTATGTAATAGATAAATCGAAAACTTATGCAAAGGTGTTTTTAAAATAAAACACTTCGTAATTTGGAATAAAATTGTCGTTTTATTTGTTTCTTTTAACTTTTATATTTTTTGTTACTATAGTATACATTACAGAAAGCATTTATCGCCTTCTCTAACAAAGAGCTTCGATTTTTTTGTCAATTAACTGGGTTTCCGCTTGAGTTCATCTATAGACAGCAGTTTTAGGATAAACTCATAAATGAAGTGTCCAGTGAAGGTCATTGATCCACTAAAAATATGTAAACACTTAAAAGAGGGACGAAAGATACCAAAGGGACAGTCAAACTCATAAATTTAAAATAAACTGACAACACCAAGGCTAAAAATGAAAAAGACAAACAGACAATAATAGTACACATGACACAACATAGAAAACTAAAGAATAAACAACACTTAATATATGTGTTTTCGCAAAAAATAATGAGAAGCCGTTGATTTTCTTGTAAAGCAAAGTTTGAAAACATGTCAAATTTGTCACATTTGGGAATTTGTGCAATTTAAATTAAAACCATGACGTCATGAGTTTCAAAATATACATATGTCGTTATTCTATAACGTTTGGAAATACTTTTTTCTCTGCATTATATTCCGAATGATTTTAGGAGGGCCAAGTGGATAAGTTGCAAATGGATTTGATGATATTTAGACAAGGACAAATAGGGTCTGAATATTTTATCTTTTACATACATATTTTGTAATAATTCACGATTTCTCACAATCAGAAAAGTTTCAAACAGTATTGAACAATAGCCGATACTTAAAACAAGAGTGCACACGCTGAAATGTATCACTTTCTTTACTAATCATTGATGTTATGTTGATAGTTCCAAATATATAGCTTTATTACAACTGTCACATAAACTTAACATAAACCAAAAACACTAAACATTGACCAATGCACCATGAAAATGAGGCCAATGTCAGTTGAACCATGCCAGACAGACATGTACAGCATACAATTCTTCCATATTTACATATAGTTGACATATTGCTTTGAGTTTAAGAAAAACAGACCAAAACAAACAAAACTTAACACTGACCAATGAATTGTAAAAATGAGGTCAAGGTCAAATAAAACCTGCGCGACTGACACATAGATCATAAAATATATCCACACATATAGTTGACCTATTGCATATAGTATTAGAAAAAGATCAAAAGTCAAAAACTTTACTATAACCACTGAACCATGAAAATGAGGTCAAGGTGAGATGACACCTGCCAGTTGGACATTTGCACCTAACAGTCCTTCTATACACCAAATATACAAGACCTATTGCATACAGTATCTGAGATATGGACTTGACCACCAAAACTTACCTTTGTTCACTTATACATGAAATGAGGTCAAGGTCAAGTGAAAACTGACTGACATGCATGTAGACCTTGCAAGGTATGCACATATAATATATAGTTATCCTATTACTTATACATTTGTAATAAGAGAGAATTTAACATTACAAAAAATCTTAACTTTTTTTTTAAGTAGTCACTGAACCATGAAAATGAGGTCAAGAACATTGGACAGACGGAAACTTCGTAACATGAGGCATTTATATACATTTATATACAAAGTATGGAGTATCCAGGTCTTCCACCCTCTAAAATATAAAGCTTTTAAGAAGTTATCTAACGCCGCCGCCCCCGGATCACTTTCCCTATGTCGAGCTTTCTGCGACCAAAGTCGCAGGCTCGACAAAAAGCTATGCTATAATGATGTTTAACCCAGCCCAATGTTTGCGCCCGTCCCCAGTCAGGAAATTCTGGCCTTTTTTAGTCTTGTATTATTTTTTAATTTTAGTTTCTTGTGTACAATTTGGAGTTTAGTATGGCGTTCATTATCACTGAACTAGTATATATATTTGTTTAGGGGCCAGCTGAAGGACGCCTCCGGGTGCGGGACTTTCTCGCTACATTGAAGACCTGTTGGTGACCTTCTGCTGCTGTCTTTTCTATGGTCGGGTTGTTGTCTCTTTGACACATTCCCCATTTCCATTCTCAATTTTATTTAGCACATGTAAATGCTATACATTTGAACTACTTCATCCCTTGTCATACACTCATCCCTTATCCTACACTTAGAATTGAGAATGGAAATGGGGATTGTGTCAAATAGACAACAACCCGACCATGCATGGAATAAAAAACAGCAGAAAGTCACCAACAGGTCTTCAACGCAGCGATAAACTCTCGCACCCGGAGGCGTCCTTCAGCTGGCCACTAAACAAATTTAGATACTAGTTCAGTGATAATGAACGCCATACTAAACTCCAAATTGTACACAAGGAACTAAAATTAAAAATAATACATGACTAACACAGGCCAGAGGCTCCTGACTTGGGACAGGCGCAAAAATGCGGCGGGGTTAAAGTTCTTTTCTGTATATCTGTTTGGTCACACTGATGGGTGATTAGAAATCCGTAACAATAATATAACAACAATCATCCTAATCACGCACATCTTCGAATAGACAATGCAATTGAAACGTAAGCTCCGCCCGATCAGTCGAAATAACGTCAATAATATATTTGTCAAAAATGTAAACAAATGCTTGAATATGATAAATATTGTTAATGGAAAACAGCTTACGATAGATTGCGAGCATCAGAACCTGATTAAGAGTAATAAGAAAAATAATAACATTTTTATGGAATACCTTCATAACTATTTACACCACTGGGTCGATGCCACTGCTGGTGGACGTTTCGTCCCCGAGGGTAACACCAGCCCAGTAAGCAACACTTCGGTGTTGACATGAATATCAATAATGTGGTCATTTTTACAAATTTCCTGTTAATAAAACTTTGATTTTTTCGAAAAACTAAGGATTTTCTTATCCCAGGCATAAATTACCTTAGCCGTATTTGGCACAACTTTTTTGGAATTTTGGATCCTCAATGCTCTTCAACTTTTTACTTGTTTGGCTTAATAAATATTTTGATATGAGCGTCACTGATGAGTCTTATGTAAACGAAACGTGCATCTGGCGTACTAAATTATAATCCTGGTACCTTTGATAACTATAGATTCATCACTCCTTACACAGTAAACCTCAAACACTAGTCCATTTTAAAAAAAGATTTGAAAAAATATTTGTTGTACAAATAATAGGGTGAATTAATTACATGCATATATTTTTTTATATAAATTAGACCGTTGGTTTTCTCGTTTGAGTGGTTTTACACTAGTAATTTTGGGGTCCTTTATAGCTTGTTGTTCGGTGTGAGCCAGGCTCCGTGTTGAAGACCGTACATTGAACTATAATGGTTTACTTTTATAAATTGTTATTTGGATGGAGAGTTGTCTCGTTTGCACTCACACCACATCTTCCTATATCGATATATGTTGAATAGTCTTGAAAAGTATTAAAAGAAATAACCAATATTGTTTAGAATTTTATATTGGACAGGATAAAGTAAAATTACTATTAAACTGGACTCCTAAGAAAATTCAAAACCGCCGTATTCCTGCATGGCGCAGGCACGTTCTTGTGTAGGAGGTAGAAAATGGTGGATTTAATCTGGTTTTAAAGTAGCTAAGCCTCGCTCTTGTATATCAGTCATATCAATTCCATTATATTTACAACGGGACCAGTCCATCTGTGTGAACAAAGCAAACAGACATAATAGGTAAAAATGTCTACAATAGGGATATAACAGTCCACATTGTGTTCTTATCTTAATTATTATGAAAACACACAAATATGTAACAAAGAGTCACAAAGTTTTCCAACAAGAAGGACTCTTAGTTATCAAGATATGGCAAAGATGAAAATGAATTTATTAATATCGATTTATTCATGTAAAGTTTCTTTATCTCAATCGTCATGAGCTGTTAGAAAGCTGGAATGCGATTGGCAAGTGTTGGGTTACAATTCTATAAAAAAGGATAAAGAATAATATTTAAGTGCAATTAAGTTTGCCTCATATATTTACTTACATCTAGCAATTGAAAATGATAATAGGTCGAGAACAAAACTGATGATTTCAGCTTTCTAATTGTGAATTTTAATTTCTATTTAGCAACATCACAGGAGCACTTGCATATGGAGAATACGTCTCCAAATTGATAAGTTATTCCAGAGAATGTATTTCCTTCATAATTCCCTTGATAGCAGCTTACAAGAAGCCATAAAACAAAGGGGTGAAGTTGAAATTATCTCTTTGCAAACTTAACGGAGGCCATGACGAGTTGATTGACAGTTATGGAATATAAGTTTCACAAATGATGACGGCTATGTTCCATGGCGTTGTCAGTTTGTTTCAGATTTATGAGTGTGACTGTCCCTTTGGTATCTTTCGTCCCTCTTTTTTTCCAATTGTTTTTACCACAATCCAATCCTCTTGTCCTTCATGGACGTGATCTACCGAATTAGAGTTATCACCAGATAAGTATTCACATGAGCTACAGGACAGGTGCAACATGTGATCTGATTAACCTTCAGGAGCATCCGAGATCATCCGCCGGTTTTTTGGTGGGGTTCATGTTACGCAGGGTTCAATGTTTGTTGTTGTTTTTAGTATACTGTCTTTTCATGTTTTGCGATTACATTGTCAATTTGTTTTGGTTTTATGAATTTGAATATTAACCCTTTGTTTATATCTTTTGTCTCTTTTTTATGTTAAAATTGAGAATGGAAATGGGGAATGTGTCAAAGAGACAACAACCCGACCTAAATAAAAAAACACAACAGCAGATTGTTGTTGGGTTTTTTTTGTTGTTTCGTTATTTTCCTCTTATATTTGATATTGTTCCCTCGGTTTTAGTTTGTAACCCATATTTGTTTTCTTTCAATTGATTTATGATTAACTACTGTTGCCTTTATTTATGAAAAGTTCGAGGTGTATAAGATTCTACCTTTAAAATTAGAAGCCGTCGATATGAATAATACAAGATTCGTCATTCTGACTGAGGAATCTCACATGTAAACAGAATCAGATATTGATGTCCGAATATAGGAGGATTCTTATTTCCACCTGGTACTTCTAGAAAGTCTAAAAAATGTCATTGAATTTGAAGTTTCAATGGATAGAAATCTCTCATGTGTCATTTTGCATTATAATCAGGTTCAGTATTTCTGTGTATGATAAACAGATGACAATTACGACTTTAAAACACACAATTCAACTGTTATACATTCATCACACAAAGAAAAGCACAACATATATAGTATTTCCTAAAAACAAACAATGGTAAAATAAATATGTGTCTGAACCAAAATAAAAATAAATCCTGCAAGACCGCACATGGGGGACTTGTATTTGAAAGTACAATATAACTGTTATTACCTCATCACACCATGAAAAGCAGAAAACTTATAGAATTTCATCATAAACAACAATGGGAAAGTGGAAATGCGTCTGAAACAAGATTACAAAAAATCCTACACGACTGCACGTGAAGGACTTGTAGTTTAACTTAGTCTTATCAGAGCTTGCAATGTTTAGAATTACAACAATTCTAAACCCAAAGAAAAAATTTTAAAAACGGTTCCGGTTTATGCAATGCAATTCAATCGGTGAAGTAGTTGACCATTCAAATATCAATCAGTTTAAGGAGTGATGGAAATTTTGAATATAAAGTAAAAAAAATCTGGTAGCACCCTTACAATGTTTTACAATGAATCACATAACCGACTTTTGCCAGTTTTGGGTATAAAACATTAATAATTCATCAACTGTTTATTTTCTTTTATTAAAGATCAGTATAAGACAAAATATCACAGCTTACTAATATGATACAAAAACAATATTATTGAGCAAACCACTAACAAGTTTTACAAACTACAAAATAAACACTTGATTAGATAACAAAACATCAAATACCTAATTACAGTGCTTCATTTGAAGTTCTTAAAAAACACCTGGCAGATCTTTGTTAAAGGCTGTTAATTTCTGTGTCATTTGGTCTCTTATGATGAGTTGTCTCATTGGCAATAATACCACATCATTCTCCTTTCTATAATTAAGCAATACTTTGTGATATTCATATATTACTGTTACAATTTTTTTTTAAGACTTTATGATTGTTTTACATATATAACAAGTTAAATCGGACTATATAATAAATTCCATAACAGGTTGTCAAACAACCGATCATCCAAGGACTGTATGGCCAGTCAAGGTCGTTTCAAACTTCCATATATATTGTCAAACATGAGACAATTTCAAAGCAATATTAATCCTTATAGAAGAACTATGGATTGAAATGCAAGTTAACAGACTCAATTTTCTTCCATGTTCACAGTAAAAGTAGGACTAAGTCTTTAAAATTTAATTCTGTAAAATATGTATTTGCATTGCACCTTGGTCTCTGCAAGCAGTTGATTGATGTAACATGTGTAACTGATCATTCCATTTCATAGAAGCTAAAAAATGTTTGACAAAATTTCTCCTTGTAAAATGAGTGTTGTAAAATTTCATACTTTTGGCAAACAGGAAATAGCTGGCTGCAATAATTAAAAAAGTCAAAAGGCTTTGAATGTGTTGTTATGCAAAGCTTATCCCACCTGTAATTGTCAAAATTTCAATAAACAGGCAGAATGTGTCAGCTGGAAGAACAAAAGACAAAGGAATTCCACAGTGCAGTTCAAAACTGCCAAGCTGGTGGCTAAATATATAAAACCATCTGGAGAAATGTTTTCAAAACTTTATAAAAGAGGGACGAAAGACACCAAAGGGACAGTCAAACTCGTAAATCTAAAACAAACTGACAACGCCATGGCTAAAAATGAAAAAGACAAACAGAAAAACAATAGTACACATGACACAACATAGAAAACTAAAGAATAAACAACACAAACCCCACCAAAAACTAGGGGTGATCTCAGGTGCTCCGGAAGGGTAAGCAGATCCTGCTCCACATGCGGCACCCGTCGTGTTGCTTATGTGATTACAAATCCGGTAAATAGTCTAATTCGGTAGGTCAAATTCATGAAAGGGAAGGGGATTGTAGTTACGACGTAAGGAACATATCCGATATCATTTGTGAAACGGTTATTCCATAACGGTCAACCAACTCGTGATGGCGTCCGTAAAATTTACGAAGGGATGATTTCAACTTCACCATTTGGAACTCTTGGTTTAATAGCTTCCTTGTGAGCAGTAACCCTATATCAAGAAAATCATGATAGGAAATGCAAGCACGGGAATATCGTATCAATTGGGAGATATATACCCCGTATGCAGGTGCTGCTGGAATGTTGCTACTTAGAAATGGAAAGTTCACAATTGGAAAGCTGAAATCATCTCTTTTGTCGTAAAGTTTTGTCTGCAACCGACCCTCATTGTCAATTTCTAGATGTAAGTCAAGATATGAAGCCGACTTAACTGCATCTGTAGTATCCTTTATCTCCAATTCGATGGGATAGATGCGATCCACATAGTCACCAAATTTTGAATTGTTTAGTGAAAGAACGTCATCTATATAGCGGAAAGTAGAGTTAAAGGATATTGCTAACTTCTTATCTTTCTTCCTAAGAAGTTCCTTTATGAAGTCAGCCTCATAATAATAAAGAAACAAGTCAGCAAGTAGAGGGGCACAGTTTGTTCCCATTGGGATGCCGACAGTCTGTTGAAAAACACGTCCTCCGAACGTAACAAATATGTTGTCAATCAAGAAATCAAGCATCTTGATAATATAAAGGTCATATTACATATAAAAAAATTCTAAGTAAAAAGTATTTGAAAACAGAAAATAGATGGTGTGTAACAGTTAGAAAAAAATAACACATTACATAATTACATAACAAACCATCACTGTTGTTGACTAAATTTAAGTTATTATGGTCAATATGAACTGCCATAAATGTCAATGAAACAGAATCAGAATGAATCGAGGAACTGCTAACTATTTGAGCAGCTGTTAAGTTCAGTTTTATTTGCAAAAATTTACAAAGGGAATATGTGTTGAATGAAGGGAGGAACTGGTAGACTGAAGGATAAACGAACAAGGTGAATGCTAAAGAGTACAAGATAACATTTTTTTTAATAACTCATTCTTATATATTATTCACAAGTATCAATACAACAGCATACCAGCACAAAATAATGTATACTTGATATAATTAAAAAAAAAATGTTTTAGTGAGATCAAAGTTAAAACATCTATACTGGCATGAAACTAAAAATAGCTAAAAATAACAAAATTATCAACATTCAAGGCATTTATGGATTCATTATGATATCAATTGAAGATAAAGACTAGGTAACATCGCCTGATTGCTAACTGCTTGATCATTAAAATTCAGTTGCAAATATTTCATTTATAGACTAGAATATGGTATTTCTTAATTCCAGATTTTTGTCACTGAATTAAGAATAATATCACTGTCTGGTAAAATTATAGCTCTGCCTATTTATGAGCTGTGATTTAATGTACATACCGGTAATTTTAGAACAATTGTCAATTAAAGAATTCACACATGTGTAATCAAATAATCCCTGATATACATTGAAGCTTAACATAACCTTTACATATGAGAATTGTTGGCTTGAAACTAAGGAAATAAAAATTATAAGCAGTCATGATAATTATGGGTTCATTTTTATATTAAAAAGATATAAAGACTATAATTAAAGGACTGCACGATTGCCTTAGGTTACTTCTTAACATCCAGATGCAAATATTTCATGTGTGAACTAGACTATGCTATTTCTAAAATATAATGTTTTCGTCACTGAATTTTAAAGAATATCATCAATATCTGGTAAAATAATAGCTCTGCCTATTTTTGAGCTGTGATGTAATGTATACACCGGTAATTTAAGTACAATGGTCAATTAAAAAACTTGCACATATAGACACGTTATCCCAAAAATATATTAATGCTGAACATAATCTTTACAAATGAGAATCGTTCCTTAACTAAATGTGTCCTCGATGATTTGTATACTTTCTTGTCCGTGTACTTCACCAATACCTGTAGCAGGTGAACCTAAATGATCTCTTCCAACATACCGTAACTATAATACAATAACAACAATTTTAGTATAATAAGTCCAATGTATATAAGAGACATAAAAGAGGGTCAGATCAGAAAGTGATTCTTTAATTCTGTATTAATTTTTCCAATATTTTTCTCGTCTTCAGTTTATTTGTTCAGAATTCATTCTTTTTTATATTTATGCATCCCTTTACGACCATTATTCTTTATTGCCCATTTTGTTTGTTTTTTGTTTTTTGTGCGTTTTTCTTAGGATCATCCATGCCACCAGCTTATGACCAGTAATATGTAAACAAAAACTGATTTTTTTTATTTTGTATAAAAAACTTCCAACAAGTAAATTATTTTTCATATACAATATATTTGTCTTTTTTTTTTAATTTCTTGTATCATATCAAATATTCTTTTCAGAAGAGAGAAGTTTTTTTATAAACAACTTACCATATAAATAGATAAATATTAAAACCTTACCGTGCATCCAACTAAATTGTAGAACCTTGGAGAGACTAATGTCCATGCTCCCATATTCCTATGTTCTTCCTGACTCCAAAGGAAATCTGAAATGCAATAATAAATATCCTAGTTGTCAAAGTTTCTTGCAGCACTATAGAATATTTTTCCAACTGTTAGCTTGCCAAGATATAACCTTTTGTGCTGATGATGTGTAAATCAACCATCGATCAATCCATCTAACAGTTGGCTATAATAATACTCATAAATGGTATAAAATAGCGGGATGTGGTATGATTGTTAATGAGACAACTATCAATTTGAACTTTTATTTGAACTATTAATCAAAGTTCAAAAAAAAAGTGAATGTGAGCACTTATAGGCAACCATGAGGCCATCAACAAGCAAACATTTCTACCCTTATGCTTAATTTGCCAGAATCTTTACTTAAAAAATCTCCTTGAAAGAAAATGTATTTATCTTCCCTTTTAGACTATTTTACTTTTTTTTTAGTTGAAAATAAAATTATGAGGCCCAATAAAGCAATAATATATAATTTTTTGATGATGCCTATTTTCAACTGTCTTTTTACTTGGTATATAACTTCTATATATCCAAGTTCATAAGTACAAAGTCTTCCAAAGATTAAAAATGACAGCTGAATAATCATTTCTGTATAAATTGTAATAATTAAAACATACCTGTAGCATTAGGATATTTGGTTACTTCTTGTTGAATTTCTCCTGCTGGGAATGGACATAGACTCTATAATGAAAGGCATATAAAAAATAAGTTATCTTAGTAATGAAAAATATCTTCTTTAAATGTATCAAAAACAATACATTGTGTCAATATATGTCCATACAGTGTAGGTCACCATGGCATACTTCCTATATCACATGTACAGGTTCAATTATTAAAAAAATAAGGTAAAAATCCTATCATTGTATATAAACATATTTTTCTTGTTTATTGAATACAAAAATACACGTTTCAATAGATTTTCTAATAACTTGAAATCATGAATTAATTTTTTTTCAAACCATTCAATTCAAATAATAAGTTATGAGGGGTAATTTCATAATTAAACGGACATTAACTATTAATAATAGTCTTCATTATACATACTTCTATTCTCACAAGTGCTACATCATCTTATTTCTTGGAATCCCTTTCCTTGTCCAATGTATAGAAATGTTTACCACTACAGAAAATGACCTTTTTGACCTTGTCACCTTTAACTTTCTTATCCCCAATCACAGGTAAGAATGTTTTTCAGGTAACATATCTTCTAAGGTAGAGGTTGCTGCAGGTAAACGTAAGATTGTTTTAGGAGCTACCACTACCAAAGGTTTTCTGAAGTTCCGGACCACCTGACGTCTGAGAAGATGGAAGTATTGAGAGGGAGTTGTAGCGTTGACAACCTGAAGGTTGACATTGTCTCCGTCTACTTTGTATTCACTACTGTCTGTTGCCTGGAAATAATCATTTAAAAGTTAAATCAGGACAACAAATGACATTGATCAAACCATCCCAATCTTAGATTAATATGTAAGGCTTTTCTACGCAACTGAAAACTGTACATTTCTCGTTAAAATGGAATAATTACTTGGTCAAAACATATTTCTTATAATTTTCAAATTTTCTTTACAAAAACTCAGATGTCCCAAGTTCTCTAGAAATAAATGTACTTGACCTTATGTTATATCCTCTAGAAACCTTTCAATCTTACTTGGTGAGTGTTTATGTCCTGCTCCATCCATACCATGGTATAGTCATATCACCAAGTCACTCTGATATAACTGTTCTACAAACCTTGACCTTTGACATAAATGACCTTGATCTTTTTATATCAACTGTAGAAAACTTTCAATTTTTCATGATGAGTGTTCAGGTCCTGCTTCATCTATACCATGATGTAGTAACATTACTAACTCACTCTAATAAAAAATTTACAAACATTGACCTTGAATAAACATGACCTTGATATTTTGATATTACCTGTAGAAATTTTTCAAATTTACATGATAAGTGTTCAGGTCCTGCTCCTTCCATGACATGTGGAAGTAAGGGCACTAAATCACTCTGTAATACCTTTGCCTTTGACATAAATTACCTTGATCTTTTGATATTACCTGTAGAAACCGTTCAATTTTACGAGATGAGTGTTCAGGTTCTGCTCCATCCATACTTAGTGGTAATAACATCACTAACTCACTCTGTTATACCCTTTTACAAACCTTGACCTTCGACATAAATTACCTTGATCCTTTGACATTACCTGTAGAAATCTTATTTTTACTTGATGAGTGTTCAAGTCCAGTTCCTTCCATGCCATGTGGTAAGGTCATTAAATGACTCTTTAATAACCATTTTACAAACCTTGAATTTTGCCATAAATGACCTTGATATTTTGACATTACCTGTAGAAACCTTTCAATTTTACAAGATGAGTGTTCAGGCCCTGCTCCATCCATACCATGAGGTAATAACATCACTAAGTCGCTCTGTAATAACCATTTTACTGAAATACAATCATTTATTTTAACCATCACGAATCTAGCAATAAGTTTGACTTTCAGTGACCCTTCTTTGTAATAACTGCATACAACATGTATTACATAGAAGTTAGAAATAAACTTATCATAGATTGTGAAGAGTTAATTTTTTAGAGAGGGTCCAATGTCATCAAACAATATTTTTAATCGACCAAAAATCTAAGACCAAAAATTAGTTTGTGATGACTTTGATTTATGGGGAACCACTAGCCATGGGTCAATGCTATTTGGTATGCAGTTGTATAAGCATTGGTATATCTCATTACCATGGAGATTAGTTTAACCCGCCCTCTCAATTATGGTTTATTGACTTTGAAATTTTGCTTAGATTACATGTATTAGTTTGTGTTTAGGTTTGTTCAAAGGGAACTACTTATGAAAAGTCAATGGTATTTGGTATGCAGTTGAATTTACATTAACACTTCTCATTTCCATGGAGATTGTTTAGCCTTGTACCTTCAGTCATGGTTCACTGACTTTGAATATTTGCAAAACTTATATGTAAAAGTGTTGCTATTTTAATTTCAACATATGCATTATAGAAATTGAAAAAAAGTGAGACAGTTTTTTTTATATACATACACTCTCCACTGGCTATATATGTATCTATCATAATCTGTGCTCCATTGAAGAAGTCTCCAAACTGTGCTTCCCATATAATAAGACTTTGAGGGTCATCTATACTCATACCATACTCAAATCCTAACACGGCTTCTTCAGACAGAGAACTGTTGGCTAACTGTAAATAAATAAAGTAAGATTGTTAGGGCGCACCTAATACTCTTACCATATGGAAGTTGAAAACTTTACTACAAGTGTAAGAATTGAAAGAAAACTGAACAGCAAAAAATACCTTCAAGTTAATATGTATGAAGCAAGAATTTCTCAAGTTAAATTTGAAAGAAAAATAAACTGTACATTGTTTGTTAATAGACTCTTGCATAATATCACAATATTTTGATCTTAAAGAACTTCTTATTGAAAGCATTATAAATTGGAATATGTCAAACCCAGTTATTTATGTATAGCTTGCTATAAATAAACAATACCAGGAAGGTGTACCAGTAACAGGTCATTTTATTTCCCTGTAGACATTCCTTTTCCAGAGCACCAATAATGAGAATATTTAGGGGTAAGAATGTGTTTTTGAGTTTCTAAATTTACCTGTGTGCAAACTTTAGTAACCATATAACCTCAAGTTTGCAGAATATTCTATAGAAACACCAAGTAAAATAATAATGGTGCTTTCAAACACCCAAGATATATGTGGATGACCCTGAAAGGTTTTACTGCAATCAAATACAAGATTAATTTCCTACAACTGTCATAATGAAAGGGATATCTGTTCACCTCTCTTTTTGTAAGCAACCAGATTGTACTAAGATTTGGTGGTATTAATCCTTCCAGCAAAACTCTTACTTATAAAAGTAATCGAAGTAAAATGACTTGTTTGATGTCCATATTAAATTTTTTTGTACATGTTATTATGTCAATTTTTTCTCCCTCTTAATCAAGTACATTATTGGTTAAAAATGCAGTTTGCATTTATCATTGTTTTTTATACACAACTATTTTTTGTGTACTCTAAATTACAGAAATAGAGAGAATATGGCCTCATCAGGTGGAGACAATTGCAATCTATGTAACGATGATGATGGAACATCTACAGAA
Source organism: Mytilus trossulus (assembly GCF_036588685.1). Taxonomy (NCBI): domain Eukaryota; kingdom Metazoa; phylum Mollusca; class Bivalvia; order Mytilida; family Mytilidae; genus Mytilus; species Mytilus trossulus. The sequence goes on from NC_086375.1 coordinate 9,412,709, forward strand.
GCTGTCACGTGGTGCACAGAATGTGAGGTGCTCCTATGTACAGGCTGTGAAAAACATCACACAAAATCAAAAGCATCTAAAGACCATAAAACTATGTCGACTAAAGACTACCATAACTTACCAACATTCATGCAAGATATAAGCAGTCAGTGCAGAGACCACAAGAAGAAGTTTGAGCTTTATTGTTCCCTCCATGCCTGTCCCTGCTGTGTACAGTGCATCACTGATAATCACAAAAAATGTCAAGACCTAAAACCGCTGTCAGATATTCTGAAGCAAGTAAAATCATCTGCCTCAGTTCAACTTTTTGAAAAAGATTTAAAGAATGTAAAGGAAAACTTAGAGGAGATCATAAAATATTTGAATAGCCGGATGCACACAAACAATAATCAGAAAACAAAGGCTGCAGAACAAATTCGATCTATGAGGAAGTCCATGGATGATTTCTTAAACAAATTAGAACAAACAATTCTTGATGACCTAGAATTAAAGCATACACAGCTGAAATCTAAGATGAACGCTTTACTGCAACAACTGAAAACACAAGAAAGTCAGATAAACCAATTGCAAAGTGATTTTTCTAAAATGACACAATATTCAACTGAGCTTCAAATGTATGTTGGTCTGAAAGAAATAGAGAAAACTACATCTGAAGCAGCAAAATACATAGATGAATTAAAAAGTGAAGATAATTTTGAGGAAAAGAACTTAGAGGTTACTATTTCATCTGACCTGCAATCAATTTTGCGAGAGGTCAAATCATTCGGTGATATTCATGTCGATACCAGCCAATCCACTCTTCAAATTAAGACGGGGAGAAAAGATCAAGCACAGAACCTAGTTCCAACTGTTCCTACAATTGAAGACGTTAAACCAACAATGATGAGAACTCTGACAAATCCAGACGATCTGAAGTTTACAAGTCCACCTGCCTTAATGATATTACCTGATGGAAAATATTTATTTCTTAATCGCAATTTATTAATTGCAAGTTATCCCCTGCTGCTATTTGGTAATGATGGCATCTTAGAAAGAAAAGTATTCACATTCACAGAATTTCCTTATGGTGTTTGCTATGTCAGAAATAATACAGTGGCTGTCACATTAGGATACACAAACAAGACAGTACTAGTGGATGTAGAAAAGAAAAAAGTTATTCAATCAATTCATCTTTCTCATGAATGTGGTGGAGTAGCTAGTGATGGTAAAATATTGGTCATCACCGGTGCGGAGAAAATTACTATTGTTAATCTGAATGATATGTCTCAAAAAATCTTAGAAGGAGTAGGAGTAACACACATATCATTATTTGGAGGTTATATCTATGGTACCATTTTCAGGGAAAACAAAGTCTGCTGCTTCAAAAGTACTGGAGAACCTGTCTGGACATTTCAACATCAAGATATTGACGGGCCAACAGGAATTACATTAGACAAGAATGGCTTTGTTTATATAGCTTCTTGTAAAAACAACAGTATCGTGGTAGTATCTCCAGGTGGTAAAACCTGTAAGACAATACTAACAGAGGCTGATGGAATCGATTATCCTGTTTATATAGACATAAACAGAGAAACAGGAATGATGATAGTGTCAAGTAAAGTAAAGAAAACAAGTGCTAAGAAGAAAAGTGGTGATCATAACCACACAGCAATTATTTATAAAATCTGAATTGTAAATTTTTAGAGACTTGTATGCAGATGAATGAACTATGCTTCAGAAAAGTGTAATACAGATATACAATTAAAAGTACAAAATGACTTCTAGTGTAAACAAATAGTGTTATTAAAATATCATGTTCATATATTCTGATATAACTTGCTATATGGTCGTTGCTACAAGACAAAAGACTGTGTTTCTAACAAGAAGAACTGGTTCTAACAATTGAAAACAAAAATTCTTAAAATAAACTATAAGGTTTAAGATATAAAAAAAAATCTGTATTCTTATCTTTCATTTTTGCTAATATGCTTTGTCTATATGCTTTTCTGAGTTCCTTTCTCACATATGACATGGCTCTATACTTATACATCCTGCCATTGTGTAATTGAGCTATGGGAAATGTTTGCTCACATATTTGTTTGTTTTTATAGTGATTAAGATATTGATGATAACACAATGTTGACTACTATTTTTTGACATTTTTTCTTATACATGTGTGTTGGTTTGGTTTTTTTCAACAGCATTGTCAATATAATGAAATTTTATGCATCTGTTTTACTAGTGAGACGTTTTTACTACCTAGTTATAAAACCAGGTTTAACCCACCATTCTTTACATAAGATAATGCCTGTACCCAGGAATTTATTAGTAATTGTCAATTCATATGATATATCTTGAGCTTTTGATTTTGCCACTTTATTAGGAACTCTCTGTTTTAAATGTTCCTCAAAGTTTAGTATTTTTGTGATTTTTTTTTTAAATGGTTATATTCTTCGATGATTAATTATTGTTTTTATTGTTAGAAGTGATTGTGTGATAAATTTCTTAGTGATAACAATTACATTGCATAAAAGGGAGACAAGACTTATTTCAGATGGCAATGTTTATTCAGCCTCAGCACCACTACTTTAACAGCTTGGATTGATGAAACAGAATTATTAAGCCCGTTCATATCTTAGTCTAAAGTTTAAAGAAATGCCTGAAATAACCAATATTATATCAGGCTAAATAAAAGTTACTTCAAGTCTGAAAAATTCGATTGTGTCCAATGAATTACCAAGTTTTTTAATAATGCTTTGATTCTTTTACTCCTAATTTTCTATGTTTTTTATCTTTACTTGTTTTTGTTTTTTTGTTACATTAAGCATTTGTTGCCTTATTAGTAGTTAAGTGAAGACCACACTACTTGTCCTCTGGTTTATATTTATGCTTTATCCTATTTTAATGGTCGTTATTCACTTAATATATAAATGCTATTTCATTTTGAAACAAAATACATGTATTCATAATATAATGGTCCCATTGAGAAGTCCCAAATAAAGCAGTGTCTTGTCAGAAAAAATATGTATCACTGTTCCTGATAAAAGTTGTAGGTTTTAAAACTGTTTACAATTCTTAATCGTCTCATTTGCGTAAAGATTTATTTTCAAACGAACCTCATAGAATAATCTTCTAGACTAGATGTTAGTCAAGATATGAGGCCAACTTAACTGTATCTGTCATATTCTTTATTGCTAGTTCGATGGGACAGATGTGTTCAACATAGTCACAAATTTTGAATTATTAAGTGAAAGAACATCATCTATATAGCGGAAAGTAGACTCAAAAGTTAGTGCTAACTTTTTTCTTTCTTCCTAAGAAGTACATGTATGAAGTCTGCCTCATAATAATAAATAAACAAGTCGACAAGAAGAGGAGCACAATGTGTTCCCATTGGAATGCCGACAGTCTGTTGAAAAACATGTTCTATGAACGTAATAAATATGTTATCAATCAAGAAATCTATCATCTATAATGAGAGTTAAAAAAATAATTCATATCTTAGGCGACTACTATAGGAAATATGAAATGCCTTCCTATTATCCATCACACAATCATTCTCAAGCATAAGTTCATTAAAAGAAAACAAGACCTATAGTTGTTAATGTTTGTGTTATTTTGGTCTTTTTTGGATAGTTGTCTCATTGGCAATCATACCACATCTTCTTTTTTATATTGTAAATGGGATAGTTTGTATTTCTTATATGCATATTTGTCACACTTGCTTAAAACTGTGTGAAATTCTATAAAAATATCCAAAAGAAATAAACAGTATCATTTTATAGATGGGACAGTTGTCATTTATAAAAGACTTATTTGTTGTCAAGATATGCTAAAGTAACAAACAGTTTGAATGGGAACATTTAATACCGATTTAAAAGTCTCTTTATTTCAATCATCATGAACTGTTAGAAAGCTGAATGCGATTGGCAAGTGTTGGCTCACAATTTAATGAAGAATATTTAGCTATAATTTCCTTTATCTCATATATAGGCATTGAAGGTGAGCTGAGAACAAAGTTTTCTACAAAAGTGATGATTTCAGCTTTCCTGTTGTGAACTTACCATTTCTATGTAGCACGTTCCAGCAGCATATGTGAATATCCAAATTAATACGTTATAGTATGTGTTTTCTCTCGTCATCTGTTCCTCTTTAAACGCAATCTACCGATTGAGACGTATCACAGGATAAGTACTTACTTGAGCTACACAACGAGTGCAACATTCTTCTTACTAATATTCCTTTGGTATCATTTGTCTCTCTGTTAAGAAGACGTTCGAAGTGTACAAGATTCTACCAGAACTTAATGTTAAATCACGATTGTAGAAGGATTCTTATTTCCGCCTGATACTTCTAGCTAGCTTTAAAACATTTGTAAGGGTTCCACGGAACCTAGTGTCTCGCCTACTTTTGCTGTTAATCGTAGGCTCAACATAAATGAAGGAAAACATCAATAAAATTATTCCTATCGATCCAATCTTTTGATTGTACGAAGCTTCTGCCCAAGTGTCGTGAAAATCCAGGATAGCTTATAAATTTATTTAACGTTTTAAAAACATCACCTGCAGCCTGTATGTAATATTAACCGGAAGAAAAACTAATATAAAAAGAAGATGTGGTATGATTGCCAATGAGACAACTGTCCACAAGAGACCAAAATGACACATACATTAACAACTATAGGTCGCCGTACGGCCTTCAACAATGGACAAAGCACATACCGCACAGTCAGCTATAAAAGGCCCCGATATGACAATGTAAAACAGTTAATACCAGAAAACTAACGGCCTGATTTATGTAAAAAGAAATGAACGAAAAACAAATCTGTAACACATAAAGAAAGGACAACCACTGATTTACAGGCTCCTGACTTAGGACAGGCACATACATAAATAATGTGGCAGGGTTCCATTTATAAGAAAAATACAGATAAACAGGTTCAACATTTTAACAAAATTTTCTCCCAGATACAATAAGAAAGTTTTTTAGAAATTTAAAAAACTTCAAACACAGAGTGAATGAATGGTATTCTTGCAGAAATGTCCATGTATAAGTAAAACAAGGGAAAATGTATTCTTTTACAAACTTTTCTTCTAGATACTATCTTATAAAAATCAGGATGATACTGCAAAATTCGGGATAGTTGGCAGGTCTGATGATCATAAACAAGCTTCTGTCCAAGTTTGGTACACATCCTGGATAGTTAAAGGAAGTTATTAAAATTTCGAAAAACTTTAACCACAGAGTGAATGTAATGTTTCCTAGCAGAAAAAAACTAAGTCTATTTATAAGTTTTGGAAAACAGGATTTTGTTATACAAAATTTACTTCTGGATATTATCTTATAAATTATAAACAAGCTACTGTCCAAGTTTGGTACAAATCCTGAACAGTTTAAGAAAGTTATTAAAATTTAATAAACTTCAACAACAGAGTGAATATTTGTGGACGCCGCTGCCATCAACTACAATGACAGAATGTAGGATCGGTATGTCTACCTTTTTTTACTTAAGTTGAAGGCTCGACAAAAAACTTATTTTCAAAATAGCTCAAAAAATCATTCTCCCAATCTTTATGACCCCCTTGGAGTAACAACCCCTAAACTCAAAATCCCAGCTTTCTCTTTGAGGTATGGATCCTTGTAGTACAATTTTTAAGCGGTTCATAAACTTATACACAAGTTATTGTCATGAAACAAAATAATAATGCTTGTTTTACCCCCTTTTTGGACCTTTTTCCTGCATGTTTGGGCAATTATCCAAAAACTCTATCCCAGTGTCACATTTGTGATATGGAACATTCTGGTACAATTTCAGAGGTATCAGTACACATACAAGTTACTGTCCAGAAACTTACTAAAATGCTTGTTTTGGCCACTAATACCTAAATTGTTGGTACTACAATGTATAACCTCCAAAATCAATCCCAACCTTCCTTTTGTGGAAGTGAACCTTCTTGTAAAATATCATAGAGATCCACCTACAGCTACTAAAACTATTGTCCTGAAACCACTTGTATCTAATGACAACAACAACAACAACAACAACACCAAATCATGAAACGACCCCAACATTTTTTTTGTGGTCGTATAAAAAGAGTCACATGACTTTCTTTGGGTATAAAACATTAAAATATCAAACCCTGTTTATCTTTTATTACAGTTCAGTATTAGACAAAATATCACAGCTGATTAATATGATATAAAAAACAATATAACATAGCAAATCACTAACAACTTTTCAAAATACAAAAACATCATTGATTAGATAATAAAACATAAAATATACACACCAAATATAGTGTTTTTGCCGTACTTTGTCTTCACTTTTACTGTTGCAGATGTAGATTATATTTTTTGACGAAAATAAAAGATGGATTTTGTAAAAGAAAAAATTGGCACAAATGCAATGCGCACATATCCCACATTAATTACAGCTCAAAGTTCAAGGTGTAACTTATTGTCAAACAAAAACTTGATTGTGTTGGGCAAATCAGGGGAAAAAACAAACATTAAAAGCCATGACTAATAAGTTTCTGGCTAAATATTGAATCATTTTGTTCAGTAGAACCTGTCAATATTGTCAAAGAAATATTTGTTGAATGAATGGAATTACAAATATAAACTGACAATGTTAATGCAAGAGTTTTAGTATAACTGATTTAAAATAACTCATTCTTATATAGTATAAACAAGTATCAATACAAAATTATGTTATTCTTTGCAAATATTTTTAGATGAGAGTTTTAAAATATATACTGGCTTTAAACTTAGAAGGCCTAAACAAAATAATAAATATTCAAGGCATTTATGGGTTCATTTTGATTTATCATTAAACATAGAGACTAAGTTGGACTGCATGAATTCGGATTGATAGATATCTTAACATCCAGTAGCAAATTCTCGCGGCCTAAAGTATGATATTTTTAAATTATGAATTGTATCACTGAATTAAAAATAATATCAATATCTGGTAAAATTTTAGCTCTGCCTTTTTAAGACTTGTGATGTAGTGTATACACCGGTAATTTTAGTACAATGGTCAATTAAAAAACTTGCACACACACACATGTTATCCCAGATATACATTAATGCTGAACATAATCTTTACACATGAGTATTGTTCTTAACTATATGTATCCTCAATGATTTGTATAGTTTCTTGTCTATGTACTTCACCAATACCTGTAGCAGGAGAACTTAATGATCTCTTCCAACATATCGTAACTACAATGTAATAAAAATAAGTTCAGTAAATAAAGTCCTGTTTATTAGTGACATAGAAATAGGTTCAGGTTGGAGTTTCTTGATTTCTGTATTTCCAATTTTTTCTACATTCTTTTCTAGTCTTCTTTTTTTGTTCATAATAGTCTATTCTTTAAAATTTTAGCATCCTATAATAACCATTATTCTCTTTAAATTTTGTTTGTCCATTTCGTTATGCTTTTTTGTCTGTTTAATTCACGTCTCCAGCTAATAATAAGTAATAAATAAAAAACTGAAATTATTATTTTCTATAAAATACCGCCAAACATGTAAAATGTATTTTTAAGCAAATTTGTTTGTCATTTATTTATTTCTGGTATATTATCAAATGACCTATCAGTTGTAATAATTGTTGAAAATGTGTTTCTTGGAACTAAATACATTGTATACAAATATATTTGAAAATGATACCTGGCATCCAACTAAATTGTTGAACCTTGGAGAGACAAATGTCCATGCTCCCATATTCCTGTGTTCTTCCTGACTCCAAAGGAAATCTGAAAAAACAACAATGAATATCCTGGTAAAAAGAATTCTTGCTTGAAATACTGTGAAATCTTCTTCTAACTGTTGGGTGGTTATGATGTACATGTAATCTTATATACTGCTGTAGTGTAAATTAACCATCGATCAAATCAATCTAACAGTAGGTGTCATAATACTCAATTTGAGGTTAGAAATTGCATGTATTGTTTGGTGTTAGTCGATCAACATAGATAGTATATCTACATACAATTGAGAATGGAAATGGGGAATGTGTCAAAGAGACAACAACCAGACCGTAGAAAAAAAACAAAAACATACATTGTATCGCTATTTGTTCGCCATTACTGGACACCACAAAGGTTTCCTGTAAAGGTTTGAAGTCATAATACCATATATCTGACGCCACAATGGAAAAGTAATGACTGTATGATGTCAATAGTTCAAACGGAACATATTCTCAGGTTAACCAGGACAGATTTCCAAATAGGGATGAGGTGTATTGAATTATCTTAGTGTTTCATTTGATGTTAAATACTGTTCTCTGAGGGAGAACTTTGTTAAGTAATTAAATTAACACCTTGAATCTGTTTGATTATGATTTTTTTTTAATACTTTTTTCTACTACCTTCTTTTAACATTATGCAAATTCAAAAACAATCATAGCTGTATAAATTATAATAATTAATATATACCTGTAGCATTAGGATATTTGGTTACTTCTTGTTGAATTTCTTCTGCTGGGAATGGACATAGACTGTACAATGAAAAGTTAGTTATCTAAGTAAGTGGTGAGAAATATGTCTTTTAAATGTATCAACGACATAACATTATGTGTCAATACTGTGTAGGACACCATGGCACACTACCTCTATTATATGTAAAGGTTCAATTTTAAACCACATAATTAAAAAAAAAGTTCTAAAAAAATGGAATCATAATTTTCAGTCTGCATTACCCCAACTTTTTTTGCCAATTGTATCTATTTGTTTTGTTCCCACAAAGACCCACATCATTGTCAATGTCATGATATTTTATGTGAATGTCATAAAAATGAAAGGTTTCGCTAGCTATGAAAACCAGGTTTAGTCCAGCATTTTCTAATTAAAATAATGCCTTTACCAAGTCAGGAATAAGACAGTTGTGTTCCATTTGTTTGATGTGTTTGAGCTTTTGATTTTGTCATTTGATCAGGGAATTTCCATTTTGAATTTTCTTTGATTTTACTTTTTAGAAGTACCTCTATTCTAACAAGTGCTACATCTTCTAACTTCTTGGCATCCCTTTCCTTTTCCAATGTATAGAAATGTTTTCCGCTAAAGAAAATGATCTTTTTGACCTCGTCACCTTTAACGTTCTTATCACCAATCACTGGTAAGAATGTTTTTCCAGGTAACATATCATCTAAGGTAGAGGTACCTGCAGGTAAACGTAAGATTGTTTTAGGAGCTACCAGCACCAAAGGTGTTCTGAAGTTCCGAACCACCTGACGTCTGAGAAGATGGAAGTATTGAGCGGGAGTTGTAGCGTTGACAACTTGAAGGTTGACATTGTCTCCGTCTACTTTGTGTTCACTACTGTCTGTTGCCTGGAAATAATAATTTAAAAGTTAAATCAGGACAACAAATGACATTGATCAAACCATCCCAATCTTAGATTAATATGTAAGGCTTTTCTACACAACTTTAAACTGTACATTTCTTGTTAAAATGGAATAATAACTTGGTCAAAACGTACTTCATATAATTTTTAAATTTTCTTTACAAAAATTCAGATATCCCAAATTCTCTGGAAATAAATGAATTTGACCTTATTGTATATCCTTTAGAAACCTTTCAATTTTACCTGGTGAGTGTTCATTTCCTGCTCCATCCATACCATGGTATAGTAACACCACTAAGTCACTCTGGTATAACTGTTTTAAAAATGTTGACCTTAATTTTTTTAAATCAACTGTAAAAACCTGTAATTTTTTTAATGATGAGTATTCCTTCCATACCATGATGTAGTAATATTACTTACTCACTTTGTAATAAATGTTTACAAAACTTGACCTTGAACAAACATGACCTGATCTTTTGATATGACCTGTAGAAACCTTTCAAATTTACATGATAAGTGTTCAGGTCTGCTCCATCCATACTTTGTGGTAATAAAATCACTAACTCACTCTGTAATACCTTTTTACAAACCTTTACATTACCTTTCAATTTACATCCTGCTCCTTCCATGCCATGTGGTAAGATCACTAAATGACTCTGTAATAACCATTTTACAAACCTTGAACTTTGACATAAATGACCTTGATCTTATTAGCTTACCTGGCCCAAAGGGCCAAGTGAGCTTTTCTCATCACTTGGCGTCCGTCGTCCGTCGTCCGTCGTTGTCCTGCGTCCGTCGTCGTTAACTTTTACAAAAAATCTTCTCCTCTGAAACTACCAGGCCAAATTTAACCAAACTTGGCCACAATCATCATTGGGGTATCTAGCTTAAAAAAATGTGTCCGGTTACCCAGTCCACCAACCAAGATGGCTGCCATGGCTATAAATAGAACATAGGGGTAAAATACAGTTTTTGGCTTATAACTCAAAAACCAAAGCATTTAGAGCAAATCTAACGTCTTGTAAAATTGTTCATTAGGTCAAGATCTATCTGCTCTGAAATTTTCTGATGAATCGGACATTCCGTTGTTGGGTTGCTGCCCCTGAATTGGTAATTTTATGGTAAATTAACTGTTTTGGGTTATTATTTTGAATATTATCATAGATAGATTTAAACTGTAAACAGCAACAATTTTCAGCAGAGTAAGATTAACAAACAAGTCAACATGACCGAAATGGTCAGTTGACCTCTTTAGGAGTTGTTGCCCTTTACAGTCAAATGTTTACCATTTTTCGTAAATCTTAGTTATCTTTTACAAAAAATCTTCTCCTCTTAAACTGCTGAGCAAAATTAATCCCAAGGTAGCCACAATCATTATTGGGGTATTTAGTTTAAAAATGTGTCTGGTGACCCGGACATCCAACCAAGATGGCAGCCAAGGTTAAAAATAGAACATAGGGATACAATGCAGTTTTTGGCTTAAAACTCAAAACCCAAAGCATTAAGAGCAAATCTGACTGAGAGTAAAATTGTTTATCAGGTCAAGATTTATCTGCCCTTAAATTTTCAGATAAATCAGACAACCCATTGTTGGGTTGCTGCTCCTAAATTGGTACTTTTTAGGAAATTTTGCTGTTTTTGGTTATTATCTTGAATACTTTTATAGATAGAGATAAACTGTAAACAGCAATAATGTCAGAAAAGTAAGATTTACAAAAAAAGTCAACATAACTGAAATGGTCAATTGCCCTTCTAAGGAGTTATTGTCCTTAATAGTCAATTTTTTACATTTTTTATAAAATTTGTAAATTTTTACTTACATTTTCCACTGAAACTACTGGGCCAAGTTCATTATAGATAGATATAGTTGTAAGCAGCAAGAATGTTCAGTAAAGTAAAATGTACAAACACATCACCATCACCAAAACACAATTTTGTCATGAATCTATCTGCTTCTTTTGTTTAATATATACATATATACCAAGGTGAGCGACACAGGCTCTTTAGAGCCTCTATAGTTACATTACCTGTAGAAACCTTTCAATTTTACAGGATGAGCGTTCAGGCCCTGCTCCATCCATTCCATGTGGTAATAACATTACTAAATTTCTCTGTAATAACCGTTTCACTGAAATAAGATAATTAGTTTTAACCATTACGAACCTAGCAATAAGCTTGACTTTCCGTGACCCTTCATTGTAATAACTTCATACAACATGTATTACATATAATTTAGAAATAAACATATCAAAGACAGCAAGCTTAAAAATTTTGAATGCCTGATGAATTTTTGTCAAAAATATCTTCACTTGGGCACTAATAAAAAAGAATAAGGGAAAAATAAAGTACCGAGTTGAAGAGCATTGAGGACCCAAACTTTAAAAAACAAATCTTAATACAGTTAAATTTATATATTCCTTGGATGGATATGGAAAAACTTCAAACTTTGTGAAGAGTTAATTTTTTAAAAGTGGGTCCAATGTCACCAAACAATAATTTTTTATCGACCAAAAAAAAAGACCAAAAATCTAATATCTATAGTTTGTTAAATAAACTGACCTATAAATTTGCAGTGGATCCTGGGAAATTATTTTTTTGATGTGTCATTATTATAAAAAGGTGGAAAACAATTTCAAACCTCTAAAAGACAACACCTAATTTTTGTTTTGCTTGATGGAGTTTGAAACGAGACATAGGTATGCTGTTTCCGGTATCAGCGGCACCAATGTTTTAGTTTGTGACTAGGTCTAATTTATGGTGAACCAATATAAGTGTAAGTCAAAGATTTTTGGTATGCGATTGTGTCAGTATTGGCATATCTCATTACTGTTGAGATTATCTGGCCCAGACCCCCCCCCCCCCGGATCGACTTTTGCAATTTTTGCTAAGTTTTCTTGTATTAGTTTGTGATAAGTCAGTTTATGGGTAACCACTAGAGGTAAGTAAATGATAATTATATGCAGTTGTATAAGTATTGGCATATCTCATTTCAATGGAAATTATTTGGCCAAGCTCCCTCATTCATGGTCTATTTACCTTGGAAATTTTGCTTAGTTTCCAGTTTGTGATTACTTTGGTTTTATGGGGAACCACTAGTCATCGGTCAATGCTATTTGGTATGTAGTTGTATAAGCATTAGTATATCTCATTACCATAGAGATTATTTTACTCCCCCCTCTCAGTTATGGTTAATTGCCTTTGAAATTTTGCTTAGATTACATGTATTAGTTTGTGTTTAGGTTTGTTTGAAGGGAACTACTTATGATAAGTCAATGGTATTTGGTATGTAGACTAGTTGAATTTACATTAACACTTCTCATTTCCATGGAGATTGTTTAGCCTTGTACCTTCATTCATGGTTCATTGACTTTGAATTTTTGCAAAACTTACATGTTAAAGTGTTGCTATTTTAATTTCAACATTTGCATTATAGAAATTACAAGAAAGTGAGACATATCTCTATGTTAACAGGTAATTGATATACTAGTACATACACTCTCCACTGGCTATATATGTATCTATCATAATCTGTGCTCCATTGAAGAAGTCTCCAAACTGTGCTTCCCATATAACTAAACTTTAAGGGTTATCTATACTCATACCATGCTCAAATACTAACACGGCTTCTTCAGACAGAGAACTATTAGCTAACTGAAAATAAACAAACTAAATAAGTTAGGGGACATCTATACTCATATATACTCATATCATACTCAAATCCTAACACTGCTTCTTCAGACAGAGAACTATTGGCTAACTGTAAATGAATAAATTAAAATGGTTAGGGGGCACCTAATACTCATCGATATGGAAGTTGAAAACTTTACTACAAATGTAAATTGAAACTTTGAACAGCAAAATTTACCTACAAGTATACAGTCAGGATCCTACTTCGTCAAAATTATCTCCCCATTACGCCAGTTCATTTTCACAATCGTAGAAATGGAAGCCATTGTAGCGATGACGCGCTACCAATTTTGCTCTTGGAAACCAATAAATTTATCCACATTGCACCAATACGATCCTTATATGTCAGTTATATTTTAAAGACAAATGTATCAACTAGCAAATGAGCATCAGTTAATGTTCTTGTCTGCATTAATTCAACTTAAAACTATTGTCTGATCGGTTGTCAGGTGGAATTTTCGAAAAATCATAAACATTTAAAAAAAATTCTAATTAAATATTTCATGAAAGGCAGACTCGATTTTTTTAGTGGTTAAAGACTATAAACCCTAGGTATCACACACAAAAAATTAGCTTTTTCGAAGATGTGCATTTTCATCTTCCAACTTGTAAGACTGTCGTCAAGTACTTTCAGTAAAAAAATAGCTATTCGAACACACCTTCTCTGTTTTTGTGACTCATCAGATAGATATCTCACTTGACCCATATATTTCATCTTGTAGTACTGTTATTTTTTTTTGTGTTATAAAGTCAACCTGTAGCTTTAATATAAAAAAAATGATAGAATCTGAAGCGAGACGATGAATGAAATACTCTTCTTTGTACGATATCAAGACAAAACACTGAACTCAAACACGCCCTAACATAATAAGGTGCACTCGATTTTCTTTTTTCGATACAATTGTTACCTATTTTTTAAAATTTTCAGTCACATAATGGAAGGACAGACACGAAAATTACTGAACTAATAGATTGATATGTTTTCCGTCCGTGGTAAAAAAAAAAAAAATCGGAGGTTATGCATTTTCGTCATCCAACTTAAAAGATACCCATGTCGTCGACTTGATATATAATTGTTCTGCTTAACTATGTACTAGATAAATTGAAAACTTATGCAAATGGTGTTTTTGAAATAAAACACCTCGTTATTGAGAAGAAAATTTTTGTTAGTTTTTATTTACTTTTAAAAAAATTGTCACTATAGTAAACAATACATTAAACCTTTATCGCCTTCTCTAATAAAGAGCTTCGATTTTTTTGTTCTATTTCAACCTGGTTTCCGACTGTATAAATATGAATGAAGTAAGAATTTCTCAAGTTAAATTTGAAGTAAAAATAAACTGTATATTGTTTCTGATATTAGACACTTGTATAATATCACGATATTTTGATCTTTAAACACTTCTAATTGAAAGCCATTTGAAATATTGTAAATAGGAATATGTCAAACTCAGTTATCTGTATATAACCTTGCTATAAATAAACAATACCAGGTAAGTGTACTAGTTATTGGACATTTTACTTCCCTGTAGAGATTCCTTTTCCAGAGCATTTTCAGAGCACCAAAGTCAAAATATTTCAGGGTAAGAATATATTTTTGAGTTTATTGGTATAAAATAATGAGATAGCAATCTAACAAAACAAAAAAGAAGACATGAAAAACCTATAATGATCTTCAACCACAGATCTGCATAAAGTTTTCATCCGTCTGATCTTTTTCAATTTTACTGTTCATGACTAAATTATGGCACTTTTATTTCTATGACAATGGCAACAATCACTATATGGAAGCCTGGTTTTCTGTCATTTTGACAGCCTCAAGTTATTACATTTGTAAAGGGAACCAAGTTTCCAAAATGTTCTATAGAAACACCAAGTTAAATAATTATGGTGCTTTCAAACACCCAAGATATATGTGGATGACCCTGAATTGTTTTACTACAATCAAATGTAAGATTAGATTCCTAATTTACTGTCAAATTGAATGGACTCTTTAGTAAGCAACCAGCTGATCGTACTATGATTTGGTGGTATTAATCCTTCCGGCAAAAATCTTACTTTTAACAGTATTTTTGTTTGATGTCCATACTTGTACATATCATTATGTCAATTTTTTTAACCAAACAATTTTTTGTGTACTCCTAATTTCAGAAATAAAGAGAATATGGCCTCATCAGGTGGAGACAATTGCACTCTATGTTATGATGATGATGAAACTTCTACAGAAGCTGTCACATGGTGCACAGAATGTGAGGTGCTCCTATGTACAGGCTGTGAAAAACATCACACAAAATCAAAAGCATCTAAAGACCATAAAACTATGTCGACTAAAGCCTACCATAACTTACCAACATTCATGAAAGATATAAGCAGTCAGTGCAGAGACCACAAGATGAAGTTTGAGCTTTATTGTTCTCTCCATGCCTGTCCCTGCTGTGTGCAGTGCATCACTGATAATCACAAAAAATGTCAAGACCTAAAACCGCTGTCAGATATTCTGAAGCAAGTAAAATCATCTGCCTCAGTTCAACTTTTTGAAAAAGATTTAAAGAATGTAAAGGAAAACTTAGAGGAGATCATAAAATATTTGAAAAGCCGGATGAACACAAACCATAGCCAGAAAACAAAGGCTGCACAACAAATTCGATCTATGAGGAAGTCCATGGATGATTTCTTAAACAAATTAGAACAAAAAATTCTTGATGACCTAGAATTGAAGCATACACAGCTGAAATCTAAGATGAACGCTTTACTGCAACAACTGAAAACACAAGACAATCAGATAAACCAATTGCAAAGTGATTTTTCTAAAATGACACAATATGCAACTGAGCTTCAAATGTATGTTGGTCTGAGAGAAATAGAGAAAACTACGTCAGAAGCAGCAAAATACATAGATGAATTAAAAAGTGGAGATCAATTTGGAGGAAAAGAACTTAGAGGTAACTATTTCATCTGCCCTTCAATCAATTTTAATAGAGGTAAAATCATTTGGTGATGTCAATATTAATATCAATCAATCCACTCTTCGGCTAAATGCAAGAAGAAAAGATCAAGCGCTGTGCCAACTGTTCCTAGAATTGAAGACATTAAACCATACCTGGTTAGAACTCTGACAACTCCAGAAGATGTATGCATGATATTACCTTAAGGTAAATATCTAATTCTTTGTAAATTTATTGATGAAAGCAGTCATGCACTCCTGCTATTTGGCAATGATGGCATCTTTGAAAAAATAGTAATAACATTCACAGAATATCCATATGGCGTTTGCACCTGTCAGAAATAATACAGTGGCTATCACATTAGGATATACCTACCAGACAGTACTGGTAGATACAGAAAAGAAAAAAGTCATTCAAACAATTCAACTTTCTGATGATTGTTCTGGAGTAGCAAGTGATAGTTAAATATTGGCCATCAGATGTGAACAGAAAAGTACTATTGTTACTCTGAATGATATGTCTCAAACAATTCTAGAAGAAGTTGGAGCAACACATACCGTATAGCGGGTTATTTTCGCGGGGTGCAAATTTTCGCTTATTTTCGCGGACAGAACTTAATCGCCAAAATAAATTCCGCCAAATTAAAAGTGTACATACAAAGTTATTAATAAAAGTTTTTAATCCGCCAAAATAATAACCGCCAAAATATTTCGTATACCTTGTTCAATGAAAATCGCGAAATTTTACACTCGCGAAAATAACCCGCTATACGGTATATCATTATTTGGAGGAAATATCAATGCTACTATTTTCTCTGAAAACAAAATCTTCTGCTATAAAAGTACTGGAGAACTTTTATGGAAATGTCAGAATCAAGACATTGAACATTACATGAACTTACATTAGACCAGAATGGATTTGTTTATAAAGCTTCTTTTGGGAAAACAGAATAATGATACAAACCCCAGACGGTAAAACCAGTAAGACAATACTATCAGAGGCGGATGGTATTAATTGTCCTAAACATATCTACATGAACAGAAAAACAGGAATGATTATTGTATCGAGTCAAATAAAGCGAACAAAAGTTAAGAAGGATGATAGGGGTGATTTTTACAAAACAGTCATTGTTTATAAAATCTGAAATCTAAATTTTTAGAAACTCGTATGCAGACAACATGACTTTGCATACATCAGAAAGTGTATTGCAGATATGTAATTTAGAATAAAAAAAAGACTTCTAGTGCGTTGCTGAATAGTTTATCTAAGAAATTAAGATCTTCATGAATTTCATAAAGTGCATGATTGTAGCTTATGTCTAGACGGAAGACTGTTCAAACCAATAACAGAGAACTAAGAATAAGCAACTCGAATCACACCAAAAACTAGGGGTGATATCAGGTGCCCCGGAAAGATAAACAGATCATTTTCCACGTGTGGCGCCCGTTGTAACAGACTGTGATCATATTATAACAAATCTGGTAAATAGATAAATTCGGTAGATCACATTTATGAAAGGTAAGGGGATTGTAGTAACGACGTAAGGAACATATCAGATCAGATGTCATTTGAGAAACGGTCTTCATTAACGGTCAACCAACTGGTGATGGCGTCCGTACAATTTACGAAGGGATGATTTCAACTTCACCATTTGGAACACTTGGTTTAATAGCTTCCTTTTGATCAGCAATCCTCTATAAAGAAAATCATGATAGCAATTGCTAGCATGGGAATATCGTATCAATTGGGAGATATATACCCCGTATGCAGGTGCTGCTGGAATGTTGCTACTTAGCGAAAACCTGAAATCGTCTCTTTTACGTAAAGATTTGTTTTCAAACGATCCTCATAGAATAAACATCTAGATGTAAGTCAAGATATGAAGCCGACTTAACTGTATCAGTCATATCCTTTATCGCTAGTTCGATGGGATAGATGTGTTCAACATAGTCACCAAATTTTCTATATGAAATATGAAATGCCTTCTTATTATCCCTCACACAATCATTCACAAGCAGAAGTTCATTAAAAAAGACATGAAAACAAACTTGTAAATGGGATAGTTTGTATTTCCTATATGCATATTTTTTCACACTTGCTTTAAACTGTGTGACATTCTCGAAAATATCCAAAAGAAATAAACAGTATCATTTTATAGATGTGACAGTTGTCATTTATAAAAGGCTTATTTGTTGTCAAGATATGCTAAAGTAACAAAGAGTTTGAATGGGAACATTTAATATCGATTTAAAAGTCTCTTTATTTCAATCATCACTAACTAAGTATGTTTGAAAGCTGGAATGCGATTGGCAAGTGTTGGCTCCCAATTTGATAGGAAAAAAAGAAATAAGAATATTAAGCTATAATTTCCTTTATCTCATATATAGGCATTGAAGGTGAGCTGAGAACAAAGTTTTCTACAAAAGTGATGATTTCAGCTTTCCTGCTGTGAACTTACCATTTCTATGTAGCACGTTCCAGCAGCATATGTGAATATCCAAATTAATACGTTATAGTATGTGTTTTCTCTCGTCATCTGTTCCTCTTTAAACGCAATCTACCGATTGAGACGTATCACAGGATAAGTACTTACTTGAGCTACACAACGAGTGCAACATTCTTCTTACCTTTCAGGAGCATCTGAGATCCCCCTTGAGTTAGTTGGGTTCGTTTTGCTCAGTTTCAAGTGCTTCTTGTTGCTAAGAATAATGTTTTTCGTGATTTGTTTGATGCGGTTTTCATCTTATTTTTTGTTGTTGTTTTTCTAATATTCTAATATTCCTTTGGTATCATTTGTCTCTCTGTTAAGAAGAATTTCGAAGTGTACAAGATTCTATCAGAATTTTATGTTAAATCACGATTGTAGAAGGATTCTTATTTCCGCCTGGTAGTTCTAGCAAGCTTTAAAACATTTGTAAGGGTTCCACGGAACCTAGTGTCTCGCCTACTTTTGCTGTTAGTCGTAGGCTCAACATAAATGACGGAAAAAATCAATAAAATTATTCCTATCGATCCAATCTTTTGATTGTACGAAGCTTCTGCCCAAGTGTCGTGAAAATCCAGGATAGCTTATAAATTTATTAAACGTTTTAAAAACATCACCTGCAGCCTGTATGTAATATTAACCGGAAGAAAAACTAATATAAAAAGACGATGTGGTATGATTGCCAATGAGACAACTGTCCACAAGAGACCAAAATGACACATACATTAACAACTATAGGTCACCGTACGGCCTTCAACAATGGGCAAAGCACATACCGCATAGTCAGCTATAAAAGGCCCCGATATGACAATGTAAAACAGTTAATACGAGAAAACTAACGGCCTGATTTATGTAAAAAGAAATGAACGAAAAACAAATATGTAACACATAAACAAAGGACAACCACTGAATTACAGGCTCCTGACTTAGGACAGACACATACATAAATAATGTGGCAGGGTTCCATTTATAAGAAAAATACAGATAAACAGGTTCAACATTTTAACAAAATTTTCTTCCAGATACAATAAGAAAGTTTTTAGAAATTTTAAAAACTTCAAACACAGAGTGAATGAATGGTATTCTTGCAGAAATGTCCATGTATAAGTGAAACACGGGAAAATGTATTCTTTTAAAAACTTTTCTTCTGGATACTATCTTATAGAAATCAGGATGAAACTGCAAAATTCGGGATAGTTGGCAGGTCTGATGATCATAAACAAGCTTCTGTCCAAGTTTGGTACACATCCTGGATAGTTAAAGGAAGTTATTAAAATTTCGAAAAACTTTAACCACAAAGTGAATGTAAGGTTTCCTAGCAGAAAAAAACTAAGTCTATTTATAAGTTTTGGAAAACAGGATTTTGTTATACAAAATTTACTTCCGGATATTATCTTATAAATTATAAACAAGCTTCTGTCCAAGTTTGGTACAAATCCTGAACAGTTTAAGAAATTTATTAAAATTTAACAAACTTTAACAACAGAGTGAATATTTGTGGACGCCACTGCCATCAACTACAATGACAGAATGTAGGATCGGAATGTCTACCTTTTTTGACTTAAGTTGAAGGCTCGACAAAAAAGTCATTGAACTTATTTTCAAAATAGCTCAAAAAATCATTCTCCCAATCTTTATGACCCCCTTGGAGTAATGACCCCCTAACTCAATCCCAGCCTTCTCTTTTTTTAAGTACAATTTTTAAGCGGTTCATAAACTTATACACAAGTTATTGTCATGAAACAAAATAAGAATGCTTGTTTTTTAACCCTTTTTGGACCTAATTTCTGCATGTTTGGGGCAATTATCCAAAAACTTTATCCCAGTGTTACGTTTGTGATATAGAACCTTGTGATACAATTTCAGAGATATCCGTACACTTACAAGTTATTGTCCAGAAACTTCTTAAATGCTTCTTTTGGCCACTAATTCCTAAATTGTTGGCACTATAACCTCCAAAATCAATCCCAACCTTCTGTTTGTGATATTGATTCTTCTTGTAAAATATCATAGAGATCCATCCACTTAACCTAAAGCTATTGTCCTGAAACCAATTGTATATATGCACAACAACAAGAACAACACCAAATCATGAAACGAACCCAACAATTTATTTTTTTTATAAAAAGAGTCACATAACTTTCTTTGGGCATAAAACATTAAAATACCATACCCTGTTTATCTTTTATTACAGTTCAGGATTAGACAAAATATCACAGCTGATTAATATGATACAAAATAATATAACAGAGCAAATCACTAAAAACTTTTCAATATACAAAAACATCACTGATTAGAGAATAAAACATACAACTGCAGATGTAGATTATATATTTTGACACAAATTAAAGATAGGATTTTGTAAAAAAAAAAATGACGCTAGTGTAATGCGCACATATGCAACATAACAGCTCAAAACCGAAAATTCAAGGTGCAACTTATTGTCAAACAGAAACTTGATTGTGTTTGGCAAATTAAGAAAAGAAAAAAAAAATGCCTGTTCCAAGTCAGGAATATGACAGTTCTTGTCTATTCGTTTTTGATGCGTTTTGTTATTTGATTTTGCCATGTGATTATTGACTTTCCGTATTGATTTTCCTCTGAGTTCAGTATTTTTGTGATTTTACTTTTTACACATTAATGCCCTATTCACTGGGACATTTAATTCAAATTGAATTTCGAATTGAATGCGAATCGAATCTATAATCGCGTTCAAATGAACTTCTTTTTTTTAATTCTAATTGATTTGAATTGACTAATTTGAATTACCCAATTCGAATTACAAATACGTTTTTGTTGATACGAATTAAAAGTTAAATCGTTTGGACAGTAAAGCAAATTTGATGCGCATTGTATATGTAATTCGAATTAGAATTGACGTTAGGACGTAAAACGTTTCGCATGCAAAAAACATTTTCAAATTAGTTAATGCGAATGGAACTCGAATTACATGTTTCTGGCTAAATATTAAATCATTTTGTTCAGTAGAGCCTATCAAAATCGTCAAGAATTTTTTGTTGAATGAATGGAATTACAAATATAAACTGACACTGTTAATGCAAGAGTTTTAGTACAACTGATTTAAAATAACTCATTATTCACAAGTATCAATACAAAATTATGTTATTCTTTAAAAATGTTTTTAGATGAGAATTTTAACATCTAAACTGGCTTGAAACTTAGAAGGCCTAAACAAAATAATAAACATTCAAGGCATTTATGGCTTCATTTTGATTTTCATTAAATATAGAGACTAGGTATAGGACTCTATGAATTCCGATTAATAGATATCTTAAAATCCATTGGCAAATTCTTCGTGACCCTGGTAAGTTATAGCTCTGCCTTTTAAGACTTGTGATGTTATGTATACACCGGTAATTTTAGTACAATGTTCAATTCAAAAACTTGCACACATACACATCCCAGATATACATTAATTCTGAACATAATCTTTACATATAAGAATTGTTCCTTAGCTAAATGTGTCCTCAATGATTTGTATACTCTCTTGTCTGTGTACTTCACCAATACCTGTAGCAGGAGAACCTAAATGATCTCTTCCTACATACCGTAACTACAAAATAAAGAAAACGATTTTAGTATGTAAAGTCCAGAGGATAAGGGACATAAAAAGAGATTCAGACCAGAAAGTGATTCTTTAATTCTGTATTCATTTTTCCAACATTTTCTTACGGAAGCGTATTAGCGCCACACATTTTTTTTTTTTATTTTTCTTCCTATGTTTGCGTTATAACGCAAACCTTTGCGTTAAAACGCAAACCTTTGCGTTATAACGCAAACCTTTGCGTTGTAACGCAAACCTTTGCGTTATAACGCAAACCTTTTGCGTTATAACGCAAACCTTTGCGTTATAACGCAAACCTTTGCGATATAACGCAAACATTTGTTTTATCTTATTTCTTATTTAAGATTCAAAGGAAACAGTAGTTATTAATGGAGGAGGCTGGATATAATAAAATTTATTACCTTTGTAGTAATTGCAAAGTAAACTACTTGAATAATTAGATCATATCAATGACTAATACGGAAGCGTATATTACCCTCGTTTTAATACTTATAATCCAAGATGGCGATATAAATTTTAGCGAGAAAATGCTTTATTTCTCATTACTGCGATTTATTTTTTTCGACAAAATGCCTAACAAGGCATTAAGCCGATTTGTTTTTTATCGCCTTAAAAATAAATCGTTTTAAATAACGCGACATATTATCAAAACGAGAAAAAAAATTACGATTAATTTATAAGTCAATAAAAATATCATGCAATAATAATAAATTGCCTTTTTTTTCTTATTACTGCGATTTATTTTTTTCGACAAAATGCCTAACAAGGCATTTAGCCGATTTGTTTTTTATCGCCATAAAAATAAATCGTTTTAAATAACTCGACAAATTATCAAAACGAGAAAACTTATTTTGTTGATTTTAAAAGGCTTCTTATTTGTATATGATTAATTTCTAGGTAATTTATCTAGTATAACATATCAGGAGATATTCTTTATTAATATCTTAGTCTCCCAAACAAAGTTTGATGACTTATTGTTTTTGCCCATAAAATGTTAGACTAATATGTCTAGGGGAGCTTCGTTTGTGTATTGGGGTCTATTTAGGGGTATTTCGAGGGGCCAAAAGATGGGAGTGGTTTACTATAGAACCATATGGGATTTTATTTCTTTTTAATTTTCAAATGACTATAATTTTAAAACAGTAAGTGATAGAGACACACAGTCTTCAGTAATGATCACAGGTTAATAAAACCAAGCAAATGATATATAGGGAGAGTCAATAGGGGTCAACCTCTACCCCCTTCAATTTCAGAATGTTCTAATATCTTGTAAACGGTTGAGATCCCCATCCCTAAACCATATATATTCTTGTATGGGAGAATAAAACAAATCAAATGAAATATAGGGGAGTCCCCAGGGGTCAATCCTCCTGTTTGATCTGGCAAACAGTCGAGATCCCCACCCCTAAACCATATATATTCTTGAATGGGTCAATAAAACAAATAAAATGAAATATAGGGGGAGTCCACATGGGTCACCCCTGCCCCCTCCTGTTTGAGAACTGGCAAACGGTCGAGATCCCCACCCCTAAACCATATATATTCTTGAATGGGTGAATAAAACAAATCAAATGAAATATAGTGGGAGTCCCCTGGGATCATCCCCACCCCTTCCTGTTTGAGAACTTGTAAACGGTAGAGATCCCCACCCCTAAACCATATATATTCTTGTATGGGACAATAAATCAAATCAAATGATATATAGGGGGAGTCTCCAGGGTCACCCCCCCCTTTTTTTTTAAAAGTCAAGATCTCCACAAAACTTTTTATAGAAAACACAATCATTTCAAATTTTCATTGTCATCAAATCCTTTATTAGCAAGTGAGTGCGGACAGCTGCAATGGCAAAAATTACAGGGGTAGTACCACAGGGTTTATAATTACAGGGTCTTTGTTTGGGAGACTTGTAACAGCATCCTGTTACAATTATGTATTTTTGATAGTGTTATTGTGTCCTTTGCTGCAAAATCAGGGTCAACACATATTAAGGGATTGCTATTTGTTGTTGTCACACTATATTATATATTAACCTTAAATTCTCCTAAAACACATTGAAATATTTTTGTATATCAGCTCATAGACATAATTTTGTCATCATAGTGATCTGGATGTCATCAACATTTATAATGATTTACTCCTTTTAAAAGGAATTTAGATTATAAATAAGCAATGACTGTTATATTTTTTCCATCTATTCGAAATAACCTAAAAAATGTGGTGCACACTTTTAAATAACCCGCTACATGGATTATTCAGTGTGCACAACTTTTTTGATATTATATCTTCATAGACAGAAAAAATATTGCAGTCATTCCTTAATTTTTTTTTTTGGTGATTTTTAGTAAGAAAACATTGGCTAACTCATCCTTCCTAGTACAGAAAGGCAATAAATGTCTTCCACAGCTGAAATATGAACACACATTTTTGTTTTTAAATTGTTTTGTTGTATTACAATAGTTACTTTGATACTATATTAAAGCTATATATTAGCTATATTATATTGAATGCTTTCCGATATTTTTCTTTTCTTTAGCAAATATATTTCAAAGATTGAAATTAAGTAAGTGTCAGAGATTGTTGCCCTTTTCAGTAAGATTGAATATCTGAAATTACAGAAAGTGCTGTATGCTGCAAACATTATGCCATCGAATTAAATTTTATTAAGTATTTTGGTAAAAAAAAAACTCTATTGATTGTAATTTATTTTTAAAAGATAATGCCATTATGTATTGACACTTTTTTACAGAAGAAAATATATGGAATCTCAGCTCAAAGTAAAAGTATTTTGCATTGTGTGCTTGCTCACACACACACATATTGATTTGGCATATAAAAGTACCATTTTTGTTCCATCCACTTTTTCATATTTTTGGTTTATCTTCAAATTAAATACAATATCAATATTAAGCCAATGTCATGATAGCAATTTTCTTACATCACCCTATTGGGTACTTTTTTATTCATAAACATCAATGGATGACCTTAATACTGGTTACTCAGATCGTCCTTGTCTGTCAGGTATTTTAGCTCTCCTGGCCCAAAGGGCCATGTGAGCTTATGCCATCACTTGGCGTCAGTCGTTGTCCGTCGTGGTCCATCGTTGTCTGTGGTCGTCAGTTGTAAACTATTTCAAAGATCTTCTCCTCTGAAACTACTGGGCCAAATACTTCCAACTTTAATTGAATGTTCCTTGGAGTATCTAGTTAATTAATTGTATCCGAAGTTTTGATCCATGAACAAACATGGCCGCCATGGCTAAAAATAGAACATAGGGGTCAAATGCAGTTTTTGGCTTATATCTCAAAAACTTAAGCATTTAGAGCAAATTTGTCATAGGGTATAAATGTTCAATAGGTCCAGATCTATCAGCCCTGAAATTTTCAGAATAATCAAACAACCCATTGTTGGGTTGCTGCCACTTTTAATAATTGGTCATTTTAATGAAATTTTGCAGTTTTTGGTCATTATCTTGAATATTATTGAAGATAAAGATAAACTGTAACAGCAAAAATGTTCAGCAAAGTAAAATCTACAAAAAAGTAATTTGACCAAAATTGTCAATTGACCCCTTAAGGAGTTGTTGCCCTTTAAAGACAATTTTACACAATTTGTTCATCTTATTTGTGAACATTTTAAAATCATCTTCTCTGAAACTACTGGGCCAAATGCTTCCAAACTTTCAATGAATGTTCCTTAGAGTATCTAGTTTATAAATTATATCCGAAATTTTGATCTTTCTACAAACATGGCCGCTATGGCTAAAAATAAAACATAGGGGTCAAATGCAGTTTTTTGCTTAAAATTGAAGAAAATATGAAAGATACAAACTGTTATGTGGCAATTTTAAGCACTCATTGATATATATTGAAATTCAAAAATAATCATTGATGAAAGATTTAAGCCAAAATTTACAGGTGAGCGATACAGGCTCTTGAGAGCCTCTTGTTATTAGTTGTTTTAAGAATATTAATGATATTTAACTAATTCATTTGCACAACATATTCACTGACCGTTTATTTTGACATGTCACTTTCATCTAAATTTCATTTTTCATCAGATTCATTATATATGTACCTCTTCGATTTTGGACTTTGGACTTTTTAAGGATGTAACTATAACACACATATATGTATATACTTTTTAAATAGTACCATAATGTTTTTTTTTAACAGTGCACAGAATATAAGAAGATGTGGTATGAGTGCCAATAAGAAAAACTCTCCATCTAAGTCACTATTCGTAAAAGTAAACCATCATAGGTCGAATTACGGTCTTCAACACGGAGCATTGGCTCACACTAAACAACAAACTATAAGGTCCCCAAAAACGATATCCAAGTTACTACTAGTATATATATTACAAAGAAAATTGAGTAAATTGAGGTTATACCTAAGAAAAAAATCAACCCTGCTAATATAGCTATAACCGAATATAAATATACTTCCAAAGTAAGCTCTCGTTTGAGAACTGTGTAAAGTAGGTTACTTTCAAACAAGCTACCCTTTGGCAATAAATGTATAGAATGAAGATGTTTCATTAATAAAATTATGTTCTCTCTATTCAAATTGCTACCCAAGCATCTTAAAAATACTTCATTATATTGAAATGAAAATTCAATGACTTTCTATCAAAGAATCTTGATCATATTCTGAGATTTAAAAAAAATGTTTCCTTATTAATAATTCATTTTAAAGCAGAAAGATCATTTTGTCTATTTGACTTGGAGGTTTCACAATTGTATGACATTATTTTTGATTTTTCAATTTTAATATGACTATATACTATATCTATTTTCTTGTTAAATTATATACTTTTCTGATGCACAAATCAGTCTTAATTTATGTATAATTGCATTTCAATTATTCCATTATTCCTATGCATATTTATTATAATGATTTGGCCTTGTATGTATGTTTTATTTTTTATCTACTAGTAAATCACATCCGAAATGAATGACAGACGGACATATATACAAAACTTAATGAATAATTGAAATAAAGATGTTTGCGTTATAACGTTATAACGCAAAGGTTTGCGTTATAACGCAAAAGGTTTGCGTTATAACCCAAAAGTTTGCGTTATATCGCAAAGGTTTGCGTTATATCGCAAAGGTTTGCGTTATATCGCAAAGGTTTGCGTTATATCGCAAATGTTTGCGTTATAACGCAAAGGTTTGCGTTATAACGCAAAGGTTTGCGTTATATCGCAAAGGTTTGCGTTATAACGCAAACATAGGAAGAAAAATAAAAAAAAAAAAATGTGTGGCGCTAATACGCTTCCGTATTTTCTCGTCTCTTTTTTTGTTCATTCTTCCTTATATTTTAGCATCCCATTACGACCTTGATTCTCTATGGCCCATTTTGTTTGTTTTTTATTTTGTGCGCGTTTTTTCTTAGTATAATTCATGCCAGCAGCTTATGACAAGTTATATGTAAACAGAAACTGAACTTTTATTTTGTATTAAAAAAATTCCAACAAGCAAATTATTTTTTAAGATATATTTGTCTTTTTTTTTAATTTTTAGTATAATATCAAATATTCTTTTCAGTAGAAAGATGTTTTTTATAAACAACTAACCATTTAAATATATAAATTTTAAAACCTTACCTGGCGTCCAACTAGATTATTAAACCTTGGAGAGACAAATGTCCATGCTCCCATATTTCTGTGTTCTTCCTGACTCCAAAGGAAATCTGAAATGCAATAACAAATATCCTGGTTGACAAAGTTTCTTGCTTAATTTGCCAGTGTCTTTACTTAAAAAAAATCTCCTGAAAAGAAAATATATTTATCTTCCCCTTAGACTTTTTTACCTATTTTTTATTTGAAAACAAAATTATGAGGCCAATTAAAGCAATAATATATAATTATTTTGATGTTGCCTATTTTCAATGTATCTCCCGCATGCAGAGTTCTGATTCCTTTCACGGATTTGGCTATACTTTTTGGACCTTTTGGATTATAGTTCTTCATCTTTTATATAAGCTTTGGATTTCAAATATTTTGGCCACGAGCATCACTGAAGAGACATGTATTGTCGAAATGCGCATCTTGTGCAAGAAAATTGGTACCGTTAATTTTATTCAATCGTCTTTTTACATGGTATATAACTTTTATCTATCTAAGTTTATAAGTCTTCTAAAGATTAAAAATGACAGCTGAATAATCATTGCTGTATAAATTGTAATTATTAAAATATACCTGTAGCATTAGGATATTTGGTTACTTCTTGTTGAATTTCTCCTGTTGGGAAAGGACATAGACTCTACAATGAAATGCATATAAAAAATAAGTTATCTTAGTGGTTAAAAATATCTTTTTTAAATGTATCCAAAACAATACAATATATGTCCATACAGTGTCGGTCATTATGGCATACTTCCTACAGCACATTTACAGGTTCAATAATTGGAAAAGCAAGGTAAAAATCCTTACATTGTATATAAACATATTTTTCTTGTTTATAGGATACAAGAATACATGTTTCAATGGGTTTTCTAATAACTTGAAATCATTATTTTTTTTTTTAAACCATTAAATTCAAATAATAAATATAGGGGAGATTTCATGATTTAACAGACATTAACTATTAATAATAGTCTTTATTATATACATACTTCTATTCTCACAAGTGCTACATCTTCTAACTTCCTGGAATCCCTCTCCTTCTCCAATGTATAGAAATGTTTTCCACTACAGAAAATAACTTTTTTGACCTTGTCACCTTTAACTTTCTTATCACCAATCACAGGTAAGAATGTTTTCCAGGTAACATATCTTCTAAGGTAGAAGTCGCTGCAGGTAAACGTAAGATTGTTTTAGGAGCTACCACTACCAATGGTTTTCTGAAGTTCCGGACCACCTGACGTCTGAGAAGATGGAAGTATTGAGCGGGAGTTGTAGCGTTGACAACCTGAAGGTTGACATTGTCTCCGTCTACTTTGTGTTCACTACTGTCTGTTGCCTGTAATTTAATGTGTCAAAATAAAAACAGCACAAAAGAACATCTCAATATTAGATTAATATATAAGGCTTTGCTACTTTAAACTACCTTTCTCGTTAAAATGGAATAATAACTTGGTCAAAACGTATTTCTTATAATTTTCTAATTTTTCTTTACAAAATTCAGATTCTCAAGTAATAAATGAACTTGAGCTTATGTTATTTCCTCTAGAAACCTTTCAACTTTACATGGTGGGTGTTTATGTCCTGCTACCATACTAAGTCACTCTGATTTAACTGTTTTACAAACCTTGACCTTTGACATAAATGACCTTGATCTTTTTATATCAACTGTAGAAACCTTTCAATTTTACAAGATGAGTGTTCAGGCCCTGCTCCATCCATGCCATGATGCAGTAACATTACTAACTCACTCTATAATAAAATTTGTACAAACCTTGACCTTGCACAAACATGACCTTGATCTTTTGATATTACCTAAAAAAACTTTACAAATTTACATGATAAGTGTTCAGGTCCTGCTCCAACCATACTATGTGGTAATAAAATCACTAAATCACTCTGTAATAACCATTTCACTCTGTAATACCTTTTTTACAAACCTTGACCTTTGACATAAATTACCTTGATCTTTTGATATTACCTGTAGAAATCTTTAAATTTTACATGATGAGTGTTCATGTCCTGCTCCTTCCATGCCATGTGGTAGTAAGGGCACTAAATCACTCTGTAATAACCATTTTACAAACCTTGAACTTTGACATAAATGACCTTGATCTTTTGACATTACCTGTACAAATCTTTCAATTTTACATGATGAGTGTTCAGGTCCTGCTCCTTCCATGCCATGTGGTAATAACATCACTAAATCACTTTGTAATAACCATTTTTACAAACCTTGAACTTTGACAAAATGACCTTGATCTTTTGATATTACCCGTAGAAACCGTTCAATTTTACAAGATGAGTGTTCAGGCCCTGCTCCATCCATACCATGAGGTAATAACATCACTAAGTCGCTCTGTAATAACCATTTCACTGAAATACGATGATTTATTTTAACCATCACGAATCTAGCAATAAGTTTGACTTTCAGTGACCCTTCTTTGTAATAACTTCATACAACATGTATTACATATAAGTTAGAAATAAACTTATAATAGAAAGCAAGTGTTAATTGTGAACGGCAGATGACTTTTTGTCTACAAAAAAATATCTGCAGTAAAGCACAAATAAAAAAAGAATAAGAGAAAAATAAAGTACCGAGTTGACAACATTGCGGTCCTAAAATTCTTAAAAGTTTTTCTGAATACAGTTAAGTAAATATATCCCTTGGATGGTAAATCCTAAGGATATTGAAAAAATTCAAACTTTGTGAAGAGTTAATTTTTTAGAGTGGGTCCAATGTCACCAAACAATATTTTTTATTGACCAAACTAAGACCCAAAAACTAATATCTATATCTATATCTTTATTTATAATCAAGTGACCTATATATTTGAAGTGGATCCTGGGAAATAATATTATTTAATGTGTCATAAACATAAAATGGTAGAAAACAATTTCCTACCTCTAAAAGACAACACCTAATTTCTGTCTTGCTTGATGGAGTTGAAACGAGACATAGGTATGCTGTTTCCGGTGTCAGCGGCGCCAATGTTTTAGTTTGTGAGTTGGTATAGTTTATGGTGAACCACTAATGATAATTATATGCAGTTGTATAAGTATTGGCAGATCTCATTTCTGTGGAGATTATTTGGCTCAGCTCCCTCAGTCATGGTCTGTTGACTTTGGAAATTTTGCTTAGTTTCCATGTATTAGTTTGTGATTACTTTGGTTTATGGGGAACCACTAGTCATGGGTCAATGCTATTTGGTATGCAGTTATATAAGCATTGGTATATCTCATTACCATGGATATTAGTTTAACCTGCCCTCTCAGTTTTGGTTTATTGACTTTGAAATTTTGCTTATATTACATGTATTAGTTTGTGTTTAGGTTTGTTTAAAGGGAACTTCTTATGATAAGTCAATGGTATTTGGTATTTGGTATGCAGTTAAATTTACATTAACACTTCTCATTTTCATGGAGATTGTTCAGCCCTGTACCTTCAGTCATGATTCATTGACTTTGAATATTTGCAAAACTTATATGTAAAAGTGTTGCTATTTTAATTTCAACATTTGTATTATAGAAGCTACAAAAAAGTGAGACAGTTTATTGATATACATACACTCTCCACTGGCTATATATGTATCTATCATAATCTGTGCTCCATTGAAGAAGTCTCCAAACTGTGCTTCCCATATAATTAGACTCTTAGGGTCATCTATACTCATACCATACTCAAATCCTAACACTGCTTCTTCTGACAGAGAACTATTGGCTAACTGTAAATATAGAAAGTAAGGTGGTTAGGGAGATTTATACTCATACCAAACAGTGGCGGATCCGGCGGGGGGGGGGGGGGGGGGGGGTTCCAGTGTCCGGGGGTGGACCCCCCTTTTTTGGGACAATCAATGCATTTGAATGTGAGCATATAGTTGATCAAATCCTAGCACAGCTTCTTCTGACAGAGAGCTATTGGCTAACTGTAAATATATAAACTATAATTGTTAGGGTCATCTAAACTCATACCATACTCAAATCCGAACACGACTTCTTCAGACAGAGAACTATTTGCTAACTGTAAATATATAAAGTAAGATCGTTAGGGGGCACCTGCTACTCTTACCATGTGGAAGTTGATAACTTTAATATAAATGTAAAAATTGAAAGAAAACTGAACAGCAAAATTACCTTTAAGTAAATCCAAAAGTATGAAGTTAGAATTTCTCAAGTTAAATTTGAAAAAAAATAAAAAATATTGTTTGTCAATAGACACTTGCATAATATCACAAAATTTTGATTTTAAGCAACTTTTTATTGAAAGCATTCTAAATTGGAATATGTCAAACCAAGTTATCTATATATAGCTTGCTATAAATAAACAATACCAGGTAAGTCATGTAAGTGTACCAGTTATTGGACATTTTACTTCCCTGTAGACATTCCTTTTCCAGAGCACCAGTAATCAAAATAGTCTGGGGTAAGAATGTTTTTTTGAGCTTATTGGTATAAAATAATTAGACAGCAATCCGAAAAAACAAAAACAAAAGATATATAAAAAAACAACATAATGATCTTCAATCACAGAAAGCTTATTTTGATCATTTCAATTTTACTGTTCATGACTAAATTCTGGCACTTTTATTTCTATAACAAAGGCAACAGTCACTATATAAAAGCCTGGTTTTCTTTCATGTTGACAGCCTCCTGTTTTTACATTTGTAAAACCATTGTTAGAGCAATTGATGAGCATAACTCCTAAATATAAACCCCTCTGGTAGCAATAATGCTTACAATGACTGCCAAAAAAAAATGAGACAACACCTTCAATACTTTTTCTGACTCTGAAACTTTTTCTTATCTAAGCATACCCGTATGTAGCCAGGGGTTTGGGGGGGGGGGGGGTGGTCGGACGACCCCCTCTTGAAAAGAAATAAGCACTGTTTAAAAGTCAATGTTCTGTTCGAATTGTGACTGCAAAAGTCGAGTTTGTTAGTCCAACGAATCCCCCATTGGAAATTCCTGGCTACGGGCATGCTAATTGTCAGAACGACATTTAAGAGACAATCTATGTTGGCATCAACTTTTTTTCAGGTTTGTATATCAAGCCACATCACATTACTGTGCTGCTAACAGTGGCAGAGCCAGGATTATAAACTGGAGTGGGGCGGAGACTACTGAAGATAAAAACTTGCAACAAAATCGAAATAAAAAACAAATTGTTTTTGCCAAAAAAAAGGGAAGGGGAAACAACTTCTGCCCTTCTTACTTATAAAGGTTATCCTGTGAGAGTATTTTTTCTTGTTTAAACTGAATGTTTTTGAAGATTTAACGACCTGATACATAATGTTCAGGTTTAATACTGCCACTGATTTCCCCCTATAAATCTTTGTTAAATTTGCAATTTTCAAAAAATTATGAATAATTTATCTTTACTTAAAAAAAAAAGAATTACTTGGCATATGTAAAGTTTTATCCTGTCCAGTTCTATACCAAAACAAAATCACATAATGTTTCGTTGCATAGAAGAAAATAACAATCACTGGAAGTTAACCAATTAAAGTTTTGCTTCTCAATTTACCTGTGTACAAGCTTTAGTAACCATGTAATCTCAAGTTTCCCAAATATTCTATAGAAACAACAAGTAAAATAATAATGATGCTTTCAAACATCCAAAATAAATGTTGATGACCCTGAATTGTTTTACTACAATCAAATGTAAAATTAGTTTCCTACAACTGTCAAATTGAAGGGAATATTTTTTTAACTCTTTTTGTAAGGGACGACATCAAAAGATCAATGAAGGATAAAAAACTAAATTCAAATAGTTTGGGGATGGAGGGGGAGGGGGGTTGAACTGCTGCAAGATTTGGTTATCAGACATTGATTTTTTACATGTATCCATATGGGTCAATCAATTTTTCCCAAATTTATAGAGTTAAGAGGGGGTTCAGTGAAAAAACTATGTGAATAAAGTTTTCTATCCTTCATTGAACTTTTGATGTAGTCCCTAAGCAACCAGATCGTACTATGATTTGGAGGTATAACTCTTTCCAGCAAAATTCTTACTTATAACAGTACTTCAAGTAAAACGATTTGTTTGATGTCCATACTTGTACAAGTTATTATGTCAATTTAAAAAAAAATCATTTTTTGTGTACTCTTAATTTCAGAAATAGAGAGAATATGGCCTCATCAGGTAGGGACCATTGCACCCTTTGTTATGATGATGATGGATCATCTAGAGAAGCTGTCACATGGTGCACAGAATGTGAGGTGCTCCTATGTACAGGCTGTGAAAAACATCACACAAAATCAAAAGCATCTAAAGACCATAAAACTATGTCGACTAAAGACTACCATAACTTACCAAAATTCATGTTAGAAATAAGTAGCCAGTGCAGAGACCACAAGAAAAAGTTTGAACTCTATTGTTCGTTCCATGCCTGTCCCTGCAGTGTACAGTGCATCACTGATAAACACAAAAAATGTCAAGACCTGAAACCCCTGTCAGATATCCTGAAGCAAGTAAAATCATCTGCCTCAGTTCAACTTTTAGAAAAAGATTTGAAGAATGTTAAGGAAAACTTAGAGGAGATTATAAAATATTTGATAAGCCGGATGAACACAAGCAATAGTCAGAAAACAAAGGCTGCAGAACAAATTCGATCTATGAGGAAGTTGATAGATGATTTCTTAAACAAATTAGAACAAAAAATTCTTGATGACCTAGAATCAAAGCATTCACAGCTGAAATCTAAGATGAACACTTTCCTACACCAACTGAAAACACAAGCTGATCAGATAAGCCAATTGCAAAGTGAGTTTTCTAAAATGACACAATATGCAACTGACCTTCAAATGCATGTTGGTCTGAGAGAAATTGAGAAAACTACATCACAAGCAGCAAAATACATAGATGAATTAAAAAGTGGAGACCAATTTGAAGAAAAGAACATGGAGGTATTCATCTCATCTGACCTTCAATCAATTTCAAAAGTGGTCAAATCATTTGGTGATATCAATATCAATATCAACCAATCTACTCTTCGACTAAATGCCAGAAGAAAAGATCAAGCGCAGAACTTAGTGCCAACTGTTCCTAGAATTGAAGACAGTAAACCATACCTGTTTAGAGCTCTGAAAACTTCAGAAGATGTGAAATCTCCCTTGCCATCTGTATGTATGTTATAACCTAAAGATAAATATATAATTCTTTATAAATATATTGATGAAAGCAGTGATGCACTTCTGCTTTTTGGCAATGATGGTGTCTTTGAAAGAAAAGTAATAACATTCACAGAATATCTATATGGTGCTTGCTGTGTCAGAAATAATACAGTGGCCGTGGCTGTCATATTAGATAGTGCAAACCAGACAGTACTGGTGGATACAGAAAAGAATAAAATCATTCAAACAATTTAAATTTCTCCTTACTGTTATGGAGGAGGAATAAATGGTAAAATATTAGCCATCAGCAGTGATGACAAAAGTACTATTGTTAATCTGAATGATATGTCTCAAACAATCTAAGAAGGAATTGGCGTCGATTTTATTCCATTATTCCCAAAAAATATCTTTGGTACTATTTGCTCGGAAAACAAAATCTGCTGCTATAAAAGTACTAGAGAACTTCTATGGACATGTCAGCATCAAGACATTGACAATCCACATGAACTTACATTAGACCAGAAGGGATTTGTTTATATACCTTGTCTTGGAAAATACAGAATAGTGATACTAACCCCAGCTGGTAAAACCTGTAAGACAATATTATCAGAGGCGGATGGTTTTAATTGTCCTAAACATATCGACATAGATAGAGAAACAGGAATGATGATTGTGTCAAATAAAGTAAACAAAAGTTAAGAAGGATGATAGAGGTGATTTTTACCAAACAGCTATTTATAAAATCTGAAATCTAAATGTTTAGAAATTCGTATGCAGACAACATAACTATTCATACATCAGAAAAGTGTTTGGCAGATATGTAATTTGAAATGACAAGAAAAAGACTTCTACTTTGAGGAATAGTTTTAAGAAATTAAGATCTTCATGAATTCTCATAAAGTGCATGATTGTAGCTGTGTTCGATACGAAAGACTGTTCAAACCAATAACTTGTTCTAAAAATATAAAACAATGTTCTGCATAAATCATTGAGTAAAATAATTTTAGGTATTAGAATTGACCATCATGTCTCTTGCACACGGCATATTGATAACTAAGGTTGATCTTCTTCACGTATACTGAATACTAAGAAGTAAAAAAAGTCTTGATGAACATTTTTTTTTTGTAATTCAAACGTTGAGCCATATTCCGCATCAGTAAAACTGGGATATGTAGAGCACTTTAATATCTTTGTCGGAAATACAATAACGTCTAAAAATGATAAAAGACAAACAGACAAACAGGGAAAGAATCAACAAAATATAGCAACCAACAGAGCCCAAATTAAAGACGGGCGAGGGATACCAGAGGGGCAGTCAAACTCATAAATCAAATTAAACTAACAATGCCATAGCCAAAATTTCAAAAGACAAATAGACAAACTATAGAACACATGACACAACCTAGAGAACTAAAGAATACGCATCACGAATCCCACCAAAATCTCGGGGTGATATCAGGTGCTCCGGAAAAGTAAGCATATCATGATGATTTCAACTTCACCATTTTGAACTCTTGATTTAATAGCTTCCTTGTAAGCAGTAATCCCCTATCAAGAAAATCATTAAAGTAAATGCAAGCATGGGAATATCGTATCAATTAGGAGATATATACCCCTTATGCAGGTGCTGCTGGAATGTTGCTACTTATATATGAAAAGTTCACAATTGAAAAGCTGAAATCGTTTCTTTTGCGTAAAGATTTATTTTCAAACGAACCTCATAGAATAAACTTCTGGACGTTAGTCAAGATATGAGAACAACTTAACTGTATCTGTCATATACTTTATTGCAAGTTCGATGGGATAGATGTGTTCAACATAGTCACAAATTTTGAATTATTTAGTGAAAGAACATCATCGTTATAGCGGAAAGCAGACTCAAAGGTTAATGCTAACTTTTGATCATGTATCAAGTCAGCCTCATGATAATAAATAAACAAGTCGACAAGAAGAGGAGCACAATGTGTTCTCATTGGAATGCCGAAAGTCTGTTGAAAAAAGTATGTCCTTTGAACGTAACAAATATGTTATCAATCAAGAAATCATTCATCTATAATAGGAGTTAAAGATAATTCATATCTTGGGTGACTTCTATGTGAAATGCCTTCCTATTATCCCTCACACAATCATTCTCAAACATAAGTTCATAAAAAAAAGACATGAAAACAAACTTGTAAATGGGATAGTTTCTATTTCTTATATGAATAGTTGTCACACTTGCTTTAGGCTGTGTAACATTCTATAAAAATATCCCAAAGAATAAACAGAATAGATTGGACAGTTGTCCTAAAAGAAAGACTTATTTGCTGTCAAGATATGCTAAAGTAACTAAGGGTTTGAATAAGAAAATTTAATACCGATTTAATAGTCTATTTACTTCACCTCACCTCACCTCACCTATCCTCTTCATGCCGGTCGGCATTTAAGGCCCTGATATGTATCTTGGGTTTCCGTAATCATCAATTTTTTACTCTGTCTGGTGATTAGCCATACGAGAAACCTACTACCTGTAGGATGGAGTTTTGTTGTCTAGGTTTTCCTTCCCATAGACGATTGCCTACCATGGCTGACGAGTTCAATCTTCCAGGCTTTTCTTTCTGGGTCTGCTCCCATAGCCTTTGATTTTCCCAAAACTAACCACAAGGCAGTGGTACTATTTACCCATAGTTGGGACAAGGTTGATGAGTGCAAGGGCGTATCCACACGCCGATGGGCCTACACACTGCATCTCTGGGGCCCTTGCTGCTCCGAGATCCTCTACAATAATGCCTAGGATGCTAGATCCTAGTTACCATGTGCTGTCGTGAGGAGGCATTGTAGAAGTCTTGAATAGTGTAGAGGCTATGTACTGGCAGAAAGACTTACGCACTCGGCTTTCTGTTCACCTGCAGTGCAGGCTAGCCAGCGGTGATAGAGAGCCTATGGCACTAACCACACTAGAAGCATACACAATCCTGTGGTACAGACCACCAGCACACTATTTACTTCAATCATTATAAACTTTTAGAAAGCTGGAATGCGATTGGCAAGTGTTGGCTCCCAATTTGATAAAAAAAAAAAAGTACACTTAGAAGTTTTTGTCCAGAAACTATCTAATGCCTGTTTTGGCCACTAATTTCTAAATTGTTGGTACTATAACCTCCAAAATCAATCCCAACCTTCCTCTTGTGGTAGTGAACCTTCTTGTAAAATATCATAGAGATCCACCTTCTTAAACTAAAGCTATTCTCCTGAAACCAATTGTATCTATGCACAACAACAAGAACAACACCAAATCATGAAACGAACCCAGCATTTTTTTTTGTGGTCGTATAAAAAGAGTCATATAACTTTCTTTGGGTATAAAACATTAAAATACCATACCCTGTTTATCTTTTATTACAGTTCAGTATTAGACAAAATATCACAGCTGATTAATATGATATGAAAACAATATAACAAAGCAAATCACTAACAACTTTTTCAACATGCAACCAGATGCTCCGCAGGGCGCAGCTTTATACAACCGCAGAGGTTGAACCCTGAACGGTTGGGGCAAGTATGGACACAACACTCAAGCTGGATTCAGCTCTAAATTTGGATTGTGATTAAATATTTGACACAGCATAATGAACTTAAAGTTTTTGTTTTGCCTTTGAACAATTTACTATGCTG
Organism: Mytilus trossulus; assembly: GCF_036588685.1. Taxonomy (NCBI): domain Eukaryota; kingdom Metazoa; phylum Mollusca; class Bivalvia; order Mytilida; family Mytilidae; genus Mytilus; species Mytilus trossulus. Next base: position 9,451,134 of record NC_086375.1, read on the forward strand.
TTGAATATTAATCCTCTCAAAAAAATGTTTGAAAAATTTTCTTTTTATTTATGAAATTTCAAATGAGAAAAATTGAAACCCCCCCCCCCTTCCTTCCCCAATTTTTTTTCACATCCCTGTATCCTTAATTCCAAATCCGATCTCAATTCAAATTTCTAATAGTGTTTGCAACAATAATCACTCATTTAAATACATCATAAAATTTCAAAATGTAAAAAAAAGTGCTTGTTATCACTGAATGGTAAAGATTGTTTTAATTTATCAGTTGGTAGTAAAAGTGAATATACATTGTATATTGTATAAAACATTGATTTAAATTGATTCAACTACTATTCTGGACAAAGAAAGATAACTCCAATTGAAATTTCTTGCTATTGCACAATATTGTGCAATTAGATATTTCTTGCTATTGCACAATACTGTGCAATTGAAGATTTCTTGTTATTGCTGAGTACTGTGCAATTGAAAATTTCTTGCTGTTGCACAATACTTTTAAAATATAATAATTTTAGATCCTGATTTGGACCAACTTGAAAACTGGACCCATAATCAAAAATCTAAGTACTTGTTTGGATTCAGCATATCAAAGAATCCCAAGAATTCAATTTTTGTTAAAATCAAACTAAGTTTAATTTTGGACCCTTTGGACTTTAATGTAGACCAATTTGAAAACAGGACCAAAAATGAAGAATCTACATAAACAGTTAGATTTGGCATATCAAAGAACCCCATTTATTCAATTTTTTATGAAATCAAACAAAGTTTAATTTTGGACCCCGATTTGGACCAACTTGAAAACTAGGCCAATAATCTAAAATCTAAGTACATTTTTAGATTCAGCATATCAAAGAACCCAACCAATTCAATTTTTGTCAAAATCAAACTAAGTTTAATTTTGGACCCTTTGGACCTTAATGTAGACCAATTTGAAAACGTGACCAACAATTAAGAATCTACATACACAGTTAGATTCGGCATATCAAAGAACCCCAATTCAATTTTTGATGAAATCAAACAAAGTTTAATTTTGGACCCTTTTGGCGCCTTATTCCTAAACTGTTGGGACAAAAACTCCCAAAATCGATACCAACCTTCCTTTTATGGTCATAAACCTTGTGTTTAAATTTCATAGATTTCTATTTATAAATACTAAAGTTATGGTTCGAAAACCAAGAAAAATGCTTATTTGGGTCCCTTTTTGGCCCCCTAATTCCTAAACTGTTCGGACCTCAACTCCCAAAATCAATACCAACCTTCCTTTTGTGGTCATAAACCTTGTGTCAAAATTTCATAGATTTCTATTAACTTAAACTAAAGTTATATTGCGAAAACCAAGAAAATGCTTATTTGGGCTTTTTTTGGCCCCTAATTCCTAAAATGTTGGGACCAAAACTCCCAAAATCAATCCCAACCTTCCTTTTGTGGTCATAAACTTTGTGTTAAAATTTCATAGATTTCTATTCACTTTTACTAAAGTTAGAGTGAGAAAACTAAAAGTATTCGGACGACGATGATGCCGACGACGCCAACGTGATAGCAATATACGACGAAAAATTTTTTCAAATTTTGCGGTCGTATAAAAACATCGCTGATTAGCTAATAAAACATACAAATCAAAGCAAATACACCAATATAGTGTTTTTTGACGTACTTTATCTTCACTTCTACTGTTGCAGATGAAGATTATATTTTTTGACACAAATTGAAGATTGGATTTTGTATGGCACAAATGCAATGTGCACATATCCCACATTACAGCTTAAAACCGAAAATTCCAGGTGCAACTTATTACAAACAGAAACTTGGTAGTGTTTGGCAAATCAGGAAAAAAACACACATTAAAAGCCATCACTGATAAGTTTCTGGCTAAATATTAAATCATTTTGTTCAGTAGAGCCTGTCAAAATTGTCAAAGAAATATTTGTTGAATGAATGGAATTACAAATATAAACTGACACTGTTAATGCAAGAGTTTAAGGAAAACTTATTTATTATTCACAAGTATATATCAATACAAAATTATGATATTCTTTACAAATATTTTAAGATGAGTTTTAACATATATACTGGCTCTAAACTTAGGAGGCCTAAACAAAATAATAAACATTCAAGGCATTTATGGGTTCATGTTGATTTTTCATTAACTATAGAGAGTAAGTAGGACTGCATGAATTCTGATTAATAGATATCTTAACATCCTGTAGCAAATTCTTTGTGGCCAAGAATATGATATTTTTTAATTATAAAATTTGTCACTGAATTAAAAATAATATCAGTTTCTGGTAAGTTATAACTCTGCCTTTTTAAAACTTGTGATGTAATGTATACACCGGTAATTTAAGTACAATGGTCAATTAAAAAACTTCCACCTATACACATGTTATCCCAGTTATACATTAATGCTGAACATAATCTTTACACATAAGAATCGTTCCTTAACTAAATGTGTCCTCGATGATTTGTATACTTTCTTGTCTATGTACTTCACCAATACCTGTAGCAGGAGAACCTAAATGATCTCTTCCAACATACCGTAACTATAATAGAATAAAAACAATTGAAGTATGTAATGGCCAGAGGATAGGTGACATAAAAAGAGATTCAGTGAGACCAGAAAGTGATTATTTAATTCTGAATTAATTTTCCAATATTTTTCTCGTCTTCAATTTATTTGTTCAGAATTCATTCTTCTTTATATTAATGCATCCGTTTACGACAATTATTCTCATGGTTCATTGTGTTTGGGTTTTTTCTTGTGTGCATTTTTCTTAGTAACATTCATGCCACCAGCTTTTGACAAAGTAGTATGTAAACAAAAACTGAATTTTTATTTTGTATAATAAACTCCAACAAGCAAATTATTTTTTACCAGTGTACAATAAAAAAAAAAAAAAATAATAATTTCTTGTATAATATCAATTATTCTTTTCAGTAGAAAGATGTTTTTTTATAAACAACTTACCATCTTTATAGATAAATATTAAAACCTTACCTGGCATCCAACTAAATTGTTGAACCTTGGAGAGACAAATGTCCATGCTCCCATATTCCTGTGTTCTTCCTGACTCCAAAGGAAATCTGAAATGAAATAACAAATATCCTGGTTGACAACGTTTCTTGTTAAATTTGCCAGTATCTTTACTTTAAAAAAATCTCCTTAAAAGAAAATATATTTATCTTCCCCTTAGACTTTTTTACCTATTTTTTATTTGAAAACAAAATTATGAGGCCAATTAAAGCAATAATTTATAATTATTTTGATAATGCCTATTTTCAATGTATCTCCCTCATGTAGAGTTCTGATTCCTTTCACGGATTTGGCTATACTTTTTGGACCTTTTGGATTATAGTTCTTCATCTTTTATATAAGCTTTGGATTTCAAATATTTTGGCCACGAGCATCACTGAAGAGACATGTATTGTCGAAATGCGCATCTTGTGCAAGAAAATTGGTACCGTTAATTTTATTCAATCGTCTTTTTACATGGTATATAACTTTTATCTATCTAAGTTCATAAGTCTTCCAAAGATTAATAATGACAGCTGAATAATCATTGCTGTATAAATTGTAATTATTAAAATATACCTGTAGCATTAGGATATTTGGTTACTTCTTGTTGAATTTCTCCTGCTGGGAAAGGACATAGACTCTACAATGAAATGCATATAAAAAATAAGTTATCTTAGTGGTTAAAAATATCTTTTTTAAATGTATCCAAAACAATACAATATATGTCCATACAGTGTCGGTCATCATGGCATACGTCCTACAGCACATGTACAGGTTCAATAATTTGAAAAGCAAGGTAAAAATCCTTACATTGTATATAAACATATTTTTCTTGTTTATTGGATACAAAAATACATGTTTCAATGGGTTTTCTAATAACTTGAAACCATTAATTAATTTTTTTTAAAACCATTAAATTCAAATAATAAATATAGGGGAGATTTCATAATTTAACAGACATTAACTATTAATAATAGTCTTTATTATATACATACTTCTATTCTCACAAGTGCTACATCTTCTAACTTCCTGGAATCCCTCTCCTTCTCCAATGTATAGAAATGTTTTCCACTACAGAAAATAACTTTTTTGACCTTTTCACCTTTAACTTTCTTATCACCAATCACAGGTAAGAATGTTTTTCCAGGTAACATATCTTCTAAGGTAGAAGTCGCTGCAGGTAAACGTAAGATTGTTTTAGGAGCTACCACTACCAATGGTTTTCTGAAGTTCCGGACCACCTGACGTCTGAGAAGATGGAAGTATTGAGCGGGAGTTGTAGCGTTGACAACCTGAAGGTTGACATTGTCTCCGTCTACTTTGTGTTCACTACTGTCTGTTGCCTGTAATTAAATGTGTCAAAATAAAAACAGCACAAAAGAAGTCACCAAACTCAACACCTCAATCTTAGATTAATATATAAGGCTGTGCTACACAACTTTAAACTGTACATTTCTTTTTAAAATCAATGGGAAAATTACTTGGTAAAAACCTATTTTTTATCATTTTCAAATTTTCTTTTCATAAAATTGTGTAAGTCAGATGACTTTTTGTCTACATAAAACTGATCAGTGACGCTCTAAACAGTAGAGTAAAAGGCAAAATAAAATACACAGTTGAGGACCCTAAATTTTAAAAGGTTTATCTTAATACAGCTTAGGTTATATATTCCTTGGCAAGAAAATCTGTGAGATTTAAACAAAAAAGTCAAAGTATTAAAAACAGTTAATTTATAAAAGTGTGTCCATTTTCACCAAACATTATTATCAACCAAATTTCCATCTAGATACTAGCTTTTGATCATAAACAAGCTTCTGTCCAAGTTTGGTACCAATTAAAAATAGAATAAGAAAGTTATTAATTTGTTTTTTAAATTAATCACAGAGTGAATGTGTTGTTTCCTGGCAGAAAATCTAAGTCCATTTTAAAGTAAAATATGGAAAAAATGGATTTATATTTTTACAAAATTTACTTCTGGATACTATCTTATAATCATAAACAAGCTTCTGTTCAAGTTTGGTACAAACCCAGGATAGTTTAAGAAAGTTATTAAAATTTTAAAAACTTTAACCACAGAGTGAATGTAAGTGTTCAGGTACTGCTCCATCTATGTCATTTGTTCGTTACATCATTAAGTCACTCTGAAATTACCGTTTTACAAACCTTGACCTTTGACATAAATGAACTTGACCATATGATATATCCTTCAGAAACCTTTTAATTTTAACTGGTGAATGTTCATGTCCTGCTTCATCAAGACCATTAGATAATAACATCACTAAGTCACTTAGTAATACCCTTTGTACAAACCTTGACCTTTGACATACATGACCTTGATCTATTGACATTACCTGTAGAAACCTTTCAATTTTACACGATGAGTGTTCAGGTCCTGCCCCATCCATACCATGAGGTAATAACATTACTAAGTCGCTCTGTAATAACCATTTCACTGAAATAAGATCATTCATTTTTACAATCACAAACCTAGCAATGAGTTAGACTTTCAGTGACCTTTCTTTGCAATAACTTCCTACAACAGGTATTACACATAGGTTAGAAATGAACTCATTGTAGAATCTAGGCATAAAATTGTGTAAGTCAGATGACTTTTTGTCTACATAAAACTGATCAGTGTCGCTCTAAACAGTAGAGTAAAAGGCAAAATAAAATACACAGTTGAGGACCCTAAATTCTAAAAGGTTTTTCTTAATACAGCTTAGGTTATATATTCCTTGGGATGAAAATCTGTGAGATTTAAACAAAAAAGTCAAAGTATTAAAAACAGTTAATTTATAAAAGTGTGTCCATTTTCACCAAACATTATTTTTCTCCACCAATAAACTAAAACCTATAGTTTGTTTACCTATATGGTGGATCTTAGGAAATTAAATTTGTGTTTTGAATGTGTCATTATAATAAAAACATTGCTAAATGGAAGAAAACAATTTCCAGCCCCTAAAAGACAACAGTTAATTTTGATATACATACACTCTCCACTAGCTATATATGTATCTATCATAATCTGTGCTCCATTAAAGAAGTCTCCAAACTGTGCTTCCCATATAATTAGACTCTTAGGGTCATCTATACTCATACCATACTCAAATCCTAACACAGCTTCTTCAGACAGGGAACTATTGGCTAACTGTAAATAAATAAAGTAATATGGTTAGGGGTTTAATATACTCAAACCATACTCAAATACCAACACAGCTTCTTTTGACAGAGAGTTATTAGCTAACTGTTAATATATAAGGTAATATGGTAAGGGGTTTTATATACTCAAATCCTAACACAGCTTCTTCCGACAGAGAACTATTGGCTAACTGTAAATAAATAAAGTAATATGGTTAGGGGTTTAATATACTCAAACCATACTCAAATCCTAACACTGCTTCTTCTGACAAAGAACTATTAGCTAACTGTAAATAAATAAAGTAATATAGTTAGGGGTTTTATATACTCAAATCCTAATACAGCTTCTTCTGACAGAGATCTTTTAGATAACTGTAAATACATAAAGTAATATGGTTAGGGGTTTAATATACTCAAACCATACTCAAATCCTAACACAGCTTCTTTTGACAGAGAACTATTAGCTAACTGTTAATATATAAAGTAATATGATGAGGGGTTTTATATACTCAAACCATACTCAAATCCTAACACAGCTTCTTTTGACAGAGAACTATTAGCTACCTGTTAATATATAAAGTAATATGATTAGGGGTTTTATATACTCAAATTATACTCAAATCCTAATACAGCTTCTTTTGACAGAGAGCTATTGGCTAACTGTAAATATATAAAGTAATATGATTAGGGGTTTTATATACTCAAACCATACTCAAATCCTAACACAGCTTCTTTTGACAGAGAACTATTAGCTAACTGTTAATATATAAAGTAATATGGTAAGGGGTTTTATATACTCAAGCTATACTCAAATCCTTACACAGAATTTTTGACAGAGAGCTATTTAGCTAACTGTAAATATATAAAGTAATATGGTTAGGGTTTTTATATACTCAAACCATACTCAAATACCAACACAGATTCTTCTGACAGAGAGCTATTAGCTAAATGTAAATAAATAAAGTAATATGGTTAGGGGTTTAATATACTCAAACCATACTCAAATCCTAAGACAGCTTCTTCTGACAGAGAACTATTAGCTAACTGTTAATATATAAAGTAATATGGTAAGGGTTTTATTTACTCAAATCCTAACAGGGCTTCTTCTGACAGAGAACTTTGAGATAACTGTAAATACATAAAGTAATATGGTTAGGGGTTTAATATACTCAAACCATACTCAAATCCTAACACAGCTTCTTCCGACAGAGAACTATTGGCTAACTGTAAATAAATAAAGTAATATGGTTAGGGGTTTAATATACTCAAACCATAATCAAATACCAACACAGCTTCTTTTGACAGAGAATTATTAGCTTACTGTTAATATATAAGGTAATATGGTAAGGGGTTTTATATACTCAAATCCTAACACGGCTTCTTCCGACAGGGAACTATTGGCTTACTGTAAATAAATAAAGTAATATGGTTAGGGGTTTAATATACTCAAACCATACTCAAATCCTAACACTGCTTCTTCTAACAAAGAACTATTAGCTAACTGTCAATAAATAAAGTAATATAGTTAGGGGTTTTATATACTCAAATCCTAATACAGCTTCTTCTGACAGAGAACTTTTAGCTAACTGTAAATACATAAAGTAATATGGTTAGGGGTTTAATATACTCAAACCATACTCAAATACCAACACAGCTACTTTTGACAGAGAATTATTAGCTAACTGTTAATATATAAAGTAATATGGTAAGGGGTTTTATATACTCAAATCCTAACACGGCTTCTTCTGACAGAGAACTATTGGTTAACTGTAAATATATAAAGTAATATGATTAGGGGTTTTATATACTCAAACTATACTCAAATCCTAACACAGCTTCTTTTGACAGAGAGCTATTAGCTAACTGTAAATAAATAAAGTAATATGGTAAGGGTTTTTATATACTCAAGCTATACTCAAATCCTAACACAGCTTTTTTTGACAGAGAGCTATTTAGCTAACTGTAAATATATGAAGTAATATGGTTAGGGTTTTTATATACTCAAACCATACTCAAATACCAACACAGATTCTTCTGACAGAGAGCTATTAGCTAACTGTAAATATATAAAGTAATATGGTAAGGGTTTTTATATACTCAAACCATACTCAAATATCAACACAGCTTCTTCTGACAGAGAACTATTAGCTAACTGTAAATATATAAAGTAATATGGTAAGGGTTTTTATATACTCAAACCATACTCAAATACCAACACAGATTCTTCTGACAAAGAACTATTAGCTAACTGTAAATATATAAAGTAATATGATTAGGGGTTTTATATACTCAAATATCAACACAGATTATTCTGACAGTGAGCTATCGGCTAACAAGAAAATAAATAAAGTAAGATGGTAAAGGGCAATCTTTATTCATATCATACTCAAGCCATCAGCCTACTTGGAATAACTTACTCAAGTGAAGAAGAAAACGTTTACAGCATACAATTTAGCTCATTAAAGTTCATGTTTAATTTGGAAAGGAAGCAAAAGGCTCCCAAGATCTTGAATTGCTCACTTGGTAAACAATATGCCATTTTGATATTTATCTTATTTGTTTTATTGCAATAAGTTATGTTTGCTTATTTAAAGTCTAATTTTGTCAGCCTTGTATTGTACTAATATTGACTGTGTCTAAACAACAACCTGGTCATGCATGAAATATTTGCCACTAGAATTAAGCAAAAACCAATCAATCAATCAAGATTTTTCTAAAATAAAACAAGGAACACCTACTATTTGTTTGGTTAATATAGAAATATCTGGTCAACTAATTAAGATCAAGTTTCTATGAAAAAAAAAAAAACTTTTAAGAAGAGAATTAAGTGAATGAAAAATTGTTTATGATTCAATATCACTTTTACTTCAACTTTATTATATTAATAAAAAAATACCTGGTCATAGAAAATTGAAGAAGAACAAATTTGTAAGGGTTCCACAGAACCCAGTCGTCCCAGTGTCTCGCCTTCTTTTGCTAGCTAAACAAAAATGGGGAAAAATTATTAAAGATTTTCCTCTAGATATATAATCTTTTGAATGTATGAAGCTTTCGTCCAATTTGGTAAATCAAAGAGCATGATTGCTCTGAGGGATACGATTGCCATTGTTCATTGATACATGTATTAGTATTATTTTCAAAAATAATTCAACTGCACGTGTAAAATGTTTGGTGAAATGTAATTTGAATAGTTATTTAAATTAAAATTATATTTATTATAATTGGAGTTTATAATGAACTTGTCATCTCACTCTATTGGGTAGTTAATTATCTTTGCACACATTCTATGATGTCACAGTGCACATTCCATTCTTATCTATATTGCTACGTCATTACTTCTCACGATGTTGGTGTATGATATCTGATGCAAGGAATACATGAACTTCTATTGTTTTGGTCAGCTTTTTTGATGTGGTGAATTGATTATTTGGACATCGCAGTAGAAAATTTACAAACTTTTGCTGTTGCAGATTCAACTAAAGCTTTGTACAACGTGGGATATGAACATTATCTTAAGTTCTTACAATTACAAGGATCAACTTGGTCAACTTTCCAGTTACCACCAGTTTCTGAGAACTTGTTGATGCGTTTCATAGCCTATTGCGAATCTAATAAACATCTGAGATATTCCACCATTAAATCCTACCTATGTGGTATAAGTTTCTATTACTTACTTAAAGGGGGTGTTAATCCATTAGAGAATTTTGTTGGTAAACCATTGCCAAAATTAAAATCAGTATTAGTAGGTTTGAAAAAGAAACATGCCATTATGCCTAAGAGAATTCGTTTACCCATAACATTTGATATTTTATACAAAATGTGTTTTTTACTACACAATTGTATTTTTGATAGTTATACAGATGTTTTAATAGAAGCTACATGTGTAACAGCTTTTTTCAGGTTTTTAAGATGTGGTGAATTTTCTGTTAATGATACAAAAGAATTTGATCATGAATCAAATTTGTGTCTGAGTGATGTTCAAATAGCAAATGATTGTATTTTTGTGCATCTTAAGAAATCTAGACTGATCCTTTTAGGTATGGTATTACTATTCCTTTGTTCAAAAACAATACAGATATATGTCCTGTAGTAGTACTTCAAAAATACTATAGACTCAGAATGAGTATTTTTAGCAATTCTGAGTCCTTTTTTATTACTAATAAAGGTGATCCATTGTCAAGAAATTTTTTCATTTCTCATGTAAAATGTACATTAGACAAATTAGGATTATCCAGCGAAAAGTATAATGGTCATTCATTCAGAAGTGGTGCTGCAACTACTGCACACAAAGCACGACTGGAAGATCATCTTATTCAAACTTTAGGACGATGGTCCTCAGATTGTTATACCAAATATATTCATACCTCTCCAGATGTACTTAGACAAGCTCAAATTCAAATGACCTCTACTTTGAACAATTAAAATTTGTACTGACAGCAAGGAGTGAATTGATTTTTATCCTTCTCATTATTTCAACTTGGGGCTACAGCTGCAAGCATCTGTATTTGGCTATTTCGATACAAAATTTTTAGTCAATCTATGAAAAATTATCAATTCCAAGTTTCAAGATTTAGTTATAGAGTTATCTCCCTTTGCATATGGAGATAGAACATTATACATTATTGGTTTTTAATTGCAGTTGTATAAGTCCCCAGTTGCCATATTGTAAATAAATGCATATACTTTTAGATTCTTGAATAAATAATAGTTTAGTACTTAGTCTTTATATATATTAATATACTTTTCATCACACTTACAGTTTATTACAAACTTCAGACATTTGTCCTTTAGAAATTGAGATTTGGGTTTATGCTTATGAGACAGCAACTCAAGGCATTATTATAATTTCTGTGTTAAAGAGTTTATGGGTGAACTAGAGACATTAATTTGGTATTAGATAAAACCACTTATAATAATCAAGAACAAGTGAAGTCATAAACTTTAAAAACAGCCAATCCTCGATACAAACGTATGAACAATGTACTTATTGTGTTTTATTTTTGTACTGTCAATTCCAAGTTTACTTTCCACAGCGAGAGAAGGTATTTCACTTCGTACCTTATCACCTATTTTCCTATGTGAATACTAGGAGGACCCCATTTCTAACTCTTTAAATATTTAATTTTCTTTGGGTCAGTGGGCATGACTCTTTTCTGTACACATTCCTCTGTTTAATTTCGATCGCTTTTAATATAATACGACGTCTATCGACAGAACAAGTTTGTTTTTCTCGAGGTATCATCGTATTTTGATTCAGAATTGTTGAAAGTATAAGGGAGACAACTCGAAGCAATAATATGGAAGACTCCATTTTGGCGAAAGGGGTATTCTAGATACACCTTAAAGTTGTGGACTACATTTATTTTAATTTAAATGATGCATATGATTTAAAATTATGCAACAATAATAACCCTCAATAACAGACACATAGAAAGGATCTTGTGAGTTTCAAATTAATCAATGCAGTGGGGAATCCAATCAATAATTCAATCTGATACCCCTTGAAGTCTTGCGTGTTATCAAAACTGGGGAATTCCCTCTGACGTGTTTCTTAATTTATAAAAACACTAATAATAAATACTGCTTAATTCTGATTTTCCGTGTTGTTAAAAACATGCATACGTAAGTCAAGGGAAATATAGAAACATGAAGATTATGAGAAGAACATTATATGACATTTGTTTAAATTCAATCCTTTTGTTTGTTTTTACCATTTAAAGCAAGACAATCTTAAGAATCTGAGATGATTCTTACTGTTTAGAATAAAACGGTTGACGTGAGTCAATGGTAAAAGTCTACAGATTGCTTGAAAGCAATCGTATCCCAAAAATGTAGGATGGTTTATGAATCTAATAAATGTTTTAAAAATTTTAACTGCAGATTGTATGTAATTTTAACTGGAATAAACAGTAAGTCCATTTATAAGTAAAATACGAATAAACAGGATATTTTTTTACAAAATTTCCTTCTTAGTAGTTACCAGCTTTTGATCATTATCCAGCTTCTGTCAAAGTTAAGTACAAATCCAGAATATTTGAAGAAAGTTATTGAAATTTTAAAAACTTTAACCACAGAGTGAATGTAATGTTAACTGGCAGAAAAACTAAATCCACTTATAAGTTATATTATTTATAAGTAAAATATGGAAAACAGGATTTTTTTTTACAAAATTTACTTCTGGATACTATCTTATGATTATAAACAAGTTTCTGTCCAAGTTTGGTAGAAATCTTGGATAGTTTAAGAAAGTTGTTGAAATTTCAAAAACTTTAACCACAGAGTGAATATTTGTGGATGACACAGACGACAGAATGTAGGATCGCTATGCCTCGCTTTTTCGGAAAAAAAACATTTAAATTAATAGAAGTTGAAAACTATCATATATTGAAGGAAAATTTTTAATGGCAAAATAGATCTACAAATAAGAAAATATGAATGACACAAGAATTTCTCAAGCTAAATTTGAAGTAAAAATAAACTATATATTGTTTCTGTATGCATTGCAGTTTTGAATGACACACTGTGACAGTCACTGGACCATGTAGACACTTCACAATAATTTGATCTTGTGTTATTGAACACAGGTAGTAAAATTGGTTTTGCCGAAAATGCAAATAGTATGTCTCTCACATTTGTTTTTGTTTATTATGGTAGTATTAATCAGGCCGTTAGTCTTATTTGATGTTATGCACATCTGGTCAATATGGGTCTTTTAATATTTAAATATCTACAAAGGCATTCCAAATTTTAAGCAGTTTAAAAATTGTCAGTTCTTATAATAAAAATCAATTTATGGGGTGGAAAAACAAATTTGTGAAGTAACAAAAACATTTACCTTTAATTAACCTTATACCAGGTATGTGCACTAGTTATTGGACATTTTACTTCCTGTGTTAAGATTAAGAGTCTGACAATAACACTGTAGAAATTCCTTTTCTAAAGGACCAGCAGTCAAAGTATATTGGGGTATAAAATAATGAGACAGCAATCCAACAGAAAAACTGCAGAACAACATATGATCTTCAACCAAAGAAAAGCTGTGTAAATTATTCAATTTTCTGAAGGTAAATATTGATCATTTTCACTTTCAGTTTCACCATTCAGGAGCTAATTACTGGTATGGCCCTTTATTGCCATTATAATGACAGTAATAAAATGTAATAGAAACTTATTATGCAGCCACTTTGACAGCCTCTTGTTATTACATTTATAAGGCCATTATTTAAAGATGTACTTAGGTGATCTAAGGTAAAAATAAAATAAATCAAGAATTCAAAATTGTTACTTTAAGCTGGAAAAGTATTAGTTAAGGATCAAAATAAGCTAAGAATATTGATAGGTCATGGAGCTCCTTTCGAGATACATGTATTTGATTTTTAAAATATGGCGGGAAAAGGCTGACTCTGACTTTTGCCTTATATTTGCAATGGTATTTTTGGGGTCTCAAATCAAAAGAAAGAAAATCAAGAATCTACTTAAATTTTGTCAAATGACCTTTTATGAGCTATATATATATTAAGTCTTATGTTAAAAGATAAATAGGTGTTATGGGGCAAAATATTATACCTTGTATTGAATGGAAAAGCACCAAGGAGTCTGAACATTTGACACTTATTCCTCACCAAAACCTCACCTAAGTACATCCTTAAGCTATTGCGGATCATAAATCCTAAACATAAATCCCTCTGGTATCATTAATTTTAAAACCAAACTGCCAGAGTGAATAAAATTCCTTGATAAGTATTATAGATGCCAGATCAACATTTTATGATCAATTAGTGTTCCTTTGAATAGAGGAATTTTTCCTGATTGAACTGATTGTTTTGGCAGATTTAAAGACTGATACTTTATGTTCAGGCAAACTTTATTTTTTCTACTCTAAATTTCAGAAATTAAAAGAGAAAATATGGCCTCATTTGGTAAGGATCTATGTACCCTCTGTTATGATTATGATGGAACATCTGCAGAAGCTGTCACATGGTGCACAGAATGTGAGGTGTTCCTATGTACAGACTGTGAAAAACATCACACAAAATCAAAAACATCTAAAGACCATAAAACCATGACAACTAAAGACTACCATAAACTACCAAAATTCATGCTGGAAATAAGTAGCCAGTGCAGAGATCACAAGAAAAAGTTTGAACTTTACTGTTCTTTCCATGCCTGTCCCTGTTGTGTCCAGTGCATCACTGATAAACACCAAAAATGTCAAGAAATGAAGCCCTTGTCAGATATTCTGAAGAAAGTAAAATCATCTGCTTCAATTCAACTTTTTGAAAAAGATTTGAAGAATGTAAAGGAAAACTTGGAGGAGATTATAAAATATTTGAACAGCAGAATCAATACAAGCAAAAGTCAGAAAACAAAAGCTGCCGAGCAAATTCGATCTATGAGGAAGTCAATAGACCATTACTTAAACAAATTAGAACAAGAAATTCTTGATGAACTAGAATCAAAGCAATCAAAGCTACAATCTAAGATGAACACTTTACTACAACAACTAGAAAAACAAGACAATCAGATAAGCCAATTGCAAAGTGAATTTTCTAAAATGACTCAATATGCAACTGAGCTACAGATGTATGTGGGTTTGAGAGAAATTGAAATAACTACATCACAAGCAGCAATATACATAGATGAATTAAAAAGTGGAGACAATTTGGAGGAAAAGAACTTAGAGGTAACCATCTCATCTGCCCTGCAATCAATTTTACAAGATGTCAAATCGTTTGGTGAAATATATACAAATACAAGCCAATCCACTCTTCAAATAAAGACCGGAAGAAAAGATCAAGCACAGAACTTATTTCAAGCTGTTCCTACAATTGAAGACATTAAACCAACAATGTTGAGAACTCTGACAATTCCAGAAGATATGAAGTTTAATGGTATTCCTGTCTTCAGGATATTACCTGGTGGGAAATATTTCATTCTAAGTCGCAATTTGTTTGTTGTAAGTAATGCCCTGATGCTATTTGGTAATGATGGCACCTTTGAAAGAAAAGTATTCACATTCACAGAAATTCCTTATGATGCTTGCTTTGTCAGAAATAAAACAGTGGCTGTCACATTAGGAGCAGTTAACAAGACAGTACTGGTTGATATAGAAAATAATAAAATTATTCAAACAATTAAACTTTCTCATTTTTGTTATGGAGTAGCAAGTGATGGTAAAACTTTGGTAATCAGTGATAATGACCGCCAGTGTACTAGAGTGAATCTGAATGACAAGTCTCATACCACCGTAAAAGAAGTTCATACATGTGAACCTCCCGACGGGAGTACAAAACTCCCGTTTTCAGGGGTCCCCTCCCGTCCTCCCGTCGAAGAGGAAAAACTCCCGTGCAAAAAAAAATCATGAATGAAAATTTTCAGTCGCCATTTTTACTATTTTGTTTACAAAATTTATCATTGAGATCGTAAAAACCCGAGATTTTTTAAAAGTAAAAGTCCAAGGTTTATCGAACGTATCCGGTGTTACCTGATTACGCAACATGTGGAGATTTTAATCCTTGTTAAAGGCTAATTAACAAGTGATAATAGTTTGATTGAACAATCATAAAGTGTTGGATTATCAATTACTCTATGTAGCTTCTGTTTATGGCACACGCAAAATTGAAATACATTTTTGTTACTTCCCTTTGTTTTATCCTGTTTTCAGTTATTTTGCTTTTAAAAATGTAAATTGTAAAAAGACTATAAATGATATATATTTTAATCAAATAAGCATAAAAGGGTGGTAATTAAATGAATTTAAATGTTTTGGGACAAATAAATAATATAAATTTAAAAATTATTTTAGCCATCTAGACTTCCTTTCAAGGATTAAATTGAAGTTTATATAGTAAATATGTCTGCAAATAGGATGAATTATATATGTCTACACTAACACTAAATATCAATCTTATTTAGTAAATTCCTAATTAAACCATGGGATTAAAATTGTACATGTTAGTATATAAAATTTCATTATTTTTGTAGCTAAATATAAAGAGCAAAACAATTTACACTGTTTAAGTCTTTTTAAGTTTTCTACAAACATGACAAATATAACTTTCATAATGATGAACAGCCATGCAGTACTATTGTTAGTTTTGTTATTTTTTTAAATACTTTATGATGTTGCAAATATGCATGTAGAGCATATTTCTTTCTTATTTGTCTATATAGTTACCAATGACAAGGAGATGGAAACATGAATACAAATCTATACAGATAAGAAAAAAAAAATATAATGATTTATTTGCAAGCAGTGAACAATCATTTATCAAAAACAAAACAAAAGAAACAGATTCTTCTTAATATTTTATTTCATTCAAATAGAAAGGCAATAAGGGTACTTTAAACATATAACAATTTGATGGAAATTTGTAGAATAAAACACAATTTCTACATCATACGGTTACGTTAACGACAAAATTTATGTCGATAAAAAACCTCCTGATCTGAGTCCTAATCTCCTGACCAAAATTTCTAAATCTCCTGATCTGAGTTTCACAGTCCATCACATGTATGGAAGTTAGAGAAGATAATTATATTTCATTATTCCAAGGAAATATATACAGCACCACTTTCTCTAAAAACAAAGTCTGCTGCTACAAAATAACTGGAGAACTTCTCTGGTCATTTCAGCACCAGGACATTGACCGTCCAGAAGGAATTACATTAGACAAAAATGGCTTTGTTTATATAGTTTCTAGTGGAAACAACAGTATCATGGTAGTATCACCAGATGGTAAAACCTGTAAGACAATTCTATCAGAGGCTGACGGAATCAACAGGCCTTGGACAATAGACATCAACAGAGAAACAGGAATGATGATTGTGTCAAGTCAAATAAAGAAAACAAGAGCTGAGACTGATGATAGTGGTGATTATTACCGAACAGCTTTTGTTTATAAAATCTAAAATATGAATTCAAATATGAAGTGCTTCTTTGGCTTTGTAAACAACACTGTGATAAAATTCTCAATATGTCTATACTTAGCACAGACTCTGAGTGGACATAATAATGTCTGTTTCAATATACTTCCCACATAAATCCACATGTATTGAAACCTATTTGCAAACCCTTTGCCGATTTTATTGTTTTAAAAATTACAATTAAAAAAAGACAAAGTCATTTTTATTCTTATTTGGATTCATAATAAAAAGAAGTAATGCACAAGAGCACAGAACAACCATCAAAACAAAAATAAAATAAAATTCTGCGAAGTTCTATAAATGTTTTTGGCACATTTAAGTCATTTCAAAACATTATGTCATACAAATGAAAATGCTAGAGTTCAAAGTTTTCTGTTATGTAAACCATTGAAATGACATTTACTATTGTATTAAAATTGATTATCAATGTAGGATTTAATTGATTTTCTATTATATTGTATTATACTCATATTTACTGATTTCAGCAAGTTAACTTAGGCTCTTAAGTTATGAAATGTCAACTTGGGATTTGACGGTAGCTAACAAGAAAAACATGTAAATCAAAATGACAATTGTTGGTTTTGAGAATGAAACAGATTTTTGTTCAGCATTGTTCGCGAAAAAATCCATGCAAGCTACAGGTTTATTATAATGTTTGAGTTTTATCTAACAGGGAGTAAAAAAGAACAGCCACACACACAGCTTTACCCACCCTTGCTTCAGTTTTTTTAATGATCATACTAGTCCTATTAGAATCAAAATAAATCATATAAGCCAAAGATTTTGGAAATTTACACATGGCCTGGGCCGTGATATTTGATAATTTTACCCCTTGCTAAAGCTCAGGATAAAATTTGAATATCACGGACCAGGCCATGTGTAAATTTTCAACAATCTATGGCTTCCATGAATTATTTCTTAATTTTTAGAAACTTGTATGTACACAACACAACTATAATGCATAAATCAGGAAAGTGTACTGCTGATATGCAAATAAATGTACAAATGAGTTTTTGTATTTTGAAAAATAGTTATATGAAAATAACATGTTAACCACTGTGTTTCTTCATGAATTGAAAACAATAACTTCTGTCATTACATGTATATGTAAATTGATTTAAAGCGAGAAGTAATTTATTGCAATAGATTTTCTTTCTTGTATATGACGTGGCTCTATATTTATACATCTCATCATTGTATTATTGTGCAATGATAAATGTTTGTTTACATATTTGTTTGTTTTTATAGTGATTAAGATATCGATGTTTCAATGTAAATGATAAAGTTTGAAACACATTTATAAATGAGGCAAATAAGTTTCACTATTTCATTAGTAAAATTAGAATGCTGAGAAATTGCATACCTGTCAACTGACCCGTATTCTGCAGGTGTGACTCGAAGTTTTCACTATTCTGAGGGAACACCCAGGACAACCGCCGGATTATTGAATAACCTGGGATTTCCGAAAATGACCCATTTACACCTGGATTTCTTAGCCTTCAGATTGATTTTATATTTACATTTTGTGGGTAACAAATAGAATGCAAATACATATTGAAATATTACTTTTCATTATTTTAATATCTTAATACAGTTATAAAATAAATAGTTGAAAATTGTTTTGTTCATCTATCCTTCCTTTTAATTTTAATGTGTGTATTGTTATGCGTTTACTTTTCTAATTTGCTAGAGGTATAGGGTGAGGGTTGAGATCTCACAAACATGTTTAACCCTGCCGCATTTTTGCGCCTGTCCCAAGTCAGGAGCCTCTGGCCTTTGTTAGTCTTGTATTATTTTAATTTTGGTTTCTTGTGTACAATTTGGAAATTAGTATGGTGTTCATTATCATTGAACTAGTATATATTTGTTTAGGGGCCAGCTGAAGGACGCCTCCGGGTGCGGGAATTTCCCGCTATATTGAAGACCTATTGGTGACCTTCTGCTGTTGGTTTTTTTCTTTGGTCGGGTTGTTGTCTCTTTGACACATTCCCCATTTCCATTCTCAATTTTATTCCTTTAACTGTTTTCAACTTTATTTTACTAGACTCTAATTTGATTAAATTAATTTAAATATGTAACGGCTAATAAGCCAGTTAAGAACTTTATTTACATCCATTTACAGAATAGAAACGTTGAAATGTTGTTAAAGCATGCATGTAATAAGTATCAAATATAGAATGATGCAAGAAATTTAATGAATATCAATAATTAAGACAGTATGACAAAAACTTACCAAAAGCTTTTAAAAGTGCATTGTAATAACAAGTAATAAAATTTTAAATTACTTAAGGTGTAAATTACCACCATTGATTTTCCCCTATTAGTCTTTGTTAATTTTGCACTTTTCAAAAAAATGTGCAGAATTTATCTCTGTTTCAAATAAAGATATACTTGGCATGAATAAAATTTTATCCTGTCCAGTACTATAGTAAAAATTTCAATATAATATTTCATTGCATATAAGAAAATAACCATAATTGGAAGTTAACCAATCAAATTTCTCCCCTCATGTAACGGTTATCCACATTTTTTCAAGGTTTTCTTCAGTTTATAATGGAATTTAGAATTAAATTATAAGAAATGACTAATATTTTTCTGTCTATTGGAAATAACATGAAAAACTTGGTGCACACTGTTAAATAACCAGCTACACGCGTTATTCAGTGTGCACCAAATTTTTTATGTTATTTCTTCATACAGAAAAAATATTAGTCATTCCTTAATTGAATAGTTCATATCAAATCTGAAATTGATGTTTATAATTAACCAGTTAATAGAAAATCCAACTGAATAATCCACATATGAATATCGTCTGCCATTGAGGTTATTAGGTTTATATAATGTATGATTGAATCCAATTTTTATTTTAAGTGGATTGTGAATTGAAAAAGATAACCTCTGAGTAGTGGTGTTCACTTCACTCTGTCATTACATGTATATGTAAATTGATTTAAAGCGAGAAGTAATTTATTGCATGAGATTTTCATTATACATGTATTTATAATCACAGTTGTGTGCATTGTACTATAGCTTCCATGTTTATTCATACTGTCCTTTCCTATCATTGTAAATGCGTTTGCGCCAATAAAATATTGTCTATAGTCTATGTTGATTTCTGAACTGAAATATCTTATATTTTCTTGTAGAATCAATATTTGTAACTATCAATAAATTTACACACCTTACAAGAATTTAATGAATGAAATGTACTTAGAACTCATGTGTCACTTGGAATGAATTTACAATAAAAACACTATTTGTGCATTTCATATCTGTTCTCACATGATCTTTGTAATTCCTAATAGTATTTTAGAACATCAACTTTAATATTTTGCAGATGTTGATAATCACTAACCAAGATATTGATCATTATTTGATTTTTTAACAAATAATATTCGCTAGTATAAAACCAACCTCAAGAAATCCTGTTTGATTATCAGTGACATGGTTCAGTGGTATGTAGACACTATCTGTCTTCTGGTCGACTATCATACCATGACGATGACTGAATGTTCCTCGGCCTACATCCTGGCCACTTATTCTTACATTGAAACCTGTATGGATAAAAAATATATTAAGTTACCATGACGATGACTGAATGTTCCACGACCTACATCCTGTCTACTTATTCTTACATTAAAACCTGTATGGATAAAAAAAAATTGTATAATCAAAGTTGGTTTCCAAGTCTATTATGTATTCCTTGGCCTTTATTGAAAACTGGTTAGTGTCATATGTGGAATAGCGACTAATTCTCCATGTAGTCCTCAATTCAGAGTTACAATGAATATTCAGTCATATGGATGAAGTGGCATATCTTGTCCGGCTGACATTTTTTTTTAAGTTTCTTTTCATCTATGATAATTTGGAAGATAGTAGGCAGAAACATGGTAAAAATCATCATTTAAGGGCAACGCATTTTATATGGATTTGACTGATGATTTTGTCTATGTTTATCCATGATTATTTTTATATAGATCCCATCTTGTTTATTAAGCTAATAAGATTTCTACTGTTGTTTTCTAGATGCAGGGAAAAATAGCAAAACTAAATCATCACTTAATTGCAAAAAATCTTAAGTCTCCTCAATACCTTGATACAACAAAGAACCAATAGCAAGAGCTTCAGCTGTAGCCCAGTCTAAGTCTCCACCATCTTGTATCTTCTGTAATCGTCTGTCTAGGTGGGTCTTCTGTATAGTTGGATGAACATTCTACAAAGTATAATTTGAGTTACTGTTAAAAGTATTCAAATCCAAATTGGCATATCTAGTTTAGGTATTTCAAGAATCATGATCTTAAATGTGTTCAAATGTTTTAATAACAATGTTTTATGAACAAAGATATACTGTAAATTCAGAAATTATTGCAAGGTTTTTATTATTGCGAATAATGCGACTGAGTTGTAAACGCAATAATTAAAACTCACATTTTGTAATATTTCAACTGAATTAAGCATAAATGTTCTCAAAATTGTAAAATTAAAATCGCATTCAAGTGTAAAATGACAAAATCCCAATAATAAATGCACGCAATAACTTCTGAATTTACAGTGATATGTTGTATAGAAATTAAAGTTTTGCTTTTACTAAGAATTTTTGTCCATACTTTGACAAACTACGTTTTTTTCACAAGAAGTCAGTAAACATATTTAAACCATGTAATTTTTTCAAACCATTTTTTTTTTTTACACTAACCTTCAATATTTCAAGAGAGCAGAAATTACAGACTGCTTTATACAAATTTCAATGTATGCATTAAGATACCTGTATCAAGTAACCTACCATATCAGAAGGGACAGAAACAGATTTAGCTCCAACAAATTTCAAAGTATCCAATGAGACACCAGTATCCCATGTTGTTACAACTTCTCCAGCTTGCTGACAAATTGACCAGTCTGATTGCAGATGGAACGCCTGAAAAAAAGTTTTTGATTCATCTCTTTGTTGTTTTCAATATTATTTGGATTTACAATAAAATACCATGACTTCCAAAATGAAATTATTTAATATATCTAATTCTATGTTGGTTGGCATGCTGGGCTATTTGAACATATTTTTTTAAAACAAAATACCCTTTTTATTATTATGGTCAAGTTTGGTCATATTTGGTCAAGACTTTTCAGAGGAGATTTTTTTATAACAGTTAACGACAGAGGAGGGACAACAAATGATGAGAAAAGCTTACTTGGCCGTGTGCTTTAAATCAGTGCAACAGTTTAACTCAAAATATTGATATGAGGCCCCAAAAAAAACTTACATAACAAAACACACAGAGCACCAAAACAAGAGTGCTTAAATTTACTGAAAGCTAGTTCTACCTAATAATTGAAAGAACCTCTGTGAGCATACTCACAAACCCTACCTGAACACTGTTATCAGGCAAACACACGTCACCAGATTCCTAACTTATATGAAAATCAACTGATTTTTGTTTGTTTGTAATGCAAATCTACATAAGATGTCCTCATTAGTTACAAAGTTTTATCAATTTTTTATTGTGTGGTTTCAGAGGAGTTGCAATTACAAAATTTTGCAGTTGTATATTTGGATCAAAATTTCAGTTTCAAAAGGGCATAACTCCTGGAAAAAAAAACGGAATCATAATTTTCTATTTATATGCACATCTACATATAGCTTTAGTATGTCCTTCTGATCTACGAAGTTTCATTACATTCAGTATGTTTTCAGGAGTTGCAATGACAAGGCTGACTAACAGCTAAAAAAACATTATACTCTTCACAACTTTGTTTTGTGGAGTATAAAAAGACTTAAGTGTCATTTTTTTACACATCCAACAGATTTAGTGTAAATACATCATGAGCAGTTTGAGAAATATATGACCTTGTGAAATGCCAACAAATGAGTTAACAGTATCAACAGGATACAGGCTAATGAGTTCAAAAATATCAATATCAATTCATTCACCCAGTATGTTTTTTTATTTTTCAAAAATTAAATGTACATGTTTAATTTTATATGAAAGACTTAAAATATTTGATACATTTTTATCTGTGTGTACTAGTGTGCATCAGTATAACAAACCTTTGGCACATGTTTTTCCACCATATCTAAATTGTTTGATAATTCTTTGTTCCAATCAGCAACTTCTTTATCTAAAACTTCTTTATTGCATATACCATCAGTCTGAAAAAATAAGAGGCAGAAGAATAGACCAAAGTATGCAGAAAATTGTAAAAAAGTAGTTTAGGGATCATCAATTATGTCACGTTATGATTGACAGTTGACTCCATGATTATCATGATACATAAAGATTACAAAACCACATTCTTGCTTTAAATTTCATACAATAACTCCTAAAATTCTGCATCTTTCAGTCACCTTGCTTCAGTTTACCATCATTTTTAATTTACATGTGGACTTTGTCTGATCATGAAATATAACTCTATTTATCACTATAAAAAAGTTCAGGGTCATCATGTGAAACCTTAAAACAATTGTTGCATTAATAGTTCTAAACATATAGACAGGATAGCACTCAACCTTGATAATAATTTGAAAGCATAGGTCTGCAGACTCTGTTTCATTCATTTTCATTTTACTTGTTATGCAATTACATTTTCTGAATATTGTGCCTCTTTGGCTCTATTCTGAAATGTCTTTCCCTAGGCCCCAGGAATGTTAAAACCCACACACTTGAAAACCAAGAATTTGAGAAAAAAAATGTATCAAATCATGAATTTTATGAATGAGAACATGTATATAAAGGCTCTCATTTTGAGAATGAGGGGGGGGGGGGGGGGGGGGGAGGACCTTTGTCAGGACTCCAAGATCAGGTGTTTTTAAGCTCGAGATTTCTGTATTGACCCTTTGCAGATCTGGGATTTTTTTTCTTCAAATTTCAGGATTTGGGATTTCAATTTATTTAAATTTGGGATTTCAATTTATTTAAATTTGGGATTTCAATTTATTTAAATTCGGGACCTAAGGATTTCGTGTGTTTAAGCCCAGGATTTCGTGTTTTTAAGCCCAGGATTTCGGGATGAGGACCCCTTCTACCCTCCCTCAAGAATGAAGGCATAAAACCATGAAGTTTAATACTGTACTCACTATAACCTGTTCTGAAAACATATCTGGAATACTTTTTCTTTGATTTATAATATTATACATGGTGGGCTGTGTAAAGGTTGGATCATCAAGTTCGTTGTGTCCATATTTACGAAAACATATAAAATCTATTATTACGTCTTTACCAAAAGTTTGTTGATACTGCATAGCTAGAGATGTAGCTCTTATAACTTCCTACAAAACAAAAGTTTTAATTATCTCAAAGATCTGACGAACATTTTCATAAACAATTAACCAAACCAGATTTTCACATGTATTTACAGTTTTACACATGTATTAATAAGCAATAACATTACTCTTCTAGAATATCTATTTTTTTTACTTGTTAGTTTTGATTTCCTTTTAGTGGTATCTTTTACCTGAAATATTGAATTAAAGAAAAATCAATGTTTTAAAATAGAAAATTTTTCTCTACAGATATGTATGCAAACTCTATAAGATTCACTAATTTTTTACATTTTAAGACATGGTTGAAATTTTAAAATTTGAAACAATTATTGAATTAAAGTGCAGAAACAGAAAACAAGAAAAGAGGAAACGTTAAAAAAACAAGATAAAATATCTCACCTCTGGATAATCAGCATTAACATGTATAACAGGATAAGAATTTATTTTTGCCAAACAACTACTGTACAAAGATGATCTGAAAAATAACATAGTAATTTAATAAAAAGACAATACTGATCCATGAAACTTATTCATATCATTATAAATATGAGAATAGAGTGCCCGTAAAATTAACTGTGTCAGCGTTTTAGCTGTAACCATATGAATAAAAGAAGTTGTTTAAGGTAATGAAATAGCAATCTAACACAAAAACAAGACATCTGAAGGTTTTAACAATAGATCTGTAAAATATCTAGTTCTAAATCAAACTGTTGAAATCTTTCTTTATTTTTTTTAAAGAAAATCAAAATATTTATTTTAAAACAGCCTTGATTTTATTTCCATTTTTACCAAATACATCAGTTTCTCAGTAATTGCTTGAATAATATATAATGTACTTTGCATGAAGAATGTTTTCCCATGTAAGTTGTATATGTTTATTTTGACAATGAGCTCACAGAATTCAACTAAATTTTCATAAGCTAGCAAAATAAAGTAGCATAATCTTCCTTTCCTTTATATGTTTTACCTTGCTCTACTAGGTTCAGTGGTAAATCCCAGCTGATTATTTACAATGATATGTATACTACCTCCAACATTGAAATGGGGACATTCAGCAAAACCAAAAGTCTCAGCTACTACACCCTACAAAATTACATACAATAGAAATTATTGTGTTAGGATGGGGCTCTTATAGCAAATTTGACAATATCTATTGAAAAGCTTAATAAATGCAGGGTATCCAATTTTATTTAACAGCATCTTGGTGTAAATTCAAAAGTGTCTATCTCTTATGATAAAACAACTTGTTATTTCAAATTGATAGAATTTTAATATCAGATAGCTTTTTTCTCAATGAGTCTGTTCTAAAGATAGCTTTCATCAGAAAGATATGCTTCCCTTCCTCAATGCATCTTTCTGATTACAAGACAAGTCTTTGATAATCCTTATTGCTATGTTTTTTGTGCAGAAGCATAGCACAAATACCAATGTTGAAGTCTTAAATTTTACATTAACTCATGGCTATGAATGGATTTAATTAATCCCCAAATTTCAGGTTGGAACAAGAACAAACTCAAATGTGAGTTTAAATTATTGTGATTATAGCCCTGTTGCATTTTTCGCAATAATACAATACATCACAATAATTTCTGAATTTACAGTAAAACATATGGATAATTTAAATGTCTATTCTCAACTTATAAAAAATTACCTGGGCGGAAAATGATGCATCACCATGAACTTGAACACATAAAACTCTTTGACCTGAGGTATCTGTTTCACTATAATCTCTGATCTTTAACCGTTGTTGTTTAGAACGTGCTTTACCAACTGCAACAGGATTGTTAGCCTAAAAGTCAAATTTCATTTTATGTTCAAGTACACATAAATAAAAACTAATCAACAGGGTATTTTAGTAGAATATAAATATACATGCTATTGTGGATACATACCTGCCAACTGTAACTATTTGCGAGGGTTTAGGGGGGATTTCCCCCATGAGAGCTCCCATATTGAAACTTTAAAGAGGAATTTTGACCCAATTTTTAACAAAACAGTTAATTTTACAATGGCTATAGGCTTTGAAAATTATGAAGAAAACAAAAAAACAACAAAGAGATGAATTAAAAGGCCCCCTTTAAGGTTTTTTATGACTGTATGAGCCATCTTGCATGCTGAAAAACTTGGCAGGTATGTGGATAAAAAAGATGGTATGATCTGCAGTGTTAGCTTTTTGGTGTTGCAAGTTTATATATAATACATTCTTATGTTTCATAAAAAAAGAATCAGTCCTATGATAATAGATTTTTAACCAATTTCTTATTATCGCTATCATAATGAATTGTATTTTGATATGCTTTGATATTAAAACTTTCGAAAGAAATAACTTACGCAATTTTCGAATATAAAATTGAATGTGCTTTATTCCCAAATAAAAATCTAAGTGATCTAAAAATGTTTTTAAAGACATGAATGACCCTGCTCAATCATGTTATTATATGTGCAAAATACTTTTGGGATGGACAGAAGAAAGGTCAGATGGTCAAGGAATCAAGGGTAACACTTAATGCCTTTTTTGCCTAGCTGCTGGGGGAAAAAAGATGGATCTTTTCTTTCAAATCAGTAATAAATATAATCAATTAGTATATAATGGCAAGGAAATTAAATATAGGATCTGCGTTAATTAGGATTAACATTTTTGGAGTTGCAAGTTTAAGCAGTTTAAAATTAAGTGTTTTGCAGCTAATATATGATTATGAAATCTTTAAAAAAAAACTGCTGACCTGACAGTGCTGTTTTGCCTAAAATCTGAAACGATTACATTTGTTCTATTTTAAGATTTCAGATATATAAATGTTTAAATGTTATCCAAAGATTAATCTAATCAGTGTGTCATACATGATAGGTTATAACTTCAATTAATTAAAAATTTCTCTGACTAAACCCATTTTTTTTTATTTTTCTCTGTGGCTGTGCTCTTACATGTTTAATTAAATCTGAATTTTAGAATTTTCTAGAAAAATATTCAATTAAAAATTGTAGAACAAACTCTCATCAAATTGCCCATTCCCCTTCCTATATAAAGACGTTCCACTGTTTCTGTCTTACAGAATTTACTTTTCTGGATGATTTAGATGTGCATGTACAAGCAGAAATTAATTTTAAGGATCATGAATATAAGTGTGAAAAAAGAAAAAAAACACTACTTCAATATTGCTAATTAAATAAAATTACCTCAAGATGAGAAGGATTTGGAATAAGTGAAACATGGATATCTTTTCCATGATATTGGATATCTTCAGATGTATCTACAAAGAAACAAATCTACAGTCATGTTACAGTGACTTGACTGTTAGTGTTGCTCTCCACCAATTGCAATTTGTTCAAAATTTTGACCAAATTGCAATTTGTTTTATAAAATCAAATTGTTCAACTGGTCAGAAATTTGAACCAACTTCTGTAGAAAACCACAGCCAAGTCATGAAACTGCAAGGTGATAAAATAAAACATACTTACAATCCTATAAGACTTTAACTCCACTTTAATGATGATGTGACAAAATTAGTTTATCAGTTTGTATAGGTATATTATAGTCATTTCCATGCTGAAGGGGAACTGTTTATTTTGAATTGCTATAAAATTGTCCAAACTAAGCTTTCATACAGTTTTTCTTTCTAAAAGTATTCTATATTTATACGAATCAGACATTATGTGAATTAAAACATTTCATATTCAGTAAAATATGTGTAAAATTGCAATATATGTTTGTAGGAAGTTTCCATAGGGGAGGTAATCATTTTTTATTTCAAAAAGTCTTTATTCAAAAGAATAATATTTTAGGTTATCTCCCCATGGAAACTTATCAATAGCATATTGTTATTTCACACATATTTTACTGAATATATGATGTTTTATTTAAAATGATATCTGATTCTTATCAATATAGAATACTTTTAGAAGGAAAAACTATATGAAAGCTTAGTTTGGACAATTTTATAGCAATTCAAAATAAACAGTTCCCCTTCAGCATGGAAATGACTAATATAACTATACAAACTGATAAACTAATTTTGATACAACATCATTAAAGTGGAGTTAAAGTCTTATAGGATTGTAAGTATATTTTATTTTATCACCTTGCACTTTCACAATTTGTCTGAACAGATTGTTCAAAATTGTGACCAGTTGACCAGTTTGGTTTTATAAAACAAATTGCAAATTGGTCAGAATTTTGAATGAGTTGCAATAGTTGGATAGCAACACTAACAGTCAAGTCACTGTAAAGAAGTCCAGTAATTTCAAATTATTTGCAAGGAGTAATTAAATTCTTTGAAACCAACATTTATTTGTACAGAATTAATATTTTGGCCAATCACAGACCAAAAACCTTTCTCTTTCTGAAGCTTCCTAATTAAACTTGCTAAATATGTATACAGTATGTGTTTTCTCCTTGTTGAATTTCATACTGCAAACTGTAGATGTTTACACTCTGGTCTCTATGGAAACATACCACTGTGGATTCACTTATTTTCATGGGTATCAATGTTCATGGATAATGAAAACTTGTATGTTCGTGGATATTTAATTTTATGGTTTTGCTGTGGTCTGTGTACAAGCCTATAGAAAATTTGTCGTTCGTTGAATGTTTAATTTCGTGGTTTACCTGTACCCAAGAAAATTGGTATCCTAAGAATAATAATGAATCCACAGTTCTGATGGTATCTATGATGAGTTCATTTATAATACCATATCATTTTTGTGCTATTTTCCAGTGTGAGATAAATATATGTCTCATCACTTGTGAAACATCTGTTTTCAGCAACTGATTTGTAGAAATATAATTATGATGTGAAATTTTGTTGATTTTTTTTTAATTTCCTATGACGAAGTCCTGAAAAAAAAGGCAACAATGCCTGATGAGGTCACATAAACAACTTTCTGTTTGAAAAGGAAGGATAACAAGATGAATGGACACACTGGCCAGAAAACATAATGCCTCTCTACTAATGAAGGTAGGGCATAAAAATCATAACAGAAACAGATACCACCACTATAACTTGTATATAACATATTTCTTCATTCTCAACAGTTAAATTTTGATTATTTAAAAACCTTGGCAAGCCTCGCACTTTAAACATTTAAAATTTAACCCTCTCGAGTGGAGAATATCATAAAACACTTATTGCAGTGATTAAATCTATAGGTAATGTACTATTTATTTACTTCTCAAGTCTGGTCAAATTCCTTATCTTACTTCTTTGGATTCATATATTTTCATGTGTATCAATTATTGTGGATCAAGGAAAATATTAATTTTCTTAAAGGGGCACTCACTAGCTGCCAAATTCATGTTCACCGATTTGACTCAAATTCTCATATTTCATTTATAACATTGTAAAACATTTTTCCAAACCATTAAAAGTATAAAATAAACAATTTACAGAACATGGTCTCAATAACATGTTGCTTCGTTTCATGTGAATTTTAGCCAAGACACCATATAAATAACTATCCAATTGACCTTCTATGACCATATAAGCGATGTATACATAAACATAGATATAAATAGATTAAGCAACTTGTGCAATGGATTTTTATAGGTCTGTTAAATTTTGTATTATACATTAAAAATTAATGTTAATCGTTGTTTTTACCCTTAAAAGCAAGTTTTTTGTGGATCAATGTTGACATTCTTTTCCTTTAAATAACCTTACAGGGACAATGTATGTGTTATTCTATCTCTTTCTTCAGGGTTAAATTGAGTTCACATGAATACGGATTTAATGAGGTCGAATTATTGACTTGCAAGTGACAAATTCATTATCAATGTTTATCAGATTTATTTGACAAAATTGAACCATTTTAGCTGAAAAGAGCAAATTATTATTTCACTATTTCACTTTCATTAATGATTGAACAAAAAGAATCATACTTTTGATTTTTTTATATATCTCTTAGCTAGTGCCCCTTTAAATACTGATTTTTGATTATACAAAATTTTGAAAATGGTTGATGATCTGTTACTACTTACAAAGATGAGATAATACATCACCAGTTCCTTTGGCACCTGGAGGCAGTTCTGATTTTCCTTTCATCTAGAAAAAATAAAGATACAGGTGCAAAAAAAAATATAACTCGATATGAAGCATCATAGTAAACAAGTCCTCAAATAACATATTGATATATTATGCTGACAAAATCAAAATCATCAAAATAATTGAGAGTTGTAAAAGAATTTATAACTATGAGGATTCATCATTTGTGCCTCTCAAATTGCCAAAAATTTGTTTATAATAAAGCATATAAATTTATGATTTATTTCTAACGGTAACCAAGAAAAAAAATTATTCTACACTTGTTAACTGCTCAGTTAGCTTACATTTTTTTGCAAGTGAGATTGTACAAAAAAGGAAATTATGAAAAAAATATGATATCATAAGTTTATATATGTCAAATATTTTACCTTTTGAAACATGATAACAGGTGGGAACTTCAACATGCAGGTTAGGAAATTAAGTCTCCCTCTGTGTGGCATACACATAACTATATGTGAGATGTCATCTGAAATAAAATAGTGAATATAACATACAACTAATATAACTACAGTATATCATAAGAACTTTTATGCTTGACTACATTTCGCTACCTGACAAACACCAGTGCTGGCAGTATGAATTATTTCCCATTAATGTTGTACCTAACACTACAGGGAGATAACTCTGTAAAATCAGCAAAACGTTGTTAAGGGAATATTAAACTTCTTAATGATCAAAATAAGCGTTTGTCAAACTGCTATATTACCAGGGACATTTTCCTAATAAAATAGTTGCTTTAAGTTTTTTTGAAATTTTTATATTTTTGTTAAAGAGTCAAAGTAAATATAAATACCTTGTCAAAATATTAGGAAAATTAAACGAGCTAAATTAATTTTAGTGAAGGTTTTCCGTTCCAAGTATCTTCTGCCATCTCTGATTGTTTAAAAATAGCAGAAAACTAGATAATTAATGAAATGTGCAAATTTTGAGAAAGGAATGATGTAATAAAATTGAGCAATTTATCTTATTTTGATCATTGTTTTA
Source organism: Mytilus trossulus (assembly GCF_036588685.1). Lineage (NCBI taxonomy): Eukaryota > Metazoa > Mollusca > Bivalvia > Mytilida > Mytilidae > Mytilus > Mytilus trossulus. The sequence continues at coordinate 9,482,482 of NC_086375.1, forward strand.
ACAAATCTTTAATCTAACTTTGCTGTATAAGGGGAAATAACAGATAATGTATTTTTTTTTGCAGAATGTGTCAGGAATTTACATGGTTTGGTTTTTGTAGCAAGAAAACAAGCTAGGCTAGCAACCTCAATATTAATTTATATTTTCAAAAGTATGTTTTTAAGCTATTTTCTCATATTTTATATCAAAATTCTATCATTTAGTTGTTTTTGTATGTCAAAATTGTGTTTTTAATGCATCATCCATATCTTAAAGTCATAAGAAACCTCAAATTAAAAAAAAAATAATACATATGTTTTTTATAACTCAATGGATAGTTTTCATTTTAAAACTTACGTGCATATACTTTTTCTGAAGAAAAAACTTTAATTAGTTCACATTAAGAAGGAGTTTACTTTATTTTAAGGAAGCAATACCCTGACATATTTTCTGTATGCAAAGTGACCTCTGTGTGATCCATCTCATAAAAATCTGGTGATCCCAATATGTATTAATGAAAATAAACTATAATCTGGTTGTGCATGTTAAAAACATGCTCAATATCCATGCTTTTTTTTAGATTGTTGAAAAACAGATGACAATCGTTAATCTTCAGTTTCAAAACACATACTTTAATAACCTGCCATATTTTCACAACACTGACCAATTGAACAAAAAATTGACAATTGAATACGAAATTTTGCGAAAAAAATTATAAAATTGTGCACAGAAGACTAAGTTTATGATGTTTGTATGCATTGGTTCAAGAATTGGAATAACATTATTTTTCACCACTTACTCGTGGATTATGACTTTAAAAGCTTGAAAAAAGAACTGTGACCCATATTTTATCATTATTTTTTTTTCAAAAATCATTACAAAAATAAACAGATTATTTAGCTTCTCACCCCCCTCTACCATAAGTTTTGTATTTTTATAGCTACATTTAATCAATTTAAACAGAAGGTGAATATGTCATGGTTTGATTTAATTGTGAGTAAAACAAATTATCTCAATCCATTGTTCAAGTTTACCTTGTGCACTGTGAGAAAATATCTCATCAAATATAGCCATCATACTTTCTTCCCCTTCTCCACCATATCTCTTTACTGTAGTAAACTTACCTTGTGCACTGTGAGAGAATATCTCATCAAATATAGCCATCATACTTTCTCCCCCTTCTCCACCATATCTCTTCACTGTGGTAAACTTGTTGGCAAGGAAGTGGTCAAAAGCCTGAAAAAGTGGTACATAATTATAATTCTATTCCTTCCTTATCTAAATAAAATTACATTTCTGAACTTGTTCTTGTTAGTTTACATGAATGATTGCTGCATGTGAAAATCCAGCTGCATTAAGAATGATTCCTTTCATTCTTGTAATCAGCGATCAAATCCTATATTAACCCTGTGAATCCTGACATGTAGAGAAACAATAAAACATGCATACACACTTAAATCATTAAAAAAAAGGTTTTGTCTGCGACAGGATTATAGTTTTTAACTTACAACCCATCTTGGTCATTGGTACATGTACTCAGAGTACAAAATTTGTGCATGAAACACCAACTCCATTTGGAGGCGGTTGATATTATAATATATAATTTAAAATTTAAGCATTTAATCAAAGAGCTGAAAGCTCTGAAGAAAAATGACGCCACTGTCTCTAATATTGGGATAGTTTTTATGCAAGTCTTGATTTTCACATACCGTAATTAGTTTAACAATGCAACATGTATCGTAAGCATATAATTGATATTCGTATATGTGTGTGTGTGTGAAGTGAAGGTGACAACTGGCTGGTTTTTTAAGACAAATGAATAGGTCAAGACTAGCTGAATTGTACAAATAAATACTGTAGAAAGGCTTGTATATTTCTCACTGGTACATAGTCTGAATCTGAGTCCGTTCGCTTCCATTCACGTTTGCGCCCACTCATTTTCACCCCTTTCACTTTCACACCCTACATGTTCGCACCTAATCTTAATTGGTTTTGTGTTTAATAACTATGTAAGCAAGTGTTTTCTTATAAGTATAATTGTTGTCATTGTCTCAAAATAAAGTGAGACAGCAATTTTTTTTTTGTGTTGCATAAATCTTAATTATGCTTTGGATAAGGTATTGCTAAAAATAATAATAATCCTTTCTAAATAAAGTGGTATTTTGTCAACGTTTTATTTTGTGTTGAATAACTCTTAATCATGTTTTGGTTAGTGTATTGCTATAACTTGTTTCATTGACTTGTTTCAAAATGAAGTGAGATTCTGACTATGTTTGTTTCTGCGTGTTGAATAAATTTTATCATGTTTTGGTTATATTAGTGGATTGCTATATTTTGGTTTCTATGTTTTATTGTTTCGTTGTTTCAGATCAATGGGACCAAGCTGTTAAAAACAATTATCTTTTGTGTTTTTTCCTTTAAAATCTTCAATGTTTTACTCATACCAAGCTATAAATACATTCAGTATTTACACCAAAGCAATTTAAAACAACAACCATAATTTTCCAATTATTCAACTTGAATTTGAATTAAAATTGGGCGTGAATGAGTAGAGTGTGAATGTGCGAACGTGTAGGGTGCGAAAATGTATTGGGCACAAACAGACTTGATGCCACACAGTCTGAACCCCCTTCTCCCACAAAATATTAAGTAAATAATCTTTTTGTTACTGCTATCAAAGGTCTAATGAAACTCAGATAGTTTCAAACATTTGTCAAAGAATTCTAGTCAAACTGGCACCTAGTTAAATTGGCACCTGAACGTCGTAGGAAGGCGTCCCAGAAAAATAATAAAATAGCCTTGCCAGACGTCATAATTATTTGGACTAATACATGAGATATTGTGTATTTTTCTGCATTATTTTAACCAGTTGAGCATTTTACAGGATTGTTGGTTTAATGCTGTTTAAACTTTACTGAAAAACAAACACCTTAAATTTGCTAATTATTTGGCATGAAAGTTTGATTTATTGAAAGGGACTCATAGTTTTCCATTTTATTTTAATAATTGACTTGTTTTTACAATTACACAAATTGTCTAATTGTTAAAACAACAGCTTTGGTAAGGGCTTCGTTGTTTACCTTTATACACTACATATTCACTTTCGTTTCGTGGTTAACCAAAATACACAACAACATATTCACTATGTACTTGGTAACAGTAATTAATTAATTGAATAGAAAATATTATATCAAATATTATTGGATGCCGAATTGACGTCGAATAGGTGCTGATTTGACTAGATGCCAATTTAACCAGGTGCCGACTTGACTTGTACGTTTCAATTCCTCTGCGATCGTTTGCGGTATTTTCTTGAGAAAACCTATTTTCCATCATCAAAGAGAAGAAGAAACTGCTTTAAAATGATTCTGGAACGCTTCATGATTGTTAAAATAAGTTTAATTCACTCAAAAACAATTTTAAAACTTGCGATTAAACAGGAAGTTTCCAAAGCACGTGTAAAAGAAGAAATTAACCGGTGAGAGTGGAAATCCGTATATGACAGATATCCCTATAGTACGACTTTGAAAGTAAAACAGTTCAATCCTTTTGTATAACAATCTTTAATATACCTATCACATTAATGTTTGAATGGTCTTAAGCTTATTCAAACCATATAAGTCGGTATGAAACACCAAAACGGAATGAACAATAACCGATTACGTTTTGTAGTTTACAAATTCTAAAACTGGTTCCCGTCAAACTACAACACTTTGTTCGAGTGTAGTGGAATACAAGCAAAAACCAGTGTAAACTGGGTCCTGGCTGGTTTAATACTACACAATGATGCATAATGATAACACAAGCAGATTCCAGTTTGTTTGGAAAATAGAAAATACGAAACCAAGCGCGGTAGGCAGAGCAATGTAATGAAGTTCAGGTCGGCAGTTATGGAACAATGACTGCGTCATTTTCCAAAAAAATAAGATGTTGAAATGATCATTTTCAAAATGAAATGTGAAGTTCACAGGTGTCACCAGCTGAAAGGGGAATAGTTGACAGGTTTATAAAGTGCTTTTTTTTTACATATATAAGGGGTCGCATTGGGGGTTCTGATTGCGGATCCCGCCTAATGTTTTGTCAGATTCCTGTATCCTGCTTACACTATGTACATAAGCAAATCTCATTTTTTATGTAATTTCCCCTATCCCGCTGGACTTCATTTCCAGTTTTCAAAGCACATTAATTTGACTTTCCCATGTCATGCTTACGAAAAATCGGCAATCCTGCATCAGGCTTAGACCCTGATGAGACCCACTTTATACAATACTAACCTGACATTTTAACATTAACTTGGCCAAGTCTGCTTTTCTCTCCTCTGGTATCAACGATTTTCTCTGAGATTCAAATGTATGAGCAAACCATTCTCTTTCTTCTGTCTAAAAATGTGTAGATAAGACAGTTAAATAAAAAGCCAAACAAAATCATCACTCTGAGACACATACAGCTTCTGTCAGATTGCTTTTGTCATTATTAGATATGGCAAATTGGACACTTATTTTTCATTCAAAAGGTCATTTGACTATGAAAATTATTTAGATTTAAAGCACCCACAAAAACATTTGTTAACAAAATACAGACTTAGCAATCACTGTTTAAGAATAGAAACTGGCAGACATGAACGAATTACCAATGTATGTGGTAAATATGAAATATTACCTCGACATGAGAGGATATGTTTATATTGTAATTCAAATTGTATTGAAAATGAAATGCACTTTCTTCTGGAATGCCCTATTTACAATAACCTCAGAAGAGATATCACTGATTATATAAAAAAATACCCCAGTTTAGATAGTTTAAATAGAAATGATCTTTTTTCATGGATCATGATTAATGAAGATAGCAGATTTTTATCTATTTTATGTGCATACCTTGATAAAGGCTTGCAACTAAGAAAATCAGAAAATTAGTAAAATACTCTAAAATATATCAAAATTATCTCCCCTTGACCACTGATCCTTTCTTCATGCATTTGAATTATTATTTTATGTTTCTTTAATCACTCTGTAATGTTTATGTCATGTTGTAATTAATGTTATGCTCTTAATGGGCCCTTTAATTTGGAAAATAAAAAAATATTGTATTGTATATATATTGTATTGTTTGGTGGTTTGTATTGCATAAACTTTTGTTTTTAGCGTCATTAACTATTTTATGTGTATTGAATGTCAAACCTATATAACTATGAGAAAATACAACACAACAGCATTATATTCTCTTTAAGACACAGATGTTCTATGGTATTGAAAGGGGATAATTCTGACAAAAAAAAAACATCTTCCAGTTAACATCTCCAACAAAGAGAAAAATCACAGATAAAAATATTTGTATATAACTTAAATGACTTACAGTAAAAAACTACAAAACATATATTTTCAAATAATTTATTCATACCTGCAAATAATCAAATTCCACAGCAATGGGTCCACAATAGATATTCTCTAGTGCATCTGTTAACTGGGCTGTTGTTAGTTTTGATGCACCATTATTCAAAATTCCATTTACATCAAACTGAGTTGTTGAGTCTTTAGACAATCCATAATTTGATAAATCTATTTCTGGTACACCACTGAAAACAATTGAAAATGTTTATAAAATATTATGATTAATTTGTAGCATACTACATCCTAAATGCATGCACAAAATAACTTCGCGACAAAGTGACGATAGTTAGTTTATATATCATCTAACTGATTGCCAAAAAATAGAAAAATAGTGTTGAAAGTGTGTCAAAAATCAATCAATCAATCAATCAATATTACATCTAATGTCTAAGACAAACATCTTAATCAAATTTTGATTTTCTTCAACATGCTCCTACGTGTACATGTACATTGTATGCTTCTGTCATGCTATGAACACAAAATTGAAATTCAGGATCATCTGATCTGTACTTTTATGTTTATTTGACTGCTACATTAACCAGTTGCTTCGCAGGGCGCAGCATTATACGACCGCAGATTTAGAACCCTGAACAGATGGGACAAGTATGGACACAACTTTTAAGTTTGATACAGCTTTAAATGTGGATTTTGATTAAATAGTTGACACAACATAGGTTTATGTCACATTATGATTTGGACCCTTTGGACCTTTATGTAGACCAATTTGAAAACTGGACCAAAAATTAGGAAACTACATACACAGTTAGATTTGGAATATCAAAGAACCCCATTTATTCAATTTTTGATGAAATCAAACAAAGTTTAATTTTGGACCCTGATTTGGACCAACTTGAAAACTGGGCCCATAATCAAAAATCTAAGTACATTTTTAGATTCAGCATATTAAAGAACCCCAAGGATTCAATTTTTGTCAAAATCAAACAAAGTTTAAGTTTGGACCCTTTGGACCTTAATGTAAACCAATTTGAAAACGGGACCAAAAATTAAGAATCTACATACACAGTTAAATTTGGCATATCAAAGAACCCCAATTATTCATTTTTTAGGGAAATCAAACAAAGTTTAATTTTGGACCCTTTGGGCCCCAAATTCCTAAACTGTTGGGACCAAAACTCCCAAAATCAATACCAACCTTCCTCTTATGGTCATAAACCTTGTGTTTAAATTTCATAGATTTCTATTCACTTATACTAAAGTTATAATGTACTGATTTAAATTCAGATTTCTAATGAAGTTTGCAACAATAACTGCTGATTTAAATACATAATACAATATTAAAATGTAATAAAAAGTGCTTGTTATCACTAAATGGTAAAGATTGTTTTAATTTATTATTTGGTAGTAAAAATGAAAATACATTGTATATAATATTGTATAAAACTATGATTAAAGTTGATTCAACTACTATTCTATACTAAGAAAGATAACTCCAATTGAAAAAATTAATTGCTATTTCACAATATTGTGCAATTAGATATTTCTTGCTATTGTGCAATACTGTGCAATTGAAAATTTCTTGCTATTGCACAATACTTAATATGATAATTTTGAATCCTGATTTGGACCAACTTGAAAACTGGGCCCATAATCAAAAATCAAAGTACATGTTTAGATAAAGCATATCAAAGAAGCCAAAGAATTTAATTTTTGTTAAAATCAAACTTAGTTTAATTTTGGACCCTTTGGACCTTAATGTAGACCAATTTGAAAACTGGACCAAAAATTAAGAATCTGCATACACAGTTAGATTTGGAATATCAAAGAACCCCATTTATTCTATTTTTGATGAAATCAAACAAAGTTTAATTTTGGACCCCGATTTGGACCAACTTGAAAACTGGGCCAATAATTAAAAATCTAAGTACATTTTTAGATTCAGCATATTAAAGAACCCCTAGGTTTCAAATTTTGTCAAAATCGAACAAAGTTTAAGTTTGGACCCTTTGGACCTTAATGTAAACCAATTTGAAAACGGGACCAAAAATTAAGAATCTACATACACAGTTAGATTCGGCATATCAAAGAACCCCAATTATTCAATTTTTGATGAAATCAAACAAAGTTTAATTTTGGACCCTTTGGGCCCCAAATTCCTAAACTGTTGGGACCAAAACTCCCAAAATCAATACCAACCTTCTTTTTATGGTCATAAACCTTGTGTTTAAATTTCATAGATTTCTATTCATGTTATACTAAAGTTATAATGTGAAGACCAAGAAAAATGTTTATTTGGGCCCCTTTTTGGCCCCAAATTCCTAAACTGTTGGGATCTCAACTCCCCAAATCTATACCAACCTTCCTTTTGTGGTCATAAACCTTGTGTTTAAATTTCATAGATTTCTATTTACTTAAACTAAAGTTATTGTGCAAAAACCAAGAATAATGCTTATTTTGGCCCTTTTTTGGCCCCTAATTCCTAAACTGTTAGAACCAAAACTCCCAAAATCAATCCCAACCTTCCTTTTGTGGTCATAAACCTTGTGTCAAAATTTCATAGATTTCTATTTACTTAAACTAAAGTTACTGTGCGAAAAACCAAGAAAATGCTTATTTGGGCCCTTTTTGGCCCCTAATTCCTAAAATGTTGGGATCAAAACTCCCAAAATCAATCCCAACCTTTCTTTTGTGGTCATAAACCTTGTGTTAAAATTTCATAGATTTCTATTCACTTTTACTAAAGTTAGAGTGCGAATACTAAAAGTATTCGGACGACGACGACGATGACGCCAACGTGATAGCAATATAAGACGAAAAAAAATTCAAATTTTGCGGTCGTATAAAAATTCAACTTTTCAAAAATTTCATCAGTACTTGTACTAAATGATGATTTTAGATATGTAAGAATTTTGTAATACTCATAATGTAAAAGACTACCAAAACACTGACTAGACCAGTAATGCTTGAACAATTAACGAATCAAAAGACCACTGAGGTAAAAAAAAAAACTTTGAAACCTCTGGTATAAATTCAAATACAAAAAAACTCTGTAGAAATGTTAAAACGGAACAAGCAAAACATTTTTTTAGATCAGAAGAAAATACAAACCATCTTTGCTGCAGTCCTAAGGGATCCAAAGTTGCCTTTTTATGACCATGTTTTCTGTAAGCTTCTGTCAGTCTGTAAGCTTGGAAGTTCTCACTAGTAACAACATTCTGTGGAACTACAAATTTACAGATTTCTCGTAAATAAAAGGATTGAGACAAGCTAAGTAATACACATAAAAGTCACATCCATTTATATATTTAACATGTTAAAAGGTCTTTTTGTTTAGTTTTAAAAACTAACAAGTAGAAGAGTCAACATTTTTGTTTTTCTTGAAAATGTGAGAAAAAAAATGTGAAAAAATAGTGGAGTATTCAAGTAGACATATTTTGATTAAATGTAACATGTTTAACCCTGCCACATTATTTAAGAATGTGCCTGTCCCAAGTCAGGAGCCTGTAATTCAGTGGTTGTTGTTTGTTTATGTGTTACACATTTGTTTTTTGTTCTTTTATTTACATAAATAAGGCCGTTAGTTTTCTCGTTTGAATTGTTTTACATTGTCTTATCAGGGCCTTTTACAGCTGACTATGCGGTATGGGCTTTGCTCATTGTTGAAGGCCGTACAGTGACCTATAGTTGTTAATGTCTGTGTCATTTTGGTCTTTTGTGGACAGTTGTCTCATGGGCAATCATACCACATCTTCTTTTTTATATTTACCTATAGGTAAAATTTGTAATCAAAAGTTGTAGCTTATAGTATATCTAAAGAAGAAACTAGATGTGTCAAAGCGACATGAGTGGCCACGTCCCAAAAAGTTGAAAAATTTGCAATAACACATGTGGATACAAACATGATGGTAGTCTCACATATCAAAAATCAGCTCAAAATCTGGAGGCTTATAGAAAAAAATATGTTTAACTGTGATTTTCAATAATTTACATATATATCAAAGTCGAAAGCCTGTAATTTCAGCAAAAGTAAGTGGAGCAGACCGAAACTTTATCTTGATCTGTAACTCCAGGGCCGTAACTACTGATGAGGCAGGCGAGGCAACTGCCTCCCCTAAATTTTTCAGACAAAATTTTTTTTTTTAAGTAATAAAATGAAAAATTTATAATATGTACACGAAAAACTTGAATGTATATATGTTAAACTACACAAGATTACAGTTTTTAACAGTATTACCATGATACGTGATAAATCTGTAATTTTCCGGAGATTTAATGGAAAGTGAACCGGCGTTGGTTTAATTATTATCTTGACTTCTTGATAATTCCCGGGGAAAAGTTGCAGTTTAAAACATACTTGTTAAGGTAAGTCAAACACATACCAGATAAACCAATGAATACCAATGCCATACTTATGATAAACAAGATTCAAATGTTTCAAAGAGACAAAATCTACTAGACTAGAGTCAGCGAACTGTATATATTATAAACATTTCATTCAGAACAGCCTGTCATTAAATAGCCTGTCCTACTCGGAGGGCAAGTTGTACCAGCCTGCACTGTCTAACACACTGTACCAGCCCGCACTGTCGTATAGGACAGATTGTTTTATTAGGAGGACAGGCTGTGTTATAATTGTATTTGTATATATATAATTGTTTTATTGTTCATTGTTACTTTGTATCGGCAAGGAGCTAGTGTATATATTTTGGTTCGAGTCATTGTAGTATGTACATAGCATAGATAGTTATAGACTAGTTTTTGGTATAATTGACTTATTGTTTGTGGACAACTTGGATCCAAGTATTTACTGGAACGTTCGTTTAAGATATAAACGCCTGGTTACACGTTACAATTCGTTCTGGGCTGTTGGATCATATTTGTTTTGTGTCTAGTCAGACAGTACCTCTTTCGATCACACGAGAACTTTATGGTAAATGCCAAATGTAGTTAACCATGTAGTTACATGTAGCTTTCAACAATATTGCAATTAAAGGTCTTAAAAAAATATCTTGCGTTCTATGATCTTGCTTTTTATGTTTTTTTTAACTTACCAGTTTGATTTCTAACAAAAATTTCTCTATACAGATAATATTTTTTTGTTTGCAGTAATGTCGTTTAAACAGTCTAAATTAGAGACGTTTTTCGGTAAAACTACATGTAGCCGCGAAGACTCAGAAGAACCCATCCAACCTTCTTTATCTGAGGCTCCTTTAACTTCAATATTAACGAACACTCCATCTACATCATCGGGTTCAGTCATTTCCTTGCCGTTTCACCATCAAGAAGATCCAATAAAATTCATCGACAGAACTCTTTCGGAAAACGAACGCAAACAAATTTTGGAGCATAAATGGGAACCGGACAAGAAGTTCGAATATCCTGTGAACGATAAGGGCAGAAGGTATAACCTTAAATGGGAAGAAAAACGTCCATGGTTACGTTATTCGCCATCAAATGACAGTGTATTCTGTGCCTGCTGTATTGCGTTTCCGGTTGCCGTATCAGAAACACATCCAGAGTTCGTAACTATTGGCTTTAGAGATTGGAAAAATGCCACAGGAGACAAACGAGGCGCACTAGAAAAACATTCAAAATCTGAAAGACATCAATTGTCCCAAGGAAAAGAGTGAAATGTTTTTGATGACAGTCAAAGGAAAGAGTATCCCAGTCACAGAGAGCATCAGTAAAGCGTACCAGGAAAAAGTTCAGAGAAACCGAGCTTGCTTAATGTCAATAATCGATGTAGTTATCAGATTAGGACATAGGAACATTGCATTTCGTGGTAATTGGCTAAAAGTTGAAGGAAAAGAAGACGGTAATTTCCAATACTTTATTGACTGGAAGGCAAATTTCGATGATGTCCTGAAGTTACATTTGTCGACTTCACAGCACAAATATTTATCGCCAAAAGTTCAGAACGAATTTATTCATTTATGTGAACTAGAAATCCGTGATGCTATCAGAGATCGTTGTGGAGAGTCTGAATTTTTCCGTGTCATGGTCGACGAGACTACAGATGTTGCTGAAAAAGCACAGCTTTCGATTTGTGTAAGATACGTCAGTAAGGAGAGAGATCGGTATGAGGTTAATGAAGATTTTTTAGGGTTTGTAGAAGTTGAGAGAACTGAGGCAGAAACCCTTTGTGATGCAGTTTTGCACAATCTTGGACAGGAATGGGGTTTTGACTTGACGAAGTTGAGGGGACAGGGCTATGATGGCTGTGCTACAATGACTGGTGCGATATCTGGAGTTCAGAAAAGAATTCAAGATGCATGGCCAGAGGCGAAATATTTCGTACATTGCAATTCACATCGTCTTAATTTGGTGATAGTCAACACTTGTAATAAAGTTGTTGAAGCTAGAAATGCACTAACCATACTTGGTAAGATAACATGGTTCATATGTGGCGTGAGCAAACGGAAAGCCATTTTAATGAGAGAGGTCAAACAAGGAAACAAAGATTTAGATTTTGATTTACTCTATGACAATGAAGATGCCCTGTTTGAAGCTGCAATGAGACAGACCATGATGCCGAAACTATCAGAGACTAGATGGACGTCTAGGGTAGACACATTGTCTTGGCTTTTGGCTCACTATAAGTCTCTACTAAATGTGCTTGAAAATGTACAGTCAAATTCTAAAGGTCAGGCCGCAGCCGATGCTTCTTCATATCATGCAGTGCTACTTAAATTTGATTTCATCCTTGTAACAGTATTGTTACAATACACCCTAGGCTATATCAGACCGTTGTCCATTCTGCTTCAGTCTGAGGCTTGTGATCTAGTAAAAGCTCATCAGGAGGCTAGAGATCTTCTGGTAATATTTCAAGGAATAAGGTCGGATTCCAATGCTAAGTTTCACGATATTTACGAGAGGAGCGCATCAATCGCAACTGAAAATGATGTGGTACCAACAAAACCAAGAAGCACGCAACGGCAAAGGCACAGAGCAAATGCTCCAGTCGAAAGCATCGAAGAGCATTTTCGTGTTAACTACTTTCTACCGTTTATTGATCATATCATTTCACATTTGGATTCGAGATTCCCGGAAGAGCTGAAGGCAATTTTCTATGGAAACTACCTTGTGCCATCGCTTGTAGGAAAAATAAAAGAAGAGGTGGTCACTTCAATGAAACAAGAATACTCGGTAGACTTGCCATACCCAAATGATTTTGCGCAAGAAGTTCATAGATGGGTGGCAAAATGTCATAGAGACATCTTGTCGTTAGTAACGACGCTAACAGGTGCAATTTTGTATGCTGACCCTGAGTTATATCCAAATATCCATTTGGTATTAAAGTTGCTACTTACACTGCCGGTCGGCTCGTGTTCGTGCGAGAGATCTTTCTCTGCTCTCCGACGGTTGAAGACGTGGTGCAGAGCTACAATGACGGAAGATCGGCTATGTGGATTAGCATTGCTGCATGTTCACCGGAATGACGCTGTAGGGCAAGTTAGAGCTGAATCAGTACTTAGAAGATGGGATTTATCAGGAAACAGGAAGATTCACCTTGCATTTACGGCTGATTAAATTTAAATAAAACATTTTCCAAAAACCAAAATTGAAATTTTTTATCAAGGATTTGAATATAAGAAGATGTGGTATGAGTTTCAATGAGATGACTGTTACTATCCATCCAAGTCACAGTGTATTTGAAGTTTACAATTAAATGTTTAAGTACGGTCTTCAACACAGAGCCTAATCACATCCAGAACAGCAATCTCAGTCTTTTTTTTTTGCATAAATATTGCTTACAGGTTTAAGCATTACAAATGAGTCTAAAAGTAAGGAAAACGGGTCATATTAAGCCATTTTATTGAGAGGAAAAAATCGGCGGTCACAATGTATTTGTTGGTAGTAATTATAAGTCAAAGTACGGTCTTCAACACGGAGCCTTAGCTGAACCCAAACAGCAATCTCAGTTTGTTTAATTATGCATAAAAATTGCTTCCAAATTCATGCAATACTAATTAATGATTCTCAAAGTAAGGGAAATCGAAAGAAAACGGGTTAGTTTTTACCCATTTTACTCGAAAAAAAATCGAGAAAATTTCCCTTAGAAAATTTAGTAGATACTTAGTCAGCCGTAAGCGATTGAGCTAAGGAAGTACTTCTTTGGCTCAGTTGGTTAGCGCACTGCCTTGTAACACAGAGGTCCCGGGTTCGATTCCCGGTGGAGACAAGGTGTCAGACCACCAATTACTCCGTCCAATTTAGAACGTATGTAAAAGTAGACCTACTCTGACACAAAATAGTGCTTTTGATGTCCTTGTTTACTTAAACTAACAAACAAATTTGCAGAAATGAAACTTTTGGTGAAAGATAAATATATCTAGATCATTTTGAGCCAAAATTTACTTGTCTATGAGTTTGCATTAAAAATTGAGGATTAATGCGCTCCATAGTATGCTAATTTTAGATTTCCAGAAAACCAGGTTTTTGTTTTGGAGTACTTCTATTTAAAGGTCAGTTATTTTGTTAGAAGGCTTTAAAGGTATGCTGAAAATTGGCATGTAGAAAGCTGAAACATGTACAATTCAGGACATACCTGGTTTCTATGAAGTTAAACTTAAGGTAAAAATTTTAGAAAGCTGTGAAAATTGCAAAATTTGGTTGAACAGATAGGGATTTATAATTGGTGGTCTGACACCTTTAAGAGAAATGCGGTGAAACCCAAAATTCAGAAAACAATTGATTTTTTGGTCTTAACTGATTATTTGAAATAGTAGTAGCCACATTTTAATCTTTTTGGGAGTAAAAAGTCACAAATTGCAAATTTGGAGCCGTAAACCTGACTTTGTGCTATTTTTAGCTTTTCCCACCCTGACAATATGCTTTCATATAAAAAATGTTATAAATTGTTATAAATGCACAGTAAGTTGTTTCTGTGGTGTTAAACATTAAAACATAGGTTGATTACTACCCAAAAAAAAATTGTTGTCATGAAGATTTAATGAAATTATTTGATTTTTACCCCTTATATCATTGCGGCATACCATGTATATGGCAGATAACATAGCCTGATATAAACACTGCATAAACTAACAAAAATCTCATTTATTATCTCAAATGAAAGTTTTATACCTTAAATTTTATTGACTGATAGTAAATAAAACAGTAAGATGGCCAAAACTGCACTTTTGATCAGTTTATAGTCACATTACTGACACCAGGTGTAAAAAAGGGGGGTCAATATTCCTTGATTCTTCAATACCTTTGATTTTTTACTAAACTCATTGTAAAAATTGTGGAAAGTCTTTAAAGCAGTAGAACAAACAAGGAACAATCAACAAAAACTGATCTTGACATTGAAAGTTCATGTACCTCTAGTCCAAAATGAGATTTTCAAGTATTTTCTATCAAAGGCTTACATTACAGTCAGTTTAAATTGAGCTGTGAAATTTGTAATATGAGTCGCATTATGCTCAGAAAGAATTTTTTTTACTACAAATTGACTAAGGATTGAGAAAAAACAAAACAAAAGATTTCTGATCAACTTTTTTGGCTCTTTAGGTGTCAGACCACCAATTACTCCGTCCAATTTAGAACGTATGTAAAAGTAGACCTACTCTGACACAAAATAGTGCTTTTGATGTCCTTGTTTACTTAAACTAACAAACAAATTTGCAGAAATGAAACTTTTGGTGAAAGATAAATATATCTAGATCATTTTGAGCCAAAATTTACTTGTCTATGAGTTTGCATTAAAAATTGAGGATTAATGCGCTCCATAGTATGCTAATTTTAGATTTCCAGAAAACCAGGTTTTTGTTTTGGAGTACTTCTATTTAAAGGTCAGTTATTTTGTTAGAAGGCTTTAAAGGTATGCTGAAAATTGGCATGTAGAAAGCTGAAACATGTACAATTCAGGACATACCTGGTTTCTATGAAGTTAAACTTAAGGTAAAAATTTTAGAAAGCTGTGAAAATTGCAAAATTTGGTTGAACAGATAGGGATTTATAATTGGTGGTCTGACACCACAAGCAATTTTTTAATGAAATTAGTGCTCTCCGGTTACAGTTGGAACCCCCTGATCATTGGTTAATAACCTTTTCGAAAATGGCTGGATAAGCTCCGGTGTTGCACCTAGGACAAACTAAACATAATAGTCCCAGTTTGTACAGATTTACACTGTAAATCACACACCTCCAGTTTTAACCAATCAACGAACAGTTTCAGAAACATTGTATCCTTGAAAACCTACAACACATTTTATACCTTTTTTGGGTGACAATCGTTGTTCTTTCCTTCTATGTCCATAAATTCCATTTTCTGAGTGATATAAAGATGTGTATGCATATGCTGATTGGAATATCCGTTGGGCAGAGTGATGTCTCCACAACGTTAACATTGACATTGTTTTCGTTCTACAACTTTTCTACCTCAATCATAGAGAGCTTCAAAAGACAGGTGCGCGAAACTTTCGAAAGGTTATGATTTTTTTTTAAATACCGAAATATGTCCACATTTATTTGAAAAAAAAATGTCAATATGTGTCACGTACTATGCTAGTTAGTCCTCTAACACATATCTTCGCTTTTCCATTCAATATTCAACGTTGGAAAACTAAGTTGGTATTTCTTAAAGGATTTGTTTAGTAAGAAGCTACTAGACAAATCCTTTGCATTTTAATTTTTTTTAATTTTATTTTTGGGAATCCTTGGTATTTTAATTTTTTCTAATTTTTATTTTTGGAAATCGGGCGTCAGCTTTACAATAAAAAAAAAAGAGAAATAGTAGCTAGCAGAGTAAATGTAAAAAAATATACAAATTATAAGAGAAAATATAATAGGAAAGGGGGGGGGGGGGGGGCAATACCTTTTTGTGTTAACCTGTTATATATTATTTATTCGGTGAAAAGCTCATTAATTAGAGCTTATGTTTGTATTGTTTGTCAATATGCCGAATCCAAATAAAGTTTTGCTAAGTACTTACTTACCTACTAAGGTCCTACTAGATAAAGTCACAAACCGGAAAACTGTAAATTCATTTATTTTCGTGGATATTTAAAATTATAGCTAATGTGTTGAACATCAAATTTGTGGTTCACACGAAACCATGAAATCAACGAAAAATGTATCCAACGAATAATGCTGTATTAAAAGACATTACAAGAAGAAAGAATACAACCGATTAAGTGCAGTTGAATTCAACAATAAAACATGTAAATCAAAAGATGACCGAAGCATCACAAATATGATGAACAAATGGGCCAACCAAATATAATAGGAAACAACAGGGGCTGATATTATTCAACACAGTTTTTGACAGTCAGATAAAAAAAAATGTTATGTTACCACTTTTAATACATTAGAAAAACCCTAATAATATAAATTAAAATTTTAGATATTAATGTTCAGTTGATATTTCTACAGTTCAGTGATTACTATGATTACAAGTGAACCGATTTTGACATACATTGTGCTGCACTGCAATCTGTTAATTAGTGTATATTTGTTACATTATATATTACCAATGACTTAAATGATTGTCACAGTTAGCACCCTTTATTTCATCTCATTTAATATTTTTTGTGCATACAAAATGCAAGAACATTTTTAGCTAACTGAACATAAAAAGGGTCAAGAACATTAAAAAAGTGATATGCAAATGAAAACAAAAAAAAGTTGGCTCTTCATACAGCTATATATTGCCAATTGTGAAATGTTAAAAGACCGGTGAAGTATGACATTTTCATTGCAATAAAAAGCATAGATTTTTTTGTGTAGTGTTGTACTCTTACCTAATGAAGTTAAACTGAAGGGACGAGTACCAACCCTATCCAGACAATGGTAGACAGTGAAGTTGTCCCCGATGGACTGTGGTGACCACAGCCCTGAAGGAGTAGAACTCATGTGCAGTCATAGCCATTTTGAATCTCTGTATATTGATAATTTTCATGTGGATGGGAAATAGTTGTATACAGAGCATTCACTGGACTGGGAGAGGAAAAGGGGTCATGCATAGTAATAAGGGGTAAGTTTCGTGTAAGGTAGGGGTAACGAGTGGGTGTTTTTTTGGGGTAGGGTTAGGTGGTCATGTGTAGGTATAGTTAGGGGTAAGCATACTTTAGGGTTGGTTAAGCGTCAAGAGGGTTAAGGACATGGCTAAAGTTAATGATTGAATCTGGAGGGTTGGGATAAAGGTCGAAACTGTGATAGCTGAGTAGAGAGAGTGTGTGAGAGCACAGAGACAGTGTGCGAGATGAGAGAGAGTGTGTGTGAGAGGAGAGGAGTGAGTGTGTGTGCGATAGGAGAGAGAGTGTGCTGTGAGAGAGAGTGTGAGGTGAGAGAGAGTGTGAGTGAGAGAGATTGTGAGTGATAAAGAAGTGACTGTGAGTAAGAGAGTGTGAGAGGAGGAGAGTGTTCAGAGTGCGAGAGTAGAGGAGAGGAGAGTGTGTGCTGCGCGAGAGGAGAGAGTGTGTGTGTGTGAGAGGAGAGAAGAGATTTTTAGTGTGTGAGAGGAGATAGTGGGAGAGTGAGTGTGAGCACAGAGAGAGTGTGTGTTAGAATAGATAGTGGGAGACTGAGTGAGAGCAAGGATAGAGAAAGTGAGAGCAGAGGAGAAAGTGTGGGTGTGTGTGAGATGAGACGAGAGGAGATAGTGTGAGAGGAAAGAGAGTGTGAGTGTGAGTGGATAGTTAGTATGAGAGAGACTGAGGAAAATAGGTGTGAGAGGCGAGAGAGGTGACAAGGTGAGAGATGCGTGAGGGACAGAAGACATAGTGGGTGAGAGATGTCTGACTAAGTGTGTTGATGTGTTTTGGAGAGAAGAGAATGAGAGTTTCTGTGTGTGTGTGTGTGTGTGTATGTGAGAGAGCGTACCGAATGTGTGTGTGTATGTGAGAGAACGTAACGAATAAGTCTGTGTGTGTGCGAGGGTTTTAAGTGGAGACAGAGTATGGTAATGTTAATCTAACATACTCTGTCTCGTTTGATGGGTTTGAGCTTTTGATTTTGTCATTTGCTTAGGGACTTAGAGAAGAGAATGAGAGTTTCTGTGTGTGTGTGTGTGTGTGTATGTGAGAGAGCGTACCGAATGTGTGTGTGTATGTGAGAGAACGTAACGAATAAGTCTGTGTGTGTGCGAGGGTTTTAAGTGGAGACAGAGTATGGTAATGTTAATCTAACATACTCTGTCTCGTTTGATGGGTTTGAGCTTTTGATTTTGTCATTTGCTTAGGGACTTACGTTGAGAATTTCTAGGAAAAATTTGGTTGATTATATAGGGAACCACTGAAGCATGGCCAGAGTGGGCCCCCACTTATGAAAATTTCTGGCTCCGCCAATGATACCTTAAGGCTTCATTACTTGTATGCATTTCTTTTGTACTTTATCTTATTGTCATGATTCAGTCGGACTGCTTGAAAACAAATGATAGTTTCTTGTCATGAAAGTACCATAAGTATAGTATATAGCTTCCTAGCTTGCAAGGCTTACATGTCTGTCAAATAGCGTTCCGCGACCTTGACCTCCTTTTATGAACCTGCAGTGATCAAGTTTTCGTGGTGAGGTCTGAATTTCAAGTACCATAAAGCTAAGAGTAGGGCAGCTATATTAAGTGTATGTAATGATTGTAAGGAGTACATGTCTGACTGGTAGGTTTCAGCTGACCTTAACCTAGTTTTCATGGTTCATAGGTCAATGTCATTTTTTGTTTATTTGGTCTATTTGTAAGATAGTAGCAATGTAGGTCAAATGTATTTGGTGAACAGAATAATTTATTTTTTTATTTATTTAAAGAGGATTGCCAACAGCCAGAAGCTACGTGTGGGTTCCTTATATAGAATAGTTTAAGGTGTATGTTTATATGGCAGAATTTATCAGAACTCCTTTTCCTGGTCAATGTTAAGTATTCAATGCTTTCTGTTTTTCAAATAAATTGTACTAAAAGCAATGTCAACTATATTAGTTGTATGGAATGATTGTAAGGTGTACATGTCTGTTTGGCTGTATTCATCTGACCTTGACCTCATTTTTTTTAGGTTCATTTGTCCATGTTAAGTGTTAATGGTGATGTTTGTTTCTCAAAAGGATTGTAAGCAGTACATGTTTGTCTGCATGTTTAATCTGACCTTGACCTCATTTTGATTGGTTTTTAGTCAATCCTGATTTTTCAGTGATATGTTTGTTTTTCAGATACTTTATGCAATAGGTCAACTATATTTAGTGTATGGAATGATTCTATGATGTACAATTTGACCTTTTGATCCTGTTGCTTTGGTGATTATTCAATTTTGGTATTTATGTCTGGTTCTTGAATACCAAAAGCAAAAGGCTAACTTTATTTGTTGTATTTCATGATCTTAAGGTATACATGTCTTTCTTACAGGGTTCATCTTACCTTCACCTTATATATCTTAGACATTCATGTTAAAATTAACCAAAACTGAAAATAAAACCTTATATTACTTTGTAAATTCGAAGATAAGTAAAGCTGCAAGACATCAGTGTGTCCATTTGTATACAAATGTATATATCCATTTGCCCGGACTATACCTTTTCTTTTTCCTTTTTTTGTTCGACCTTTTCTTGAGTAGAATGACTTCTATAAATGAAAGGGGGACAGTAGTTTTAGTAATAAAAACCAAGTTACAATCAATTTTCAAGGATTTTTCTTCTTTCACCATTGATTTTCCATTATCAGTCTTTTTTGTATGCAACCAGATGTGATGTTGTTCATGGAGAAGACTTCATAAGAATGATTTACTTGTGTCTAATCCATTTAGTTTTAATTCAGCAAATGAAATATGTTTAAACTATGTGATGTACTATGAGCTAGTGGTATATTACACCTATGTTCAATGTGTTGGTAGGTTGATGTCTCTCTTAGCTTGTTTAATTTTTTTTAGACTAGTCCGATGATCTTTTGAACTGTGAGGAAAACTAAAGTTAGAACAGAAACCAATTTAGTTTTCTCGTTTGAATTGTTTTACATTGTCTTATCGGGGCCTTTTATAGCTGACTATGTGGTATGGGCTTTGCTCATTGTTGAATGCTGTACAGTGACCTATAGTTGTTAATTTTTGTGTCATTTTGGTCTTTTGTGGATAGTTGTCTCATTGGCAATCATACCACATCTTCCTTTTTTTATATTTTGGGATGTTTGTGTGAATGTACAGACAGACAAGGGTAACCCTTAATGCCCATTCCACTGCAGAGGGACATACAAATTGAAGTTACTTCAAAAGGCAAAACCCATACAGTAACGGCCTAAAAATTACAAATGTAAACCAATTCAAACGAGAAAACTAACAACCTTATTTATGTCAAAAACAATAAATGAAAAACAAATAATATATAAATATGATATTCAGCAACAAATGACAACCACTGAATTGACGGCACATACAGAATGTCAAGAGGGTTTATGATGATTTTTTTGTGTAAAGAATACATATTGAATATATTTAAATCTAAAATTGTCCTCAGATATTTTGAAAAACAGTATAGAGTTATTTATAGATCTCTAAATTTCTAAACTTATGATAGGTTTCAGCAATCATGGCAATTTTATAAGTTTAAACAAATAAAAGTTAATTATCTAGTACATTCTTTGAGAAATAGCTTTTTATTTATAATTCCCCAGACTGTACAGTCAATAGTTTCATCAGGGTCCTCTCTGAGCCCTTGCTTTTTGCTCTAGCCCATGTTTATTGTGTTAGAGATGAAGGAAAAGATCAATATTTCTTTTCGATTCTTCTAGGATCATCAGCATCCAAAAACAACCTTCATCCAACATCATTGTTTAACATTGCAGTTAGAATACTGTGAACCACAGCAGAAAGATGTGGGTATCTTTTCTTTACTTTGATCTCCTGATAAGACCATCTTGAAGATTTCTGGTTGAATTCTCTCCTCAATCTGAAATGAAAATCATTAACCAAATAATATTTTAGTTAGTAAATGTATTTAAAAAGCTTTGTTTTATATATATATATTTTTCAGTTTATAAATGGTTGGTGTGACTTAAATGAACTTTGACTTATTACCCTAATACATAGTTTTGTACTTTTTTTCACCACACAAAGCAGCAATGAATGTGTGTATATAATATCTTTTGTTTAAGAATAAGGACGTCATTGACTTTGAAATCTTTTTTAAGAGCTGGTTAAAAAAATCTAAATTTTTAAATATATACACTTGTTTGTTCTGCATAAAAAAAACATTAATAGCCCATTGATTTGGTTAATATCTAAAATTGCCAATCAAACTAAGGGTTATTCCACAAAAGATCCTCAATGGGCCACAATTGTATATTGTTGACATAAAAATTGACAATAATTATAACAGAGGGAAATAAAAATACCTTGGAAGTCCATTATCTTTAGTAAGAGCAGGTCTACCAACATGGATGTTATGGTCCAAAGCAGCCAACTGATTTCTCACTCTATACATATCTGGCCTGTAGACATGTGGTTCAGAAGTATAGGCAGAAATAAGGTTTTGGAAGGATTCCAAATCTGAGATGCTCCTGAAAATATATGTTGGAGAATGCTGTTATATAGAAGGTAAGTAAAAAACTATAATAGAAAAGACCGGATATGGAGTACTCAGTGTAAAGAAAGGATTTATGTTGTACATGTAGTAATTTTTTTTTTGTAGTAAAAATATTTCAATACACCAGATGTGTATTTTGACAATTAACCATCATAAGACTAACAAGAATGTGTCCCAAGAATACGGATGCCAAACTCGCATGATCATTTTCTATGTTCAATGGACCGTGAAATTGGGTAAAAAACTCCAATTTGGCATTCAAATTAGAAAGATCATATCATAGGGAACATGTTTATTAAGTTGCAAGTGGATTGGACTTCAACTTCATCAAAAACTACCTTGACCAAAAACTTTAACCTAAAGCGGGACGGACGGATGGACAAACAGATAGAGGCACAGACCACAAAACATAATGCCCATAAATGGGGCATAAAAATCAAAACATAGAGGCATTATCCACCAAAGTTCAATAGGTGGAGATCTCAACACATATCAGATATCCAGATTTTTTGATTTTTTTTGTTAAATATAATTTAAAAGATATCATCCATAAACTATTGGATATAGAGATATAATTTGAGATTTTTGGCTTTTAACCATATCAAGGTTAAAGTGAAACATTTCCTGGGTTAAAATCAAAGCAACCATGACCTTCTCTTATTGACATATCACCTTCCCATAATACATCAGCACACTACTAGTCCGTACTACCAGGTATGTAATAAAAGTTATGTACCAGTCACGAGTACCATACACAAAAAAGGATAAACAGACACAGACAGACAAGATGATTCTATATATCCCTAAAACTTTGCTGGGGATATAAATATGCAATATATTTGGATTTACAAAACAACATCATACATCATATAAAGTACCTTTCTTTTTACTTGTCATTTTATCAAATGAAATGCAAACATACCTGCAATTCAAATAGTAAGGTATGTCTTTTAACAGCTTTATATCCATAACAATGTATCGCAAGGCAGTATGAGCATCTGATCCTTTTTCCATATATTTGTTTTTCCTTTCTTCAGACAATGGCCCATGGTTACATTTGTTGTTGTCAAATGAGTCGTCATATGACAATATCCAAGTGTGCTCATTTACAACATGGTGTAAAATTTTAAACCAAGAACCCTGAAATAATTTATCAAATATTTCTAGACACCAAATAATAAAAAAATAAAATGCTCAATAATTCTAAAATAGTTTCCCTACTATATGCGCTGTGCTTTATTTTCATAGACAAACCTTTTTTTGTGGATTTGAACAAAATGTATATTTTTGTGGATATTAAATTCTTCAGTTTGCTGAAGTCTGCATATACATTTTGTACAAGCTTATAACAAATGTAATTTGTGGTTCACCTGTATCTATTAAATCCACAAAAAAATGGTAGGCAACAAATAGTAAATAACCCACAGTATAAGACAGTTAAGTAGATATTAGTAACAGTGCAGTAACCAAACAAAAATCAATAATCTAAAGCCAATGAGATTGCCTACTGGTATACACAATGTTGAGCTTGAATCCTACCTATACTGACTATGAAGTATGGGCTTTGCTCATTGTTGAAGGCTGTAAGATGACCTGTAGTTGTTAATTTCTGTATCATGTTGGTCTCTTGTGGAGAGTTGTCTCATTGACAATCATACCACATCTTCTTTTTTATATAGTCTATTAAATTTTAAAAAACATTTAATTGAACCAATTAAAATACCATTAATTACATCCCATTCTTTGGGGTTTTTTTTTAATTTATATGACGAATTGGCTCTCTTTTATAACTCCCTTTCTTCTTTACTCTGCTAGGTTTTGTCTTAAATTTACCTTAAATTCACCTTCAGTTTTACTAACAGATGCACAATGCCAATAATGATTCATAATGTCTTTTGTCCACTCTAACAATAGTAGGTTTTCCTTTCCTCTTTTTTGAGAATCCTGCAATCGAAAAAGAAAATTATACATCTCTAAATATAAGTCAAAGAAAACAATTTTAAAATTTAGTTCATTTATATGTTTTGGAGTTTAGTATAACATAAATTTTCACTGAATTAGTACACATTTTAATATAGGGGCCAGCTGGGCACCATCTTGTGATACAGGATTTTCTCACTGCGTTGAAGACCCATTGGTGGCCTTCGACTGTTATTTACTCTTTATCAGATTGTTGTCTCTTTGATACATTCCCCATTTCCATTGCCAATTTTATGTTCCTTTTTACGTTATACCTAATATCAATTCTATTATAAAATGGTAATATCTGATTTAAAGAAAAATTGGCAGCCCTTGTATCATTTAATACCTTTCTTTTTTTTTTTATTAGTTTGCAGTTGCAATCTTTATGAACATTACAGAATGTAATGATCTTAACTATAATGTGCTTACCTTTATCATTTTCTTTCCAAGATTTTTTATACCATGCCAGATGTCAAATGAGTGTTTAATGTGAGCATACTGTGTTTTTTCTGGAATATAAATATGTTTTTTTTTAATAAAGATATTAAACGAACATTTTAAATTAAGTAATTAGTTAATAAAGAATTCAGTTTGTCAATTGATCCAAGAAATTCATTGACTGTACATGTATAACTAGCTTGTCAACACTGTGGTTGTGAGTTATAACTGTGCACCTTGCAGATGCTTTGAAACAATATCTTTATTGACCAAGATTGTAAATTTTTGTGCCTTTAGTCAGTGGTTCTCTACAAGCAACCCGCCTTCCATCTAATAATAAAAGCTCACCCAAACAATGTAAGATATTACTGGTGAAAGTGGCAATAAACCCCAACAATCAATCAATCAATCAAATCCTTCTATTTTTTTTTATAAATTTAATTAGATATAGGAAGATGTGGTATGAGTGCCAATGAGACAACTCTAGATCCAACTAACAATTTAAAAAGTAAACCATTATAGGTCAATAAACGGCCTAATTAAAATCTGTCTTCATAAAGAATACCAAAATTTGCCTTATGATAAGTAGGTAATAATAAATTCATTAAGCAATCATGTCAAAAAACAAGCAAAAAAATGTTTTTGTAAAGTGTTCATTTTACCTAGCTGAAGTTAAACATTAGTTTTGCACTTACTCATTAAAGCTTTTATCCGTGGATGTGAATCAGTAACAACTTCTATGATATTTAAACCAGCATCTGTCAATATCTTTAAACCTTTTTCAAAACACCTTTTCTCCAGACTGGTACTTTTGCCTTCAGTCATAGGTTCATCCATGGTAACTATACACAGTATCCTCTTTGATTCCATTTCCATTAATGTGTATGTACATGTATGTGTACAGTTATGTGTACAGTGATCCATCCTTCTGTCACCTGTAAAAGAAACAAATAGAAAATAATGTCAGTTAAAGAAGAGTTACAAGACCAATATGAGAAATTGTTAATCTGCTTCACTCAAAATGATTAAATAGTACCAAACACCTTGACTAAAACTAATTTTGCTCTAAATTTTCATAAAAGATTTGACAAAATATTTTCTTTGACACTTTGACAAAAAAAAAATTTCAATAAAACTTGAACCATGCAATAAATCAGAAATATTTCCTTGGATATTACTGAGTAGCTTGGTATTTCCTTCATAGAATGTGATTAAACCATTAACTTGATTTTAAGAGTTATCTCCCTGTTTTGTTAAGTACCACTTCAATTGAACTATTTTATCTAATGTAAATACACTTGATGCATAAAAAAATACTGTGCATTCATTACTTTCGAGGATATCTCGAGAAAAAAAATTGCCTGTATGCAGACTTGGCAAACCACAAAATCAACTTCCACAAAAATTGGTATCCATGAAAAATAATTCATCTAAAGTGTCTGTCAAAAATAGATATCCACACAATATAATTGTGTCTAATTATAAGGTTGTGAAAAGAGACAACAACTTATACTTTAAACTAGAGGCTCTGATTAAACTAGATTTACTGATGTCAGTCATCTTGGTTGGTAGATGGGGTCATTAGACACTTTTTTTTTTAAATAGATACCATAGTAATGATTGTGGCCACGTTTAGTTTAATATGGCCCATAGTTTTAGAAAAGAAGATTTTTGTACAGGTTACAAAAATGACGAAAAAGTTGTTCAAAATTGACTATAAAGGGCAATTACTCCTTAAGGGGTACTCTTACAATTTTTATCATGTTGACTTATTTGTAGATTCTACTTTGCTGAACAATATTGCTGTTTACAGTTTATCTCTATCTATAATAGTATTCAAGATAATAACCAAAAACTGCAAAATTTCCTTAAAATTACCATTTTTAGTGCAGCAACCCAACAACGAGTTGTCAGATTCATCTGAAAATTTGCGAGGGGATAAATCTTATTCTGATGGACATTTAAATCTTGAAAGATTTGCCCTAAATGTCTTAGTTTTAAAGATATAAATCAAAAACTGCATTTTACCACTATGTTCTAATTTTAGCCCTGTCGGCCATTTTGTTTGGTAAGCGGTATCATCGGACACATTTTTTAAACTATATACCACAATGATAATTATGGCAAAGTTTGGTTTAATCTGGCCATGTAGTTTCAGAGAAGAAGATTTTTGTACAAGTTACAAAAACTGACAAAAATTTGTTAAAAATTGACTATAAAGGGCAATAACTCCTTAAGGGGTTGACTGACAATTTTGGTCATGTTGACTTATTTGTAGGTTTTATTGTGCTGAACAATATTGCTGTTTACAGTTTATCTCTATCTATAATAGTATTCAAGATAATAACCAAAAACTGCAAAATTTCCTTAAAATTACCATTTTTAGTGCAGCAACCCAACAACAAGATGTCAGATTCATCTGAAAATTTGCGAGGGGATAGATCTTATTCTGATGGACATTTAAATCTTGAAAGATTTGCCCTAAATGTCTTAGTTTTAAAGATATAAATCAAAAACTGCATTTTACCACTATGTTCTAATTTTAGCCATGTCGGCCATTTTGTTTGGTAAGCGGTATCATCGGACACATTTTTTAAACTATATACCACAATGATAATTATGGCAAAGTTTGGTTTAATCTGGCCATGTAGTTTCAGAGAAGAAGATTTTTGTACAAGTTACAGAAACTGACAAAAATTTGTTAAAAATTTACTTTAATGGGCAATAACTCCTTAAGGGGTTGACTGACAATTTTGGTCATGTTGACTTATTTGTAGGTTTTATTGTGCTGAACAATATTGCTGTTTACAGTTTATCTCTATCTATAATAGTATTCAAGATAATAACCAAAAACTGCAAAATTTCCTTAAAATAACCAATTCAGGGGCAGCAACCTAACAAAGGGTTGTCCGATTCACCTGAACATTTTAAGCCAGATAGATCTTGACCTGATAATCAATTTTACCACTTGTCAGATTTGCTCTAAATGTTATGGTTTCAAAGATATAAGCCAAAATATACATTTTACCCCTGTGTTCTATTTTTAGCCAGGTCACCAGACACATTTTTTAAACTAGATACCCCAAGGATGATTACGGCCAAGTTTGGTTAAATTTGGCCCAGTAGTTTCAGAAGAGAAGATTTTTGTAAGAGTTTACGGACGACGGACGACAGACGCAGGTGTGGACGCAGGACGATGGACGCAGGACGACGGACGCCAAGTGATGAGAAAAGCTCACTTAACCTTTCAGGTCTGGTGAGCTAAAAAAAGAAATAAGATTCTAATACATGTATTTACATTTTATTCCATCAAAGTCATCGAGAATCAAAATTTACTGTGAATTGACTAAATTAAGTGTTGCTCTCCACCTATTGCAATTCATTCATTAAAACTTTAAGAGAAAATATTTTATGAAATTTAATATTTAGTTTTCTTCGAAGACTGCTCCTTATCTTTATGTTAGAAAAATATATTTACCTAATACTACAATTTCCCTTCTGCTAAACTCTGTATAAATATCCTCAAGGTGCCTCAGCCAGTACTCTTCTATTGATGGCACGATGTAGGATTTCTGTATTTTGGAAAATGTTGAAGAATTCAATATAGGAAGGCCAAGTATCTTGCAAAACAATTCAATTTTTTGGAAATCATTTCCTGATGAAACTGTTGCAGAGGCCAACATCACATCCCCACAATGCATCCCTCTGTTTAAGAGTGGTTGAGAACACCACTTGTTCTGTATATGACCTTCTCTGCACACCTGATATAGAAACCAAAAGAATTTATTAATCAAGATTCAAATGAATTGATTACGGTAGTTGTAAGTAATTTGACAAATACATATAAACTTGGCCCTGCAAATGACTTAAAGTGAGAATTCAGAAAACTTAAAGCTAAACTCTGTACCTTGAAATTGCATAATTATTATAATTTTAATAATTTAATTGGTAAATGAACAGATTGATTTAAATTGGACAATAGAGTGAGGAAAGGTATTTAAAATGACACACCAATTTTGGTAAAACTTTGGTAGATGGTAGATACATGCATGAGCAAATGCATTGACAATAAGTTTTTTAACACATATTGCTATTTGTAAAATTCTTCTTGTATATGCAAATATGTTTGACATCCTTTGACATTTATACAATATGTCTTATAGAAAAATATATATTTGGTAAGGCCACGGTTTTTTAATTTGTTGGTTTATGGATTTTCTACATGAAAAGTCGGGTTGGTCGGTCGGAAAAAAAAAGAAAAAAAAAGATCTTTCAAGACAGAAAACTGATATGCAAAATAAAAATATATTTCATCTTTCTAATAATATGTTTGTCATACTATTTTGTCATTGTTCTTGAATTTTAGTTTGATAAATATAATTGCTCAGCTGTAAACATTGCATGCCATTGTCTAATAATTTCCCGTTAAAAAAAGGGGGGTACACAGACAAAGACGAAATTAAATCGTCATTTCACAAACAAGAAAAACAGATTCACATCAGTTATTTGACTTAGCTTTTTTAATCAAAACTTGGTGAAAAATAATAAGCATGAAAACTGATGAAGAAAAAAAAAGTAAAAACGTCGTACAAAATGTTTCAACACACGTGGAAAAAACGTAATAGACTGGTACACTGGAAAAACGAGAATATCAGATTAAATAATCTGTTGTCATGCATTCCTGTTTTTTATCCAAATGGGCGATATTTTTTTAATATCTATGAAACAAGAAAATATCAAATGATTTGTTAAAATTCAGTACTTTAACTTGATGTCTTGAACTTCCACCTGTCCACATTTGGACAAGTCTATTTCTATGAGAACATGCATCTTACGGACTTATAACGCAAAAAATATATCATTGCTTATTAACAGAGATATCAACATTAGATAGCAAATAACCATCTGTAGCATCTTCTAAATGCATAGTATTTTGGCTTGCTCTACTTGGCTCCCATATGAATGAAGACCTTTTAATTCATTAACTCTATCCAGTGAAACAGCCAAAATAGTTAATTGATCTTATTTAACTAAACATTGATTTTATCGCCGTATCTACATCCTGGATAATGAATGGGTAATCCGTGTATATAATATGTACATTTCTGTAAATAAATTTTGTGCATGTGCAACCTTCTGGTGGAGGATCCGTTAAGGGAACACAGCTAGCTGTGTGTGCTCCAATGCTGGAGGGATTTACATAAAGAAGAAGAAGAAGGTGACAAATAAGGGAAACAAACTTATTGTGTAATTGGTTTAAACACAGGTTTCGTTCCACAAAATTGTTTGCGCAAACTACATTACAAGGTCATTAATAATTGATTTGTCTATTTTTAGAAACGTAAACTGGAAGTTTTATTTTTTTCACAACAGAAAGTGTCATCACTTCTGTTAGTGATTAATGCATTTCATTTCATAAAAAAAGGATATTTTAATTATTTTTCAGGGATAATGCATTTGTTAGGGTTGGCGAGAATAAAAAAAAGCCTGAAAATTCGATTTTATTTTTATTCTCCAAATCGGCAAAATCGGGTCGGCGGATCCGGAAACCAACAAATTAAAAAATCCTGGCCTAAAGCCTTTACTCATATTATGGACCTGTGTCAAAATGAAGCAATATTTGAATTCTTTGGATATTTAATAGATTTTCAGTTCAAGTAAATATAAAAAGAAGATGTGGTATGATTGCCAAAGAGATAACTTTCCACAATAGACCAAATGACAATATACACATATGGGTGACAGTAAAGCCTTTCACAATGAGCAATTAAGCTTACCCAGGTGATATAGAATGCAGATCCAATAGTTTCTGTTTTCAAATCAACCTGCCTGCTGCAATCCGACATTGTACAAATCTGATCTGTATTTGTATTGGCTAACATCAACAAACAATCTCTGTAAACCAAGAGTGGTTGTTCTGAAATAAACTTGTCAATATTTTTTGTTGTTATTCTCTTCACTCCTGGACCAATACCTATAACTCTCTCTTTTGACTTGTCCCCTTCAGTTGAGTCATCCTCAGCCTCTTCAATTTCCTGGTCCTCTGAACCATTTACTATATTTGGTCTGGTAATAAAAATGTTTGTTTCTGTTACTTTTATAATAAAATTGAGAATGGAAATGGGGAATGTGTCAAAGAGACAATAACCCAACCATAGAGCAGACAACAGCAGAAGGTCACCAACAGGTCTTCTTTGCAGCGAGAAATTTATACTCAAGATAACCATGGTTGTAGTATCTTATTTTATCATTTCTTTGGGATATTTTTGGAAATATTTTGCACCAATAAGCACAAAAAAGGTAGGACTTTGTAACTTCGTAAAAAACTCTAGCCGGCAATGAAAATTTCATGTCAAAATTAGGTCCCAAAGTTCCCCCAAAAATTTGATCTCAAAGTCCAGCCGTTAAAAATGGCTTCAGTGTTATGATGTCATAGGAAGGTGTCCCAGAAAAAACAAGTGAAACTGGGAGCTACTGCTCACTGATGATACCCCCGCCGCAAGTGGATAATATAAATAGTGTAAAAATATGCAAGTGTTCGGTAAACAGGAAGTTGTCTAGTGATGAATCTGAAAAAGCATCACACGGTATAGCTGACTTATATAAATCCTGAAACCAAATTTCAGAAATCCTTGTTTTGTAGTTCCTGAGAAAAGTGTGACGAAAATTTTCAACTTGGCTATCATGTGTAAAATTATACAAGTGTTCGGTAAACAGGAAGTTGTCAAGTGATCAATCTGAAAACGCATCACACGGTATAGCTGACTTAGATAAACCCTGAAACCAAATTTCAGAAATCCTTGTATTGTAGTTCCTGAGAAAAATGCGACGAAAAATATTCATGGGACGGACTGACTGACTGACAGACGGACGGACAGACAGACTGACAAAAGGACAGACAGACAGAGGTAAAACAGTATAACCCCCTTTTTTAAAGCGGGGGTATAATTAAAATAGACATGCCAGAGGTCATTATTATTTGGACTAGAGATGCTCCTGCAAATTACTACGGCATAAAGGTTTTATTTTGACAAAAAATATGGCAGTTATTTATATACAGGTGCAGATAAAAAAAAATAATCTCTGTTCTAAAGGGTGTGTGCATGTGTGTCTAATGTATTTTAAAGTTCAAATCAATCTAAGAATATATTTTAAGAATGGCAGAGTTTGACTCTTACATACTACAGCTTACCTTAGTGTTATGTTAAAACTAGGTTGAACTTCATGGTCATCATCAGATATCAGATCATCAACATTTTCAGAAATATCAATACTGAAACTGAAATAAGATCAAATTGTAACAAGATATAACACATTTGATGGTAGTCACCAAGGATAGTCCACGAGTCCTGGTCTCATGAAAAACAATATGGGCTCATCTTTTTTATAAACTGGTGATTCAAAGGTGCATCAAGATTGTTAAAATGTTCAAGTATATCAAACTATATTGTCATTTTATAGCAAAAGTTTAAGTAATAATCTTAATTTGACGTAATATCCTTGTAGTCCAGTCAATCTAGCATAAATTTGACCCTCACCTTGTAGTATTAATCGCAACAGAAGGTTTTTAAGTTTTTATCTTTGGCATTATACCCTGAATATACACAGAAAAAAGTCCCAAAAAATCTAACATGAAGAAACCTAAAAAAATGTTCCTAAGGAAATTTGCATTGAAATGGGAGATAACTCTACAAAAAGGCAGAAATATAAAAAAAAAATAAAAATATTGTCTTTAGAGCATAACAAACAACTAACTGTAAAGGTGTTTTCATATCTTTCATAAAGCTTCAATCTAGATTTCATAATTCATTAGCTGACCATTTATTAGATTTTTCCACGTGTCACTGTAAAGAATCTCAAATTAAAAAAAAATAATTAAGCATCTATTTTTCTTTTTGTGGTTTAAAGTATCTTGAAACAATGTAGATGCTTAACAAATATAGTTAACAGATAAAAACAAAACCAAATATTCACATTAATTTTTTTCAAAATGGTCACAAAGCCATAAATTTGCAATTTCTTTAGTGAAAAATGTGCCCAAAAAAATTCAAATTATCCCCAACACATCAGTTTGTACATTTAATGAGCTGAAGTTTATATAATGTAGTCAAATAGGAACTTTTGACCCAATAAAAAAATCATACTTTACATGAATTTAAAAAAAATCAACCAAAAACTGACAAAAAAAGACTAATTTTTTTTGGAGTTATCTCCCTTTGCAATGTTAATCTCCATAGGAAATTAATGCTGATTTTGAGGAATTTTTTTTCTGTGTATATTCTGGGCTAAATGCTATACATTAGGACTTACACATTTTCTGTTGCAATAATTTTATAGTTCAAACTTAGTTTTGACTGGACTATAATTGCTTTATGCTGTAATGAAAACTGTAAAGATAAACTATACTAGAACACACCCGTGATATTACGGGTCCGTTACTGAATTTAAGTATATAACTTTGCGCAAGCCTTATTTTAGTATTAGTATTGTCATCTGATAAAGTCATGCCGATTATAAGACACACAGTTTTTCTCTGCTTTCAAATCTTTCTGTTTGAACCCGTCGAAACTGAAACTGATCATTTTTTGGTAATATTAATTATTTGGAAAACAAAAGGTCCTGGAATGGAGTATTTTTTAATCAACAGCATTGTCAACAAAAATTGAATTCTTTGATTCGCTGTTTAACGTCATGCCCTCTAACAAATTGAAGTGTATATAGCATATTAATCCTAAATACGCCGTTTGGTGGTGCGCCTGTCAGATGCGGAACATACAGATAAGGTAATAGGTTACAGGTGAATATACTATTGGTATCGGTATCGGACTCGACCCGGAACTTCTTAATTATTGGCAATATTAATTAAGTGGAAAACAAAGGGGCCTGGAGTGGTGTAATTTTTAATCTACACCTTTGTAAGATGCGGAACGTACAGATAAGGTAATAGGTTACAGGTGAATATACTATTGGTATCGGTATCAGACTCGACCCGGAACTTCTTTATTATTGGCAATATTAATTACGTGGAAAACAAAGGGGCCTGGAGTGGTGTAATTTTTATTCTAACATGACGTCCTTCAAACGCTTTGAGTACACACCCGTGGTAAAATATGAATATATTTCATGGGCTGTTCCCATTGTACCCCCACGTCATATGTTTTTTAATGAATGAGCGACTCGACGTCATAGAACAATGACGTCAGAATATAAGCAATTTACGGGAAAATACTCGCTTGTGAAACGGAAAATCATCACAACAAGGAAACGTTAATAAATGATGCTAAAATGAGTTATATTAGCCGTTTTTGTATATATATGAGACATATAAGTACAATAATAATTAGATTCATATAAAATTATCTAAATATGTTATTATAAATAGTTTAAGCATCATCATTTATTCAGTTTGCTCCGTTATTTTACGTCAATTTAATAGTGCGTTTATATATTGGAACGGCAAATAATGCCATCACCTAGAGCGCTTCGATCCAAAATAATTGCCGTATTTGTCCTATTAGAATCGAAATAATTCATGGGGGCTTGAATATATCTAGATTTTACCACGGGTTGTCCCTTTATGCCGATATTTTACCCCTCGCTATCGCTCAGGGTAAAATATTTGTCATAAAGGGCAAACCCGTGGTAAAATCACGATATATTCAAGCCCCCATGAATTATTTCTTAAATCTACACCTTTGTACTAAATTAGTTATGTTTAAAGTTGAATTCTGTGATTCGTCGTTTTTACGTGATGACGGCTGAAAAATTGGACCTCGTAATTTTAGTATTATAGATAGCACTGAAAAGTTTTCTTCTTTTTGTGAGACTCACTATGGCAAACATGAGAACCCAGATAAATATTTTTTTTTTAGAAAATATAAGAACAAAACAGTCATGCATTGACATATCATACATGTATATTTCAGATTTTTTTTCACGTAGAATACAAGTTAATTTTTAAAATGACAAAAACATGAAACAAAGTGTAGATACTAATTCTGTACGCTATATGGAAGTCACGATTTTCTAAGCGATGATTTCCAACTGGCTAACACGACCGTTTTGCCTAGGGTGACTTTTCTAATCATTTGTTTACTCCTATATCAATGAAGTACTTTGAACATCTTCAAGGTATGTATAGCATCATAAGAGTTACTGTAACAAAAACATGCACTAGAATATAAAATACACGTTTGTCTATCACATCAACTTGATAGAAAAAAGTGAAATTGATGTGTTCTAGAAGCTATTTCAGATTTTTGACTGTATGACCAGTCCGGGATTTAAAAGGAAAAAAGCGATGGCAATTTGAAGGTATGTACGTATCTATATAATATTATGAGCTGTCCAGGGAACTATAACGTGCTATTTCTTTCATCAGACAATTCAAATATATTTCTGATGACTTTTATAGACAGCAAAATATTTGTATTTTTTTACCTTCAGTTTTATTTAAAATTAAATGCTTAAAAAGCATACATGATTTGCTTGTGGACTTTGTATTAGTGTGTCGTTGCAGTTATCTGTTTAGCTATTACATTTTTAAAGACTATTTACACCGTCCGCCATTGACCAATTGATCTATAACAATATTCAAGATAATAACAAACCAGATGCTCCGCAGGGCGTAGCTTTATACGACCGCAGAGGTTGAACCCTGAACGGTTGGGGCAAGTATGGACACAACATTCAAGCTGGATTCAGCTCTAAATTTGGATTGTGATTAAATAGTTGACACAGCATAGGTTTCTGACACAGAATGAATGTGTTCTAATGAACTTAAATTTTTTGTTTTCTCTTAGAGCAATTCACTATGCTGTTGAATATTAATCCTCTCAAAAAAATGTTTGAAGAAATTTTCATTTTATTTATGAAATTTCATTTCAAATGAGAAAATTGAACCCATTTTTTTTTTATTACATCCCCCTTTCCCTTATTCCAAATTAATCTCAATTAAATTTCTAATGGAGTTTGCAACAATAACTACTCATTTAAATACATCATAAAATATTAAGATGAAAAAAAACTGCTTGTTATCACTGAATGGTTAAACTTATTTTAATTTATCAGTTGGTAGTAAAAAGTGAATATACATTGTATATAACAAAGATTTGAGTTGATTCTGGACAAAGAAAGATAACTCCAATTAAAAAAATATATTGCTATTTCACAATATTGTGCAATTAGATATTTCTTGCTTACTATTCTGGACAAAGAAAGATAACTCTTATTAAAAAAAAATATTGCTATTTCACAATATTGTGCAATTAGATATGTCTTGCCATTGTGCAATACTGTGCAATTGAAAAGACTTGCTATTGCACAATACTTAATATAATATTTTAGATCCTGATTTGGACCAACTTGAAAACTGGGCCCATAGTCAAAAATCTAAGTACATGTTTGGATTCAGCATATCAAAGAACCCCAAGATTTCAATTTTTGTTAAAATCAAACTAAGTTTAATTTTGGACCCTTTGGACTTTAATGTAGACCAATTTGAAAACAGGACCAAAAATGAAGAATCTAAATACACAGTTAGATTTGGCATATCAAAGAACCCCATTTATTCAATTTTTAATGAAATCAAACAAAGTTTCATTTTGGACCCCGATTTGGACCAACTTGAAAACTGGGCCAATAATCAAGAATCTAAATACATTTTTAGATTCAGCATATCAAAGAACCCAACCGATTAATTTTTTGTCAAAATCAAACTAAGTTTAATTTTGGACCCTTTGGACCTTAATGTAGACCAATTTGAAAATGGACCAAAAATTAAGAATCTACATACACAGTTAGATTCCACATATCAAAAAACCCCAATTATTCAATTCTTGATGAAATCAAACAAAGTTTAATTTTGGACCCTTTGGGCCCCTTTTTCCTAAACTGTTAGGACCAAAACTCCCAAAATCATTACCAACCTTCCTTTTATGGTCATAAAACTTGTGTTTAAATTTCATAGATTTCTATTTACTTGTACTAAAGTTATGGTGCGAAAACCAAGAAAAATGCTTATTTGGGTCCCTTTTTGGCCCCTAATTCCTAAACTGTTGGGACCTAAACTCCCAAAATCAATATCAACCTTCCTTTTGTGGTCATAAACATTGTGTATAAATTTCATTGATTTCTATAAACTTAAACTAAAGTTATTGTGTGAAAAACAAGAATAATGCTTATTTGGGCCCTTTTTTGGCCCCTAATTCCTAAACTGTTGAAACCAAAACTCCCAAAATCAATCCCAACCTTTCTTTTGTGGTCATAAACCTTTTGTCAAAATTTCATAGATTTCTATAAACTTAAACTAAAGTTATAGCGCGAAAACCAAGAAAAGCTTATTTGGGCCCTTTTTGGCCCCTAATTCCTAAAATGTTTGGACCAAAACTCCCAAAATCAATACCAACCTTCCTTTTGTGGTCATAAACCTTGTGTTAAAATTTCATAGATTTCTATTCACTTTTACTAAAGTTAGAGTGCGAAAACTAAAAGTATTCGGACGACGACGACGACGACGACGACGACGCCAACGTGATAGCAATATACGACGAAATTTTTTTCAAAATTTGCAGTCGTATAAAAATGGCAAAATTTTCTTTAAATAACCAATTCAGGGGCAGCCACCTAACAACGAGTTTTCAGATCTATCTGAAAATTTCATGGCAGATAGATCTTCAACTGATAAACAATTTTACTCCTTGTCAGATTTGCTCTAAATGCTTTGGTTTTTGAGTTATAAGCCAAAAACTGCATTTTACCCCTATGTTCTATTTTTAGCCATGGCAGCAATCTTGGTTCGTTGGCAGGGTCACGCCACACATTTTTAAAACAAGATACCCAAGAGATGATTGTGGCCAAGTTTGGATTAATTTGGCCCAGTAGTTTCAGAGGAGAAGATTTTTGTAAAAGATAACTAAGATTTGCGAAAAATGGTTAAAAATTGACTATAAAGGGCAATAACTCCTAAAGGGGTCAACTGATCATTTCAGTCATGTTGACTTATTTGTTAATCTTACTTTGCTGAACATTATTGCTGTTTACAGTTTATCTCTATCTATAATAATATTCAAGATAATAACCAAAAACAGCAGTTTCCTTAAAATTATCAATTCAGGGGCAGCAACACAACAGGTTGTCCGATTCATCTGATAATTGCAGGGCAGATAGATCTCGACCTGATAAACAATTTAACTCCCTGTCAGATTTGCTCTAAATGCTTTGGTTTTTGAGTTATAAGCCAAAAACTGCATTTTACCCTTATGTTCTATTTTTAGCCATGGCGGCCATCTTGGTTGGTTGGCCGTGTCACTTGACATATTTTTTAAACTAGATACCCCAAAGATGATTTGTGACCAAGTTTGGATAAATTTAGCCCAGTAGTTTCAGAGAAGATTTTTGTAAAAGATTCTTAGGATTTAGGAAAAATGGTTAAAAATTGACTATAAAGGGCAATAACTCCTAAAGGGGTCAACTGACCATTTTGGTCACGTTGATTTATTTGTAAATCCAACTTTTCTGAACATTATTGCTGTTTTCAGTTTATCTCTATCTATAATAATATTCAAGATAGTAACCAAAAACAACAAAATTTCCTTAAAATTACCAATTCAGGGGGAGCAACCCAACAACGGGTTGTAGGATTCACCTGAAAACTTCAGAACAGATAGATCTCGACCTGATAATCAAATTTACTTCATCAGATTTGCTCTAAATGCTTTGGTTTTTGAGTTGTAAGCCAAAAACTGCATTTTACCCCTATGTTCTATTTTTAGCCATGGCCACCATCTTGGTTGGTTGGCAGGGTCACGCCACACATTTTTTAAACTAAATACCCCAATAATGATTGTGGCCAAGTTTGGATTAATTTGGCCTAGTAGTTTCAGAGGAGAAGATTTTTGTATAAGTAAACGACGACGACAGACGAGGGACGCCAAGTGATGAGAAAAGCTCACTTAATTGGCCCTTCGGGCCAGGTGAGCTAAAAATGAATAAAGAAAGCTTTGCAAAGTGGGATAATTCATATATAATTTGGGTAGGTTTACAGAAACAACTACCTTTATCAATAACGAAATTTATCAATCAATTTCTGGGTTAATCCATATATGTCATTGTACTGTTTGCATTTGTTAATTGTGTTGCAACTTGTGAAAATGATAATAATTTGCTTGTGTACTTTCACCCTTTTTAACAGGATTTCCACAGAAAAAAATGGTTTGGTAGGTTGAAGGTTAGTGTGACCATTAAAACATTTTAACAGACTTTACTAAAATTTCAAAATAAATTGGGACTTGGATTGAGAGTTGTCTCATGAGCACTCATACCACGTTTTCTTATTGATATTATTTTGGTGATGTTAGAATGCTGCCAAACATTGTCCATGCCCTTTACTCATGAACCATTCAATCAAAGCTTTTAAAATTTTAATTTGTCATAACTGATGCCAAAATGGAGGTCAAGTTTGATATGGACGATTTTTACGGTTTCTAATTATGAGGTTCGATTCTTGAAAGATTTAAAAATGGTGTTTCCAGTTATGTCCATGCGTTTACTAATGAATCATTCAATCATACAACTTTTCAAACTTTACGTACAGTGACCTATAGTTGTTAATGTTTGTGTCATTGTGGTCTTTTGTGGTTAGTTGCCTCATTGGCAATCATACCACATCTTCTTTTTTATAATGTTGTTATTGATGATAACATGGAGGTCAAGTATGATATTACATGTAATGAAGTTTACATTCAACGCTCAAGAGAGATTGAAAAATGCAAGAAATAGATAAATTTTTTAAAATCTGGATTGCTGTCTTCTGAAAGGCTCTTGTTTTGATTTTCCTTGGGAGTCAGCTATGTTTTTTTATCTTCATTTTTCATTTACATCTGCCCCATTACAGAAATGTTCAGGCTAAAATTTGGTATTAGTCGACCCTGAGGAAAACTTTGGGATGGGGTGAAAGGGAGGCACATCATTAATATCTAGTCCACTGACTTCTTTATTTGAAAATTGTTTATGAAATGTGCATGTTAAATTCAAATCAATATAAATGCTGTAATGCAT
Source organism: Mytilus trossulus (assembly GCF_036588685.1). NCBI lineage: Eukaryota > Metazoa > Mollusca > Bivalvia > Mytilida > Mytilidae > Mytilus > Mytilus trossulus. Next base: position 9,521,763 of record NC_086375.1, read on the forward strand.
TCAAGTAAAAGAAAGATATATTTTTTCTTCAGGATAATCCAATCACAGATACTCCTTGTTTTTATTGCACAAATGTAAGGTCAAAGGATTTTGCAGAACTTGTAAGATCATTGCATAATTCGTCATGATTTGGAAGAATTAAAGTTGAAAGTTGCAACATGTGTTTCTCCATCTATAACAAATGTCTGAACAAAATACTTCAAACTGATACCTGCTGAAATTGAAAAGGACATTAAAATCATAATTCCTCAATGTAAATCATGCACAATGTTTCTTGTGTATAATTAAGAGTTAAGTATGGCGTACAACGTCTGTACAAGTATACATATTTTTTAAGGAGCCAGCTGAAGGACGTCTACGGAAGTGGGAGTTTCTCGCTACATTGAAGACCCAATTGTGGCCTTTGGCTGTTGTCTGCTCTATGGTCAATTTGTTGTCGCTTTGACACATTCCCCATTTCCTTTCTCAATTTTATTTACACTTATTGTATGTTATATTTCTTCAGAACTGTTGTCACCTGTTAAGAAGAAATGTGGAACAGAATCTGAACAGAATGACACTGACAGCATATCATTAACACAAAAAAATAAGTTCTGTTTCAATTAAAGATAACAGCCATATTCTCGTAAATAGCGGTAATAATTCCGCCAATGATCATGAAAGTATGGTTACAAGTTCGAAATTGTCCACAAAGCATACACAGACTGAAGATTTGGCTGTCATAAATCTAAATGAGACAAACACAAATGATCAAGTGTTATTAAAAGAAATTTTACAGTTAGTTCCTACAGTACTTGAAAATTTGAAAAGTTGCAATAAACAAGATATGTATAAGAAGTTCCATACATTGAAAAACGAGAACAAGCTTCCTTTGAATAATATTCAAAAAGTTTATTCCAAAACATTAAACACAACAAATGTAAGCAAGTTAAAATGCTCCTATATAACGTGTACAATTGTAAATAAAAAAAACAAATATCCATGTTCAGTAAAAGGACAGTAACATGATAATTAAACAAGTACAAAGTGTAAAAAATCTAACAATGCACATGTTCTTTGTGGTATTTTAAACTTGATCTCCACTTAAAAGATTTTCCACATAAATCACACTTGAGTACTCTTCCACCATGTACTGCAAGGAAATGTTCCTTTAAAGATTTCTGTGAATTGCATGAAGCTCCGCATCCTTCTTTGCTACATATGATGCTACTTGTCTCATTAGTGTGAACTGATGTGATGTGTTGTTTTAATGTTTCTTTGAAAGCAAAAGTCTTGTCACACACATCACATCGGTGTCTTAGAACCGGTTCATGTGTTGTAATATGCCCTCTATAGTTCCAGAGTGTGTTAAAGCCTCTGTCACACACTTTACACTTAAACCTAAACTCTTGAGTATGTTTGCCCTTATAATGTATTTTTAATCCACCAGCTGTTTTAAAAACGCTGCCACATTGATCACATACAAACATAGTTTCTGCATTATTTCCAGGAGAATGTGCATTTTGTGTGTGTCTTTTCACATTTTGTTTATGTTTGCTGGTATAACTACAAAAAGTGCAATAATGCATGGAAGATGGTTCTGTTTCCAGTTCTTCTTCTACTTCAGATGGTTCTATTTTTACTTCACCCTCTCCTTCAAAGCTTTCATCTAATGCATTTACAATAAATGAGTCTACCATTTTCCTACAAAAAGAAAGTTTTGATTAAAAAATAGAACACAAGTCACCAATTTAATTGGTTTGCATACACTAAAAACATTTTCCATACTGTGGATATATTTATGAACTGGCATGTACATGGGAACTTTGTAGTGTCATTACATTGACTGCGCAAGTAGATGTGACAATTAGGGAGCATTTTCCGTCGCAGGTTTGGTATTCCACATCAGCATCTCAATTTTTTTTTGTCCCAACAAGGCTCCACTTTGAAGGCAGTACAGTGACCTATAATTGCTTAATATATTGACGACATATAGTAGTGGAGGAAAAGTTGTTTTATTGGCAATCACATTTGTTGTATCATTGGCAATCATATTTCATCTTCTTTTTGTAAATTTAAGTATTTTCAACTTAATACAACATGCAGTGATTTGTTTAAAAACTTGAGGTATTGAGGTGAGAATTAACGAAATTATACCCATCACTTCTCAAGTCCATGATTTGGAAAAAATAAACTACCAAAAAACTAAAATATAGGTGCAGAGTGGCATCATTTAATAAAGAATCTGAGAAAGTTTTATTAATATACGTTAAGTTTAGGTAAATAGGTACAACCCAATAAGGTAGTGGAAAAGTCCTTAGCAAAGAAAGATAAAACAGTGATTTTTCGAAAAATCAAAATAAGAGGTGCACAATTGAATTAAATAATAAAGAATCTGAAAAAGATTCATTGACTTATGATAAATGCCTGAAGGAAGTTGTGGATATAAAAGAGGTACGCCCAATATAAGGCTATGGCAAAGTCCGCATTTTAAATATATAGATACATCAAAAATATTTTTACCAAAATTCGAAATATAAGATCCATAATGCATTAATTGATTAAAATTCCAGCAATTTCAGAAAAACCCATAAAAGATTTTTACTAAAATATGAAATAGATGTGCACAAAACAGTCATTATCATTTATGATATTAAAAAAATCCGAGAAAAATCTTAATAAATAGTTTTATCAGTGACAGATCCTAAAAAAAGGGGATCCGGTGGTTTGAAACCCTTTTTTAACTATTGATGCATTTATATGGAAACATATATTTGGAATCCCCATTTCTCTTGGATTGGACCCCCACTGATTTTCCTTAGTAATGCACTTGAAAACCTGTTGATTATTAGGCAAAGAAAGGAATAATGAATGTGCTGAATTTAATTCTAAACCATTTGAGAATATCGATGTCAGCTGCATTAATCATTAAGGGACGACATCAAAAGAACTTAAATCAAATAGTTTGAAGGTGGGGGGCTTAATATTCTGCAAGTTTTGTATATCTAAAATCGATTTTTACATATATCCCGATTGGTAAATCAATTTTTCTCAAATTAAGTTAAGAAGGGGGGAGGGGGTCAGTGAAAAAACTATGTGAATTAAGTTTTTAATCCTACATTGAACTTTTGATGTCGTCCCTAAGAAATGTTTGATGATCAACTTACCGTTTAATTCAGTATATCCATCAAATTAAAACTGTCATCCAAAAGTTTCTCGCTTCGAAAATCGTGACTTCTGCATAGTGTACAGAATAGTATTTACACTGTGTAAAATAAGTAGTACACAACTAATCATTGTTATATATAAAAAAGAAGATGTGGTATGATTGCCAATGAGACAACTCTCCACAAGAGACCAAAATGACACAAAAATTAACAACTATAGGTCACTGAAATGCCTTCAACAATGAGCAAAGACCCTACTGCATAGTCAGCTATAAAAGGCCCCTTCAGATGACAATGTAAATTTCAAACGAGAAAACTAATGGCCTTATTCATATAAAAAATGAACAAATAACAAATATGTAACACATAAACAACGACAACCACTGAATAACTGGCTACTGACTTGAGACATGCACGTACCTACATGCATGAATGTCTTAAGGCATATCTTTAAATGTATCTGCTAATTTATTTAAAGATATTTTAGGAGTTATAAATAAATAATATATATAATAACAACTTACTCAGAAGGATTAATACAACTTTTAGATTGTTCTAATGCACACTGCTTCCTACACTCTGAATCTGCTTTGTTTAGATGTGTCATTCCAGACATTCCTGACAATTGTCTGAAAAAATTATAAAATTATATTGTAACCAACTATACACGATTAATGTGGTATGTAATATGGAGTAAAATAGAATTTTATACTTTTGCTCTATGAGTGTGGCTATAACTAATGCATTATGCACAAACAGCCATTATGACTTGACTAATGCATTTACTTTTTCTCTCTGCACACAGGAGTAAAAGTATGCTTTAAACATATTCACCTCTTCTGTCAGTTTCTACAATAAATAATTTACTACAGTTTTGACATGCAACATGTCACTTACATGTGTCAAGTTTGAGTTCATTAAGATTCTGTCAGAAACAAGCACATGTATGTTTATAATTACTTATTCTACAATCTTCGAATTATCAGTGGAGATATGATAAGCACAACTTCTTGCTTTTATGGTGGGAATTGAGTAAACATGATAAAATGCAAATCTACAGTCATATACAGGTGTTGGATTTTTCGCTTAGACTCTGATTTCCACATGTATAAAGTTTATTCACTACATCAATTTTATACCTATTTAGATTGAATGTTGTTTTTAATTAAGTCAATAGAAAAAAAAAGCAGTTTATATAGTTAAATTTTACATACATTAACATATGATCTGATTCCTTGTTGGAACAGGATATTTGTGATATGTCTGGTTTGACATCTTCCTCCATGAATCTGGCTGGTTCCTGGTCTATCCAGGATCTATTCGATTCATCTGGTTCTTCATCAGCTGGCTCTTCTTTGAATGTAGTTATCCAATTATTAGTGCTCTCCATAATTTCTGAAACAGAATTGTCCTGTTCAGACGGCCCTGCAACTGTAGTTGAGGCACTGCTTTCATACCCGGGTGTTTTATTCCATTGACTACCATACGCATCATACCTTTAAAATTTAACCATTTGTTAAGAATTTGCATTTTTACTCTTCAAAATAAATGGTGGGTTTGGGGAGGGGCAGGGTGTAGAGAGCAACATAATTCATTTGCTTGACCAGAATATTTCGTTTCATGTTGCCAAATGTGTGACGTCAAAAATTTAAATTTAGCAAGGTTTTTTATGTTGACTGTCAATATACATATAAATAAAAACATTGTAAAGTGACAACAAACTTTAACCAGATGCTCCGCAGGGCACAGCTTTATACGACCGTAGAGGTTGAACCCTGAGCAGTTGGGGCAAGTATGGACACAACATTCAAGCTGGAATCAGCTCTAAATTTGGATTGTGATTAAATAGTTGACACAGCATAGGTTTCTGACACAGAATGAATGTGGTCTAATGAACTTAAAATTTTTGTTTTGCCTTTAAGCAATTCACTATGCTGTTGAATATTCATCCTCTCAAAATTCAGAAATTTTCTTTTTTTAATTATGAAATTTCAATTGAGAAAAATTGACCCCCCCCCCCTCCCAATTTTTTTTTTCACATCCCCCTATCCTTTATTCCAAAACTGATCTCAATTCAAATTTCTAATGGAGTTTGCAACAATAATTACTCATTTAAATACATCATAAAATATTAAAATGTAAAAAAAGTGCTTGTTACCACTGAATGGTTAATTAAGATTGTTTTAATTCATCAGTTGGTAGTAAAAGAGAATATACATTGTAAGTTGATTCAACTATCTATGCTGCACAAAGAAAGATAACTCCAATTGAAATTCTTACTATTGCACAATATTGTGCAATTAAATATTTCTTGCTATTGCACAATACTGTGCAATTGAACATACTTGCTATTGCACAAAACTGTGCAATTGAAGATTTCTTGCTATTGCGCAATACTGTGCATTTGAAAATTTCTTGCTATTGCACAATACTGTGCAATTGAAGATTTCTTGTAATTGCTGAGTACTGTGCAATTGAAAATTTCTTGCTATTGTAAGTACATGTTTGGATTCAGCATATCAAAGAACCCCAAGGATTCAATTTCTGTCAAAATCAAACTAAGTTTAATTTTGGACCCTTTGGACCTTAATGATGACCAATTTGAAAATGACCAGGGACCAAAAATTAAAAATCTACATACACAGTTAGATTCGGCATATCAAAGAACCTCAATTATTCAATTTTTGATGAAATCAAACTGCCCCTTATTCCTAAACTGTTAGGACCAAAACTCCCAAAATCAATATCAACTTCCTTTCATGGTCATATACCTTGTATTTAAAGGAGTAGGTCCGGTAAGGACCGATTTGTCCTCAAATTTCAGTTTCATCTGACGAAAGATTTTGACCACTTTTTAAACACTTAAGTGTCTATTTCACATGATTCAATTAATTTATGTGAAAGATTTTAACTTATTTAGTCATAAAAAACGATCCGATTCAAGGTCAAATATGAAAAGTCTACCAAATATGCGAAACAATGTCACTTTTCAGATGGATTTTGTCAAAAACGAAAGTGGCCGCATCCGTGTTCATCCTCAATCTTTATATATGTTATGTTTATCATCAAATACAACTTCCATTTCAATATTTTGGATGAACACGAATGCGGCCACTTCCGTTTCACTCGGAAACCGTCTAAAATTTAACTAAATTGCTGGAATTGTGAAGATTTCAGTAATTTAGCATGACTTATTGGTGCTAGTACCCAATAAATGTGCATTGTATTTTCAAAAACAGCACATATTTATGTAGCAGAACAATTCAACTATCCAATAAAAAAACTAAAAGTTTACATTTGAACAATTTTGTAAAACTGCCATATTTTGGGGCCGAAAAGGGGTCTTACCGAACCTACTCCTTTCATAGATTTCTATTTACTTATACTAAAGTTATGCCGAAAAGGGGTCTTACCGGACCTACTCCTTTCATAGATTTCTATTTACTTATACTAAAGTTATGCCACTTATGGTGCGAAAACCAAGAAAAATGCTTATTTGGACCCCTTTTTGGCCCCTAATTCCTAAACAGTTAGGACCAAAACTCCCAAAATCAATACCAACCTTCCTGTTGTGGTCATAAACCTTGTGTTTAAATTTCATAGATTTCTATTCACTTATACTAAAGTTATGGTGCGAAAAACAAAGAAAAATGCTTATTTGGACCCCTTTTTGGCCCTTTATTCCTAAACTGTTAGAACAAAAACTCCCAAAATCAATCCCAACTTTCCTTTTGTGGCCATAAACCTTGTGTTAAAATTTCATAGATTTCTATTCACTTTTTGTAAAGTTAGAGTGCGAAAAGTATTTGGATGACGAGGACGAGGACGCAGCCAACGTGAGCAATATACGACGAAAAAAATTTCAATTTTTGCTGTCGTATAAAAATGATATAAAAATCATAGTTAATTAATAGTAATTAAAGAGAAACACTTAACATGAATAATGTGTCAGTTATTTTATTTTTAATTAAATCATTTAAGATATTCATTTAAATTTGAAAAATATTCCTATTTAAAGCAGCCATTTTGTTTTGATCTTTAGATACATTATCATCTGGAAATAATTAGATAAAAAAATCAAATGGGTCAACTTATATTCATGTGTGCAACATGTGAGCAGATGCTCATATGAGCAATTGCACATGTTAAATAAAAGCTCATATGAGCATTTGCACGTGAGGTTTTTAACATCCAAATTAGGTTAGTTTCATATGTGCAATTTTTTTGCTCACAAAATGCTCACCTCATTTGCATATTATAAAACCTCATGTGCAATCATGTTAGTTTCTAACGTGAGCATCTTATGTGCAACATGTTAGCACGTTTTGGTAAGGGCATTAACTCATTTCTTTAATATGAAATCAAACAATTTGAAAGTTTAATTTTGGACCCTTTTGGCCCCTAATTCCTAAACTGTTGGGACCAAAAACTTATTTGATTTGATTTCATTCATTTTGACATTAAACATTTCATAAACAATTTAAGGTTCATGTGGACCCTATGGCTAAAATGGCCGTATTATCACCTCAAAATTTACTCTGAGTACAGACAAATCAGCGCATCTGTAAAAAAATTCAGGCATAGCATGCCCTAGATAAATGAATTTTAAGTATGTTTTATGTTTTAGAAAAATAAAAACTTACCAGGATTTTGCCGTGCACTTTTTTTCATTCCTACAGAAGGTGCCAAAATAAACTAAGTTGGGAAACTGGTTTGAGAACTTCCCCACAGGTAAAAATTAAAGTGAGCATTTTTAATTGACATGGACATTAGATGGACAATAGATACCTGACAATAATTGGTTATTTAAACTGTGTACCTGAGTGGACCATATCAAGGTAAACTCAACTGTTTGTTAATTTTATCATCTTCTGCAGAGACGAAAAAAAGTCCAGTTAAGTTATGAATTTTCTTAATCATACAATGCATTTGAATTCTATTTATCTAGGGCATGCTATGCCTTAAAACTTTTCCATGTGCACAGGTTTGCCGGTACTCGGAGAAAAATTTGAGGTGAAAATACGGCCATTTTAGCCATAGGGTCCACATGAACCTAATAAATAAAGAATTCAAAGAAATTAATGTTTAATCATCCAAAATCATTTATAAACAAATAATTTTATTTAACATGTGCTAAAATGACTCAACGCACAAATTTTTATTCATAGAAATATTTTGATATACATATGATTTAAATATTCTCATACATGGTCATCTAAAATAATCAATCAATACAAATATTATTTACAAAAATTATTATGATGTTCAACTATGTAATTAATATACCATGAGCCTTAACCATTTATTGTTGATGAGTTTGGGCTAACAAAAAATTTGTATTTGTATATTTGAAAACAAAAACAAAATATGGGGTGCGAACGATCTAAGGGGGCGAAATTGTGTTTGGGGCGAAAGGACCCCAAACCTTTATTTTCAGGGACAAAAACTGACGACTATTTATTATGTCTCTCGGTCATTATTTTATAGTTACTAGCACCGAGAGTTTACTTTAGCAAGCTTAATAGCTTTTTATTGATTAAATCGTACACAACTACCTGTCTAATAATACTTTTGCCACTTCAGCGTGAGATTTCGCTCCAATTTCTTCTTTTAAAGTAGCCCACCGGTCATACTGGTTACCAATGTAGATTTTGCTTTTGTTGCCTACGGCATTTCTTTCAGCCTTCCTTCTTTTTCGGTCCGAATCTGTTAATAAAACCGGTCTTCCTGCACGCTTGCCTGGTACTTTCACTTCAGAATCCGATGGCATTGTTCAATTTGAAAGCACGCTAACACATGCGCAAACAAATGACATGAAAACGGGTTGAACTATTGACTTGCAAGTCAATAATTACATCATCAGTGTTTAATTTGGCTTGTTTTGACAAAAAATGAACCAAACTGCCTATTACGATATCAAAAGAGCAAATTATTATCAATTGAATAAATACAATTGCCATCATTTATAAATGTTTGGAAAAAAAATCATACAGTAACTGTAAAGTTTATATGGCAATAAAATTTTGAATTGAATTGAATTGAATTGAATTAATAATTTTTATATTATGCTCTCAAAGCACATGGAGCTGCCATTTGATTTTATGAGGGGTGGGATATTGACGGGCTAGGATGTAATTTGAAAAGAGCTAGGATCAGAGGTTTTGACCTATAAAGAAATAAATGGCAGCTATGACAATTTATAGCTATAGGCTTACTGATACGTACAGTCTAAGGGAGCTACCATTTGATTTTTATGGGGGGGGGGGGGGGGGGGGCTAGGATGAAATTTGAAAAAAATAGACAGGATGAGACTTACAAAAAAAAAGTCAGGACGACAATTTAAGGGGAAAAATCAGGATAAAGTTAAACTAAAAAAAAAAGGCAGGACCGAACAGAGTGAAAAAATAAAAAGGCAGAACGGAGATTACAGGTAAAAAAAATGCAGGACTTAAAAATTTCATCCTAGCCCCACCATAGCTCCCTAATATTCCTTTAATTAATCAATTCCCAATAATTCATTTTTTAAAATATGAATTAAGATCACTGAACAATTCGAGTGTACTGTATAATTAAATCAAGAACTTTCTAAACTAAGAACATAAGTATAGAAACTCCCTGACTTAATATAAAATCAATAGAAAACTGAGGGGGGAAAATAATTTTAGTTTTATTTTATATTTAAGTTCACTGTAATTTCCCCCTCTGCCTCAGCACTATGCAGTCAGTGGCGGATCCAGGGTGGGGGATTGGGGTTCCGGATATTGGAACCATCCTAATTTTTTTTAAATTACCCCCCCCCCCCCCCAAAAAAAAAAACCCAACAGAACAACAACAAAAAACATACCCTTCCCCCACTAATAAAAACTGCATTTATCAAAAATGAAGCTCCTGGTATAACCGGATCCATGTTTTTATTTCTAAAACACGAAGTTCAACTTGAAATCATCGAAAAACAGTTTAAACGGTACATATGTTTGCCGCTAATGGTTGTGAATTAAGGTAAACATGCTTGCTGATTATGGTTGTGGAGGTACATGCTTGCTGCTTATGGTTGTGAAGGTACATGCTTGCTGCTTATGGTTGTGAAGGTATATGCTTGCTGCTTATGGTTGGGAAGGTACATTCTTGCTGCTTATGGTTGGGAAGGTAAATGCTTGCTGCTTATGGTTCTGAAAGTATATGCTTGCTGTTTATGGTTGTGAAGGTACATGCTTGCTGCTTGTGGTTGTGAAGGTATACGTACATGCTTGCTGCTTATGGTTGTGAAGGTGCATATGCTGGCTGCTTATTGTTCTGAAGGTAAATGCTTGCTGCTTATGGTACGTTGTGGAGGTGCATGCTGACTGATTATGTTTCTGTAAGTATATGATTGCTGCTTATGGTTGTGAAGGTACATGCTTAGGTACATGCTTGCTGCTTATGGTTGTGAAGGTGCATGCTGGCTGCTTATTGTTGTGGAGGTATATGCTTGCTGTTTATGGCTGTGGAGGTATATGCTTGCTGTTTATGGTTGTGGAGGTATATGTCTGCTGCTTATGGTTGTGGAGGTATATGTGTCTGCTGCTTATGGTTGTGAAGGTACATGCTTGCTGCTTATACCTGTTGATAGTTGTTAAAGTGCATGCTTAGTTCTGAAGGTATATTCTTGCTGCATGATTATAGCTGGAAGGAAATTCGTCTGCAGTTATTGTTTTGAAGGTACATGATTGATGCTTATAGTTGTGAGGGTAAATACTTGCTGCTAATTGATAATATTCTGAAGGTACATGCTTGCTCACGGCTTATACTAGTAGTTGAGAAGGTACATACTTGCTACAAATGGTTAAAATGAAATACGCTTGTGCGCATGCAGTTTATGGTTCTATCTTCAGAAGGTACAACATACTTGCTACAAACTTATAATTGTGAAAATACATAATATTTGAATTGGTAATTTTAAAGTGGAGTCATGCTGTCAAAATAATATTATAATTAATATTAATAATCTATATTTTTGTTTGTCTTCCAATGCTACATGTTTGTTACAGTAGTGTTTAATGTCTATCGTTTTGTAATTAATATGCCTGTCTATTTTTTTTATTTTTTTTTGTATTTTAGTAACAATCCTATTGTTTGGATTTAAGACTAATACAATTCTTATTCGTATTCTTATGGTTCTTAGGGAACACGCTTGCACCTTAAAGTTTTGAATGCACATACCGTTCTTGCTTATGGTTGTGACCGCGATACATGCTTGCTGTTTATAGTTGTAAAGGTACATACTTATTGTTGATAGGATTCGATCGTGTTATTCAAAAGTACATGCTTAATTGCTGCTTAATGATTCTGAAGGTACACGTTTGCTGCTTATAGCTTTGCATGATTCTGAATTGAGTAGGTCCTCAATTGGTGCTTATGATTCTTAAGGTTAATTAATGTTTGCGGACGGTTTATGGTTCTAGGTGATGGTAATTGCTTGTTGCCTATGCTGATTTTTAATGTTTGAACATGTTGTCAGATCACAGACACTCGCGGTTATGTTTGGTTGCTTTTGGGCCACTTTGAGCGGTATATATAGACAGATGACCAGCTTTTTTAAGTGCCATTAGCTGGGTGATAATGTATGAGTTATCTAAAAAGTTTTTGGTCATTTGTCTTGTTTGTATTTGTTACAATTTGAAATATTTCAATATGACCTTTCTTGTCACAGTTTACTTGTATGCACCCCCCCCCCCCCCCCCCCCCCCCCACAACCATTTTTTGTATTATGTACGTTTTTGACTTTTGCATGTCTTGCCGCCTTGTATAAAAAATAATTGAGTTTTCTTTCTAAGAAAAGTTTTAACATTTCTATTCAACAATCTCTACATAGCTTTAATATGTTAAATCTGTGTCATCCCGACTCAAAATTTTTTTTTTATTCAAATAAAATTTGGATGTTTCTATATTAAAATCTTAACTCAGGGCCGAACATGAAAAGGCCGAAAATACCTATTGCAAAAAGATACAAATAAGAACCAAAATCGTACTGTCACACGCAATATCGATGGTGTTATTGCAAAAAAGATTTTTAATACATATAAATTGTAAGTATTTGGAAAATCAAATATACAGACTCTGAAGACATTCTATTTATCAACGATTTAATCATAATTTTGACTAATTAATAATACATACATTACATAGGGAACGATATGTTGTAACTTGTAAGTTGTAGGTGAAAAATGAAATTTTATTTGGAAGGTCAGCATGTTTTATCTGGTTTTATCAAACTATATATGTAATAGATATTGATATATTACTGTTTTGAGAAGTCATGTAAGTCTTTAGGTTTGAGCCACTCTAAAATCTAACTGAAATTTCTTCAAACTCTTTAGATCTCTACACATAAAATAATCATAATTCAAGGGAAATAACTCCTTTAAAAATGTATATATATATATTAGAAGACTATTATAGGAGACATCTGATATAGGGGGTCTCATTGGGAGTGCCAATCCCAGATCCCGCTTACTATTTTGTAACATTCCCATTTCCCGCTTACACTATGCATGACTATGTTCGTAAGCAATTCTCATTTTTTTTGGTCATTCTTGTTTAAATATGTATTGGCTTATAATTTCTTTTGTGGAATGATTCTGTTGAGAATTTCTTTTTTAATTCATCTTTGTCAATAAATATAGGTATGGCTTACAGCAAATAAACTTCTAATAAAATATGACTTCAGATAAGAAAATTCTAAGTATGCTTGAAAAGTTGACTTTGTTATTTTATATTTCATTGAATCATTTCAGGTTTAAATGAAGAAAACATAATACTAGCAGTATGTGGCCCTTAATTATGACCTTTGTGAGGACAAATGCTGTGTATATGACTTTCCCAGTGGCACTTGTAGTTGGTTTTGTTGGATATAATTTTGAAGCTGTTATTGGAAGAACCGAATCACCATGGAAAACAAAAAGTATTCAGGAAGAGCGGGATGAAAGACAGTTTAAAGAATTGAAGGAACATAGTCCTATTGATGTACCAAGTTTAAAGTCTAAAATGGATATACCAAAAACAGTTTTGAATAGAAATGACAAAAGTCAACTGAATCACTGAACAATAGCAATAAAATTTTTATGTTTTCAGATGTGTTTTTTTATTTGCAATATTTTCCAGCAATGTTTTGAAAGGATGAATTACTGCAACTTTTTAAATGATTAAAAAAAGGGCAGATTTTTTATACGATCCCTATATTGGTATCATGTTGTCAGCGTCAGTTGGATTCTTGTGCAGCTGTGGGATTCGAACTCACAACCTCAGTGTGGACATACTAGTGATACAGTTGTTCCATTGGACCACCTTGCCCCTCCTTTCTAATTTTCTGGTCTGAAGTTCAATGTTTCTTGCTTTTAAATATTCAAGTGTTCCTAATGAAGTTTAAATCACAAGATAATAATATGTATTCCAATGTGCAAACTGTTATTTATGTCATTGGTTTTCTAATGTTTATCCAGGGGCCTTTTATCAATTAACATGTCAAGGAACAGAAGTTCTCAAATATTTAGTTTTTTTTCTAACAGTATTTAGGGTTGATGATATTTGTTACAATAGGAACAGAAATTATGTTTTTTTTTACAAGAGTACACACTGAAATGTCTTGCTTGCTTTAATGACCATTGATTTTATGTTGATGGTCATAAATATAAACCTTCCTACAACTACAAGTGTCACATAACCTTTACAGGATCTAAGAAAATGATATAAAGGTCATATGAACTAAGCCAGAAATACATGAACACCTTAAAATGATTCCATACATTGAATAAACTTGAACTGCTGCTTATAGTATACAAGCAACAGACTTAAACTATGAAAACTTTATATTGACCTATCAATTATGAAAATGGGGTCAAGGTCATATAAACCCTAACAGACAGATATGTAAACCTTACATTCATTATATGGATCAAAGATAGTTTACCCGTTGCAAAAAGTATCTAATAAACAAACCTAAATAGAACAAGAGTGCACACACTGAAATGTCTCCTTCTTTACTAATCATTGATATTATGTTGAGTTCTAAATTGAAAATTGACTCCTAATAATAAAGCTTTATTACAACTGTCACATAAACCAAGAACACTAAACATTGACTTTTGAACCATGAAAATGAGGTCAAGGTCAGATGAATAATGCCAGGTAGGCATGTACACCTAACAATTTTTCCATACCATACAACAAATTAAATTGACTTATAGCTTAAAGTTTAAGAAAAACAGACCAAAACACAAAAGCTTAACACTGAGCAATGAAACGTTAAAAATGAGGTCACGGTCAAATAAAACCTGCGCGACTGACATGTAGATCATGAAATATTTCCATACACCAAATAAATTGACCTAATGCATATCAATTCATAGAGTATTAGAAAAAAAGGCCAAAACTCGAAAACTTAACTTTGACCATTGAACCATGAAAATGAGGTCAAGGTCATATGACACCTGCCAGGTAGACCTGTACACCTTACAATCATTCCATACACAAAATAAAGAAGACCTATTGCATACAGTATAAGAAAAACAGACCAAAACACAAAAACTTAACTATAACCATTGAACCATGAAAATGAGGTCAAGGTCAGATGACACCTTCCAGTTGGACATGTACACCTTACAGTGCTTCCATACACCAAATATACTAGACCTATTGCTTATAGTATCTCAGATATGGACTTGACCACTAAAACTTAACCTTGTTCACTGATCCATGAAATGAGGTCAAGGTCAAGTGAAAACTGTCTGACGGGCAAGGGGACCTTGCAAGGTACGCACATACCAAATATAGTTATCCTATTACTTATAATAAGAGAGAATTTAACATTACAAAAAATCTTAACTTTTTTTTCAAGTAGTCACTGAACCATGAAAATGAGGTCAAGGACATTGGACATGTGACTGACGGAAACTTTGTAACATGAGGCATCCATATACAAAGTATAAAGCATCCAGGTCTCCCACCTTCTAAAATATAAAGCTTTTAAGAAGTGAGCTAATATCACCAAGGAAAAATGAGGTATTTTTCCTTAGCAATATTTTTGAATAGTTTTGTATTGTAATAGAAAAATGTAGTTTATTTTATTTCATATGGTTTATTAGTTAATGTATGCGGGTTCTACTTTGTAAACTATTTTACATAAAATTATTGTTTAAATGTTCTATACATTTCAAGCGTAGGATACTTCAACCAATGTCAAATAAGCACTTTTATAAACTATTGATCTTGTCTGGACAATGAGACTGCAGCAGTTACCAAATTATATATATGTCTAGTAAAGTTATAAAGAGCATCTTAAAAGTTCGGACAACGGTCAAGCCACATCTGCAACTTTATTTGTGTATTATACATTTTGTCGATAACTCATAAATCATACATTCTTTTGTTTGTTACTTGCTAGGACATTCAGAACTTAGTATTTAAACTTATTAAGCCGCTATGAAATCAATAGCGAGTTTCTTGATATTCTAGGTGTCAGTCGATCCCGGCCTGCCTGGATATCGGCAGCAATGTTGCATATTCTTATACATGTATTTCTTGTGTTGTAAAATAAGAATGCTTTATCTATTCGAGAATAATTAATATACCATCATTGAACTTAGTGTTTTATTGACTTCTTGTGCGTTATATGAAGAAAACCAGACAATGAGATACCTATGCTCTACCATCACTATTCAGAGTTAGTTCCCCTACAAAATAATATGATAGGAACTGGGTCGCAGAATGTCAGCTAGTTCCCCCACTTATTGACATGCAATCCGGTCCGGTCATACTAACACCCCCGCCGACACTGGATCACTATCCCTATGTCAAGCTTTCTGTGACAAAAGTCGCAGGCTCGACAAAAACTAAACATTTACCAATGAACCATGAAAGAGGTGTCAAGGACCTGAGGACAAATAGATCTTCACCTTACAATCATTCCATTCACTAATTATAGTTGACCTACATTTATTGCTTATGGTTTAAGAAAAAAACCAAAACTCAAAACAGGTAAACTTCACTTAGAGCAACAAACGGTGAAAATAAGGTCAAGGTCAATTAAAAACTGCCAGACTTAGGTTTGCATTGTAAAATATTCCCAAAATTATAGTTAACCGTAACAATTGAATCATAAAAATGAGGTCAAGGTCAGATGACACCTGCCAGTTATACATGTTTATCATTCCATATACCAAATATAATAGACTTATTACTTGTAGTATCTGAAATATAGGCTTGACCACGAAAACTGAAAGCTGTTCACTGATCCATGAAATGAGGTTGAGGTAAAGTGAAAGTTGGCTGACAAACACAAGGTACAACTATACCAAATATAGTTATCATATAACTCATTATAAGAGAAATATCAACTTTACAAAAATTCTGAACTTTTTTTTCACATTTTCACTTATCAATGATAAGGCAGTCAAGGATTATTGGCAACTATGGCAGATGGAAACTTCATAACATAAGGCTAGTATTAGTATTCCAAGTATAATGCATATAGGTTTTCTCCCTTCCTAAATATTAAACTTTTTAGTAGTTAGTTAATGCTGCTACTAAATCACATTTCCCTTTCTTCAACAGAAGTGGCAGGCTCAGCAATAAACAAGTTTCCACAGGACCTTCAGTTAGGTGGAATGAATACACATTTGACAACCATGGAGGATGGGTTTTGCCCATTTTGAAGGCCATCTGGTGATATCTTGTTGGTTAAACATCCTTGTTTTTATTGGTGAAAAGTTGTGACATTCTGTCATTCCAAGATTTCCCCGTTCGATTTCATTTTACACTCAATCAGAATTCTATGCAATGGTTATATCATATGGATAATGTTACTTTCTGCAGGTTTTCTTCAGGATACAGCAAGAATAGCCTGGTCAACTTTTTAGCCGTGGTGTAGTGGTTAGTGCATCAGACTACTAACACACAGGTTCCTGGTTCGATTTACAGTCCAGTATGCAAATTCAGGGACTTTAGACTCTTCCTGGACACCATTTGCGAGTATGATGTTAAGTAAACTATGATAGTCCGTTGGAAGAAGACGATAAATGACTGACACGTGTTAAGAGAGAGCCATATCTCTTGCTTGTAAAAGAGACCCTTGTAGATTTTGAAAAACAGCAGGCTAATGCCACTACAAGGCAGAACTTGCACCTGCAAAGTGGAAAGGGATTAACATAAGTTGCAAAACTTGTTTCCCAATTAACTATAACAATAAATATGTTTAAACTGACTTTTTATATGGGAATCTACTGTGGATTCGTTATTATTCGTTGGATACCAATTTTCGTGGTTTTCGTGGGAACAGTTGAACCACGAATTAAAATGTTCAACAAATTACACATTTTCAATAGGATATGTATGCAGCGATTACTAAAACCATGAAATCAAATACCCACGAAAATGAAAGTTTTCCTCAATCCACGAAAATTGATACCCACGAAAATAAATGAATTCACAGTATTCAAAATTAGGCATGTGCATAGAAATATGTCACATTATACAACCTCTTCAATATCCACATTTAACACTACAACTTTGCAGGAACTCTCCTCTTGGCAATCATACCACATTTCCATTTAGTAAGCAGCATTAAATCAGATGAATAACTTATAATCCTTATTAAATGGTATATATTAAGTGAAAACAAATGAATATTAGTAACAATAAAATTTTATTTAAATTTTCACATAACAAACAATTTGATTTCTGTAATAAAGGTTTGGTAGTAAGCACACATATTGCACCTAACAAAAAAGTCAAAATAACAACAACATAAAAGATCAATTAATATTTGTTAATTTCCTCTTCAAGTAAATTTTAAGTCTAAATGAAAAAAAAGTTCCTATTTTACCATGTCAACCTGAAGACAGAATAAATAGGCTATAAGTATATTTGAAAAATCATTATCTTAACATTTAAGACTGTCTCTTTTTTTAAGGTGGAATCTAACATTACAGGGAGATAACTCTATAAAAGCCAGTTGAACATTTTAATCACAATTCTATTGTCAAGGATCAAAATAAGTTTGTATATTTTCAATGAATTTTTTTCTGATAAAAGGCTTGTTCAAGTTTTTTGAAATTTTTATTTTTTGTCAAAGGGTCAAAGTTAATATATTTTGTCCAAATTTTATAAAACTAAATGAGACAAATTAATTTGTTTGGTATCACCTTAAAAAATGGAACCATATGATTAAAAAAAAAAATGTATACAGCTTTATCAACTTGAAAAAGATTTAAACTAAGCTACAAAATAAGTTAATCTTAGAAAATAAACTTGAATTTAAATGCTAACTAAAAGGAAGACAGTAGCCAATATTAACCTCTTTCAAAACCTAATTTCTTCATTCATGAAACAAAGGCTTTGACTTTCTTTTGACGAGAGACATAATAATCTCATTTCCAGACACATATGGATATGAAATAAGATGATGTATCAACTATAAAGCTCGCTGAGATATATCTAAATGTTGACACAGGTGACCTCTCATTTTTGTAAAGTCAAACCACAGCATTTTTCTTATTACAGTATACATACACCAATATAACAAGAACAGTTAAAAAGATATAAGAAGATGTTTTAAGTATACAATAAAATACGGAAAAAAATGCAGCATTGCATGTCAGATTTCCAAAATAATAATTTAAATACCGGTAATTGGGCACTCGTTATCGGTATACGGATAATATAAACAAAAGTTGACACTTGAAATGTTTCAATGATGTTGAATTTAAATTTTTCCATAAAAAATATAAATTCTGAAAGTGATGTCATTGCCAAAACTTATACGTAACCACTTGAGTGTGAGGACGAGTTCAAGGCCATCTTGCAAATTTCACAATCTTATTTACATACTAGCTAGTGCAGTCAACCATTAAAGAGTTTAATCTATAAACAAGAAAAGTATACTTTACTGAGCTCTAGGTCGGAGTAAACATGTCAATAAATATACATGTATACATACAAATATAAAAAATATATCAGGCACTGAAATAAGATTGTCACATTTCACAACATCATGGATTTTCTTTGAAATAGATCATTATATTTAACCTATAATAAAAAATATAAAGAAAATAAAATACTGAAGACATAAAGAAATTAGAATACAGAAGACAAGATTTGTTCAAAAGTCTGCTAGACCATGGCATAGCAGAGGGAAGGTTCATCCGGATACCAAAAACACAAAAAATAGTTAATATATCTCATACCATATTAACACAAACAGACATTGGTTCGGTGCTTTTTAAAAGCAAATAACAATCATATGCACATATAATAATACAATAGCTTCATATATAAGTAAAACATTTCACAACATTGTCCATTTTTTTCGTACAACATTTTTCTTTAGAAAAATTTAAATAATCCAAGAAAACCAACAGGCAGACTATTTCAACCAGTTTTAAATAATCTACCACAATATCTATTGAGTATTTATAAAGGTAAAAAAAATGCAAATGCATATATGAACATGTCCATATCGGACTTTTTGGACAATATCTACTTGTACCAGGAATTCATGCGTAGCTAGGTTTGGAATGATCAGTGAAAGTTTTTAACTTGATACTATGACCTTTAAAGACTCATTATTGTTTTTTGAAATATTCTTTTACTTGCAATTTTAATATTTGATTTTTTTTATTAAAAGAACAGAAACCAAAAATCAGCACTTTTTTCATTTGTAGAGGGGCATAACTCTAGAACGGTAAAAGTGATGCCACCCAAATTCAACCTTGACCTGTGTTTTACAGTGATAAGCATTGTGTTTAAGTTTTATTACATTTGGTTTTGGCAAACTAAAGTTAAAGAATGGAAACCAATTTTGGGATGTATGTACAGCCGGGCAAGGGTTTAACTTAATGCCCCCTAAGGTGGGGGTGTAAGAAATATTAAAAAATCTGTTTGTGCTCTTTTTTGTAATTGGCTATTCTCTGCACAAAAAGACAACTGCATGGCATGCCAATGATATGTGAAAATAAAAATCAGATAGTGTAACTTCCTGATAATAACTTACATTAATTAATGAACACACATACCACTTGCATAGCAATATTCTTTAAGGTATTCTTTATATCATAAATACACCAGATATCTTTCTGTGTTTACTGAGTGATAACTGAAAAGTTAACATTGTAAAAGAGGTTACAAAAATCAAATTTCAGATCTTTTGGAAATAAATAGTCAAATGTTTTGTTATTTTTCTTTTTTAATTATAGTCTTAAGGAGAGCAATCTGACATGGAGAGAAAGGAAGGGGGAGGGTATTTTTATTCAGAAGTTTTAAATTAAGCTTTAAAAGTTACAAATCAAAGTAAAATCCAGGAGTGAACAGAAAAAACAACACAATTTTGGTTCATTGGACTTCAAAATACACATTAGCATAGTATTTAACATATGAATGCATATCACAAGAAAAAATGGCACCTATCTGTTCTGGTTTGTTGGTTTACTGGCATTTTTGAAATATTCAGTATATTTGTACATTGAAATTTCATGCATATCTTTTACAATCATAGAAATATTAGATCATCCATATTTTAATATTTACATTCACATTCAACAGCAATAATTTATATATAACACAAAAGAGAACAAGTAGCAAGGTATTTTCAGTAGATGTGGTTACGATTGAGTTATCTATTTGTAAAACATATTGGAAATCAAACTACTTTAGTTTATACAAATCATCAGTTGGGCTTACAATTTAAATCTATCACAAAAAAAGAAGGGCACTGAATACCAAAAACATAGCAAAGGCCATCTATGCCTGGAGTAACAAAAAACCTTAATATATATTGTAACATACAATTTTAAGTTTATAATCGGTAAAAAACTAAAAATGACTGCATTAACAAAACACGGAAACGTAAACAACTTAGTCTTTTTTTAAATATAGTACCATTATCACATAGATGAAATTGGAATGTTAAAATTAATATATATGTATCACAAAATAAATATAAATAAATGAAAGACAACTGGTTTATATCAATATAGATGCTATCTTAATGGTAAGAAAATAATGTCATTAATAGCTACCTTACTGGAATGCTTATCAAATGACTAGAATATAGTGTATAGGATGTGTAATACCCTTATAATTTGACAGTTTTTCTCATATAAACATTCATATATTATTAATACATTGTATGTAAATATATAATTGATTGTACCTTTTACAACTAAATAATAGATATTATTGTATAGCAATATAACATTTCCCACAGAAAGTAACCAAAAGTTAGAGTGCAATAAATCTTCAAATTCAATACATCATCAACATCAAAATCTTAGTATAAACCAATTTTTACTTCCAAATATTATATTGCTATACAATAAAAGGGTTATTGCATGAATGTTGGGTAATATTGTCCCTCGTAGAACATATATTGCACTTGCAAGCTTGTGCAATATAAAATTCTACTTGGGACAATATTCCCCAATATTCATGCAATAACCCTATAGTACCTTTCAATACATGTATATGCCCATCAAAATAATCATCCTATTTATCACCCCTTTTACCACTTTGGCTTAAGGTTACCATTATGACATCATTGATATTTTAGAGTCAAATATATTTGGTATCACAAAGATGTAAACAATGTGGTTAGACTAAATTTAACACCATATAATAACACTGTTACTTAGATTAACCTGTATCCTACCGAAAAATAATAAAAGAAATATCTTTTTCTGCATCATGTTTGATGGGGGTCTCATTGGGGGGTTCTGATCCTAGATCCAACTTACTGTTTTGTCAGATTCCCGTATCCCGCTTATATTAAGTACTAAACCAATTCTCATTTTTTTGTCATTTCCCGGGTCCTGCAAGACCTCATTTCCCGTTTTCTAGACACAATAATTTGACTTTCCCATTTCACGCTTACGAAAAATCGGCAATCCCGTTTCACGCTTAGACCCCAATGAGACCCACTCTGATGACTTCAACATAACAAATTTTACACAAAAAACTTAAACTCAACTATTCAAAACATATGTAAAGAATGGCAAGGCGAGCTGACATTGGTCATTACCCTGTGATTTGTAAAATCAAAATAATAGACTGTTAAAAACTAATGCTATTGACTTTTTCTTCTTTATATTATATAAATCTGTTTACCCAGGTTGATTTTTTGTTCTGCAAAAATAGTATACACATCAAAACTGACCTTTGGTTTTGAAATTAGTCTACATTTTATGCAGATAATGTAAATTGCAATATATCAACTCTCAAAGGACCCAAAACCTAAGTAAGAAAGTTCTCTGCGTTATGTCAACAAAATAAGAATATCCACCAATCGGTCATGCTGGGTCAAATGAGTGTTTTTGAAGAATGCTAATTTTCTATATCAATCAAGAGTCTTCCAGACCAGGAAACAAATGAGTAAGTATAAAGTAGGCTAAGTCTTTATTTCCCCAGTATGAGGTGTGTGATGTCAACAATGAGATATAACTGTTGGTAAAATTCCCAAGTCTTATCTGGTAATCTATTCTGTACTCCAAGTCTGGAAAATATAAACATATAAAGTGACTGTTTATGTTATTTTAACCAAAAAAACACTTTTGAGTTCATCCGTCAAAAAACTCGTCAATTAGGCGTGCCTTAGTGACTGCATTTATCAGATAGAGGGGATAGACTGTATCCCTACAATATTAATGTTCATCAAGCGTCTTAGTGATTGTCGTTGTGCAGGATAAACTAGAAATAATTTTTGTTTTGTGAGTACTGAATCACAATTCCTTTATGACAGCAGTGCTTGATTGTCAATTATGAGAATCTAGTTTGCCGAATAAATCGTACAAAATAGTATCAAAATTTGCCAACCACTCGCTCAAAATTGAAATGGAACGGACGATGCCACTAAATGCACGAATGATGTTCACTAAAACTAAAGTTTTTGATGGAAATGCATCGAACTTGAAAGTTGTCTATTGTGTCCTATTCTGGTTTGTCATATTGCAAGGCAAATGATGCACCACCCATAGCAGGAGATGCTTATCTTTTTGACACACCCAATTTTTCCATTTAGAGTTCAGTATATTCCCACAGTTTTTGTTGGTTACCTTAGATTTGCCTTTTTTCAATTGATTTACAAGATTTATATGTTTGTAGCATTGTCGGCTAATTTCATACCGTTCAAAGTCAATGGCTGTTAATTACGTTGCAAAAAAAAGTCCTGTGATATGAAAATAAATTTATTCACTGTATCTGAAAAAATATCAAGAAATTCACTTAACTATATTACAGCACACACATACCTGTCAACCTGTGACGAAGAAAATGCAGGTCATGACCTGCATTGAAGAATCAAATCTCAGGTCATAACGCGTACAAAATTTTTTGAGCTGAATTTCAGTATTTATTGTACATTTTCTTATAATGTATCTCAAAGATACCAAAACATCAATGCATGTTCACTTTATTAAGTCATTTTAAATCTTATCAATTATTAATTCAATGCACTTTTAAAGATTTATATAAATCTGTGAATTATTTTTCAAATGTAATATTAAAATGATTGAGACTATGTTGTCATTTAACAACCCAACTCTTTCTTAACAAGGAAATTAGACTATGATAAAATATAGTAAAACAGTTAAAGGAAGTATAAATGTAAACCAGATGCTGAGGCAGCTCTGCAGGGCGCAGCTTTATACGACTGCAGAGGTTGAACCCTGAACGGTTGGGCCAAGTATGGACACAACATTCAAGCTGGATTCAGCTCTAAATTTGGATTGTGATTAAATACTTAACACAGCATAGGTTTCTGACACAGAATGAATGTGGTCTAATGAACTTTAAAAAATTTTTTTGCCTTTGAGCAATTCACTATGCTGTTGAATATTAATCCTCTCAAAAAAATGTTTGAAGAAATTTTCTTTTTATTTATGAAATCTGAAATGAAAAAAATTGACCCCCCAATTTTTTTTTCACATCCCCCTTTCCCTTATTTCAAAACTGATCTCAATTCAAATTCTAATGAAATTTGCACAATAACTACTCATTTAAATACATCATAAAATAGTAAAATGTAAAAAAAGTGCTTGTTATCACTGAATGGTAAAGATTGTTTTATTAATCTATCAGTTGGTAGTAAAAGTGAATATACATTCAGTGTTCCAGCTAGGCCGTTTTCAGAGGGCCCGGCGCCCACCCTCTCCCGAGTGGCGCCCTGTGCCCTTTTTACAGTTTCCAGGGCGTCCTGCCTTTTTTGAAGATCGATTGCATATTAATTTGTTCGTATTGATATGATATGCTAATTACTAAATTTTACCTGGGGAAAAGTTTATGACTTTGTTTAAGACCCCAAGCTAATCAACGGTTACAACTTGTGTCATAATCTGTTGTTATAGGTAATCCGTTAATCGGATGGGTCATTTATGATCATCAATATTAATTCATTAAAATAGAATCGGTCAGTCGGCAATTATCTATGAAGAAATGTGAATACAACAACTTGGGCACAATTTGCGATGTTTATCGTAGTGTCATGAAGGAAACGTAATGACAGAAAGTTGAAAACCATAATAAACTCGTTGAAGACATTGTTTAACTTGTTTTCCGTGAAAATAATAAGAAAATTCAAACGTATTTGTCATTGACTGCCTTCATTTTTGATACAAAAATAACAAAATCGGCCGTTATATTGTGATCATATTTACATCATATTCACTTACTGTTTATAATCCTCCAAAGACAGAGCACACCTGAATAAAGAAAGATAACTCAATCTGATTTTTTTCCTAGCATTGAGGAACCCATTTACATATTCTAAAATATGTCTACATACTTCTTGCTTAAGAATATATATGTTTAGGTATTTATTTTGAGTTAAGGGAAAAGTTAAAGAGGGTCTTAGTAGTAGTGTTGGTAGGGTGCCTATGTCATCTTTTTCTGTATTCTTTATTTTTGATACAATTTAAGCACAGCAGGGGTAGAAAGGTGAAAATGGTCAAATGTGGCAGACCATAGAAACAGTATGAAACAGGTCACCTTTCAAAACATACTGCATATAAAGTTCAACTGTGCCAAGCAATGATAAAAAAACTTGTGTGACAAGCTGCTTGACAAGTTTTTTAGCCTTAAAAGTAGAAAGATAGCGTTCTATATGGGCCAATGAGGTTGTTCTTGTATAACCTGTGATTCAAAGAATAAACACAATGTTTGATTAACATCTTTTATTAAAATATGCCCTTTTCATATTATCATATTGCGCGTTAAATGCCCTTTTTCAGGATTGGCACCCTGCCCTTTTGAAATCCTAGCTGGAACACTGCCATTGTATATTGTATAAAACAATGATTTAAGTTGATTCAACTACTATTCTGGACAAAGAAAGATAACTCCAATTGAAATCCAATTGGAATTTCTTGCTATTGCACAATATTGTGCAATTAGATATTTCTTGCTATTGTGCAATACTGTTTAATTGAAAATATTTGCTATTGCACAATACTGTGCAATTGAAGATTTCTTGCTATTGTACAATACTGTGCAATTGAAGATTTCTTGCTATTGCTGAATACTGTGCAATTGAAAATTTCTTGCTATTGCACAATACTTAATATAATAATTTTGGATCCTCATTTGGACCAACTTGAAAACTGGGCCCATAATCAAAAATCTAAGTACATGTTTAGATTCAGCATATCAAAGAGGCCCAAGAATTCAATTTTTGTTAAAATCAAGCTTAGTTTAATTTTGGACCCTTTGGACTTTAATGTAGACCAATTTTAAAACGGGACCAAAAATTAAATATCTACATACACAGTTAGATTTGGCATATCAAAGAACCCCAATTATTCAATTTTTGATGAAATCAAACAAAGTTTAATTTTGGACCCCGATTTGGACCAACTTGAAAACTGGGCCAATAATAAAAAATCTAAGTACATTTTTAGATTCAGCATATCAAAGAACCCCAAGGATTCAATTTTTGTTAAAATCAAACTAAGTTTAATTTTGGACCCTTTGGAAAAATGCTTATTTGGGTCCCTTTTTGGCCCCTAATTCCTATACTGTTGGGACCTAAACTCCCAAAATCAATATCAAAATTCCTTTTGTGGCCATAAACATTGTGTTTAAATTTCATTGATTTCTATTTACTTAAACTAAAGTTATTGTGCGAAAACCAAGAATAATGCTTATTTGGGCCCTTTTTTGGCCCCCAATTCCTAAACTGTTGGAACCAAAACTCCCCAAAATCAATCCAAACCTTTCTTTTGTGGTCATAAACCTTGTGTCAAATTTTCATAGATTTCTATTAACTTAAACTAAAGTTATAGTGCGAAAACCAAGAAAATGCTTATTTGGGCCCTTTTTTGCCCCTAATTCCTAAAATGTTGGGACCAAAACTCCCAAAATCAGTCCAACCTTCCTTTTGTGGTCATAAACCTTGTGTTAAAATTTCATAGATTTCTATTCACTTTTACTAAAGTTAGAGTGCAAAACTAAAAGTATTCGGACGCCGCCGACGACGACGCAGACCACGACGCCAACGTGATAGCAATATACGACGAAATTTTTTTCAAATTTTGCGGTCGTATAAAAATAATGAAAAGTTATTTCTCAATATGTATTTGAATTCTATAGTTTTATGATTTAATCTTTTTCACCCATAAAACATAAATATAAGGAATAATTTTGAATGGTGACAAATAAGGGGAAATAACTCTAGCTGAAATATTAGTGCAATTTATTTACGACCTACAGCTAAGGTAATAGACCACTTTCGAGTTCATCCGTCACCGGAAAAAACTCGTCAATTATACGCACCTCTATGACGTGATTTACCAGATAGAGGGGGTTGCCTGTATCCCTGCACTATTTACGTTCATCAAGTGTCTTAGTGATCGTCCTTGCGTAGGATAAACTAGAAATAATTGTTGTTCTGTAGGTACTTAATGACAATTCCCTAATGACAGCAGTGCTGGTTGTCAATTTTGAGAATTCAATTTGCCGAATAATTCGTACAATATAGAATTATAGTTTTCCAACCACTCCCTCAACATTGGAATGGAAGTGACGACGCCCCTAAACGCACAAATAACGGTGATAAAGGTGTGTATAATTGACAAGTTTTTTCCAGTGCAGATGAACTCGAAAGTGGTCTATTGGTGTTAATTAACAGTGTGTTTGACACCAAAGCTGTCAAGTGAAACCATGCACTTAATGGATCACTTAATTTGACAGATTACAAAACTAGATGAACTTCCTGTTCATGGAAGAATTACGAATTTGCCGGTATTTCAAAGGAATATTACTTATGAAATCAAGCTCCAGGCTAAGAAATACGGGTGAAATCGAGTCATTTTCAGAATTCCCAGGTTATTTCAATGACCCAGCAGGTGTCCAAGGTGATCCCTCAAAATTGTGAAAATTTCGGGTCACACCCGCAGAATACGGGTCAGTTGACAGGTATGCACACAAAAGTGTGTTTTCTGAGATAGTACATTTTCTGTATCCAATTTCATTTCCTCAATTTTTGCCGCAATATAACTTTTGGCCCCCATGCGGCGCAAAGCAAAGACAAATTTATCAATCAATTTGGTCAATTTCATTAAGTTAAAAAAAAAAAAAAGTCACATAATAAAGTCAGAATTCTATGCAGAGTTGAGATAACTAAAAGGGGGAAACAAATATTTAAGAGGAACTGAATATACTAAATTGTTTACCAGTTTGTTCTGCTTGCTCAACTGGAAGTACTGTCATGGAAACACTTCTAGATTGTTTGTCAAATGTCAACTCAATTTCCTCTCCTTCTTTCTCCATTTTCTCTAAATTTTTCAGTTCTGCACTCATTTGGTCTTTTATTTCCTTCTTTTTGAACAAATGACCAACTATAATCAAAAATATTAACAGATTATATATTATATCTGTCAAAGCACCAATACTGTTATCAACATAGTGTACAGGGTTTAACCAAATAAATATCAAAGTCAAATATCGTGGGTTTATTATTATTCGTTGGATACAATTTTTTTGTGTATTCCATTGGTACAAGATAACCACAAATTGAAATGATGACACCATTTAAAAACAAGCAATTCTACTATTATAAAATAAAATAAATCTTGCTTTTCATGCATGTTCCATACAATCTAAATCTAGAAACAAATGAATAATAAAAGGAGGCTGTGTCGTTAAACACAATGCCCTAGCTCAAGCTTGGTGCCTATCATAATGTTTGAGTTTCATAAAATTTGCATGAGACAAACAAAAGCTCGAGAGTGGAAATGAAAAAAAAATACAACATTCTAAGTAAGAATGGGGCGTAACTCTAGAAAAGTTGTTAAATAAAATCCCAAATCAGAACTCTGCCAGATTTTTTTCTTAGTAGTGTGTATGAGTACTAATACAACAGCATACATAAAGTGGACGACTTATGATAAGTGGTTTCCTTTAATCTAATCACAATCTTTAATATGCAAACTAGTATTTATTTGTTTAGAGGCCAGCTGAAGGATGCCTTCAGGTGCGGGAATTTCTCGCTACAGTGTTGTCGTCTCTTTGACACATTCCCCATTTCTGTACTCAATTTTAAACTCTGGAAAATTTTCAAAGTCAATAGACTGTGACTGAGGAGTAATGGCAATGTAAATGAGATGTGTCAAAGCTTATATAACTGCATACCAAATATCACATACTAATATAAGTGGCTCCCCATAAACTGAACAAAATCAAAATTTTAGCAAATTGTGGACAAAATCAAGCAAAAAATCACCAAGTCTTGCTTAGGTGGCTTTTTGAGACAAAGACAAATACTATAATACATGTATGCATAGAAAAGTAAGACTAGAAAACTAACAAATATAATGCCATGCACCAATACCAAGCATATACTAACTAAAAGAGAATCTAGGTTGCCTAGAGGGTGAAGTATCAGCACTTCCCGTCACCTCAGGTTCAGTTCCATTCATGCTGGTAGTGTCTGCTTTATCACCTTTCTCAGTCAACTTTTCCATGGACCCTGACCTCGAAGTTGATTCAAAAGCAGCATAAGCTTTGGTTTTCATTGTTTGGTATGGCACTTTATTGGCTGCATCATATTTATGTATAGGTAAAGGCATCACGGTGGTATAATGCTTCAATATCAATGGTTCTATTCTATAAGCCTGTAAAATAAATAGAAGCAGCATATTTATGTATAGGTAAAGGCATCACGGTGGTATAATGCTTCAATATCAATGGTTCTATTCTGTAAAAAATCAACGGAACATCTTAAATATGGAATATAATATATAGCTTGATTGTATTTCAAATTTATAAAATTCACTGCATTGTTTTATTTCAGATATTTTAAAAGTTAAAAGTATTCAATAACTTAAGATTTATTTATCTTAATGTTGCACATTGTAGGAAAATATAAATCTTATTTGTACAGGTTTAGAAAAGATGAAGAATCATGCTTGTGTAAAGGTTGGTTGAAGGATAAAATATGATCTTCTGGGACTTTCCATGTTGGAATAAATCTTTGTAAACCCAATTACTTAGTACTACTTACTACAGGGTCATAGGGATGATAGAGATTAAAAAGACGTTTACAGACAGACTGTGGTAATATATGATCTATAGTTCCTTTAGGCGTAGGTCTAACTCCTCGTAAAGCTAAGAAAACAGCCAGTGGGGATCCAACACAAAACAAATTATCAACCTACAAAACATTAAAAGTAAAAGAATGTTATTCAATATTACATAGAATATATAAAGTGGATAGTATGAAATATTATAAATATTTGACGGTACAACAGGTCATACCGGCATATCAACTACCATTACAAAAATGTATTACATAATCCATAAGATGCCTATATTTTTTTGAAAATATCTAAGATGGTTGTGTTACATCTGATTTTGTTCAGGGTTGTTTAACATCCAATGGAAAATATCACATGCATATTTAAGTTAATTGCATTTAAATTCATTTCAAATATATCATCCATTTTTTAAATTACCCATAAAGCTGCATAGATATTTTTTTAGGACTATAACAGCCCTAAAATAGCCTTAAAACAAGAATGTGTCTAAAGCACAGGGATGCCCCACTTGGACTATCCTTTTCAATGTTCATTGGACCCTGAAATTAGGATATAAACTCTTATTTGGCATCAAAATTAGAAAAATCATATCATAGGGAACATAGTTACTAAGTTTCAAGTTGATTGGACTTCATCTTCATCAAAAACTACCTTGATCAAAAACTTTATCCTGAAGTGGGACAGAAGGACGGACAAAAAACAAACGAACGAATAAACAGACACGCAGACCAGAAAACATAATTCCCCTCTACTATTGTAGGTTGGGCATAAAAATCAATTATGTCATAATTTCTGACTACCGGTACATCAAATCATTAAATATCAAATTTTTCAAAAGCTATATAAAATGAAAACAGAGAACAGAGAAACCTTCGTCTTTGTTGTTATTAGTTTCTTTTCTAGATTTGCTAGAGTATCTCTTACTAGAAAGCAATAAATTCTTATAATCTTACATGAAATTTTAAGGCTGAATTTGCCGAATTCTGTTTGTCGTGGACACCAGTCAATAGTGTTTCCAACTCTATCACTCTGTAAATATAAATTAATTGTATTAAAACTAGAGGCTCTAAAGAGCCTGTGTCGCTCACCTTGGTCTATGTGAATATTAAACAAAGGAAGCAGATAGAAAATTGACTACAAAGGTCAATAACTCCTACAGGGGTCAATTGACCATTTCGTTCATGTTGACTTATTTGTAGATCTTACTTTGCTGAACATTATTGCTGTTTACAGTTTACCTATATCTATAATAATATTCAAGATAATAACCAAAAACTGCAAAATTTCCTTAAAATTACCAATTCAGGGGCCGCAACCCAAAAACAGGTTGTCCAATTCATCTGAAAATTTCAGGGCAGATAGATCTTGAACTGATTAACAATTTTACTTCATGTCAGATTTTCTCTAAATTATTTGGTTTTTGAGTTGTAAGCCAAAAACTGCATTTTACCCCTATGTTCTATTTTTAGACGTGGCGACCATCTTGGTTTGATGGCCAGGTCACCGGACACATTTTTTAAACAAGAAACCCCAAAGATGATTGTGGCCAAGTTTGGATCAATTTGGCACAGCAGTTTCAGAGAAGAAGATTTTAGTAAAAGATATATAAAATTTACGAAAAATGGTTAAAAATTGACTTTAAAGGGCAATAACTCCTAAAGAGGTCAACTGACCATTTTGGTCATGTTGACTTATTTGTAAATCTGACCTTGCTGAACATTATTGCTGTTTACAGTTTACCTATATCTATAATAATATTCAATATAATAACCAAAAACAGCAAAATTTCCTTAAAATTACCAATTCAGGGGCCGCAACCCAAAAACAGGTTGTCCAATTCATCTGAAAATTTCAGGGCAGATAGATCTTCACCTGATTAACAATTTTACCCATGTCAGATTTGCTCTAAATGCTTTGGTTTTTGAGTTATAAGCCAAAAACTGCATTTTACCCCTATGTTCTATTTATAGCCATGGCGGTCATTTTGGTTAGTTGGCAGGGTCACTGGACACAATTTTTAAACTAGATACCCCAATGATGATTGTGGCCAAGTTTGGGAAAATTTCAGGGCAGATAGATCTTAACTTGATTAACAATATTACCCAATGTCAGATTTGCCCTAAATGCTTTGGTTTTTGAGTTATAAGCCAAAAACTGCATTTTACCCCTATGTTCTATTTATAGCCATGGCGGCCATCTTGGTTAGTTGGCGGGGTCACCGGACACAATTTTTAAACTAGATACCCCAATGATGATTGTGGCCAAGTTTGGTTAAATTTGGCCTAGTAGTTTCAGAGGAGAAGATTTTTGTAAAAGTTAACGCAGGACGACGACGACGGACGACGACGACGACGGACGCCAAGTGATGAGAAAAGCTCACTTGGCCCTTCGGGCCAGGTGAGCTAAAAATTAAACAAGCATCATACCACATCTTCTATTTTTATATCATGAGGTTTATGAAATCAGGTTCAAAACTGTAATTTGTAACAAGTGTAAGTTTCAAGTTGATTTGACCACAATTTCATGGTTGATTTCCATAACCAAAACCTATGACCATGTACTGGACAAACTAAGGGGATCGATGGACACACATACTAAAACAGATAATGGACTCTTTCTACGGAATAAAGGACATACAAATATTGAATTATAAAACCATAATGGAAAAAATTATAATCATGATGTCAATTTTTTCATAATTTATTCTATAAACTCTAAAGTACATGCATAAATGAGACAGTACAACTAAATATAATATAAAATCAGAAAATGTTGAATTAACAAACCTTTTCTTGGCTTCATTCAACTCATTTAAAAGTTCATCTGACCCCTGTGCTTGTTCCTTTTCTTCATCCTGTAAAACAAGGATATAATTTTTCACATATCTGTCTAATATCTTTAAAAGCATAAAATATTATTAAAGAAATCTATCACAATCTCTTCTCAAAAATTTTCAACAATGTGCCTCCTTAAATCGTTTGTAGTACTAATGAATTCATTTTAGTGGGTTTCAATATTCATTGATTGAGAAAAAAATTAAATTTCATGGATATTTGATTTTGTGGTCTTGCCAATGCAGTGGCGGATCCAGGGGGGGTATGTCCCACTTTGTTCTGGGTTAAGACCCCCCCTTTTAAAATGGTTGGATTCGCTCCTGCAATGTGTATATAATCCTAACAGCTTTAGAAAATTTGCAGTTCACTTTACATTCAAATATGTGGGTCACCTTTACTCTTGAAATTAACAAAAATTGGTATCACATCAACAATTGACAACCCACATTATCTTGAAAACATCATTTCTAAAAAAAATCCTGATTCGATTTTGGGATTTTCCATAAATATCTAAACATTCCTCTAATAGGAAACTTTCTGAAGGCAGTGCCAGATTCAAACTTGGTGAAATAGAATAAATAAACTTGTTTCTATCACAAAAGTCTGCATTTCAATATTCGATTTTTCTTTAGTGTTAACTGTTAACAAAGTACAGCTTTTCATTCAGATAATTTGGATAAAAAGACAAATTTTATAATATTCAGATCATTTTGTGATAAAAACTTTCACAGCAACAAGAAATAAACAATCAACAAATTAGTTTTTAAGAACCTTTTTCGGTATTGCGCTTGGATGGATGGCTTCTTGACTCTGTCAAAAGGAGAACCCATTAAATTTATGAATATTCTTTTCAAATCTATCGATTTACTAAGAAGTTGAAATCATTTTCAATAGGGAAAACAGAAATTTTGATTTTGATTAAAATGAACATGTATGTCAGTCTAATCTATAAAACCCTCATCAAAGACACTTAACTTAAAAAATATTATGCCAGATGCCAATGTGTCAAATTTTACAAAGGCCATATTAAAATACCATGGGGTTGAAAACCATAATTGTAAGTTTTTTTGAAAAATCAAAAAAGTTAACAAACAGAAATTTATAGAAAATTAAAATATCAATATCAATATATTTCAATTCATATGGTGAAAAAGATTAATTACCCTGTTGAATAATTACAGTTTAGTTTTACTTTTGACATATGTGATCAAAACTTTGACATACATGTATGTAAATTTATAATCCGTTTATTTCTTTTAAGTTCTTGACACTTACAATGACTTTGGAGACCAGCTGATCATACAGAGTTATAGGGTTCCAGCCCGTCAGTATATCATAAGTAATAACAGCACCTACAGTAAACAATAACATTTTGATGCATTATTTTCGTAAAATTATACAATGTAAAAAAGAAGATGCGGTATGATTGCAAATGAGACAACTGTCCACAAGAGACCAAAATGACACAGACATTATACAAACCTATTTTATAAGATAAACTTTAACACTACATATTTTTTGTCTTTTGGTCCTATAAAATGCATTGATGTATATTACACCCCCCTTTTTGACCTTTGGAACATGAGATATATAGTTTCTTACACTGCAACAAGTGTATTACAATATTTCTCCACTCGAGAAAGTTCAATTTCATTATTTAAAGCGCGAGGCTTGCCGAGCCCTTTAAATAATAAAATTTAACTGTTGAGAGTGGAGAAATATCGTAATACACGAGTTATAGTGTCGGAATCTGTTTCTCTAATGCTTTTTATCGTTCTTTTTCAAAGATTTTCAGAAAATTGT
Source organism: Mytilus trossulus (assembly GCF_036588685.1). Classification (NCBI taxonomy): domain Eukaryota; kingdom Metazoa; phylum Mollusca; class Bivalvia; order Mytilida; family Mytilidae; genus Mytilus; species Mytilus trossulus. The sequence goes on from NC_086375.1 coordinate 9,556,095, forward strand.
TCTCTTTATATGCAACGTCATCAGGCAAGGTCGCCTTTTTTCATGACGTCACAATAGGAAAATTGAGAAGAAAACAAAACATTTTGACGTCATAATCAAATCTCGACTAATCATTTGCTGAGAACAGATTTTTCACTAGTGAGGAGAAATATTTTTCTCACACCGGTCAGGAAATGTGAAAATAGCACAAAAATTAGAGAAAATAAAATCTTTGTACATATAACAGACATTTTTGAAAAAGTCCAAAATATTGACCATATGATGTTTGAAAAGATCAGGATGATAGTACAAAAGTAATGCTATGGCTCTTATTCAACAAATTTGGAAACAATATCTGATATGCTTACATGGGTTGATATTAGGGTATGAATCAAACTGGCCATATTATATTTACAGATCCTTTTAGCTGTATCAAACACCTTGACTAAGATAAATTTGGCTTGTTTAATTTTCATAAAATTTTTACAACATATTTTAATACTTTGATCTTTGTCAAAAATGTGAAAATTTCCCCAAAAATTTACCACACACTTTATCATAAAAATTTCATTGGGGATATATCTCAATATGACATACACTAATTTTGATCATTGAAAAGCTTAATATTTTCCTAAAAATAGGATGTTATTAAAACGTTCATCTGATTTTTACAGAGTTATCTCCCTGTAGTGTTGTGTCCCACTTTAAACAATGCAATAATTGAAACATAGTGTTATTTCAGTAATTACTTACCGAGTGAATGAGCAACAACAGATATCTTGCCTCCGCTAGGCATAAAATAGGGATTTTTAGCACAAAATTTATCAAACAATTGGTTTATCTGTGTCTGTAAACTTTGAGTAATCTGAAGAGAGAAACAACTTTTACTTTTCTATACAAATTCATTTTAATATAATACTTGAGATTGTAGACGCCCTTTGGTAATTTGTAATTTGGTTGGTGTCTCATAGCCAAGTTAAGGAGAAATAGTAGTTGTTTTCATTTTGACTTAATAATCAATTATAAAATTTGCCATATGTTATTAACATGAACATATTCACTGATTACGACTCAAAATCTCATATCTAATTTCTTACACACTTAAACGTCCTTTCAAATTACAAAAAAAAAATTATAAAGAAACAATTTACTATGCTTGGACTTGTTATAATGTATCAACATTTCCTGTGTAATTTCTGAAAAGATATGCCATCTAAAGTAAGAGAAGGGAAACCAACTTTGCGACATAGGTACATACTTACAGACGAACGGACAATTGTTAACCTTAATGCACCATCAGCAACAGCTGTGATATAAAAATATCTGAATTATTGAGAACCCCAGAATTACTGGAATAAAGAGATTTATATTTACCTCAGATCTGTAAAGGGGACTTGTATAGTATAATATATCCATAGCACTACTGTTCAAGATAGATCTAAATCCCAACATTTTGTTTGGTGTAATGGAATCTACTGTATCTGTTAATAGAAAATATCATCTTCCATGAATAGATAAAAATATCTTATTTGGGTCATATGATTTGCAGCATTTTATTATATTACTAAGTTTGAAGTCGATTGGACTTCAACTTCATCAAAAACTACCTTGACCAAAAACTTTAACCTGAAGCAGGACAGAAGGACGAACGAACGGACACACAGACCAGAAAACATAATGCCCATCTACTATCATAGGTGGGGCATAAAAATCTCTATATTTTTTGGCATTGTATTTAGAATAGTATTTCTTTTAAATAATATTTTTTTCAGGCTCCAAAAACAGTAGCATTCAAACTGGTCAAATGTGTTTTTAATTTTAAAAACAATAATCTCTAGCAACTTTTCCCTTTGGTGTTTGGTGGATATTTGTCTCATTGGCAATCATTCCACATCTCATTATTTGTACATTTTTACTTTGCTGCTCTAAACAGTAATTGTTTGGAAAAAGAAGACACCCTATACAATAGTGTAATTTTGACTAACTAGACTTGGCTATTGTAACTAAATTTGATGTGCTTATCAAGAAGCAGCATTTTTTTTTGTAAAGTCTTGTTTGACCTAGCATGGGTTCAAATTCATGAACAAGAGCAACAAAGGCATAAACACAACTATGAAACCATAGAACTATACAATACCACAAATGGAAGCATAAAATCCCTTGCCTACCTCCATCTAAAGTCAAGCTTGACCGCCATTCTACAGGTAAAAATTCTGCTCTTTTATTATCATAATCCAACTGTGGAAAGGTTTTGTTCTTTATAATGACACATTTCTCTCTCAGTCTATAAAAAGTAAAAATAAAGACATAATTAACAATAGCGCAATATCATAATAGAAGAGTAAAGCATATCCCATTTTTGTCATTGTTCCTTCATTTCACATAGATCCTGTGGTCCTTCTAAAATTAGGCAAACCTGAAATAATTCACTGTTGAATCTAAGTTTTGATGATAACATATAGATTCTATCACTGCATCAAGGGTGATATGATATTTATCCACGTGAGACAGTAAAATTTTCAAATTTAAAACGCAAGGCTTGCCAGAGTGTTTTAAATATTTAAAATTTAACTGATGAGATTTGGTGGTGTTATATCTGTTTCTCTAATGATTTTCTAACATTATGCAGGCAAACTTACTTCTTCTTTTCGAATGATTTGCAAAAAGATGTGGTCTTTCTATGTGACGTCACTAGGCATGGTCGCCTTTTTTCATGCCGTCACAATAGGAATTTCAGAGGAAAGCAAGAAAATTCGACGTCATAATAAGATTTTAACCAATGAAGTACTGAGATCAAACGGAATGCAGAAAAGGATAAATTGACGAAGAATTTGAGAAATATATATATAGGATGCATTGAGAATGTTCAGTTCTACCATCCTCTAAAGTAAAATGCAAATCCTATTGTATGGATTTAATTTTAAATATGATTCTCATTATAATGAATTAATAACTAAACAAGATATTTACTCTATACAGCTTTTGACTATACTACCAGTGTCCATCTTTTGACCAATACCATGAACAACAAATACTAAATGTGTGATATCAGGTGGCTTGTCGTCCATTACAGCTTCGTATCTGTAACCTCTCTGTAGTCGAGAGCCAGCTAAAACACAAGTCTTAACATTGATAAATCAAATAACATAAGGACAATAAAACAAAGAAACAGTAAGATATGAAGTAAGATATTCACTTATAAACATGTGGTTGGATCTATTTCAAAATAATTCATAGTTTTTTTGGCAAGGCAGGGCTTATATTTATGATCCAGGCATCTAATATGTGAGATATGTATGAAACCCTATTCTCAAAAGCTTCATATATGTAGTACAGACTTTAATTTTTTGGGACAATCCTTTTATTTATAATGAGACAATTAGCTTCTATCACACATGTTCATGTCATATGGTATTTTTAATCTCTGCTGAAATTATAAATAGTTCTGGAGCCTGTAATTCAGTGGTTGTCGTTAGTTTAAGTGTTACTTACATGTTTTTCTATCATTTTTTTACATAAATAAGGCCGTTAGTTTCTCATTTTAATTGTTTTACATTGTCTAATCGGGGCCTTTTATAGCTGACTATGCTGTATGGGCATTGCTCATAGTTGAAGCCGTACAATGACCTATAGTGGTTAATGTCTGTGTCATTTTGGTCTTTTGAGGATAGTTGTCTCATTGGCAATCATACCACATCTTCTTTTTTATATTTAATGACCAAGGATTAATAGATTAACATTGTTAGTTTTCTCTATTTTCTATTAAAATAAATGTATTATAATTGATTTATTTACCTCGCTGCAAGCCCAGCTTATTCCCGACTGCTCTGGCAAATTTAGAAGACATGGACTCACTATACAGATAAACATCATTAGGCCCGTTCCATTCCACATAAAACCATTCAAATTTTAAAAGAAGTATAACTGAAAATATATATATTCATATTTCATTAAAAGATCAAAGTGAAGGTAGAGTAAAAAAATCAGGCCCACAGGGCCTTAAATAGCTGCCTATGAAGTATGAGCTTTGCTCACTGTTGAAGGCCGTAAGGATGAATGATAATTGTAAATTTCGATGTCGTTTGGTCTGTTGTGGAGAGTTGTCTCATTTGCAATCATACCACCTTTTCTTTTGTATATGCTTATAGAATAACTAATCAAAGAATTCAAATATGGACCATAATTTGGTATTCGGCCTTTGGTTTCTTTTTGTATCCTTTTTTATAAGTTCTAAAATTTAAACTTTTATTTAGTGGGTTGTGTTGGTGTTAGAATAGTATGAATGGAACAATTGAGTTTTTCGAGAAAAAAATAATACATTTTGATTCACCGTTTACGTGACATGACACCAAACAGGAAACCAATCTTTATTTTCTTTATTTTGCACAATATAATTCAAAAGGCATAAATAAACACCATTACTAGTGTTACTTGCTTCATGTTAATATTTAAAATCTATTTTCAATGTTATATTAAAGGTTTTTTTAAACCTGACAGGAAACCAGAAGAAACCGAAAGCATTTTTTTAGTTTTATTTTATTGCAAAATCTGCTTGAATTAATCTGAACAGTATACTTTTTCTTAAAATCCATCTTAAATGTAACAGTATTATAGAACTCCTAAATATGTGCTTGTTTTGAAAACATATTAGTACATTTTATTCAGAATTTTCCATATTTTCTCCATTGATACAGGATACCATAATCGTTGAATCATGATGTTTAAGCAAAAAAAATGTATTTATATTTGGTTTTGATTTTCCAGTTATATACAATTTATTCCAAATCATTGGCAATGTAACATTCTTTAAATCCAGTAAAGAAAAATCTTTTTAACTTGGAAATAAAATCTTTAAAATAGACACAATGTGATACTTGTGACATGTACACCATCTACAGGGTTTCCACATTTTAACCTACTTTAGTGGGCTAAAATCAATAAAGTACTTCCTTTCAAGTCATGCATGCTAAAAGTTTACTTCTCCTTTGACAAATTTATTGCGTTTCTGATAAGTGTTTGCAGAACATGAATAAAAAAATATTAATTAAAAAAAACTGTGACAGGATTCCAACTTTGTACATTCCAAGTGTAACGGTATATTAACATGTATTTTTTATTAAATTATATTTATTCACCTAAAATATCCAGTAATATTTACTGCTGAAGTTAAATCAATCCAACGAGCATTGGTACAATGATAAGAGACGTAATTTCGATTGATTTTTCCAAGGACTCTTCACGTCATTATCGGGAAACGAAGTGTGTTCTAACGTCTGTCAAATATGAAATCGATTTTGGCAAGTCATTGGGCATTTATTTTCACACAGGATCGTATGTAACATTATGCACATAGGAAAAATAACAGACCACCGGCGCAATCTCTTTGACAATTGTATTTTCCCCTTTTAAACAAGACGAAACAAGTCTACAGATTATGTTTGCTAACATCCCGTTGGAAACAAAAACAATGTTTAGACCTAGTATTTCGTACATCCGGCCGTAATGGCGTGATCACATGCTAGTCACATGTTTCACGTATGACCGGAAATCGTTAGAACTTAAGGACAAAAACAATTTTAATAAATAATTGGACTTCTGTTTCGTGTGAAATGTAACGCATAACGGCAACGTAATTTTCTTACTTAATTATTACGCAGATCAAAACAAGAATGTAAATCATCTCGGATTTACCTGTTTGAACATCTCGCGAGAGTTCATATTTGCATATTGTTTTTAAGAATTCTATTACAACAAAGCAGATTACATCATCTAAAAATTGCGTTATGAAATCGGACGCAAAAATCACGCCACTGTTCTTACATCTGCTACATAAATACTTATAGTTCTCGGCATTTTCTTCTCACTATTCTTATTGGTCGATGTTCTTTGTTATTTGAAAGCAAAAGTTACGAATTTGCCGGTGACGATTATCTAAATATCAGTCAGCGTTATGCTCTTCGGAAGCAATAAATAACGCGAGAAACGACACAAAAATACGGTTGTAGAATCTTTGAAATTCGTATATTTTATTTTTTTTTCTAGGGAAGTGTTGCATACACTTGTATGTTGATAAAAATAATGGCATCTTTAGATGTAGTTGCAACTTTTCTTACAGTAATTCACATTTTATCACTTTTCTATAGTTATAGGAAACGGAGCCCAATAGCAAATTATGGTCCATATATAGAAAAATATTCAATGAGTGACCAAACAACACATTAATTCACAAATGCGCATAGCACATGAGTTAATTATCAGTGTTGTTCAGTCACGAGTTGAATATTTTTCAATACTTGAATTCTTCAGTTTGGTTAGATATTCTTTTATTACATTGGCAAATGTCATTCTTTTACAAAATTTATGTAGAAAATGTAAGGAACTATATTTTTTTCCTAAGTATTCACAATTTGTTTCGATCCCACGTCTTGACAACGCCTATTGTTGTATGACGTCAGAGAGTGAAATAACCACGTTTATTTCACATGTGAAATTATCTATTTTTATCAACTGGGAAATCAATGTAATTCATTGCAACCAATGTAATAATAATATATATTGTTATTCAATATCAAAAAGAAACACTGCTTTACATTTAAAAAGACATACATGTACATGTATAATACAGTTGACAAAATCAACTATTTTAAATAAGCAATAAGTAATATGCATGGCTTTCACATTTCATTTGATTTGTCAAATAGTTTTAGAAATGTCAAATTGAAAGTACCTGGTTTCTTCCCTTTTAATGGAGATGGAACAAAGTCATCCAACCTACGACCAAGAAATTTGGACATATGTTCTGCTTCTAATTGCTGACTATAATCTTCCTCCAGAGGTTGCCAGTCCTGTTCATAAAACCATAGACCACGTGTTATTTCAGATTCATCTAGATCTCCTGCGAAAAAATGAAACATGTATGTACAGGTTTAGTTATAGTTTATAAAATTAATTAATTGTGCTAAATCTATAGTTGCAATTCACTCAGACAGAATTTAAATCAATGGTGTTTGTTTTGTTTTAAGTTTCAGCTCTTTTGGATTCCTTTTTTTCAGTTTTCTAAACTTTGGTCTCGATCATACAATGTACTCTGATGAAGATAATTTCAGATTCTGCAGAAAAAAACATGCTGTGTTATAATTCCTTGTAACAGAAATCAATCATTTTTAACAGTTACACAAAATGTAGATAACTTATCAAGAATATCTTAGACTTTTATGATACAAAAGTATTAACTAAATGTATAATACATGTAGATGTGCAACTCCAAATAAAATTAGAGTTTTTGGTAACATATCTACATGTATTAGTTCTTAGGATACTGACCTATTGTTTTTTTTTAAGTTCTGAGGAAAATCATTGCATTGAAGATTTTAAATGAAAAACTCAAAAGATAATTATTTTAAACAGCTTGGTCCCTTTAATCCAAAACATGATTAAGATTTATTCAATACAAAGAAACAAAAAAATGTCCCACTTTATTGATTCTTTATTATCATACAATGCCAATATCCTTACATGTATGTGAATACACTTGCCAAAACTTAATTACAGAGTTATTATACACAAAACCAATAAAAATTGGGTGTGAACATGTATGTACATGTAGGGTGCGAAAGTGATAGGGGGCGTTAGTGATTGGGCACGAAACATAAATGGTAGCGAGCGGATCCAGATTCGTCAAACCTTGTTACCACCATTTCATAAGTTTTCCCTTTTCTTACTATGAACTAAAGACCATGACTGTCTCTTTCCAAGCTTATTTTATTGAAAAATACATGATTTAGAATATAAAATTTAGGAGGGATACATGTGTACTCATTTGATTTTAAGTCTGTGTTCATTAACAATGCTTTTTAAATAAGAAAATGAACATAAAACCATACCAGACCAATAAACTGGTTTGCATGTTTTCAGTACTACATCTACTTCATAAAGGCCTCCTCGTACTGAAATTACATCATTATCAATAATATCTTCGTCTTCATCTATAGTTTGTAAGGCTCTAAAACGACATTCAATTCGTAAAGAATCATAGCCAATAAAGGCATGCCATTTCTTATCAGTTTTTGATTTATAAAGCCACCGGACCTCTTCTGGACGTAAATGATCTACTTCTTCATTAACAGGGTAAAGTAAGTTCTTTTGTCTGGTCAGTGGTGGCGTTGAACGTGATTCGCTTACAGTGCTGAAGCAATCACTATCAGGGCTATCTTCGTCGGATTCAAAAAGCGACGGATACAACCGGTCGCTAGAACTTCTGCTTGAGGAAGAGTGTCTCGAGTTTGAAGAAAATATTCCATCTCCAAGAGATCCAAATTCACTCATCATGACATTTTCACTGTGGTGTGTTTGAAATACGCAGGATAACGTTAGACTTTGTCAATTACCGGATTAACAACCAGCTGATTCTGACTACTACAATACCAGTTTAAAATGACCTTCACCTCTTGTAGTTAGTATTTCGTACCTTTGTCACTTGGTACCAAATTAATATTTCGACCCAATTTATTTCATTTCGTACCCTTTTCATTTCAAACCCATGATACAAACAATTTCATACATTAAAGACAACTTTATATACAATTTAGTACCTTACGGATTTTGTTTCACACTAGTATTTGTAAATTTTCCATCAACATTGTTAATGGAGATTTAATTTGATTTCAACATTCAACATTCGTCATCAACATTTGTCTTCAACATTCAACATTTGTATCCAACATTCAAAATATAAAAAAAAAACAGTTTTAAAAAGTTTTATTTTTCAATTGTTTTTCAAAAATCGAATTCAACATTCAACATTCGATTTCAACATTCAAGATTAAAAAATAAGTTTTACTTTGAAAACATTTATTTTTCCGTTGGTTTTTCAGTAAATTCGAATGCAACATTCAACATTCGATTTCAACTTTCAACATACGTTTTTCCACATTCCATTTCAACTCTTGTTTTCAACATTCAACCTTCGATTTTAGCATTCATCAGTCAATTTCAACATTAAAAAAAAAAAAAAAAAAATCATCATTCGAGTTCAATATTCAACATTCAACATTCGTTTTTTAACTTTCAATACTCACCAGTCCAGTAGTCAACAGTTCGGTGTTGACCTGAATATCAGTAATGTTGTCATTTTTACAAATTTCCTGTTTCAAAACTTTGAATTTTTCGAAAAACTAAGGATTTTCTTATCCCAGGCATAGATTACCTTAGCCGTATTTGGCACAATTTTTTAGAATTTTGGATCCTCAATGCTCCTCGACTTTTTACTTGTTTGGCTTACTAAGTAATTTAATATATTGATATGAGCGTTACTGATGAGTCTTATGTAGACGAAACTCTCGTTTGGCGTACTAAATTATAATCCTGGTACCTTTGATAACTATTCAAAAACATTTAACATTCAGCATTCGTTTTCAACTTTCAACATTCTTTTTCATTTGTTGTTTCCAACATTAAACAAATATATTTGTTTTTTCATTATTTATTTCATTATCCTATTTAATATTTCCTTATTTAACATTCGTTTTAGGCATTTAAAATTCAACATTCATTTTCAACATTTAAAATTCAACATTCGTTTTCAACATTTAACATTCTTTTCCAACATTCAACATTCGTTTTCAACATTCGTTTTCAACATTCAACATTCGTTTTCAACATTCACCATTCGTTGTCAACATTCAACATTCGTTTTCAACATTCAACATTCGTTTTCAACATTCACCATTCGTTGTCAACATTCAACATTCGATTTCAAAATTTAAAATTGATTTCGTTTTAAACATTCAACATTCTTTTTCCAACATTCGATTTCAATATCTAAGGATGTTTGCTTCGTTTGAATTTTTTGTCAGATTTTCGGAATCCTCTGGTTTTATTCATTTGAATGCCTTAAAAATTTTGCCGATTGACCCCCATTTTTCTTTTTATACATCTTTAAGTTGTCAATGATAAAGCTATGAAAACTCAAGAGAGAACATTTCCCCGCCAAATTTTAAATGGCTTATATCTTAAAAACAAGCACATTGACCTCTACATATGTTTTGCTTTTTTGATTCCTTAATCAATCACCTATCCATATATGATAGTTTTATGAAAAGCTATTTATTTTGAAACTGAGTAGCGACTTTTAACATTTGTTTTCAACATTCATTACTCGTTTTTCAACATTCGTTTTCAATATTCGATTTCAATATTCGATTTTGTTATTGAACACCCATTGAACATGACAGTTCTTGTCCATTCGTTTTTGATGCGTTTTGTTATTTGATTTTGCCATGTGATTACGGACTTTCCAAATTGATTTTCCTCTGAGTTCAGAATTTTTGTGATTTTACTTTTTTCAACATTCAACATTTGTACTCAACATTCGTTTTTAACATTAAACATTAAATTTCAACATTCAACATTCAATATCAACACTCAACATCCGTTATAAAGATTAAAAATTCGTTATTAAGATTAAAAATTCGTTATTAAGGTTAAAAATTCGTTATTAAGATTAAAAATTCGTTATTAAGATTAAAAATTCATGAGAGGGTAAGCGCTATAAAACCAGGTTTAATCCACCATTTTCTACATTTGAAAATGCCTGTACCAAGTCAGGAATATGACAGTTCTTGTCCATTCGTTTTTGATGCATTTTGTTATTTGATTTTGCCATGTGATTATGGACTTTTTGAATTGATTTACCTCTAAGTTCAGTATTTTTGTTTTTTTTACTTTTTAACATTCCACATTCGATTTCTACATTCAACCTTGTTTCTCAACGTTTGAATTTGACATTCAACATTCGATTTCAAAATTTATTTCTTACAACAAAGTGGTTTTTGTTCTTGGGTTTTCTTTCATCATTCGATTTCAACTTTCAACCTTCGTTTTCAACATTCGATTTCAACCTTACATTTTCAACGTTTAATAATCGTCATCAACATTCAACATTCGTTTTCAACATTCAACATCCGATTTCAACATTTAAAAAAAATCAACAATTCATTTTTCATTTTTTTTCTACAATTAATTCTAACATTCAATGCTTGTTTTCAACATCCAACATTCGTTTTCAATATTCAACATTCATTTTCGACATTAAACAATAGTTTTTCAACATTTGATTTCAACTTTCACCATTCGTTTACTTTATCCCTGTTCTTCAACAAATATTTGGAATCCCATAGAAATCAACTGTGCTGTTTTTCTTGCCTCCTTGTTCCATTATTCAGATTAGACTGTCTGCATACCAGAGCTTCTTGTGGCTTAGCAGCTGTGCCATAAGCGCATGATACGGCCGTCACTTTTTCAAAGAATAAAGTTAAATTATTTCTCAAAGTCATATCAAAATTCATGAAAAACTGAAGGGATGTTATCTTAATAGATATATAAACCAGTCACCAAAGTTTTATAATAACTGATCAAAGCATTGGACACTTGAAAACCGCAACTTTTTATGAAAAAAATAACATTGCTCCGAATTGTTAAGTCTAAAATTTATAAAAATCGAAAAGGAGCTTACGTCAATAGATATAAACAAATTCACCAAAATTTTATGAAAACTGCTGATAACATTTTTGAAATATTGTCCACAAACTGGAAATTCATCCCTTTTTAATGAATAAACGCTATAAATCAGAAACCAAAATCTAAAATTTATAAAATCAAAAGCCCCCCCCCCCCCCCACACCCCCACCCCGGGATCTCATGTCAATAGATTTAACATATTCACCAAAGTTTCTTGCTATTTGGAAAAAAGTGTTTTGGAGTTATTGTCCTAAAATTGGAGAAAAAAAAACATTTATAACAGCAACAAAAAATAAAAACCCACCATAAAGCGGAAACTTAAAATCATAGATTTATATAAAAAAAAAACGAAAGGAAGCTCACGTTAGTAGATATAAACAATTCACAAAAAATTAATGCGAATGTCAAAAATGTCAAAAAGGGGTACGACAGTCATCACCGTGTCACAATGTTAATCAGAACAAAAACAAACAAATATGTTACAAAGAAGCACAAAACAGCATAATGTCAAATATAGTAACCACATTCAATATATATCGTTTTTATCTTTGAAAGTCATCAATGACCTACAAATGAAATCTCAATGTTTCATGTTGTTGGATAAGTCAAACAAATGAACGAATTTTTCGTGTAATCCATTTACCTGTTTAATAGATCGCAGCATCATACGATAAACAAACATAATTCATAAATGATTCAGGCAAAAAGATGCAAGCGATCTTTTTTTTTTTTATTTCTTATCATACTCTATTGGATAGTACTGAATATTTCAGTACTGTAGTCCTTCAGTACCACATGGACCATTAGGATTGATAAGATTTTTCATGACCCACAATGTAACTTACTAGTAACAGTCTTATCAGTTTTATATAACTTCCGGGTTTCGAATATATTATCTCCTTTAAATGAACTGGTTTGTCAGTAGATTAGTTCATGATAATCACCAGTAGTTTACCGATGTTCAAATCTATTAAATCCATTTAAAAAAGTACAAATGAAGGCGCACAAACAAAAATAAGAACCCTTAGCGATCGCATGAAATACAATAAGAAAGGGGCTATGTGCACCGACAGGACAAGCGTCTCAGTTTATGCACGCATCACTCCGTCACACATGTCCACATCCAGTTAAATGTTATAATGGGTTAATTTACAACTACTCCAGCAAGGTATAGACCACCAAACTGCTGATAAATAAACTTTTCATAGCTACCAGGATTAAATTTTATATTTACACCAGACGCGCGTTTCGTCAATAAAAGACTCATCAATGACGCTCGAATCCAAAAGCGATAACTTCCAAAACTATTGTAAAAAAAATTATACATACATTCACAAATGTGTTTTTTTCACACACAAAAATAGTTGTCTTATTAGTATAAAAAAATTCACTACAAGCAATCCTCATACACAATCAAGCATAAAAGAGGGACGAAAGATACCAGAGTGACAGTCAAACTCATAAATCTGACAAACATAGAAAACTAAAGAATAAGCAACACTAACACAAACAAAAACTAGGGGTGATCTCAGGTGCTCCGAAGGGTAGGCAGATTCTGCACCACATGTGACACCCGTCGTGTTGCTTATGTTATAAAAAAATCGGTATATAGTTTAATTTGGTAGGTCACATTCATGAAAGGGAGGGGGATTGTAGTTACGACGTAAGAAACATATCCGATATCATCTGTGAAAAGGTTATTTCATAACGGTTAACTAACTTGAGATGGCATCCGTAAAATGTTCGAAGGGATGATTTCAACTTCACCATTTGGAATTCTTGGTTTAATAAAATCCTTGTGAGCAGCATAAAGCCGTTTTTAAAAAAAAGTGGCTAATGATTAAAATCAACGAAAAAAGCATAATTTCAGTAGTTCACAACTTATATCTCACAATAACATTTTACGTTAGGTACCTCCTGAGAAACTGTATCACATGCCCTTAAAAAGTGAAATTAAAAAAATAAAAAGCTCTAGAGTATACATTCAAAACGGAAAGTCCTTTTAAAAAGGAAATCAAATCTCAAACACATCAAACGAATGAAAAACAACTGTCATTATCCTGAACTGGTACAGATATTTCCTTATGTAGAAACTGATGGATAAAACCTGGTTTTATAGCTAGCTAAATCTCGTACATGTATGACAGTCGCAGCTGAGGCACACCTCCGGGTGCGGGATTTTCTCGCTGTGTTGAAGAATCATTGGTTGTCTTCGACTGTTATCTGCTCTTTGGTAGGGTTGTTGTCTCTTTGATGTATTCTCCATTTTCCTTTTCAATTTTAATTTCTTAACAGGTGAGAAATGTCAAATAAAGGCAACAGTAATACACCGCTGTTCGAAAGTCATGAATTGATTGAGAGACAACAAATCCGGGTTACAAACTAAAACTGAGGGAAAAATTGGAATGCAGCAGCCACTGAACAATGTAGTATGATATTATAACACTATACGAACAAATAACTATTTCAATAAAGTAAAATGGCAGTTAGGCACATTATAGACAAAGAACATAGCAAATATGAAAGAAAAGAATACACAATCAACTATAGCACAATAACACAATGGCGGGATTTATTAAGTACCGAGCCACGCCTACAATTTAGTAGCGAAAATGGAATGAACAGCAAAGGTTAAAAATGTACAAGGACAAATATAAAGAACATAATAACACTTAATTAATATGATAAACAACGTTCCAACTCAGGAATATTACAGTTGTTATCCATTCGTTTGATGTGTTTGAGCTTTTGATTTTGCCATTTGCTTAGGGAATTTCCGTTTAGAATACCGTTCGGAGTACGGTATTTTTGTAATTTTACTTTCAAGTAAATGTAATCTGTATTTCAAGACTATCATGTATTATTTGTGAAGTTGATCATCCTAGTTTATAAGATAAGTTATATAGATCAAGGATACTCAAAATATGCTGACCTTAAAATTGAGAATGAAAATGGTGAAAGTGTCAATGAGACAACAACCCGGCCATAGTGCAGACAACAGCCGAAGGCCCCCAGTTGGTATTCAAAGCAGTTTGTTAATCTCAGTTGAAACAGTAAAGAAAAACAACGAACACAATTGGTGCAATATGAGTTAAACAGTCACCATCTCTACTTGGTTGACTGATAACATGTATTGATGTCTCAACTCACTAAGGGCATTTCACGCGTTCTTAGATTTTTAAATGCTAATAAAGTCGTCTGATCTGTAAGTATGCCGATTGTGTCCTTTTGAAAAAGGGGCGAAAGATACAAGAGGAAGAGTCAAACTCATAGATAGAATATAAACTGACACCGCTATGGATTAAGAATAAAAATACAGTCAGACAAACAACAGTACACCTGACACAACATAGAAAACTATAGAATAAGCAACACGTCCCACACCAAAAACAAGGGGTGATCATAGGTGCCTCGGAATGGTCAACTGATCCTGCTTCATATGTAACACCCGTCGTGTTTCTTATGTGATAACAAATCCGGTAAATTGTCTAATTATGTTAGTATGCCGATTATGTCCTATTGAAAAAGGGGGAACGATACCAGAAGGACAGTCTTATTCTAGTCTATTCAATTTTCAGTTATGCACTCTAAATCCAAGCTGCATATTGTACATTACGTTTTTCTATACATTGTCTTCACCGCATTTGTTTCCCAACTGATTTGCCGGATTTGTGGGATTTTGTTTGTACCGAAAACCATACTATTACTTAATGAAAAAATGGTCGTGTCCTAACTATTAAATCATTTCACCTGATACAACTCAGCATAGATAACATGCCTTAGTGTTTGTTTGCAAGAATCGCATTTCGTCAGAAAAGAGGGACGAAAGATACCAGAGGAACAGTCAAAGTCATAAATCGAAAATAAACTGACAACGCCATGGTTAAAAACAAAAAAATTAGAAAAGCAGACAAACAATAGTACACAATAGAAAACTAAAGACTTAGCATCACGAATTCTACCAAAATCTGGGAAGATCTCGGGTTCTCCGGAGGGAAAGAAGATTCTGCTTCACATGTGGCATCCATCGTGTTGCTCATGTTATTACAAACCCGGTAAATACATTCTTGACGAAAAGGGAAGTGAATTGTAGTTACGACATAAGGAACATATCCGATATAATATGTGAAACTGTTATTCCATAACGTCCAACCAACTTGTGATGATCCCCTTAAAATTTACGAAGAGATAATTTCAACTTCACTGTTTGGAACTCATGGTTTAATAGCTTCATTGTGAGCAGCAACCCTCTATCAAAGATGCCAGGTTTATTATTTTATCAACATTTGATATATACTGAATATCCATTAGATACCGTATGACGTTGATATAAGCATCTATGTATTACTGAAAAATTATTACACCGGGGTTTTTGATATCACAAACAAGTTAAAACATTTACTAAATTTTATCATCGGTATAAGGACATCATTCGTAAATATAGCTCAACATGAAGACTTCTTATACGTTTAGGTATTTCACATCCATTTTTTTATGGAAATATTCTTTATAAAACGCAAAATTGTCAGTATTCACCGCAGAAACTTACAAAACCTTTAAATAGACTTATAAAGAAAGGATATAGTTACTATACTGTTGTCAGGTCATTAAAGATTGCATATTTTGGAGTTGATATTGATTCACTTATAGGGTCTTTGCATCGGAACTAAACACATTTATTCAAAAACCAGTTGTGTTAATGACACGGGTTATGTTCTTCTCATATATGTTATGATGGTATGATACCAAACCCCTAACGGGAAGGATTATGCCTGATATTCATATGATGAAATCATAATTTCTCAATCAGTTGATAATTGAAGTCTGGAGCTGGTATGTCAGTTAATTGCTAGTAGTATGATGTTATTTATGTATAATTGTCATTTTGTTTATTTTCTTTGGTTACATCTTCTGACATCAGACTCGGACTTCTCCTGGATTGAATTTTAAATGTACGTATTATTATGCGTTTACTGTTCTACATTGGCTACAGGTATAGGGGAGGGTTGAGATCTCATAAACATGTTTAACCACGCCGCATTTTTGCGCCTGGCCCAAGTCAGGATGCCTTTGGTCTTTGTTAGTCTTGTATTATTTTGATTTTAGTTTCTTGTTTACATTTGGAAATTAATGTGGCGTTCATTATCACTGAACTAGTATATATATATATATATATTTGTCAAGGGGCCAGCTGAAGGAGGCCTCCGGGAGCGGGAATTTCTCGTTACATTGAAGACCTGTTGGTGACCTTCTGCTGTTGTTATTCTATGGTCAGGTTGTTGTCTCTTTGAGACATTCCCTATTTCCATTCTCAATTTTATCTATAGGTCACAACTTGTGGAGCATGATTTGTTTACCCTTCTTGATCGAGCACATGAGATCACCTTCTATTTGGTGGGATTGGTTGTGATCAGTCTTGTTTTCTATGTTGTGCTTTGGATATTATTACTTGTCTATTGATTTTCGACAGACGAGTAGATGCATGTCCCTCTGGTATTTATCGCCTTGCTTTCATAGTACGGCGTATGTTAAATAATTGCTCTTTTAGTAAATTAAAAGAAAAAGAAATAAAAAGTATTAACGTGTACACATTCTAAAATCTCTAAGAATTGTACAGTGAGTTTTGTAAAATTAACTTCCTTAAGCTATAGACTAAGTAGACCGAGTCTAACGGTTACTATACCTGTTTTCCACCATTAAAAACAGGTATTAAGGCTGACATTAAAGTGTTCAAACTACACCTCCAAAAAATCACAACAAACAAAACAAAACAAAAATAAACAAAAACCAAAATAAGAGAAATTAAAAAAAGATTGAAAAAAACCATGTCAAAAGACAAAAAAACCTATAAGCTTAAATTTGTTTTTTTTATGTTTTATTATACAAGCTTCACCATTACTTAAGTTTGATATTACTTTTTTTAAAGAACTAATTGTTGAAATTTATTCACCAAAAAACTGCATGCCTGATCCTCTGTTGAAGAAATACCGTGATACCTTGTCTAAAATAAAATAACTGTCATTCGGCATTTTCTTAATTCGCAAAGGTTTTAACCTGATAGATTAGAGTTTAAAAGTCAAAAGGTTACATCTACATCTGCTTTATCACCATACACAGCAGAATTATCAATAACATTTAGCCAATGGCCTTTCACTTCAGCTACTATCTATAGTATATAAGGTGGATCTTACTATATTTTCTTAACTGGAATCCGTTTTATACAAACATGATGAA
This sequence comes from Mytilus trossulus, assembly GCF_036588685.1. Lineage (NCBI taxonomy): Eukaryota > Metazoa > Mollusca > Bivalvia > Mytilida > Mytilidae > Mytilus > Mytilus trossulus. Next base: position 9,573,825 of record NC_086375.1, read on the forward strand.
GGCTGTGCTATTTTGTTTTGCTTTACTTTTTGGTAAGCAGTTGTTTTCTATTTTTCCAATTTTTAAACTAATATGGTAAATCAATGAACAAGATCATTAGAATGCTATTTAAAGCGTAACCTTCGATGGCTAGATATTGTAAGAATATTATAAGAGTACTATGACCAAATGGGTGTTCTCTCGCAAGGATATTTTTCTTCCATGCACACAAACAATGATGGTCTGCGATCTTTATCAAGATTATGTCCTATTCATACTCAGCCATTATGTTCATATGCATTTTTTTGTAAATTTATGGTAAAACAATCAATTCAGTTTAAGTAATATGTGATGCCTTCGACTTTTCCGAGTGAAAAATGGGACCTAAAATGTGGAAAAAATACTAAATTAATCTCAATAGTTTCATATATAATATTCCTGTAAGTTTCACCTACAATTAAATAGCTAACATCACAACCTTGATTGTAGTTGGGATTTAATATAAGCTAAATATTTGTCAACAAAGTGCAATCTGACTTACTCCGGTATTTCTGTTTTCTACCAATGCATCAAAATTTTATCTTATTGATCAGTTACAGTTAGTTTTGAAAAATCGAAAAAAGTAAAATCACAAAAAAACAAAACTTTAAAATTAAAACGAAGTCCCTAACCAAATGTCAAAATCAAAAGCTCAAATACATCAAACGAAATGACAACAACTGTCTTATTCCTAACTTATTTTATAGCCCAAAACTGCATGTTACGTCTATGTTTTGTTTTAAGCCTTGTCGGTCGTGCGGTTGGTTGCAGGCAGGGTCATCGGACACATTTTTAAAACTAGATACCCCTATGATGATTTTGACCAAGTTTGATTAAAGGAGTAGGTCCGGTAAGTGCCGATTTTGGCCTCAAATTTCAGGTTCATCTAAAGAAAGATTTTGGACACTTTTTAAACACTTGAGTGTCTGTTTCAATTGATTCAATTCTTGTATATGAAAGATTTTAACCGATTTAGTCATTAGAAACGCTCCGATTTAAGCTTAAATATGAAAAATCTACCAAATATGCCAAAAAAACGTCACTTTTCAGATGGTTTTTGTCAAAAATGAAAGTGGCCGCATCCGTGTTCATCCTCAACCTTTATATATGTTATGTATTATCATCAAATACAAATTAGATTTCAATATCATGAATGAACACGGATGCGGCCACTTTCATTTAAGGCAGAAACCGTCTAAAATTTGGCTAAAATGCTAAAATTGTGAAGATTTCAGTAATTTAGCATGACTTTATGATGCTAGTATCCGATATTTGTGCATTATATAGTCAAAAACAGCCCATATTTAAGAAGCTGATGCATTCTACTTTCCAGTAAATAGCTTTAAGATTACATTTTCACAATTTTGTAAAACTGCTAAATTTTGGGCCCAAAACGGGGTCTTACTGAATCTACTCCTTTGGCTTAGTTGTTTCAGAGAGGAATTTTTAACGGACTACGACGACGGACGCCAAGTGAAGAGAAAAGCTCAGATGAGCTAAAACAAACCACCTAGAATATCGACAGTTTACATATTTATCTGATATATTTATAATGCTATTTCATTGCAGTTGCTGTGTACACGAAGTCATGTCATCATCGTGACGAATGTGTCGGTCACTGTAGCTTTGCGACACCAATATGCCAGAGCGGTCAGTGTATGTGTGGTGGATGCGCTCACCAAAGTAAGTGATAATCACTCGAGTCTGAAGTATTGCTTTTATAAATAAAAACACAATGATTTTGTTGATCACAATGAGATATTTGAATTAAATCAATGACACAGCAACCAAAATATCCAAACAGCAAAATCTAAAAAAAAAAAAAAGAACATCAATGATATTTCTTGATAACACGAAAGTGTTGATAACTGGGATAGCGATGCCTTGGTTGACTAAAAGTACAACCGGCAGTGGAATTTGGGCAGTGGTTCGTTATAACTTATAATCCATACATAGCGGGCAGCCACTTAAAGAAGTATGAGCATGTACATCATGCACAAATAGTGCTGTTATGAAACATACACAAAGAAACCGACACAAGCTTCATGCAAAGCATGATTCGCTCAAAATTTCGACACATCCGGTTTCGCTCCTTCTGGAGTTCAATTGATTATCCAGTTTTGTATGGTACATAATTTGTCCTCTTAGTCGATTTAAACATCGGTAAACAACCAATGCTTATATTATTACAGTTTTTCATTCATATTTCAGCTTGCCATCACTCAAGTGAATGCTATACATGCGGTGATAATCACCAAGGACATTGCGTTGACCATTGTTGTCATTGCTCAATTAGATAAAAAGACAAATGCTGCAAATAGTTGTTTTGTTATGCAAAAGAATAATAAATAAAAGCGATATTATAAACGTTATTCTGTTCACTTATTTTAGTCGTCAAACATTCATACACTCCAATTGTTTTGGTGAGCAATAATTAAATACACGAATCATGTCAGGAATATAACAGTTGTTATCCATTCGTTCGATGTGCTTGAGCTTTTAATTTTTGCTGTTTGATTAGAGTCTTTCCGTTTATAATTTTTGAGTTCAGTATGTGATATACTTTTGAGAAGTGCAGGTTTATCGTCGATTAGCAATTACACCCACGCAAATATGTATGCATTAAAAGAAGAGCAAGAGGGACAGTCAAACTCGTAGAAAGAAATCAAACTGACAAAGCCATGGCTAAAAACGAAAAGACAAAGAGACAAATAACAGTACACATGACACAACATAGAAAACTAAAGAATCCGCAACAAGAATCTCATCAAAACGGTAATTCCACAACGGTCACCCTACTCGTGATGGCGTCCTTAAAATTTACGAAGGGATGATTTCAGCTCCACCTTTTAGAACTCTTGATTTGATAACTTCCTTGTGAGCAGCAACCACCTATTAAGGAAATCATGATAGAAAATACAAGCATGGGAATATCATATAAACTGGGAGATATATACTTCATATGCAGGCGCTGGTGGAATGTTGCTACTAAGAAATTGAAAGTTCACAATTTGGAAGCTGAAATCACCTCTTTTGTCGCAAAGTTTTGTTTTCAAGCGACCTTCGTTGGGAATTTCTAAATGGAAGTCAAGATATGAGGCCGACTTAACTGTAAATATTGTATCCTTTATCTATAGTTTGATTGGATAGATGCGTTCAACATAGTTACCAAATTTTGAATTATTTAATGAGAGAATATCATCTGTATAGCGGGACGTAAAGTTTAAGGATATTGCTAACTTCTTATCTTTCTTTCTTAAGAAGTTCCTGTTTGAAGTTAGCCTCATAATAATAAAGAAGCAAGTCTATAAGAAGAGGGACACAATTGGTTCCCATTTGAATGTCGACAGTCTGTTGAAAAACACGTCATCCAAACGTAACAAATATGTTGTCAATCAAGAAATCTAGGCATCTTGATAATGTCAGTTTCAGAAAAAAAAAAATGTTTGAATCAGAGTAATCCTTTATAAAGTAGGATTTATCCCTTCCCAAGACAAGATATCTACGTTGGTCGTTCTATTTTATGAAACAAAGCAATACCAACTCCTTCAATTTTTCCTTTAGTTTGGAATGGGGAATACTTGAATAAAGTGTAAAAAGTCAAATGTTTAAATTCGAGATATAAAAAAAAAAATCCGATTGATAGCCATGATTTGTGCAGGTTAAACATACCGTTTAGCAAAGACCAACATGATTTCAGTACAGGCATTAGAGGTTACCACATATAGATGTCCAGACAAATACCCGAAAACAAGGTCAATTGTTAGTCGCATGTCAACTTTCACACACCTATATAAAAATGTGAATGAATGGCGATACTAAGTCTATCAAAACACACCGACTATAAGTCTTACAGATCGGTATCGCTTCTTTTGATGCCACTGCCATACAAGTTACATGTTTAGCGCTATAAAACCAGGTTCAATCCACCATTTTCTAGATATGAAAATGCTTGTACCAAGTGAGGAATATGACGGCTGTTGTCGTGTCCATTCGTTTAGTGTGTATTATCTTTGATTTTGCCATTTGATTAGAGAGTTTCCGGTTTCAATTTTGAGTTAAGTTTTTTGTGATTTTACTATTTTCTAACTTCGGTATATTTATGGAAAGTAGGCTAATGTGAACGTCATGTTTCAAATGAAGCACAATTCCTTCCGGCCATAGTCTTATATATCGAAAAGGTGAAACCTTTAGTTTGGCATTTCATCAATTTAGATGTGTAAAAACTATGATTAACATACTATATAGTAAAATATCTTTTCTATCGATCACCACAAAGGGAAGTCGTCAAGAACATAGTTTTATTTTATTTAGGGGGTTCACCCTATACACGCAAATTTTTATTAGTCTTCACTTCAAGGTTAATCGAGCAAATTTGAGCAAATTTTATTAAATAATGCTTTTTACAGTTTTTCTTTATTTTACTACGGGCTCATGAGGATCTTAAATCTGATTTTATTGCTGTGTCCACAATTATTATTCTACGTATTTCACCTGTATCGGTTTGGACAATTCCATGGACTATTCCATACACCATTAAGCTTAAGGGGTTTTCACATGTCATGTCAAGATAAGGTATGCTATTTACCGTTGTCTTCGGCAAATATTTTTTTTCTGATGAAGTCACTTTTCTGAAAATCAATAAAATATAGTTAACATATTTATATTTTATCTAACTGTGTTCATTGACCAGTATGTTAATGACAACGCACACCTAAAATTCGTTTTGGTCTATCCCGTTTAACACATGGACATTTCCGCGGGAAATTTTCTTTTTAGACGTAATTAATGGATGTAAATTTGAAATAATGCCTCTTTAATGTGAAAATATATTGTTCTATGTTTGTATTTTTCATGAATTCAAAGGATTGAATGTGATTACATTTTCTATATCTTAATTTGACGTCAGGTTTGTACACATCTAGTCTCCTCTCTATGTAGTCTATAATCAAAACTGAAGCCGTGGCATAATAAAAAAAAAACCCGATTGAATAGACTTTTATCAGCTGTTTATAGACATATCTATATTTATTTTATTTAAACTGACACTATCAGCGGAAAGCGTGTATTCGCGAATTCTATATTAGACTGTTAGGGGTTGTGGACGATTCCATATAGCATTGTATTTTATGGGTTGTTTACATTTCGAGTCGTGTACATTATAAACGTATGTTTGTATGTGTTTGTTTAAGAAACCAGCTCTATTTCATGATACTTTATTATACAGAAATATGTCACAATTTATTTCCGTTTGGTGTGTCTAAATGACCTACATTATAGCCATTAAAATGGTATATCCCAATTGCAATTTACTCATGTCATTTAGTGTGAAATAATGAAATACCATACTGCCATATCGAATTTACCAACTATTACAAATATGCATGATAGTGCGATACATCTACTGCATTGGCGGATCCAGGGGAGGGGACCGGAGGTTGGAACCCTCCTTTTTTGGACGATCGATGCATATTGAATGGGGACCCCCTTCTTTTTAAAATGGCTAGATGTCCCTGTATAGTGTTTTATTTTACAAAACCAATAGATATAGTCCCAGGAGTTTGAATCCTAGCAATGACGGTGTAAACATATGCCAAACTCTATCACAGTAGAATCGAGAAATGGGGAGGTACACCCCCAACTCCATCCTTATTTTTATCAAGAAAAGAATGCGGATTGTAAGGTCCATCAAGTCGTTCTACGTTGACAAATTTCATTCCTATTCATATTGATAAATGACGTGAGTATATGTCAATGAGAAACGAACGACATACATGTGCGGTGCGGGAATTTCTCGCTACATTGAAGACATGTTGGTGACCTTCTGCTGTTGTTTTTTTATTTGGTCGGGTTGTTGTCTCTTTGACACATTCCCCATTACCTTCTCCTGTTTTTTTTATTTGGTCGGGTTGTTGTCTCTTTGACACATTCCCCATTTTCATTCTCAATTTTATGCATACTACAGACGGTAACAATCAGTCTTCAACAAAGGACAAAATAAAGAAGTGAAGCCAACTGTTTTGAGAGTATTATAATTTGGACTTGGATATTTTTCAACAAATTTATAGTTTTAAACATGCAGTGAAAATTAACATATATACAAAATAAATTGGCATTACGTTTTTATGTTGTGCTGTTATCCAACTGTTCCAAAGTAAAGGGTTACACGCTCAAAACATGCCAATTATCTTATGTGCCTGTAGTCTAGTGGTTGTTAGTTTATGTCTGTCGTTTCTGTTTTTGAAATTGTTATGTTATAAGAAAGACGGGTAGTTTTCAGTTCCAATTGTTTTTAATTGCTGACATCACTGCATAGTTGTCCCATTTTATATTAATTCATAATACTTACGAAATTGGAAATTACATTAGGATTATATCCCCCTAATTAGTATTCACACCGCCGATCGCGCTTTAAAATATCAATAAAGCGCTCAGGTATATCGACTCCCACCACGCATGCGTGATTCCCCAGTCTTCTTCTTCGGAGAAAAGTGTTCACATGCTTTATTTTTTCCTCTCGGAAATGCAACTTTTTTGATTTATATATCGTGTATTTTCATAGTTTAATTTTAAGTTTTTTGAGATAGACGCTTTTCATTGTCAACATGGCAGAAGCTTTCATTACGGCCATTAATTCGGCAAGTGAAGAAGCAAATTCTCCTAAAGCTACTCCGTCTCGCTCTGATAATAAAAACGAGAAATCGTCAGGTAAACAGACCGGAAGTCGTAAAAAGACGACAAGTAAGTCTCGTAAAGCTAGCAGCACGGGTGCTAAAGAAGTATCAGAGGAACCGGAGACAATGTCAACAACAGGTTTGTCTGTAAACATAGAGAATGAATTGAGGGCAGAAATTTCTAGTGTCAAAGAGACCGTTAATTCGGTGAATTCTCGAATGGACAATTTTCTACCTCTTTTAGAGAAGTTCGTTTCTCAAACTGTCACTTCAGGTGGACAAATAGAAACGGACAGAGAAATTGCCACTTCAGGTGGGCAGAACATTTCTCAGGACTCGAGGGACATTGCCACGTCAGGTGGGCAAAATTCTCTCAGACATGCTAGTGTTGCAAATCATGATAATGACATTGATGATGCACCTTCAACCGGATAGAGACGAAAGAAGGGGTCTTGATTTAGATTTAGATTCTGACAATGAATCCCAACATTCTTCTGTGAAAAACAGTACACACAACCGTTTTCAGAGATATTCGGTAGTTGAAAATGACTCTCTTGATACTGAAAATGTCAGTAGAGATATCCTTGGTGACATTTTTGGTGAAGATGCCAAAACTAAACCAGACAAATCTGAAGCTGGTATTGTTCTGGATCAAAGTCAGATTAATATTTTGAATCAATCATGGCACTGTGATAATCATTTATTATTGTCAACTTATAAAGAGGAATATAGGGCTAGTTTTCCAGTGAGTGATAAATCAGCTGATATTCTTAACTTACCAAAACTAGATGACATTACTCAAACTTTACTGTGTAAACGACATGGTCCTAATGCTGGTAAAGCTCATAATAAACTTTTTTCTAAACCTGAGAAAATTTTTGAAAATATGGCTTTCAAAGGTCAGTCAGCAGCTAGAATGGGTTTGATTATTACGGCATACATGCAACAAGCCTTGGGTTCATTAATGGAAAAACTGAATGATTCTGAACCAAATATTGATTTACTTGTACAAATGGTCAAAGACATTTTTGCCATGTCAGTGAAATCTATGGATCAAACAGCTAGAACAGGTGCATTTCATCATCTGATCCGTAGGAAAGCTACTTTGTTAGATACAGGTCTAGAGGACATAACTGAGCTTAATGATAAGTTTTTATCTCTTAAATTGTCAAGTGATGGTGTTCTTGGGAAAGATTTTGAAGAGAAACTGAAAAATCGTTCAGAGACGAACAAACAAATCAAAGATTTACTACCAGAGTTAACTCGTAAATCAGCTACCTCAACTTCAAGTTTTAAGAGGAAGAGTGCTATCATTCATACTAGCCAAGACACTAATGGTCCTAAAGTAGCTAAAAATGACTTTTCCAATTTTCGCATTCCTAAGGTAGCAGCTAAACCTAGTGAAAACAAAGGTGGATTTAAACCTAATTTCAGACGCTTTGGTTCTGGTAGAAAAGAGGCTGATAGTGAAAAGAAAGGTTCTTTTCGTGGCAATGGTAGATCTAAATGACTACAAAAAGCAGGTTAATATTTTATGTCAGAATCCAGAGATACCTGTAGGAGGTCGTTTAAAACTTTTTTGGCAAAATTGGGCAAAAATAACAAACGACAGTTGGGTTTTAAAAATAATAAAAGAGGGTTACAAATTGGAATTTTCGGGGAAAATCCCACAAACAGGAATAAAGAAAACAAATGTTCCTGCGAAAGATTTACCTATTCTGTTAACAGAAATAGATCAACTTTTTGGAAAAAACGCTATAGAAAATGTACCTGTAAAAGAAAAAAACTACGGTTTTTACAGTACGTTTTTTTCGAGTACCAAAAAAGACAGGCGAATTGAGACCTGTCATAAATTTAAAACCTCTGAACAAGTGTCTCCAGAAAAAACACTTCAAAATGGATTCTTTAAACAGTGTCTTAAACTTAGTACAAAAAGGAGATTGGGCAATTTCTCTTGATCTGAAAGATGCTTATTTCAACATACCAATTCACGAAACACACAAAAAGTATCTAAGATTTTGTGTCAACAATCAGTGTTACCAATTTCTGGTGCTGTGCTTCGGTCCAACATCAGCACCACGAATTTTCACAAAAGTGTGTTCTGTAGTGGCAGCTCATTTACGAGCCCAAAATATTCGTATCAACTTATCTAGACGATTGGTTTTTGCTAAATCAGACCAAAAAAATGCTGATTTCAGATCGAGAGAAAACGCTAAAACTCCTAACAAATTTAGGATTTGTAGGAAATCTAGAAAAGTCAAGCCTTATTCCAACACAATCAATAACATACATAGGAGCACTGTTTTCTCTAAAAGAGGGAATGGTTCGTCCTACATCAGAAAGGGTGTCAAAACTCCTTTCTGCAGTAGAACTTATCTTAAACAAGCAAAATCAAGCAACAGCAAGAGATTTTCTACAATTATTAGGTATTATGGCTTCATGCATAGAATTAATTCCAAATGCAAGACTCTTTATGAGACCAATTCAGTTACACCTCCTTTATCATTGGAAACCAGTTTGTCAAAATCTAGGAATAAAAATTCCTTTTTCGAAACATCAAAAAGGTCACCTCAGATGGTGGTTAAAAATAGAAAATTTGGTCATAGGCAGATCAATAACACCTTGGGAAACGTCAATAACAGTAACAACAGACGCATCAAATTCAGGGTACGGAGGTCACATCAACAACAGTCTCATAGTTCAGGGTACATGGTCAGTAGAAGAAAAACTTCTCCACATAAATTCTTTAGAAATGGAGGCAGTTTTTCTAACTGTAAAACATTTTCTCTCAAAATTGATAAACAAAAATGTTCTTATTCGGTCAGACAATTCAACCGTTGTTCGTTACATAAACAAACAAGGAGGCACTCGTTCTCCCCAGCTGTGTATGAGAACTTGGAAACTTTGGCAATTAGCGCTAGAAAATCAATTTTTTCTGAAAGCTGCACACATTGCAGGAAAAAAGAACATTCTAGCAGACCATTTAAGCAGGGTAAAAATTCAACCAACGGAATGGTCATTAAACAAAGAGATAACACATGCAATGTTTCAGATTTGAGAGACACCTCACATAGATCTTTTCGCCTCTGCGAAAAATCGACAAGCACAGATCTATTGCTCCTGGAACCCAGACCCTCAGGCTTATGCAATAGATGCTCTAACAATTCCTTGGAACAACATGTATGCATATGCTTACCCTCCAATTTGTCTAATACCAAATATACTACAACACATGACAAAGTACAATTGTCAGTTAATTCTAATAGCCCCACATTAACCGCGCAGACATTGGTACACAAATCTTCTGAAGTACATAATAGATTATCCAAGGAGCCTGCCAGTCAGGGAGGATCTATTACACCAGCCAAAAACAAACATATTTCATCCAAATCCAGCAGTATTCAATCTGACTGCATGGTTTTTATCGACAAACAGTTTAAAGAGAAAGGTTTTTCTAAAGAAACTAGAAAATTACTCAGAGCCTCATGGTACGGGGCGCCGAATGGGACTCTTGTGGTTTTGTACTCAAAATTCAATTTTGTACGGACAAAAGTGACTTTTGTTTAACAAAAATGAGTTCAGTTTAACAAAATTTGTATCATACTACATATTTAAAATTTTGTCATACAAAATTATCTATTAGCGGACAAAAGTCACTTTTGTCATGACAAAATTCATTTTTGTTACACAGACTTGACTTTTGTTACCTAATTTGGAAATTGGGCGACAAAAGTCAATTTTGTATTCAAATTAGTTTAGTTTGGTTTCTGTGAACTAATTAGCATACAAAATCGACTTTTGTTACACAAAATTGACTTTTGTCTCAACAAAATTGACAAAATTGACTTTTGTCTCAACAAAATTGACAAAATTGACTTTTGTCTCAACAAAATTGACTTTTGTCTCAACAAAATTGACCAATGTGAGACAAAATTTACTTTTGTCTCAACAAAATTGACAAAATTGAATTTTGTCTCAACAAAATTGACAAAATTGAATTTTGTCTCAACAAAATTGACAAATTGGATTTTGTCACAACAAAATTGACAATATTGAATTTTGTCTCAACAAAATTGATTTTTGTCTCACGAAAGTCAATTTTGTCTCATAAAAGTAAATTTTGTTGTTACACAATTGAATTTTGTCGTCACAAAAATGAATTTTGTGGTTACAAAAATGAATTTTGTCGTCACAAAATTGACTTTTGTCTCAACAAAATTGACAAAATTGACTTTTGTCTCAACAAAATTGACAAAATTGACTTTTGTCTCAACAAAATTAACAAAATTGACTTTTGTCTCAACAAAATTGACAAAATTGATTTTTGTCTCAACAAAATTGACAAAATTGACCAAAAGTTAATTTTGTCTCACAAAAGTTAATTTTGTCTCACAAAAGTCAATTTTGTCTCACAAAATTGAATCTTACCTCACACAATTGACTTTTGTGTTTTAATTTCCATATCAGGTAACAAAAGTCAATTTTGTATGCAAATATGTTTATATTTGCATACCTTTTAGACAAAATTGACTTTTGTCATGACAAATATGAATTTTGTCTACAAAAATGAATTTTGTCATGACAAAAATGAATTTTGTCTACACAAATGAATTTTGTCATCACAAAATTGAAGTTCTCACAAAACAAGTCTGTAGCATATAGTTTTGTAAGACAAAAATGATTTTGTTATGACAGAATTGAATTTTGTACAAAACCACAAGAGTCCCATTCGGCGCCCCGTATATGGCGCTCTGGGACTCAAAAAGATTACTCTGTCAAATTTCGAAAATTCAATAGCTGGTGTAGTAGACGGGAAATTGATCCCTATAGTGCCTCTTTGACGGAGGCGGCTGAGTTTTTGACATATTTATTCTCAGAAGGTCTTCAGTATAGAACCATAGCTGGTTATAGATCTATGTTATCCTCATTCCTAGCTCCAATTGGGAAAATTCCAGTAGGACAACATCCTTATATAACTCGTCTTATAAAGGGTGTTTTTAACTCGAGACCTCCAAAAGTAGTGCTTTTACCTGAATGGGACTTACCCTTAGTTTTAAAAAAATTAAAACAAGCACTTTTTGAACCAATGAAACATGCTCATTTGAAGTTTATTTCTTGGAAAACTGCATTTTTAATTGCAATTACTTCTTTCAGGAGATGCAGTGACTTACAATCTTTGTGTATTGGAGAAGAGTCGATTGTTGTGCAGAAGAAAGGGGTGACTTTTGTTCGTCATGGACTATCAAAACAGGATAGACCAAAACATTTTGGCAGCAATATTTTTATTCCGTCTTATCAATCAGATAAATTATTAGATCCGAAGCGGTCTATTTATTATTATTTGAAGAAAACTGCACCTTTTAGAAACTCTGACATCGAGTTTGAGAACAAGTTGTTTTTATCTTTTATTGAACTGCATAAACCGGTTACATCACAGACTATTTCGTCTTGGATTGTTAATGCAATTAAAAGTGCTTACAATGAAAAAGACAAAAAATTTCGTGCTCATTCTACAAGAGCCTTGGGTCCATCTTGGGCACTTTTTAACGGCGCATCTGTGAAGTCTATTATGGACACAGCAGACTGGACAAAGGAATCAACCTTTACTCGTTTTTTATTTACGTCACATAGATGTTGAAGTTTTAAATTCTGTGTAAATAAGAATTTTGTATATATATAGAAGAAAATTCTGAAAAAAGAAAAAAAAAAGGAGAAAAATTAATAGAAAATGGAAGAATTTTTTTTAACTGTATAGTGTTGTGTTATTTATATCTGAACTGATGTGAAGAAAATACAGTATACAAAGTACAGAAAGATTCTTCAGCTGTGGATGGCTTAGAAATCTCCTAATGTAATTTCCAATTACGTAAGTATTGTAGCGGGCTGAGGGTTCCAACTTCCGGTGACGGACGACTTTCTTATAAACGTTGTGTGTCTGGTAATTTTATATACCTGAAAACAGGTCGTAGGTTGCGTACTCAGAGGATTGCTACTATATTTGTATGTGTTTGCGTAGCAACCTACGAATCTGTAATCAGTACCGAGTTTGAGTCTTGTATGGCTTTTATAGAATGATACTGAATAAAGTTAATGATTTATTAACCAAAATAATTATGGTTTATACAGGTTGAACAATATCTATATAAATAAGTATATTATATACAATTAAAACACTATTAGCTGCTCTAGTAATATGTGGTGCACCTAAAACTCAAGTGAGAAAAGGGGGAATTAATATATGGGTATTACTGGCATTCGTGGTAGTTAGCTCTGGTATCAAAATATGATAGACACAAGGGTATTAGCACAAATAGTACACAATAATTCTAACAATAAAATTATATTCTTCAATAAACAATGTTTGATATTATGATTGTTCGTATAATTAACAGTTTATTGTCTCTGTGAGTGTCAATCTACTTTATACTGATTCAGTAATAAATATTCAAAATGATAGCTCTAAATTGTGTCACTAGCGTGTCGTACTTTGAATTGATTCTATATGTGTCAATGAAAAACCCCGTTGGCCTTCAATAAATGATAATAAATATTATCTTGTAGTTGAGACTTAATTTCAATTGTGTAACTCGATAATAAATTTCGTGTATCTTTACTATTCTTCTCAAAGGGATTTCATCTATTTCCTAGAAATTATACTCTAGCAGTGTCGGGACCGTGTCGTGTCGAGACACAGTTAAAACAATATATTATCTTTAATAAAATCTAACTGTTTTCTTTAGGAGGATAAATGAATTGTTATAGATAAAATGAATCGAAATTACTTTCGACACTAATGTTAATTGTGCCCACCTTAACGACAATACGACAATATTATTGTGCAAATGGTGACTTTATATTATTTGGATATGGTGCCCAGAAAAGACAAGACTGAACCCGAGAGATGCGAACTTCCGTATTTATAATGAGTACGACACGGTGCGACACAAAGTTCATTAAAGACATAACGCCAATAGCATGGTAACGTCTGTGACGTCATGCCACCTGCGCTATCCCAAGATGCAATACAATAACGTCAACAATAATGGCTGACGACAATATAACGTAACAGACTGTGTCGTGCAACATTAACGCTGCACAATACCTTATAAACCCCTAAAAATATATGTTAAACTACCACGAAAATGCCAACTAGTATTGAGTAAAGGTAAGAAGCACATTTAATAATAATTCAATATGTTTATAACTGTAATAACGTGAAAAAGAAGTAGTGGGTCCTGTGCCATTTCACCGGTGATCACATTCAGTATTTTGTACTTGATAATGAAAATATTTTAAAATAAAAATATCCCTCCTAAACTTGAATCTCCCCACGGGACAGGCCGCGGCCGTTACAATGCCCCCTTTACAAAAAGAGTTTGTCCCCAAACTGTTCCCTAATTGGTCGAAGCTCAAAACAAGCATAATATTGATGAAAAATCTTCCCATAAAACAATGTGATATTAGTAAAAGATATCCCTTAAAAATTTCAATAATTGGTATTAGATTTTACAACCTTTCTATCATAATCTAAACCTGTTTGTGAATCTAAAATTACATTGAAACTTATCAAAAATACAAATTTTACAATTTTGTCTCTATTAATAAAATCTACAGGCAATGATATCACAATCTATTGCCTTATCAATTGTTTCTGTAGTTTTCTGTAGCTCCGGTTCTGTCTGTGTTGATGTAAATGTCGCTTTCTTTTCCTCCACTTGTGTGGCGATGTTATGCCTCCTCTTTATTGGCAGTTCCGGTACCCAATGGCTAGTCATAGAATAGATAGTGCCATTGGGTAACTCGCATCGTTCCGTCTTTATCAGTCCCGAATACCCATCGGGTATTGTAGTTGTAGTAACACCCTTTCTTCTTGCTTCCTCCCTTAGGCGCCTGAGCAATGTGGCCTCTTCTGCCAGACTGTAAGACGAAGGCGGGCTTACCAGGACATGTCTTGGATCCTCTTTATCTTTTTCTTCCGGAACCAGGAAATGCCTGTGATCATAAATTCTGCCATACTTCTTATCAGTAATTGTCACCTTCGCTGGTAGATATCTTGGGGTAGGTCGGGTGCCGTCAATCTCTATCACCCGGATATCCTCCTCTGGTTTCTGTGGTACCTCCTGTGGTACCTCCTCCGGTATTTCAATGGTTGTTGTAATTTGATCCAATTCTGGTTCAGCACTCCCTCCTTCTTCTAGTTCTTCTATCTCTGTGATCTCCATAGTACTTTCTTCATCGTTTCCTCTATTCTTCTCGGTCGTTTGGTCCTCTTTGTCTGTGGTGGTATCAATAACTTCTGTAAGATTGCTCTTTTCTTCGTCTAATTCCTCTATTCCATTCCCAGTTGGTTGCACCTCTTCTGTTATTGTTGTGTTGGTGTTGTCTGTTCCGTCACTCTTTTCTTCTCCTATTTCTGCTATCTCCACTATCTCCATCGCGCCATTTTCTTCTGTTTCTATTCTCTTCTCATAGTGTTCTTCCTCTGTTTCTGTAGAAACCACTTTCTCCTTCTCCAATTCCACCATTAATGGTTTCTTTTCTGCCAGTGGCATTGGATATGTAGCTATCCTCTTCATCGGCGCACTGAATAATTGGTCTTCCTTATCTGATGTTAGTTTAGTGGCCACCAACTCTTCAAATTCTGTGTCCACTGGAGATGGCTCCCTGAGTGGAGAAATTGGTGTAGCTATGTATCTTGGAATTCCTTCATCAAACAGCTTCTTTATTTCCTCTTCTTTCTTACCACAAATTTTGCTAACAGTTGATTTCATAGTAGAAACAGGTGTGTGCTTCTTTTTCCTTTCTCCCTTTTTACCATTATGATTTCTATTCTTGCTAGTGTTCTCTTTCAGTGGTGCTATCTGTTCCCCATGGAATCTATACCAGTGCTGTGACCGCTCGTGGTCTCTCATACGGAACCTCACGTTTGACGAAACCTCGTATGGACACCATCTACATCTTATCCTATTCTCATTGTGTGCATATCTCATGTGTCTCTTCAGACTTTCCTGACTCCCGTATGTCCTCATACATACCATACATGTATTCATCTATTAATAAATAAAGAAAAGAACAATATAATAATGGTTAATCATGAACCGAAGTTCGGGGCGGGGATTAATGATACCAGAGCTATGATGATTCCTCTCACTGCATTGCCTGGAACTCCTATGAAGTTCAAAGTTTAAAGGTTAGTAACATTATAATAAAAATCCAACTTATATACAGGTTTATTATGAACAGCCAGTTAACTAATTCAATTATTCGACATAATCTTTGAGATAAGCTGGTTTAGTCCGACGTCGAGTTCCTAACTGTACATTTTTATCTTCTTTTTCAGGGACAGCTTCTTCTGATTTCAAGATTGATGGACTTGGTGACTCCATCACAAGCCATTTATCGACCTGTCCAAGATATGGTTTTAATCGGTCATGATGTATAATGATGTCCTTTGACTCTGAATGTCTCCTTGTTTTATATACTAAATCTGAGTATACTTCGGTTATGAAATATGGACCCAGCCAATGGCATTGAAGTTTTGGGCTTTTTCCTTTCGATTTAATTGGGTTAAAGATCCAAACCGGTTCCCCAACATTGTAGTGTCGCGCACACGCCTTGTTATCGTACTGGCGCTTTTGTTTGTCGCTTGCTTCTTTCATCTTATCTCTCGCAATTTCATGAACTTTCCACAATTCTCGAGTCAATTCGTGCACGTAATCGCCCTCGGGTTTAACTTCTGTCTCGTCGGTTCCAGGAGGTTGCCCGTAAAGAAGATCTAATGGCAGGTCTATTTCCCGGCCAAACATGAGCATGCCTGGGGAAAATCCGGTACTTTCATGTTCGGAGGACCTATACGCCATGAGGGCCAATTGCAGGTGCTTGTCCCAATCTCTATGGTGTTTTGCCACGTACTTGCTGAGCACATCTTCAATCGTTCGATTCAGTCGCTCGACCATGCCGTCGCTCTGAGGATGCATGGCAGTAGTCCTTGTTTTGTCGATTCGCAAGCGCTTACCGAGCTCACGGAACAATTTAGATTCGAATTGCGAACCTTTGTCTGTATGGAGCTGTCTTGGGACACCGAATCTGGCAATAAACTGATCAACAAAGACGCGCGCGACTTCTTCGGCTCCAATCCCCTTTAATGGGTAAGCTTCGGCCCATCTACTGAAATAGTCAGTGAGTACCAGTATGTATTTATTTCCTTCTTCTGTTTTTGGTAATGGGCCAAGAATATCAATTGCCACTCGTTCCAATGGTGCTCCTACCAGATATTGTTTCATCAGACCTCTGGGATGTTTTTGAGGGCCTTTCCGAGAACCGCAGATTTTACATGTCCTACACCATTCGGCGACACTATACTTATAGTCTACCCAATAAAACCTTCTGGAGACCCTTGCCATGGTTCGATGTTGACCAAAATGGCCGGCAGCAGGGTCATCATGAAGCATTCTCAAAACTTCATCTTGCCAACAAGCTGGCAAGAGTAACTGGGATATTTCTCCCTTAGTTTTTGAAATCCAATTACGGTATAAAACACCATTTGTCAATTTAATTCTATCCCACTGAGACCAGTATACTTTAAATACCCGACTTTGTTCCGAAATACTTTCCCATTTTGGTTTAGTTGGACTGTCCTTCTTCAGTTTCCATAACTGTCCCAAAATCCTATCTGCCTGCTGTGCTAGGGATATTTCTTCTGTTTTTCTTCCATCCACCCATTTCAGACTTTCATCACTGTCCTCTGTGTCTTCTTCTTCGGTACCCACGATCTCAGGTTCTTTTTCTGTCTTTGTCACTCGTATATGTTGTATATTATCGGACTCCGAATTGCTTTCGTCCTTCTCTTCTTGTCTAATGCAGTAACTGCATGTTGTACAAGGTCGACGTGATAGGCCGTCAGCATTACTGTGTTGTTTTCCCGGCCTATGCTGGATAGTAAAGTTGTACGATGCCAAAACCTCCAACCATCTAGCCATTTGGCCCTCTGGGTTCTTAAAATTTAACAACCAGTTGAGGGCACCATGGTCAGTTCTTACCAAGAACGACACACCATACAAATAATGGTGGAAATGCTTTACAGATGCAACTATCGCAAGTAATTCCCTTCGGGTTACGCAATAGTTACGTTCAGCTTTATTGAGTGTCTTACTGAAATATGCGATGACAATCTCTTTGTCTTGTTGAATCTGTGACAATACGGAACCCATCCCAAAGCCGCTTGCATCCGTGTCTAGTATGAAAGTTTTTGTTGTGTCAGGATACCCAAGAACTGGTGCTGAAATAAGATGTTCCTTCAAAGCATCCATCGCTTTCTGACATTCCTGTGTCCATTTGAAATTGTCTCCTTTTTCCGTGAGTTTGTGGAGAGGTCTAGCTATTTCCGCGAACCCACGTATAAACCGCCGATAGTACGAACATGTACCTAGAAAGCTCCGCACCTCATGAACATTTTTAGGAGATGGCCATTCTTTTACAGCTTCTATCTTAGCAGGGTCAGTTTCGACACCTTTTGATGACACCACATGACCTAGGAAGTGTACTTTATCACGGAAAAATGAACATTTCTTTGGCGATATCTTTAAGTTAGCTTCCTTGATTTTTGTGATCACTTGATCAAGACGTTGAAGGTGTTCGTCAAATGTTTCCGCAAAAATTATCACGTCATCTAAATATAGCAAACATATTTGCCAATTCAATCCTGCTAATATGCATTCCATCAGTCTTTCAAAACACGCTCCTGCATTGCATAGTCCGAAAGGCATGACTTTAAATTGGAACAAACCCCTAGATGTTACAAAAGCCGTCTTTTCCTTGTCTTGCTCGGCCATCTTGACTTGCCAATATCCACTTTGAAGGTCAATTGTGGAATACCAGTTAGCTCCCCTTAGCGCATCAAGACAATCTGCAATCCTTGGTAGTGGGTACGAATCTTTTATCGTTAAAAGATTTACCCTCCTGAAATCTGAACAGAAGCGCCATGAGCCGTCATATTTAGGCACCAGAACAATTGGTGAAGACCATGGACTCTTACTTGGTTCTATAACTCCATTGTCCAACATGTTTTGTACTTCTCTATCTGCGTCTTCCTGTTTAGCCAGGGGCAGTCGTCTTGGATTCTGTTTTACTGGAGCCGCATTACCTGTGTCAATCTTATGTTCTATTAGATCACAACATCCTAGATCTTTCTTAGACTTTGCAAAAGCATCACTGTGTCGTTGGAGTAAACTTTTCAATTGCATAGTTTGATCTGGTGTCAAGCTTGGACTGCTGGAATTAAATAAATCCACAAGATGATCAGGCAGGTTGGTACTTTGTGTTCCTTGGTCTTCCTCTTCCTTTGTATCTTTCACCATATGTAAGTGTCCTTCCGTGTCGTTATCCAGAAAAAGTCCTTGGGCAATAACAAAAGTCTCGCATTTTGCTACCCTTGTACTACCATATATGACCCGTTCTGTGTCAGACATGTTGGCGATTCTGAGTGGTACAACTCCATTGCTAGGATCTACCAACGACCTTGCAATAAGTAAATCAGTCTGGTCGGAATAAATTTCCGGTTCTATAATGGCATTAGATATATGCGTAGGGTCCCCCTCTATTTTACCTGGTACGACCACTTCGGAAAATGGCGGAAGTACTATACTGTGAAAGTACTTTTATTCGTGGGGTACCAATTTTCGTGGTTTTCGTGGATGACTTTATCCACGAATTTAAGTGTCCAACGAAATAAAACAACCATTGTCTAAATTAAGACATTAAGTGATCTCCGTCGGTAGGACGGTTTGACTACTTTTATGATCTAGAGAACATTTAGAATAACGCCAAATCTGAGAATACTTTAATAGCAGTCATTGAACTACAACTGCATACAGGATTTAGAACTAAAACTGCATGCAGGATTATACCCATTTAATCTCTAATAATCTAAACTGTACAACTTGTGATCTTTTAATTCTCATAATAAATATTTTTGATCGATGAAAGTCAGATTTCCGGTATTGATATGCTGGTATGATAAAGTGTTCATTTTATATCCTCAATTATCGTACATATGGGAAAGAATAATTAAATGCTGGCTTAATTTTGGTAAGAATTATTTGACAATTCAAGGTATGTTGATGGCATTTGTTTATGTTACTGTTTTCTTTAGGTGACATGTTTATGGCCTAATTAACACCTTTTATGGTCTTTAATCTGTTGATCGCTTTATCATGTGTTAATTAGTGTTATAACTACGATTTACCCGGGTCGATGTCTTTGCAATTTCCTTCCATTCAGAATAGTGGTAACCTTCGTTTCTAAAGGCTTTAAATTTTCAATTATTATATTTTTTTTTAGAAAACTAAAATCCACGAATTTAAAAACCCACGAACATGTGAATATAGCTCAAACCACGAAAATTGATACACACGAATTAAAGTACTTTCACAGTATTTTGTTCAACTGACACCTTAAAAATTGCTGCCATTTGACTTTCCTTCTGACAACGTATCTCTTTTTTGTCGATAGTTAAATATCCACCCCCCATATCTAAATTACACTTATGTAAATATAGAAAATCGTATCCCAAGACGGCTGGAGCATCAATTTCTGCTACTAAAAACCGTTGGCTATAACACATGTTATTGATTTTGATACTAAAATTTGCTTGACCCATGGTGTGTATCAATTCCCCATTAGCCATTTTTAATCTCACACCGCTCCTTGAAAGCTCTGGCCTTTCAAGCTCTGGTATTGCAAAATATTTGCGACTATGTAAAACTGTCATAGTTGACCCGGTGTCAATAAGACAATTTACTAAAACATTATTTACATAAATTTTTAAATACAAACTATCATGTTTATTCTCTCTACATTTTAAATTCTCATAAAGTCCCTGTTCTATTTTACAACAGCTGGTCAAAGGTGGGACCTCGCCTTCGACCCCTAACAGTTTCCCGAATTGGACCCATCTCCACTGTTAGTTTGAGTGCCCTGTGTGTATGTCCTAGTGTTGCCTCTTGTGACACCTGGGCGACCTTGTTGTCGACCTTGTGAAGCTAAATACTTCCTACACTCTCTTTTGATATGACCTGCGATACCACAGAAATAACACGTCAGGGGAGGCTTTGGTCTGGTTGCCTGCTGCTCTATTCTTGCCAACCTTTCTACGAGGTTGCCCATTTCATCACTGTAATCGGATTCATCCGTTACTTCTGTCTGTCGTCTAAGAGCGACACGACTAGGGAATTTCTTTCTTTGGCCAATAGTGAACGCTTCATATTCAAGGCCTATCCTGACACTGTCATCAATATTAATTGGTTTTCCCTGGAAAATTGCCCACTCAAGATCCGGGTCCTCTAATGAGTCCATAAAGCAATCACGTGCAAGTTGTTCCCTCACCTCAATTGGTGCGGTAGGGTATGCTAGTCTCGTCAATCGCTTTATGTCTTGTGCTAATTCGGGCAAAATTTTGCCTTTATCTCTTGTCTTATTTTTCATCTGTACCCTATATAGTTCTGATTGGTTACTGGGCTGAAAACGTGATACTAATGCTGCTACTAGATGATCGTAGCTTCTTCTTTGATCTGGTCTAAGGTCACTGAGAATTGCCTGTGCTGATCCTCTAAGACTTGTTGCTAGCTCTAGGGCTTTTGTAGCATTATCCCATCCGTTGATCTCTGCTATCATTTCAAAATGGACCTGATAGTCTTGCCAGCTACTTGCCCCATCATAATCTGCAGCTTTCTTGTTCTTGTTACTTGTGTTGTTGTTTGCAACAAACCGGTTGTGCATTCTTGTTGGTTGTTGATTTTCTGACCATGTATTTCCAACTACTGGTGAACGTCGGCGTTCTGTCAATTGGTCATCGCAATGACCAAGTACATTGTCCTCGAACCCTGACACTCGCCTTGTCGACTCCCGTGTGCGGCCGTCACACAAATCAGGAGCCTCAGTGTCAGTGCGGACCTTCCATGGGAATGCCCTCATGCCTCCGGATGGCATAGAAATTGATTCTTCTTGCGTTCTAGTTCTTCTAGTTGGCAAAGGAGAACCACAAGAGATACCCTTGTTGAGATGGCCAATCTCCCGAATGTCCGTGGGGTCCAGTCCGTAGTAAAACTTGGACTTGTATAGATACCTGTATCTCCTCTTCCATGGGTTGACCTTTTATCCTCAGCCAAAAAATGAGCTGAGTCCAAATATGCTGATTCGTTTCTATTTCGACTTTGAAACGCCGTTCTGCCGACACGTTCATCTTTGTCACAATCTGAAAATTTTAGTCTCGTACCATCTAGTATGTTCCTGAGATCTGATTGGCTAGTCCGAGTCCTTTCCTTTGTAACCCGCACCTGTACTTCTCCTGATGGTGTAGCGTCTAAGTATGATGTTTTAAAAGGTGCGGGGAGTCCTGTCTCCTGGGTACCTGTGATATCAACCTCATCTCTTCCGAGAAGGAGAGATGTTGTGCTGTTGCTTGCCATGTCTTACCAAGGTTGTCTTTGCGTCTTTGCTCTCAAACTTCACTCTTTGGATTCCCTATAACAGATCCCACCGCTGCCACCAATTGTAGCGGGCTGAGGGTTCCAACTTCCGGTGACGGACGACTTTCTTATAAACGTTGTGTGTCTGGTAATTTTATATACCTGAAAACAGGTCGTAGGTTGCGTACTCAGAGGATTGCTACTATATTTGTATGTGTTTGCGTAGCAACCTACGAATCTGTAATCAGTACCGAGTTTGAGTCTTGTATGGCTTTTATAGAATGATACTGAATAAAGTTAATGATTTATTAACCAAAATAATTATGGTTTATACAGGTTGAACAATATCTATATAAATAAGTATATTATATACAATTAAAACACTATTAGCTGCTCTAGTAATATGTGGTGCACCTAAAACTCAAGTGAGAAAAAGGGGAATTAATATATGGGTATTACTGGCATTCGTGGTAGTTAGCTCTGGTATCAAAATATGATAGACACAAGGGTATTAGCACAAATAGTACACAATAATTCTAACAATAAAATTATATTCTTCAATAAACAATGTTTGATATTATGATTGTTCGTATAATTAACAGTTTATTGTCTCTGTGAGTGTCAATCTACTTTATACTGATTCAGTAATAAATATTCAAAATGATAGCTCTAAATTGTGTCACTAGCGTGTCGTACTTTGAATTGATTCTATATGTGTCAATGAAAAACCCCGTTGGCCTTCAATAAATGATAATAAATATTATCTTGTAGTTGAGACTTAATTTCAATTGTGTAACTCGATAATAAATTTCGTGTATCTTTACTATTCTTCTCAAAGGGATTTCATCTATTTCCTAGAAACTATACTCTAGCAGTGTCGGGACCGTGTCGTGTCGAGACACAGTTAAAACAATATATTATCTTTAATAAAAGCTAACTGTTTTCTTTAGGAGGATAAATGAATTGTTATAGATAAAATGAATCGAAATTACTTTCGACACTAATGTTAATTGTGCCCACCTTAACGACAATACGACAATATTATTGTGCAAATGGTGACTTTATATTATTTGGATATGGTGCCCAGAAAAGACAAGACTGAACCCGAGAGATGCGAACTTCCGTATTTATAATGAGTACGACACGGTGCGACACAAAGTTCATTAAAGACATAACGCCAATAGCATGGTAACGTCTGTGACGTCATGCCACCTGCGCTATCCCAAGATGCAATACAATAACGTCAACAATAATGGCTGACGACAATATAACGTAACAGACTGTGTCGTGCAACATTAACGCTGCACAATACCTTATAAACCCCTAAAAATATATGTTAAACTACCACGAAAATGCCAACTAGTATTGAGTAAAGGTAAGAAGCACATTTAATAATAATTCAATATGTTTATAACTGTAATAACGTGAAAAAGAAGTAGTGGGTCCTGTGCCATTTCACCGGTGATCACATTCAGTATTTTGTACTTGATAATGAAAATATTTTAAAATAAAAATATCCCTCCTAAACTTGAATCTCCCCACGGGACAGGCCGCGGCCGTTACAGTATTATGAATTAATATAAAATTGGGAAATTTGTTCTCAAATTTTAATTTTATGATAGAATAATACTTACGTAATTGGCTCCCACCCACCTCCCCTTTTGAACCTTTTTTGATGAACACTTTTCGCCGAGAGAGACTGGGGAATCACGCATGCGTGGTGGGAGTCGATATACCTGAGCGCTTTATTGATATTTTAAAGCGCGATCGGCGGTGTGAATACTAATTAGGGGGAGATAATCCTAATGTAATTTCCAATTACGTAAGTATTATTCTATCATAAAATTAAAATTTGAGAACAAATTTCCCAATTTGAAATCACACCACATCTCATTGTTTTGTTTTTCAATAACCTCTTAAACTACTTAAAAATTTATGTGACAACCTGTAAACATCGGTAATAAACTTAGAAAAATAATACATATATTTTATATTTACAAAACATACAGTAAATGTTTTTGTTGTGAAAATATTGACCAAGAACTGTCTTTACATCTCTCTGGACAATCAAAGTTTCACTTCTCAGTCTATGGAAGAAGCGTATCGATAAAAACTTTTCTTATATCAATGAGCGATATTGTCTAATATCAATTGTAAACATGCAGACATTTCATGCGGAAAATGTTGTTTTTGGCAACGAAAAATTAAGTAAATACTAACTTTTAAACTTCTTGTTCAAATATAAACAACAATTGAGTCTAAATATACATTCAGAAGTTAGCTAAACGCTAACGTTTATGTCCGTGTAAAATTTGAAGTGCTGTGTTTTTCTTATATACATAAATAAGCAATGCGATACTTTTAAAATATCAATGCGATACTTTTAAAATATCATAGCGGTTTTTTTTGTTATATCAATATTAGCACTTATTAGTATCAATATTTGACTGCTGTACCCATATTTTTACAATTTTACCCATTATGTCTGTTTTGTTCACGCAACGTTGTAAATATGACAGAATTTGATGAGACTGTCATACACGTGAGAGGTTAAGCGCTATAAAACCAGGTTCAATCCACCATTTTCAAAATGTAAAAATGCCAGTACCGATGTGGTTTAATAAACAATGTCGTAATCAAATAGCTATCAAATTATTGTTCACATACGATATAACATTAATTTTTAGCAATTTTATAATGAACGCATCGAAATAATATATATCTGATATGCTCGCAATGCATGCATGTAAGACTTTCTTTATTGATAAAAATGAAACTAACTTGTGATAAAGATGAATCATACTGTTCTCGTTCAGATTGATTCGACAAAATCTGACCTGTACTTTTGAATCTCCTTTTTTTATACAAATTGGACCGTTGGTTTTCCTGTTTGAATGGTTTAACACTAGTATTTTTTTTTTGTTCCTATATAGCGTGGTGCTTGCTGTGAGCCAAGGCTCCGTGTTTATGGCCCTACTTTGATCTATAATGGTTTACTTGAAACAAATCATTATACTTTGTGGAAAGTTGTCTCATTCGAACTCATGCACCATCTTCTTATATCTATAAATCTTTAAAATATCCCTTTATAAATAACTGCTCTCTAGACCTCCAAAAACGTCATTTGGGTGCTGAATCTTTTGTAAAGTGCAATATAAACTAGTACACTTCTTAAGCTTTAACGGTAACGACAGTTATGATGGTACAAGAACGATTACGTCAATAAAAATACCAAATACAATGTAAACAGCACTGAAAGATCAAAATTTATAATTCTAGTATGACGTCGATTTGTGAACAACATTGTGACAAAATTCTCAATAGATCTAAACTTAGCGCAGACCCAGAGGTATACATAATAATTGCTGTTATGTACAATATACTTTCCGCGTAAATATACATGCATTGGAACCTATTTGCAGACCCTTTGCCGATTTTATTGTTTTAAAAAGTGCAATTAAATTTTTTTTTAACTATTATTCTATTATTCTTATTTGGATGCATAATAAAAAGAAGTAATGCAGACTCGGACTTCTCTTGAACTGAATTTTGATGTGCGTATTGTTATGCGTTTACTTTTCTACATTGGTTAGAGGTATAGGGAGAGGGTTGAGATCTCACAAACATGTTTAACCCCGCCGCATTTTTGCGCCTGTCCCAAGTCAGAAGCCTCTGGCCTTTGTTAGTCTTGTATTATTTTAATTTTAGTTTCTTGTGTACAATTTGGAAATTAGTATGGCGTTCATTATCTCTAAACTAGTTTGTATATTTGTTCAGGGGCCAGCTGAAGGACGCCTCCGGGTGCGGGAATTTCTCGCTACATTGAAGACCTGTTGGTGACCTTCTGCTGTTGTTTTTTTAAATGGTCGGGTTGTTGTCTCTTTGACACATTCCCCATTTCCATTCTCAATTTTACTTGTAAGAGCTCGGAGAAATCAATATGATAAAATTCGAATATCACGGCCCCATCCATGTGTAAATTTCCAACAATCTATGGCTTTCCTGAATTATTTCTAAAATATAGAAAATACGTATACACATTTGGATTCGAGCGTCACTGATGAGTCTTTTGTAGACGAAACGCGCGTTTGGCGTTTACATCTTATCTATTTGTTTTCTAAACATTTTTTTTTAGCATTCATTGTAGAAATGAATTTATAACAAGCGATACGGATTGTTATTTTGCACTAAGAAATGTAAGCGTATTTATACGATCGGTTACTAGTCAAAAACTAAGGTCAAATCTCTGGTAACAATACAGCGAATGTCCTCGCGGTTGTCGCGATGTAAAAACATTAACGGTACCAATTTGCCTGCATCAGATGCGCATTTCGACAATACACGTCTCTTCAGCGATGCTCGTAGCCAAAATATTTGAAATCCAAAGCTTATATAAAAGATGAAGAGCTATAATCCAAAAGGTTCAAAAAGTATAGCCAAATCCGTGAAAGGAATCAGAGCTTTGCATGAGGGAGATACATTCCATAATTTATAATAATTTCTAAAAATTTGCTACAGAAAATTTAAATAACACAAAAAATCCGTATTTACATGCCAGTACCAGTATCAAGGTAATGGCTACTAGGCTGGTGATACCCCCTTGAACTAACCGTCCACCAGCAAAGACATCGACCCAGTGGAAGTAATAACATTAACGGTCCCAATTTTCATGCACTAGATGCGCATTTCGACAATATAGTGTCTTTGAAGTGATGCTCGTTGCCAAAATATTTGAAATCCAAAGCTTATATAAAAGAGGGAGAGCTATAATCCAAGGTCCAAAATATATAGCTAAATTTGTTAATAAGCGTACATGGTGATAATAAATACAGTTTCTGTTTCACAAGATTTTTGATTGCATCATCACTTCAAATAGAATTTGTCGGTTAAAGCATGTGATTGCAAAACAATAGACTGAACAGGTTGTTAACACTTTCAAATATCAATAGGGTCAAGCAACATTTTAAAAATGATAAGATCGTTTAAGCGTTCATTTTGTTACAGAAGCGAAATTTTAGTGGTATTGATCATCAAACATTAAGCTGGTCACGAAATAAGTTTGTGAATTATGTTTGCGGTTCTTTTGACATGCATTGTGACGTGTCATCGTATTAATTCTATATTAGAAAACTATAGCAGTTATATTAGAAAAGTATCGCATTCATACATTTTTGATATTAAAAAAATATCGCTATGATATAAGACAAACATCGCATTGATATTTTAAAATATAGCAGTATTTTTTAGGCGATTTTGGCTTATCGAACAATTTAATTCATCTCGATTGCATTCCACATAATTTGCTACATGACATTAATTGAATTTGTACATCTACAAATGATAAATCGTGCATTTATGTCTCATTTATTCAACAATTCAATTTTCTCGTTTAAATACATCTTGCTTGGTATAACTTTAATATAATTCATGGAAATTATACAGCAGACGTATGTCTTGTTAAATGTCAGCCTGTTTTAAGAAAAGAATCATTACTTTATACCGAGAAATCTTCGTTCCTTCATAAAAATGTAAACATTCGTCTGAGATTGCCCACAATGCAACTCGTTGATATAAGACAATATCGCTCATTGATATAAGAAAAGTTTTTATCGTATCGCACCTTCCATAGACTGCTTCTGTTATAACATGTTTAACCATTTTTTGTCCAAGTTAAAAATATTAATTTCTTTTCAGGGGAGACCGTTGAACAGAGCACATATGTATTGATGGGCGGAGAAACACGATCACTATTGGTTTTATTATTTACAGGTCATTGGTGATGGATCATGCATGCATCTTACTTACACATTTACGGGAAAATAAACATATATTTAAATGCATGTTTGGAAATTTGATTATAGGAATTCAGCTATAATTTGGATTTTAAGAGCAATTTTTTACGTCATTGAATTTTATTTCTTAATCAAGCGCACCGCACCTAACAGGAACTTTTTTTCTTGATTCATTTTATATATTTTACAGGTTTTAAAACTATTGTCTTTCGATGCATTCATAAAACATACTGCTGTTATTTTATATAAATTTAAAAAAAACACTTTAATAAAGACTTTATGAAAGACAGACAAGGTAATTAAAGGTAAATTAGGAACTCTAACATTAACATGACAACAGTAATGACACCTAAAAAGGTGCTGAGATGGGTTTCCAGGTTATTTAATAGCATGATTGACGGACTGTATTCCTTGATACATGATATTTAAAAATAAGTTGTTATTGTATATAGAATAGAATAGAATAGAATAGAATAGAATAGAATAAAATATTTTTATTTCCCAAATTACAGGGCCCATAAAGGGCATAAAATCAGATACAATTGATTTACATCATTAGTAACAACAGCAATAATAGAGGCATATACATGATATATAATTGGAATATAAGCATTGGTCAGAATCAAGCTAAAAACACATATATATTGTGAATAAAAGAATAATAAAATTACATTATACATGCATATGTATTTATTTTCAAATTATTTACTTGACTAAATGTCAGTGTTCATGCCTGATCTCCTAAATTCAAAACAGTCACAAATATAACAACCCAGTTTTTCCATAAGAGTAACATTTTCTTGGGTCAAGAGCCATAAAAATTTATAAGATTTATTTAAGTTTATAAAATTATAACAATTGTTAGAAATGTCTTAAAAAAAATCGTCCCTTTGAATATCATAAAGAGGGCATTCTAATAAAAATGAAGCTCATCTTCAACTTTACCAAGTGAGCAATTAGTACAAAGACGCTCAGATCTTTCTATATGCTTTTTTGAATATCTGTCTGTCTCAATTTTTAAAGAGTGAGCACTTATTCTTAATTTACAAATTGACTGCCTTTTTTTGAAGTCCTGCAATTCTAAATATTTTTCTTTTTTAAAACAATTTTTGATGGAAAAATAAGTTCCAAGCTTCCCTTTTTCAGAATTAATTGTTTGATACTTCAGTTTATTCCAAAAAGTGACATAACTTTTACATAGTTTATTTTTAACATACTGACATAAAGAACCAATTGATTGGTCAAAATTTGGTAATTCAAATTCTCTCTGAATATAATCTATACTAGAATACCATGTATTAGATGTATTATCATAGATACCAGGACTAAATTGCGTATATACGCCAGACGAGCGTTTCGTCTAGAAAAGACTCATTAGTGACGCTCGAATAAAAAAAAAGTAAAAAGGCAAATTAAAGTACGAAGTTGAAGAGCATTGAGGACCAAAATTACTAAAAGTTTTGCCAAATACAGCTAAGGTAAGCTATGATTGTGATATTGTGTTAAATGTTTTTCTGTGTGTTGATGTGCCTCTCTAAAGCGGGGAGCCTGTAGTTCTATGGTTTTCTTTGGTTCATGTATATACTATTTGTTTCTCATGAATTATTTTGTCATGAATTAGGCCGTTAGCTATTTTAATTGAATGTTTCCTATTTCATGTCGTTTTGTTATTTTATAGCAATCAAATTTAAAAGATTCTTTCGTAAATATAGATATTTCGGTTTTACACGGGAAACTGCTCAATAAAATTTATGCCAAAAGGGACGAGTTTTCGTTCCTTACCGTTAATTTTCCCTTTTGGATGGTGATGGTCCATTTGGCACCATCGTACGATGTTTCTATTTCGCATCTAGTTCGCTATGCCCGTGTCTGTTATGACTTTTTTTTTTATTTTAACGAACGCTATCTACGTATTACTAATAAATTGTTAAGCCATGGATTCCGTTATCTCAAATTCCTTAAAACCTTCACTAAATTCTTCTATAAATATAAAGATTTAGTATTGATGTTTGGTTGTACCTATAGAAAACGTATTTCAAATAGGATAGCACATCCTATTTTTGGCTAAAGTGCCTAGAAATTTTGAAATGATCCTGATAAACTTATCGATCCGTTAGATTTACTTATTATTAAAGGTTACCAATTCAACCCTGATATTGAATAATTGATTATTGTTTTTATTGGTATTGAAATTGATTTTTTATTAGTAAATTAAATGCAAACTAAATACGTTTTTGATATGTGTATACACACATTCATAGATCTACAATCTGTAGATACCTGTATCTTGGCCATGCACAATGTCATGTTGTTCTCTGACTGTTTATGACGTCTTTACACTATCCCATTGGGTAATGAATGTGAATTGATTGATAATTAGTCTTAGATGCATGATGTTTTATTAGTTATTAGTGGCTTTGAACTAGCTATCAATAACTGCGAGTACTCTTTTTTAGTTCTTAGTGTTTTTTTGTTGTTGGGATATACAAGTAACTTTCCATGTCCTCTCTGTGTTTTTGTTTAGATGTATTTCTATTTGTATCCATCTCGTGAGCCTTTTTCAATTGATTTCTATAACTTGTTCTTATGTCGTACTACTACGCCCAGTGGCGGATCCAGAGGGGGGGTTCCGGGGGTGCGCACCCCCCTTTATTTTTGCCGATCAATGCATTTGTATCGGGACATATGTTTTGCACCCCCCCTTTGCCCTGGGTTAGCACCCCCCCCCCCTTTCGAAAATTCCTGCATCCGCTCCTGACGCCAATGTCACAGGTTAGGGGCAGGGTTTGGATTTCGCTAACATGTTTAACACTGTCATATCCTGTATTTATGTGCCTATCCAAAGTCAGCAGCCTGTGCGGGTGCACTCGACTCTAATCTTAATTCAACAGGATTGTCAGTTCTCCTATCGAAGGTCGGTGGTTTTTCTTGGCACTTTGGCTTCCCCACCAATAAAAAACTGGCCACCATGAAAAAGCCCAAATGTGGCGCTGAAAAGGGTCGTCAAAACACAAACAATCACTATATATATATTTATTTATATTGCGTATGTAATCAAGTGGTTTTACTTGATTCTTGACATATTAATAGACATCATATCGAGATAACCAAGGTGATTTTCAATATATAATATCTGCCAGCCAGTCTTTCATTAATAGACATAAATCATTTGCAATAGTTTACAAGACAGGTCATAAAGACTAGATTTTAAACTTCTAATGTATATCAGAATATTATCAATGAGGTTTATGTGTCAATGATGTTCACTCCCTGGACATACCTGCTATTTAAAATACTAGATAACCAACCTGTCGTCAAATTCTGCACTGGATTTTGGAAACCTACAAGGATGAGAAGAGCTGTTTGCATATGTTAGATGATAGCAATAGTTTATATAAAGTAATACCGATTCATTATAAAACAATGTTATTTAGTCGACTTAAATGTAAAAGAGGGACGAAAGATACCAAAGGGACAGTCAAACTCATAAATCTACCATTTAGACTATACCGTCTGGCGAATTAAATTATAATCCTGGTATCTTGATAACCAATTAAAGCAACCTCATATATCACAATATGTTGATAAAATTGAATCAAGCTTTACAAGAACTATGTTGGTTCGAAACCAATCTTGATTTATATTTCCAGAAAAGCAGTCCAGATGCATATAATTCTCTTAAGAACTAAATGTTTCTTTAATTTTTTTAAAGGGTTTTAAAAGCGTTGATATAAGCACATTTTGTATAAAATGCTGAAGGGCTTCATTCTAAAAATATACACACGATCAACGCTTTTACAACCAAAATGATGAAATTATATAATGTAGCATTCAATTCTTATAATAATAATTTTATTTTTAATACAACAACCTTGAAATTAAATTTATATCAAGCTTTTTGTGGTTTTTTTCTTTCGATGCTTTGTTATAACATTGTCACAGGTAGCGCTTGCAGTCATGTCTGTTGTATTTTATACAGAAATAGAATGGGATATTGGAATGCACCGCAGTTGTGGTCTGACAATCAAAAATAAGGATTCAAATGAAGCATACAAACTATTCAAAACATTTAAAGAAATATATTCAGTACAAGGACATCATTCTTTAATATAATTTAACGTGCAGACATCTTATATGTTCAGAAATTTCACATTCAATCGTTTATGATAACATTCTATACAAAGTACAAACATTTACATCAAAAGCCAAATAATCCTTTACACATACTTATTCAGACGAGATTTTGTTACGGTGCTGTGGTCAGGTCATTAAAAATGGCATGTTTCGGAACTAGTGCTGATTCACTGATAGGGACTTTGCATAGGAAATACGCATATTTATTCCAAAACTAGTTATTGGTATGTTACGGGTTATGTTCATCTCGTACATCTTTTACTTGTGATATACTGCACCCCTAACGAGAAGGGTTGTGAGTTATTTTCATATAATGAAGACATAATCTTTCTATCAGTTTAATTGAGGTATGGAGCTGTCATGTCAGTAACTGTTAGTAGTCCTTTTATGATTTATGTTGATCATTTTCATTTTCATTTTGTTTAGATTCTTTTGTTACCAATTCTAACAAATTTAAACTGAGATTGTGCGAATAACAGAGATTTCACTATGCACGTAAAACCCTGCTTTTTTAGGACTCTGGCCTTTGTTAGTCTAGTATAATGCTTCAATTTTGGTTTCGTAAATAAAGGCAAGATAAAGCCCGCTTCCGGACGTGGGATTTTCTTTCTTTTTTTGAAGAGCCTTTGGTGGCCTTGGGCTATTTTCTGCTCTTTTGTCGTGAGTTGTCTCTTTGACACATTCCCTGTTTCCATTTTCAATTCGATTTTATTGAATGTATTTTTATTAGCAGTTGTTGTGTCGATGAAGTCATGTCATCATCGTGACGAATGTGACGGTTTCTGTAACTTGGCAACACAGTTATGTCAGTGGGGTCAATGCGCTTGTGGTGGGTGCACCCACCAACGTAAATAGGAAAACACTGTGTGAATTATCTTTGTGTTTATAGTTTTATATTTATTCACAGCGCTTTAACGGTTTGGATCTGAATGTTTTACAAGTTCATATTTTGATACATTCTCAAAAGTTGGGAATAAACGGATTTGGTATTCACAACACTTTAACGGTTTAGAAGCCCCCTTTTCCACCCAAATGAAAACAAGCGAAAAAATGTGTCACTCAACTGTTGTTCAAGCTGCATGTTACATGATATTTTCAAGATTTGCAAGAATAATACAAAAAATTAAACATTTTATGTATGAGGAAGGAACCAAATGATAGACGTTTGATATGAAATAAGATACTATTACTCTCATACTCTCATATTTTCAGAAATAAACTCACTTTAGATTTATGAGTTTGACTGTCCCTTTGATATCTTTCTTCCCTCTTCTTTTACAAAGTTCTATAAATGACGTTTAATTGACAGGGTTTAAAAAGTTGTATAAAAGATATTTAATTGACAGGGTTAACAAAGTTATATAAAAGATGTTTAAATGACAGGATTTACAAAATTCTATAAATGACTGTTAATTGACAGGGTTTACAAGTTCTATAAAAGATGTTTAATTGACAGGGTTTACAAAGTTCTATAAATGACTGTTAAAAGACAGGGTTTAACAAGTTCTATAAAAGATGTTTAATTGACAGGGTTTACAAAATTCTATAAATGACTGTTAATAGACAGGGTTTAACAAGTTCTATAAATGACGTTTAGTTGACAGGGTTTACAAAGTTCTATAAATGACTATTAATAGACAGGGTTTAACAAGTTCTATAAATGACGTTTAGTTGACAGGGTTTACAAAGTTCTATAAATGAGTGTTAATTGACAGGGTTTAACAAATTCTATAAAAGATGTTTAATTGACAGGGTTTACAAAATTCTACAAATGACGTTTAATTGACAGGGTTTACAAAGTTCTACATTAGTTATCAAAGGTGCCAGGATTCTAATTTTATATGCCAGACTCGCGTTTCGTCTACATAAGACTCATCAGTGACGCTTAGATCAAATGCTGTTTAAATAATTGACAGGGTTTACAAGGTTCTATGAATGACGTTTAATTGAAAAAGGGGCATCCCCCAAACTAACCAACATTTGGATTTGGACATGTAAAAAGTCTGCATTATACATAATTGTGGCCATGTCCCCTAAATTTGACTCATGACACTTATGTTGCTACTATATAAACCTTCACGCCATTTTTGTCGAGCTTGCAACAATTGTCACAAAGCTCAACATAGGGATAGTGATACGGTGAGTCTACGGTGGCGGCTCCGTTAGCTTACTACTTAAAAGCTTTATATTTTAAAAGGTTAAAGACATACTTTGTATATAAATGCTTTATGTTACGAAGTTCCCGTCTGTCACATGTCAATTGTCCTTGACCTCATTTTCGTGGTTCAGTGACTACTTGAATATTTTTTAATGTTAATTTCTCTCTTATTATAGTAAAAGATCATTATATTTGGTATGTGCGTACCTTGCAAGGTCCTCATGTCCATCAGACAGTTTTTACTTGAACTAGATCTCATTACATGGATCAGTGAACAAGGTTAAGTTTTAGTGGTAAAGTCCATATCTCATATAGTTGAGTATTAGGTCTAGTATATTTGGTGTATGGAATGATTGTAAGGTGTACATGTCCAATTGACAGGTGTCATCTGACATTGACCTTATGTTCATGGTACAGTGCTGTAAGTTAAGTTTTTGAGTTTTGGGCTTTTTTTTCTAATATTTTATGCAATAGGTCAACTATATTTGGTGTATGGATAATTTTTTATTATGTACATGTAAGTCTCACAGGTTTTATTAGACCTTGACCCCATTTTCACGGGTCATTGCTCCGTGTTAAGTTTGTTTGTTTGAACTGTTTTTTTAAACTACAAGCAATAGGTCAACTATATTTGAAGGATTGTAAGTTGTACATGTTTGCCTGACATGGTTCATCTTACCTTGGCATCATTTTTATAGTTCATTGGTCAATGTTAAGTTTTTCTATAGCGGGTTACTTTTGCAAAATTTAATTTTTCGCTTATTTTCGCCGGAAAAACAAAAACGCCAAAATTTAAAAGTGTACATGCAAAAGTATTGATAAAAATTTCAAATCAGCCAAAATAATAACCACCAAAATATTTCGTATACCTTATTCAATAAAAATCACGAAATTTAAAAAACGCGAAAAATAACCCGCTATACGGTAATCAGTGAAACAAACAACTGTTATTTTGAGATGAAACTAGCTTTTGCTTTGCTTTTGATATTTTTTTAATATTGATTTTATATCGGGAAGAATTAATTTGCGCCAATTACAGTTTTGAAAATATTATCAACGGCACGGCACCACTTTCTATTTTTCTGATTGTACTAATTGTATCGATAAATTTAAAACGAAAAATCCTTTATAATCAAATGACAAAATAAAATGATAAAACATATCAAACGAATGAACAACAACTGTCATTTTCCTGACTTGGTACAAGCATTTTTAAATGTAGAAAATGGTGGATTGAACCTGGTTTCATAGTGCTAAACCTCTCACTTGAATGACAGTCTCATCAAATTCCATTATATTTACAAAGATGCGTGAACAAAACAGACATAATAGGTAAAATAGTAAAAAATAAAATGGGTACAGAAGTCATTACTTGGTCACAATGGAATACTTTCTGAAAATGTTGCTATAAGAAATATGATATTTTAATGTACTACCGGTACATGTTTCACAAAGTTTTAGTTTACGCTTACCGGTACTCGTTGTCTTGAGTTAGTATTGAATATTACAGTGTCTTGATTGTGAGTGTTGCTCTCCACCTTTGGTTGTTTGTTTTAAACTTCTGACCAAATTGCAATTTGTTTCCTGAAATAAAAACGTTTGAACTGGTCGGAAATTTTACCCAACTGTGTGAATGTTGCATAATAATGTCAGTGTTAATTTTCTAACGTAAAAAAAGAGAAAAAAAGACAACTTTGTAATATGAAAAATGTAGGGTGGGGTGGGTGGGAATAAAAGTCTTTGGCCTTAGTTTAAACAAGATGTTTGCTGCTGCAAGTTATTATTTTGAATGCTGAAACTGCCGAAGCTGCAAGACGATGATAATTTACTTAAATCTGATTAGCTAATTAATGAGGCGGGAAATATGAATATTAGCTCTTGATTGGTTGATATGAAATGCCAGACATATCAACGGTATCTATGCTGCATCTTGATTGGTCAATATGAATAACATTATGACATAGAGGCGCATGAGATATAAACAATGTACATAGTTACCAGATAAGGTTACAATGCAATCATTGCCCTGCGATTTCAACCATGATTAATAATATATTTAAATAAAATATCCACAATAATCTTTCTATCAACTGCAATACAGGTTATACACCAATCTTCTATAAGATCTTTTATTGGAGTAACACGCCGAGTGTCTCATGCAGAGAAGAATCTGCTTATCATTCCGTATCATTCTAGATCATCCGCAGATTTTGGTTAGATTCATTTTACTAAGTCTTTACTTTTCTATGTTGTGTTTTGTGTACTGTTGTTATCTTTTTCGTCTTTTTTCGTTTTTATTGTCCATAAACTTGTCAGTTTATTTTCGACTTATGAGTTTAAATACCATTTTCGTCTCTTTCTTGTGAATGTTTTGTAGATAAATTAATCGGGTTGGATCACAATTTGTAATAAATCAATAAACAGCTTTCGAGTTCGATGCGTTCCCGTCAAAAACTATGGTTTTGATGAACGTCATTTGTGCGTTTAGAGGCATCGTCATTTCCTTTCCAATGTTGATCCAGTGGTTGGGAAACTAAAAATCTATATTGTACGGCAAATTGAATTCTCAAAATTGACAATCATCACTGCTGTCATTAAGGAATTGTCATTAAGTACCTACAGAACAACCATTATTTCTTGTTTATCCTGCACAATATCGATCACTAAGACGCTTGATGAACGCAAATAGTGCATGGATGAAGGTGAGCCCATCTATCTGGTAAATGACGTCATAAAGGCGCGCATAATTGACGATATTTTTCCGGTGACGGTCTCCAACAAGATTATTAGAGTATGAACATAAATATAAATTTGTTTATGATTTGATTTGTGCAAAAATGTTTGTTTTAATATTCCCTTTTGTTTAGCAATATGACAGCATAAACGGTACCAATTTTATGCTCCAGAAGTGCATTTGAATACCCTCGGATATGAGGAAACGTTCGTCTATGATAGCGTCTCAGTTTTTGTCAAGTAGGTTGTAAATTTAAACTTACTACTATTAACAGGGAGTTTCAGAAAATGACATCAAT
Organism: Mytilus trossulus; assembly: GCF_036588685.1. Lineage (NCBI taxonomy): Eukaryota > Metazoa > Mollusca > Bivalvia > Mytilida > Mytilidae > Mytilus > Mytilus trossulus. Next base: position 9,611,097 of record NC_086375.1, read on the forward strand.
GACACGAAGGTGCTGATTAGTGCGATGATGATGATACACTCGTGACAAAACTTACACCAGTGGCATCTTAGTAGTAGTTGAATGTAAAACTTATAAATGATATATAGCTTATAAACTGATACATTCGATTCTCAAGAAGTTTTGATTCTCCAGTGATGGTTGTTACCTTGACTGGGGTAAAGCGGACGACCGTAACTGCATGTACGGTCATCCCAAGATGTCAGATAAAAAATTAGGTCAGTATTTGTATTTAAACATCGCTAAACTGATTTTGCTTATACTAATGGAGCTTTTGCTTTATATTTCAGATTGCCATCACTCAAGTGAATGACTCTTTTGTGGCGATAATCACACAGGACATTGCGTTGACCATTGCTGTCATTGCTCAGTTAATTATTAAAGAAAAATCTTCTACATTGCGAGTGGTTGTTTTTGTCATACGTAAAAAAACAAACAAATTAAAGTAATATTGTAAACGTATTTTGTTCAATCATTTTGCGTTAAAATCTTAGATGTGCACATATCGTAGCCAATATACTTACACGCTAACTGTAATGGATAGGAGTGATATTGATAGGATATGCAAATTATCGTTGGTACACCATTTTAAACAAATGCAAAATGTTATACACTAAACGAGATTTGTTGGAGTCTTTATTTCAATAACAAAGACATCCCGCCATTGTGTTATTGTGCTATGGTTATATGTTGCATTCTTGCCTCTGAATTTAACTTATATGTTTTGTCTATAGAGTGTTTACATGCCGTTTGATTTCCTTTATTGACATAGGTGTTTGTCTTTATACTGATTAATATTATGATATAGAATGTTTACTGCTGTACCAAAATTTTTGTCATGTTAACCTATAATGTTTGTTTATTCTTCACACATTGTTGTCAACATGGTAGATAATTTGTGACTGTCATACAAGTGAGAGGTTCAGCTAACATCAAACCTTATTTAATTTACCATTTTTATACATAAGCGTGAATATGACAAATGTTTTCCATTCATTTGTTTTGGTGTGTTTAATCATTTAATTTTGCCTTTAGAAACATGACTTAGCGCTTCGAATTTTCCTTCGAGTTTGGTATTTTAATTTCTAATTTCAAAAGTTGGTATTTCTCTAAGAGAACTTAGATAAATAATATATATTTTAACTGGATGTTTTCAAAAGGCCAATATTGAGTTCCAACTCTTGAGGGTGTTGCACATGTTTCGACAAGCGTGCAATCTTTGTCAACATTTGATAGTCATTAACAGAATTAACCAGTATTTTATTTAATCCCGTATATAAAAATGACCACATTATTGATATTCGTGTTTACTGGACTGGTGATACCCTCGGGGACGAAACGTCCACCAGCAGTATCATCGACCCAGTGGTGTAAATAGTTATCAAAGGTACCAGGATTAAATGTTGTTACGCCATACGCGCGTTTCGTCTACATCAGACTCATTAGTGACGCTCATATCAAAATATTTATAAATCCAAACAAGTACAAAATTGAAGAGCATTTAAATGTCGTGAAACAGGGAACTTTTAATGTTAAATCCATTACGCTCTAAGTGAAAAATTCACAGAAATTATGTATTTTAAAAAGATAACTAATAAATTTAAAAACTTAAATACTTCTCTGTGAAAAAGTCATTTAGAATGTAGAAGAATCCATCCTGCTAACATCGACACGTGTACAAATGCACCCTAGATGTGGAGAGATGTTTGAACTGGGAAAAACGACATACTCAAAGTTATGCATAACAATCACAATAAAAACAATACAATGAATAATCCAAAACAGCTGCAAAATATTCCAACGTCCTACTGGAATAAAAGGTAAAGGTAACATTTTTTTGTCAAACTTAATCCCAAACTTATGTAGATAGTTGGTAATACAGATAAGTTCTCAACTGCACGGGAGTACATAAAATACTGGTTAATTCTGTTAATGACTATCAAATGTTGACAAAGATTGCACGCTTGTCGAAACATGTGCAACACCCTCAAGAGTTGGAACTCAATATTGGTCTTTTGAAAACATCCAGTTAATTTAAAATAGAAAATCCTATTGATAGGCATGATTGGTCAAAATTGACTATTCATACCGGTAGCAATTACAAAAAGGTCATCAGCGCGAGAAATCGAAGGTTATGACTTATAGATGTCAAAACATATACATGACAACATGATCAAAATGTTGACCACGGTTAACTTCCACTTAGCTGGAAGCATTTGAATGAAATGCCGATGCAAAGTTCCTATCAAAACACACCTTCTAATAGTCTTTCAGAACAGTATAAGGGTTTTGCCTCTTATATTTAATGTGTTTCGCTCGGTTTTGGTTTGTTACCCCGATTTTGTTTTTTGTCCATGGATTTATGAGTTTTGAACAGCGGTATACTACTGTTGCCTTTATTTTTTGCTTAATTTTGGTATTTTGATCTATCAAAAGTGTCCAAAGAATGCAATGGTATAAAAAAGAATAAAAAATTAAGGACATTTTGCAAAATAGAAAAGATTACTGCAGGTTAAATAAGGAACATTAAATTAAAAAGGACCTCACAAACTACATTCCAAAAGGTGATTTTACCAAATGTCCCATGACACGATTGATGGACAAGTGACTGATGAACTCGGATGGAGAGTTGTCTCATTGGCAACTCTCCATCCGAGTTGGCACTAATACCACACATCTTCTTGCATCTACAGTAGATCAAACGAAACAGTCTGCTATCATGTTGCAATTTGCCGTTTATAACGCAACGAAAACTGTAAAAAAGTCTCAGTCCCATGTAATAAATTCAGTACAATGCATTATTAATAGAAAAATCAAAATCAATACTCTTTTTTTAGAATGCAATAAAATTGATATGGTGAAAAATACTATTCGGATGTTTTTTGTTGCATTTTTTTAGTGTTGCTATTATCTCTTTGTTCTCCTCTTATAGTTGATATGTTTCCCTCGGTTTCAGTTTGTAACCGTGATTTGTTTTCTCTTAATCGGACAGCGATATTCTACTTTTGCCTTTATTTTCTGCTATTGCATTATCACTTCATTTTCGACTTATAAATGTGAATGTCCCTTTATGGAATATGAAATTTGTTATCCATTCTTTTGATGCGTTTGAGCTTTTGATTTCTCTATTTAATATTTCCGTTTTTAATAACTGCGAGTTCAGTATTTTTATTTTTGTTTACTTTGTGGTATCCTTCGCCTCTCTTTTGTGGCGTTGGTAATTTATCCCTGTTGATTTCGTACAAATCGCTTTTGGTAGACTTCTACTACAGGAAAAGATAACCTCAGCTGTTAATAAGGAGTTTATATCATTCAACCTCCTTGTCAAAACCTTATGGGTCCTCAATGCTATTTAAATTTGGTATTTTCAAAAACAAATTATTAGACCATCAATAATGAGACTCTTCTGTCGATACGCGCTTCTTGTATACAGTCTGGTATCTATGATAAATAGTATAAGGTGATTTATAGTATGGAAACGACCATCTTTTCATTGAGTGTTTTGTTATGTACTAACACAGTTCCCTAAATCCGGCAAATCAGTTGGAAGATAAATGCATTGAATACAAGGTAGAGAAACAACAAATGTAATGGACAATATGCCGCTTGGTTTAGAGTTCGTAGCTGAGAATTCTTCTGAATAGTCTAGAATAAGAGGATTCGAAAGACATAATTACTACAGAATTCCAATCTTTTTTGGATATAAGTAGTAAAAAGACAAAACGCGCGTCTTACGGGGCGCCGAATGGGACTCTTGTGGTTTTGTACAAAATTAAATTCTGTCATAACAAAATCATTTTTGTCTTACAAAACTATGTGCTACAGACTTGCTTTGTGAGAACTTCAATTTTGTGATGACAAAATTCATTTGTGTAGACAAAATTCATTTGTGTAGACAAAATTCATTTTTGTCATGACAAAATTCATTTTTGTAGACAAAATTCATATTTGTCATGACGAAAGTCAATTTTGTCTAAAAGGTATGCAAATATAAACATATTTGCATACAAAATTGACTTTTGTTACCTGATATGGAAATTAAATCACAAAAGTCAATTGTGTGAGGTAAGATTCAATTTTGTGAGACAAAATTGACTTTTGTGAGACAAAATGAACTTTTGTGAGACAAAATTGACTTTTGTGAGACAAAATTCAATTTTGTCAATTTTGTTGAGACAAAAGTCAATTTTGTTAATTTTGTTGAGACAAAAGTCAATTTTGTCAATTTTGTTGAGACAAAAATCAATTTTGTCAATTTTGTTGAGACAAAAGTCAATTTTGTCAATTTTGTTGAGACAAAAATCAATTTTGTCAATTTTGTTGAGACAAAAGTCAATTTTGTTGAGACAAAAGTCAATTTTGTTGAGACAAAAGTCAATTTTGTGACGACAAAATTCATTTTTGTGACGACAAAATTCAATTTTGTAACAACAAAATTGACTTTTATGAGACAAAATTGACTTTTGTGAGACAAAATTGACTTTTGTGGGACAAAATTGACTTTTGTGAGACAAAATTGACTCTCATGAGACAAAAATCAATTTTGTTGAGACAAAATTCAATTTTGTTGAGACAAAAGTCAATTTTGTCAATTTTGTTGAGACAAAATTCAATTTTGTCAATTTTGTTGAGACAAAAGTCAATTTTGTCACACATTGGTCAATTTTGTCTCACAAAAGTCAATTTTGTCAATTTTGTTGATCACATTGGTCAATTTTGTCTCACAAAAGTCAATTTTGTCAATTTTGTTGAGACAAAAGCAATTTTGTCAATTTTGTCTCACAAAAGTCAATTTTGTCTCACAAAAGTCAATTTTGTCTCACAAAAGTCAATTTTGTGTAACAAAAGTCGATTTTGTATGCAAATTAGTTCACAGAAACCAAACTATACTAATTTGAATACAAAATTGACTTTTGTCGCCCAATTTTCAAATTAGGTAACAAAAGTCAAGTATGTGTAACAAAAATGAATTTTGTCATGACAAAAGTGACTTTTGTCCGCTGATAGATAATTTTGTATAACAAAATTTTAAATTTGTAGTATGATACAAATTTTGTTAAACTGAACTCATTTTTGTTGAACAAAAGTCACTTTTGTCCGTACAAAATTGAATTTTGAGTACAAAATCACAAGAGTCCCATTCGGCACCCCGTACGTCTGGCGTACTAAATCATAATCCTTGTATCGTTGATAACTATTATAATGCTTATAGTCTGTCCATATTTGATTTTTGTTGCTCAATATGGGGAAATTGCTATGAGGATGGATATTAAAAAATCTTAAAATGCAGAAAACAGCTGCAAGGATTATACTTGATGCACCAATACTAACACCTAGTATAAATTTATTTAAAGAGCTATATAAGTGGTTGGGTTTCAAATCTAGAATTTCATATCATAAACTTGTTCTTGTTCATAAAGTTATAAACGATAAAGCACCTGATTACGTTGTCCAATTGTTAACCTACATAGTAGAAATCTAGGGTCATCTGCAAATAATAATTTAGCTGTTGTATGGCCGTTGTTTCGTTTTTTATTCTTATAGATAATGTGTTTCCTTTGGTTTTAATTTGTAACCCTGATTTTTTTTCTGATTCGATTTAAAACTTTTGATCAGCAGTATCTATTGTTTTGGTTTATTTGGTATATACTTTTGGCGTGACTCTGTATGTATTCATAGTACCATTTTGGTATTAATCCATGATCCTTTATGTTATGTATACTTGTCTGAGTTTCGTTTTTACTATCAGTCCACGATAGTTTAATCCGCTAAGTAGTCAGTATCGCATGATTTATAACAAACTTTTCTAAAACTGCTTGTTCGTTATAGAATAGTTATCAAAGGTACCAGGATTATAATTTAGTACGCCAGACGCGAGTTTCGTCTTCATAAGACTCATCAGCGGCTCATTTCAAAATATTTATAAAGCCAAACTAGTACAAAGTTGAAGAGCATTGAGGATCTAAAATTCCAAAAAGTTGTGCCAAATACGGCTAAGGAAATCTATACCTGGTATACGAAACTATAGAAACTTTTTGAATGAGTAACCCCCATTTTACTTGCTAAGATGCTCAATGCGTCCTTGAACATCATATCGAGATAACCAAGGTGATATTCAATCTATTCTATTTGTCAGCCAGTCTTTCAGTAACATAAACATTTTGTTTGCAATAGTAAAATTTTTTGGTTCAATGGAAAAGTCAAAAGATTAAATCTTAATCTGCCAATACATCAGTAGACTATCAACGAGGTTAATGTGTCAACGAAATTCACTTCCTGCACGTACTATCAGGCATAGATTTCCTTAGCCGTATTTGGCACAACTTTTTGGAATTTTAGATCCTCAATGCTCTTCAACTTTGGAGTATCTTAACTATTTGGTTGATATTTTCCAGAACAGTGCTTCAGATACATAAAATTTACTTAAGAATTAAATACTAGAACTTCTTTTAATAATTTAATTGGGGTGTAAAAGCCGAACGGTTGACCAAAGCACAGTTTGTATTAAGCGCGGAGGGGTTTTATTTTTTTTTTAATGTGCACATGGTCAACACTTATGCAATCATATGAAATTCTAAAAAGAAGCATTTAATTCTTATAATTACATTCAGTCATGGTACAACCATGAAAAAGACGGTGAAAAACACAAATCCTGGCGAGAATTCAAAACGGAAAGTCCTTAATATCAAAAATAGGGTACAACACAGAAATTAAAATTAATGTATCATGATGATTTGTTTTTAAAATTGTCACGGGTAACACGTGCGGTCATAGCTAGTTGCATTTTCAACGGGAATAGAAAGATGGTATTGTTGTACCTCGCAATTGTAGTCAGCAAATCAAACGTACTGTTCCTAATGAAACATATATGACATGTAGTTATAAAGCTTTATTTTCTTTGGCAGTTGTTGAGTCCATGAAGACATGTCATCATCGTACCGAATGTGACGGGTTCTGCCAAGTTGGGACACAGTTATGTCAGTGGGGTCATTGCGCTTGTGGAAAATGCACTCACCAACGTGCACCAAGGTAAGTTTTGTTAAGAAAAAAAATGTCTTTAGGGATTATACACTCAAAAACATTTAATAAATGAGAGAAACAAAAGTGTAACAAAATAATTACTAAAAACAAATTGCTTTCAATTTGCATTCATTTTGTCAAACAAAATATCTATTTTTCATGGATTATACAAAAAAAACATTTAATTTATAAGAGAGAAAAAGAAAACGATTATCAGCCACAATCGTGAGATACTCCGATATCATTTGTTTATCCGTGCTAGTGCATATCCGTTACAACGTTAACCCATGCATTATATGCGTCAACAAATAACATCCACTGACTCGTTTACTATTAACTTCAATTAAAATCCTGGTATCTTTTATAACGTACTGGGTCGATGCCACTGCTGTTGGACGTTTCGTCCTCGAGTGTATCACCAGCCCACTAGTCAGCATATCGGTGATGACGTTAATACCAACTATGTGGTCATTTTTATAAATTCCCCGTTTACAAAACTTTGAATTTGTTCGAAAAAGGAATGATTTTCTAATCTCAGGCTTAGATAACCTTAGTCGTATTTGAGACATCTTTTTGGAATGTTGGGTTCTCAATGCCTTATGCTCTTCAACTATGTATTTGTTTGGCTTTATAACTACTTTGATTTGAGCGTCACTGATGAGTTTTACGAAAACGTCACGCGCGTCTGACGCCATCAATTATAATCCTGGGACCGTGTCAATGAAAGTATCCTAGGGTATGTCCTAAGATAGGTCTTAGGACATTATTTAGGATGGTCTTAGGACGTGTCTGAGACATGTTTTAGGATGTAAAACAAAGCTGTCTTAGGACTGTCCTAACTACGATGGTCCTAGGACCATCCTAACACATTTATTTAATTGAAAATATATGTAGAGATTTGTATGACAAAGATTGAACTGTATTTTAGAACCTATACGTAAAGAGAGGGAGGATGACTCCTATTTAGAAAACAATTAACGCAAAATAAAAGTTATTTTTTCTACGGAATACTAATAAATACGTTATTAATTATGATAAAAGATAGAAATGAATTTAATACGAAAACAAAAGTAAATGGTCACAAAACTTTGTGATATTCGTGCTGCAATTTTAGTACATCAACTAGTTTTGTCTTTAGGTCCACTCGATTTCATTACATGTAACGAATCATAATTAGGTAAAAAAAATTGTAAGGGTTCCGCAGAACCCAGTGTCTCGCCTACTTTTGCTGTAAATCGCAGGCTCAACAAAAATGAGATAAATCAATAAAAATATTCCTCTTGATACTATCTTATGATTGTAAGAAGCTTCTGTCCTAGTTTGGTAAAAAACTAGGATAGTTAATGAATCTAATAAATGTTTTGAAAACTTTAACTGCAGACTGAATGTAATGTTAACTGGAAGAAAATCTAAGTCCATTTAAAAGTCAAATACAGAAAAAATGGAGTTATTTTTTTTACAAAATTCACTTCTGGATACTATCTTATGATCATAAACAAGCTTCTGTCCAAATTTGGTACAAACCCAGGATAGTTTAGGAAGTTATTAAAATTTTAAAAACTTTAAATAACCACAGAGTGAATGTAATGTTTCCCTGCAGAAAAACTAAGTCCATTTAAAAGTAAAATACGGAAAACATGGATTTATTTTTTTACAAAATTTACTTCTGGATTCTATCTTATGATCATAAACAAGCTTCTGTTCAAGTTTGGTACAAAACAAGGATAGTTTAAGAAATTTATTAAAATTCTAAAAAAACTTTAACCTATCTATCTTTATTCTCATAAAGGCAATGCATTACATCGGTACAGAGATAACAAATACAACAATAAATATTTACAATATGTACAAAACAAGCGAGAGAGGTTACAAAAGTTACAAGCCAGGAGTACAAACACTAGTATTCATATTTTTTATAAAAGAACAAAGCTTCTTCAGAACTGGTTTTCTTGTACTTGACATAAGTTCAGAGAATTTGACTGTATTTTGCCGTTTTGTAAAATATGCAGTTAAAAACTCTTTTCGTTTTTGATGGAAAAAATTGCATTCAAATATAAAATGATATTCGTCACCTATTTGTCGATTGTTACATAGACTGCAAAAGCGGTTTTCTCTGATCACGTTTTGCCATCTTCCTGTTTCAATCGGCAGCTTAGTATTAGTCGTTCTAAATCGACAAAAAACAAAAGCGTCTTTGAAGTCCAAAATATTAAAATATTCTTCGAATTCCAAGTTTTTCTTAAAAATTTTGTAGTTTATACCTTTTGGTGAATTTTAAATGAGGGAATTCCAGTTCTGAATATATTGATCTAGCAATCTCTGCTTTATAACAGTTTTTAACCATTTTTTATTAACAAAATTTTGTGACTCCCATATGTATGAGAAACCACAATCTTGAAATATTTTTTGTATAAACAGGATCCATTTTATCTGGTTATTATGGTGATCGTTCATATGACGAGAAAGTTGATATAATATGAAGGAAAACTTTGCTTGTTTACCGGATATCAAATTTGCCCAGAATAGTACTGTTCGAACTTTAATATCTATTTCGATTGGATGACGACCTAGTTCCCCGTAAACCATATAATTTGGCGTTGAGGATTTCAAGTTTAAAAGAATTTTACAAAATTTTAAATGTATCTTTTCCAGGATATCATTATTACCAAAGCCCCATACTTCGCACCCATACAATAGAATGGGCTTGATCATTTTGTCAAAAAGGTCAAGCTGACATTTAACAGAAAGCTGATACATCCTTCCTATTTTCAGGACTTCGTACATGGCTTTCAAGGCCTTATCGGATATATATTTTTTAGTCATATTAAAGTTTCCTGTTTTAGTAAACACAATACCCAAATAGTTAAACTGCTTTACTAACTCAATGTTTATGCCATTATAAGTAAATTGGAGATTTTTTGGCAAACGTCCCAAACCAAATACTAGGGTTTTAGTTTTGACAACGTTTACTTTCAGTTTCCAAACCCTACAGTAGTCATGAAAGGCATTGAGTTGCGTCTGCAGATCCTGTGCTGTTTCGGCCAACAGCACCGTGTCATCTGCGTATAATATGATAAAAAGTTTTAGATGTATTTCTAATTCTCTTTCAAGATCTTCTGATAAGGTTTTAAGTCCTGTAATATTTTTACTAACCATGAAATCTTCTAGATCGTTTAAAAAAAAAACACAGAGTGAATGTAATGTTTCCCCGCAGAAAAAACTAAGTCCATTTATAAGTAAAATACGGAAAAAATGGAATTTTATTTTCACAAAATTTACTTCTGGATACTATCTTATAATCATAAACAAGCTTCTGTCCAAGTTTGGTAGAAATCCAGTATAGTTTAAGAAAGTTATTATTTCAAAAACTTTAACCACAGAGTGAATATTTGTGGCCGCCGACGACGACGACGACGCCGACGACGACGACGACGGAATGTAGGATCGCTTAGTCTCGCTTTTCCAACTAAAGTCGAAGGCTCGACAAAAAGAGGTAAACTTTTCCCCATATTTAAATTATAAAATATGTTGCTTATGATGGAAGTATTGTTTAGGCTTCAAAAAAGGTAGCACGAAATAATTTAATATAATACAATTAAATCTTTAACAAACATTTAACAATATTTTTTTTTTAATTAATTTTATCTAATGATTGTTTAATATTGTATTAGTATTGTTAGTATTGACTTTATACCATATTTGTTGTTTTTATTACGTTTTAGTATGATGTAACCTTTAGGACTATCCTAAGACACCTACTAGTAATTGAATATCCTAACTTTAGGACCAAATTTAGGACATATCTTATTTTAGGAGACTTTCGTTTACCTGACTTAGGACTAAGACATGTCCTAAGACCATCCTAAGATATGTCTTAGTCCTAGGACAGCTTCGTTGACACGGCCCCTGGTACCTTTAATAGCTAATTATATACACTAGTATATGATGTTGAACATACTCATTGTAACTTTTTGTTTATATTTCAGCTTGCCACTACGTAGCTGACTGTCTAACGTGTTCGGATGGTCATTCAGGACATTGCATTGATCATTGTTGTCATTGCAGTATCTAATTAAAAAAAAAACATTAGAATAAAAATGTATTGTTATGTCATATCAAAGGATAGAAAAATAAAATATAAATCAGCATACACTCAAGTCAACATACTATAATGAATTTCAATTCAAAAAAGTTTGCATGTAACGCATCTTCCGATTGGCTGACGTCGTTTTGTTTATCAGCCCATAGACATAATTTTGTCATGTGACCGTGACGTCATCAACGTTTTTCATGGTTTTTTAAAGGAATGACTGTAGTTTCAAGAATTAAGAATTATATTATAAGAAACGATATTTTTTCTGTATATTCGAAATAACATAAAAAAAAGTGTTACACACTTAAAAATAACCCGCGTAGCGTGTTATTTAGTGTGCACCACATTTTTATGTAAGTACTTCATAGACAAACAAATATTGCATTCATTCACTACTAATTCAGGATATTCTAAATTTGGTTTATAATATTCTAATTTCTAATTTTGTATAACTCTTATATGATATGCACATTCATTAGGGCTTTCATCAAAGAGTGTGTGTGGGTGATTTGGTCCAGTTTGCACAACAATACGTATACACATTACATAAAAATATGTGACTAATGTGTTAAATTCTTTTGTGGATACATATATGATCGTGGGTTACAATTTTCATTAAAAAAAATCAATTCGTTGGACAGTGGAAAACGGGGTTCCCGGTAACAAACAAAAACTGAGGGAATCACTTCAAACATAAGAGGAGAACAACGACATAACAGAAACACCAATAGGAAACACACACAGAAACAAACTATAATTTAACAATGGCTATGTTCCTGACTTTGTACATGACATTTTAGGAATAAAATATGGGTTGAACCTTGTTGTGTGGCTTATTTTGTTATGAAAATGAAGATCTCATTGAAAATTGATTTTGCGGGATAGTTTTCACTTTTAATACATTTAATTTTTAATATTTTTTACAACTTTGGTCATACTATAGGTGCCTATAATATGGGAATTGAATGCTTCTTTTCGTAGTTTTTTTTTTGGTATGGAAAAAATGGTTAATCAAAGTACAATCGATATTTTTGTCGATTTCCAGTTTTAGCTCTTCGTGCCAATGTTGCATGTAAAACAGCAAAATAACAGTAAACTCTTGAATTTTTTCTCAAGTAATTTTTGAAATTCTAGTAAGCCAAAATTAAACGTTACTCGAATGGTTAAACATCACTTTGAAGTCAATATAATGGAATTTTATGCGACTGTGTGTGATACAAGTGAGGAGTTTAGGTAGACATCAGAGCATGTTAAATCAAACCTGACAAAATATATGTAAAAAATGAAAGTTGTTATCCATTCGTCTGATGGTTTTGAGCTTTCAAGTTACCATTTAATTAGTTCTTTTTGATTTTCCTCGGATTTCGTTTTTTTTTTGTTGTTTTTCTAAAACATTCCACTTATTCCATGTAATGTAATTATTTTCCAATAGAAGACGTTCGATTGTCTATATCCACCCACTAAATATATTTTTTTTGCATAAACAAAAGGCTCATTTTTCCAACTTTATCACTAAATACTGATACACGATAAAATCGTTATCAGTTATCAATTATCACCAATGACAACAGTGTTCCGCTCTGACGTATTTGGAATTGATTTCTGTCACCATATCGATTCTTTCTTGGAGAAGTGACGGAAGCAGAGCAATCAATTCCATTTCTGAAAGCCAGCGCCATTACAAAAACAAAACAGCCTGGACATAAGATACTTCTAAATCAAGAGCTATATCTACAAAGGGGTGAGTTAGTCTTTTGACATGTGCTAGTTAGTTTCAAAACAAACCAATATATGTATATTTTTTTTAATTAAAAGACACAGCTAAATAAAACTTCTGTTAAAAGACTAATTATATTTCTGACTAGAATTCAATAAATGATATTAAGGATAGCATCATAACCATTTTCCATTTATCTTTAACAATTTCTAAAACAACAAACTTAATTTTACAATTTAAATTCAGTAACTATTTAACATTTGGCTTATTTCAAATCAAGAATGTCTTGTATGGAATTGAAATCGATTTTTCAGAGAGAAAATGAAAAGTAAGCTCCACAAAATGAAATTATTGATTGAAAGATGCACGCAATAATCTGATTACTCAGCAAGATAATATAATTACAACTATTATACAACACGTTTAAACATCCTATTGAAAGTTTCGTATTTAATTAAAGATCAGTATGATCATGGAAGTAATATTGAATATTACTTCCATGGTATGATAAAATTGTGATCTTGGACACCATATCTCACACTGGCATTAGAGATATATTAGTATATAGAGTCTGTAATTGACTAATGGATGGGTCCTTCATTTTTATATTATTTTGCTTTTTGTCCTTTTTTCTCCATTCAATATTCATTTTTATCATTTTATCTCCCCCCCCCTTTATTCTGCACATATTGTTCATTATCATGGAAACCTTTTCCGGATCCATATGGAGATTCTATTAAGCAACGGATTGCATGAACTACAACCAAAGATATTACTTTCAGTGGTTTCTTTAAATGTTAAGAAACGTCATTAGAACGGTTGTGTCGATTAGCAATTATGTGCTTAAGAATAATTGTATAAGTGAAAATACTTATCTCGTTAACATTTTGCTTTTGTATATGAACGATTACAATCTTTGTAGGCTTAAACATGCTGCCCATTATTTTTGCCCTGTCAATGACAGTATATACCACACAAGGAGCCAGCTATTCCGACCTCCTCCTCAACGATCTGTCTCAGCTCTATCAACTCCAACAACCTGAGTCAGGTGGACGATATGGTTACTATGACGACGAACTTGTTGGGAGGAGTATGCCTGATGATTGGTCCTTAAACATGGATGACCCTAATCTATTCAGCAGAGCATCAATCAGGGACCCAGAATTAATACAACAGTTGCCTAGCCTTTGGGGATACCAGTCCATGTCTGGTGAGTTTAAGTTTTAGTATTTCATATAATATCATAATATATCATTCAGATCATAAAATCAGAATTTAATATAATTTCATAAAAGTCGCTGAGTAGGTGTCAACAAAACATAGAGATTCAAGATTACTAGTATGGTATAAAACTTGCATTTTAAAGATTTTTCTTTTAATGTAAGTGAAAAAAAAATGGTTTCCAATTAGTAATTTTCTAAGATGTTAATGTAATATTTCATTTCGCAAATATTTTGCAAAACGATCAATTGAGAAAATAGCTGTTTAGGAAAGATGTTGATTTTGTGAAAGTGTTCTTGCATCATATACGTGCTCTTACTTTCTGATGATATGTCCCTTTCGTGGTTCAGGCTTAACAATGAGCTAATATTTTTTTGTTTCATATATGAATAAATTTGATTTTATTTTAGGTGGAACAGGAGGTGGAAAAGAAAATCCTAAACAAGTAAAAACTGACAAAGTTCTTCCAGCTTACTGTAACCCACCAAATCCTTGCCCTGTTGGATATACAGGTAAGATCATGTTTATACTCGCAAAATACATTAGAAAACAACCGTTTAACTTTAAAAAATGTGTGACTCGGAAAAACACCAGAAACCCAACCCCTTTGAAGTTAAATTGTTGCCCCCTTATTTCTGTCCTACCAAAAATACTTCTTCTATAACCAACTCTTCATTTGTCGTCAGAATACATATTTCAGTGAAACCCAGTTCGAAACGTATAGAAAATTGTTCATTCTTTAAATACAACTTGCGCTAAATATACTTGAATAACAAGAGTGTAAGAGGCAAACACAGTTCTTTTTCCATGGTTTAATTATTTTTCACGAGTAAATATCGGACAAATACTGTAGATGGATCTAAAGGCTCAATTCCTTTCTTTGGATTTTCCCCAACACCATAATCTTATAAAAAAAAATTAGACTTGACTTACCACCCCCCCTTTTTTTTTTATCCAATAGTGCATTTCCTTTTAAAACTTCTTGGTCCACTCTTATATTTATGTTTCTCAAACTGAAACGAACAAAGGGTGCGAGCAATTCATCAACAAATGACCAGAGATCAATAAATCAATAACGCCTACAATCATAATAGAATATTGTGTAAGTTCAGTTCCATATTTATAAATCGATTTTGTTTCATGATTATCTATCTTTTCAGCTGATGATAACTGCGTGGAAAAGTTCGAGAATTCCCTTGACAATAATCGCCGTCTGTTAAAACAACAAGACTGTCCATGCGATGCAGAACACATGTTTTCATGTCCGGCTGAAAATGACCAGGAAATTAAGCAAACAGGAAACTATCCAGAATGGATGCAGCAAAACTCAAACTCAGATTTGGTAAGAAAAAAAGCTACAAATAGTTTACTACCTATACTATTTATAAAATGATGTACGGCGACTGATGGTAAAGAGAATGACAGTGGAAATACATACAGTATTATATTTATACGCTTTTTACAAAATGGTGGCGGTAACTCTCTAGCTTTGGAATGTAATAGGTCTTATAGGTTCATAAGATGTCTTTGTTATAAAGTTTTGACTTGCAGTCAAATTTTGCGCTTACTTTAAAATTTAGTTCTTTCATTTTTACGTTAAAAGTAGTTCGATAAACCAGTTGGCGACCAGTAAAACTATTGGGTCCATATTACTTTACAGATGCATGTAAAGAAATAGCTCCATGGCCATTTTATGGTTTCAGTCATTTTAACTAATGAAAGGAATCTAATTTGAATATCTTTCTTATTATGAAGCTGCATGCAAATTGCTCAATGGTAACCGGATGTGTAATTTGAATGAGACATTCGTTTTTTGACAATTTTAAGTTTTTTTTTAATTCAACATAATGTCAAATAACGGTAGGAACAACTGAATCAAATAGTCGCAATCTGGAAACAGTATATCAATATATATGTTCCTGGTTTATTTAAAACCTACTAGAGCTTAAATGGACTTAATTTTCTATCTCGATTCGGGTCAGGTTGAAATACGGTTTGTCTTATTCTCTTCAAACTAACGTTGTGTCCATTTTCCAACAGGACAGTATGAGTTTAGAGAAACGCGAGAAGAAAGGTGGCAACCATATGAGATATAGAAGGGTTAGTCCACTTTGTTCTTATTGTCCGTTGTAGTTAGTAGACTAGCGCACTATAGTTTGAGCTTTTCTTGCAAATTAAGCTGTAACTGATCTCATTTTGCTTGCTTTTTGGTGTTTTCTTATCTCATTTTGTTTGCTTTAAGTGTTGTCTAATCTCATTTTGCCTTGTTTTTAGTATTTTCTGATCTCATTTTGCTTGCATGCATTTTTCTGTGGTTTGTGTTTTCATTAATCTGATTTTTATACTTTATTCTAAACAGTTTGTGGCTTCAAAGAAATGTATATATTGCTTACTTTTGGTATGTGTTGTGCATTATACCTGCTAGACATTTTTTGTCGTGCAATGTAGTATAGCTTTCTACTGTCGTCGTTGACAGAACACTTATGGCATGTTTCATTTTTAATCTTCTTCTGTATGAATAAATGTCTTTAAAGGGTTCAACCTGGATATAATATAATAGTCCCAGGTTGAACGTCTCATCATACTTAGACATCGAAATAGGTATGATGCCCTATATCAAGTAACTGTATTTTGTTTGTGTGTTTGGTTTTTGTTTATTTGTCTGTTTTTAGTTTTACATTTTAAGTACTATGCTGTAGTTATTTGTTACTTTCAGCCAGATACGTATAACAAGTCCGTGTATTTGGGAACTAGACCATATCTCGCGATATGATGCGGCCTTCAATGTTTAGTTGAAAATCATAAAGTATACAAATTGAACTCTTTACATATTAAGATACTTCCTGCAATATTCTATTTAGAAAACAAATCAGATTTTAGTGCACTACAATGCATTGTTTAAGTATATGTTCCGTTTATTTACCATTAAAATTATATGTTAAATTCAAGTATTCTGAATGGATCAAAGGCATCAGAAAAATGGCATCAACGACTTTTGACTGTGCTTTTGAGTCAGTCGTTAGCAACTGGAAAATATTTCAGGCGTACACTCAGCATTTTAACAAGCAATCTGAGAAAGAACTGTTATTATAACGCGCATTGCAATACCGTTGAAAGTTCACAATCTGATAACTCTTTTAGTTCACAAGTCTCTGATTATTTTACTAATCAAGCTTTGTTCTCTAATTGTTTTCACCGACAACACTGTTTTTTTGTTTTTTTTAAATATGAATTGTATATTAATGGTTATATTTTCTACTTGCAGGACAATGAACGCATCATGGAAATACTTCAATCTAAACTTGAGAAAATGAAGAACAACCCTTATTTTAGCGGACCACACAGAGAGGTTGCTGCCAAAAAAGGCGATCCTCTAATGAACAAACATTGAGTTGTTCACGCGTAAAACCAATTGGTTTATTGTTTGCTACAGTTATGTTGCTTATTGTTCGTATTTCTTTTCAAAAATGTATTATTAGACGAGAACTTCAAAAATCTATTGATCCAAAGAACAATTTAAGCATTATTTTTCAAAATATAGGATCAGGGCTAGGGGACAGGGTCAAAGTATAAAATAGATTGTTGCTAGTGTAGTCCTCTTCTTGTCCACAAATGTTGCAAGGAAAGTGTAATGGTCAAAATGTTCAGTGGACATTTTTTCTTTCTTTTAGTTGCTTAACTGCTCTTTCTTTTTCTAGGTGTCTTTGTTTTGAAAATGACTTTTATTCAATTAAATTAAGTTAAAATTAATAAGCAAAGATATAAGACACTGCAGAAAATCACAGACCACCAACTATAAAATGGGGTTCTCCAGGCCGGTGTAAAACTTCTGAAGACTTTCTGCTTATACGTATAATTTCCTCTTTCATTTGTGTGTATGGAATGCAGACAATAAACGAATAGATCTGTTACGCTCGGGGTCCCTCAACAGTATCAGAATGTTATTGCCATAAATATGAAATAACTCATTATCTTCCTACACTTTATCTACATTTCGCCAACACAAATACTGTTGGACTCTCATGGGCGTTGCACGATTCCAAATTCCATAACGATTTTATAACATTGTGTTCAAATATTTTATTGAGGGTACTTAACGGTTCTATATTACAAAGTCTATCAATTGTTGGTTTTAAAATAAAATATATTTACGTTTTGTTAAGTTGTTGTCAATTTTGAACTGAAACATGACTTCATCTTGCTTGTTGTAGCTTTTTAAGTTGTCAGTTTTTGTCAACTTTAAAAAGGATGCTTTTTATGGAGACAAGTCATATTTTCTGGATTAAGAATAAAGAAAAGTATGTAATCGACTTTCAAAACCTAATGGAAAAGACATAATAATGATAAAACTAGCACGGAGAAAGCCTGAGATTCTGTTCAAACCTTTTATTCGAGTTTACTGTCGAGCAGTGAGCCAGTTTCCCAGCCTAGTCAGGAACGAGTTGCTGTCGATATATAAAATATCAAAACTTCGCTTGGACTTTAACATGTGGTGTACATCGAATTTAACAAAAAGTCCAATATCAAATTAAAATCAATGTCACTTTAATGTATTATTGAAATAGCTCGTACTCAAGATCAATTTAGATAAGAAATCAAAATGTACCGACAACTAATTTGTCTGTTTTAAACTAATACAACCTCTTCAGAATTCGAAATCACCGAAAGTCCGATATAGAATCACTGACTTAAACACGAAACAAAAGCACACCATATGCATGTCAGTGTTGTTCTAGATACCGTTTTAATAAGCAAAACAAGACCCCAAGATGGGAAAATGTGAAATAATTCACAAAAGAAAACAACCAGATATGTACAACAAAACAAAACAAAATCAAATGTGGCAGACAGTAGTCAACGACGAACACTTGATAATAGGCTTAGACTTTAACCAGACACACATATGCTATGACAAGATTAAAGTATTCGTCAAAAAATCATTCTAAAACCCACTCTTCAAAAAATGTGGTACGAAAAAAATAATAACAAATTCTGATTTCAATACTGGAATTAGGCTCTTTGTGTGCAGTTTAATCTCGAAAGAACTCTTAGTTGTGAGCGTCTTGTATGAAAGGTCGATACAAGACTCTGTACTTGGATCTTTTGCAGACATATTTTGTTTATGTATGGACTCCTCCTAACAACGATTGTCCACTTCAAACAAATCATTTGATTGATTGATTCGATTCTTTCACATCATTCTTATTAAGGTAAAAACGATGATAACAACATATTTTATTCTACAATATGAAATTAAACAGACATATAACAAGAGTGCACACGCTGATATGTCTCGCCTTCTCAAGGTCAGATGACACCTGTCAGCTAGACATGTACACCTTACAATCATTCCATACACCAAATATAGTAGACCTATTGCAAATAGTATAAGAAAAACAGACCAAAACACAAAAAATAACTTAACTATATCCACTGAACCATGGAAATGAGGTCAAGGTCAGGTGACACCTGCCAGTTGGACATGTGCACCTTACAGTCCTTCCTTACACCGAATATACTAGACTATTGCTTAATTTATAGTATCTGAGATAGACTTGACTACCAAAACTTAACCTTGTTCACTGATCCGTGAAATGAAGTCGAGGTCAAGTGAAAACTGTCTGACGGGCATGAGGACCTTGCAAGCTACGCACTTACCAAATATAGTTATCCAATTACTTATAATAAGAGAGAATTACATTACATTACAAAAAAAATCGTAATTTTTTTTTTCATGTAGTCACTGGACCATGAAAATGAGGTCAAAGACATTGGGCATGTGACTGACGGAAAGTTCATTGAATATCTATATACAAAGCATGAAGCATCCAGGTCTTCTACCTTCTAAAATATAAAGCTTTTCTGAAGTTAGCTACCGCCGCCGCCGCCTGATCACTATCCCTATGTCGAGCTTTCTGCAACAAAAGTTGCAGTCTCGACGAAAATCACATTGCACGAGTTCAGAATCTATGTATATCTATGTTTATGTTTTTCCAGTTCTCCCTTATATAACCAACGGAGGTCTTCGGAGGTCAAACCAACAGTTAATTGGATAATACACACGAATAAAAGTAAATCCACAAAAACACTGAACTCCGATGAAAATTCAATCGTAAAGTATTTTAGACCTTTTATGATTTGAATAACTGTTTTGAATTGTTATAAACCAAATATAGGAATTTGAGTCAAATCGATGAACATGAATTTGACAGCTAAAGGGAAACCATAATCACCTGCAGTTACATGATTCATTGAAAACTAACCATTGTAATATCATTGACAATTTGATTTGAGTAGGGGGTCATCTTTCCCGTGTCCTTGTACTAGCTGTTATGATAAAAAAAAAACTGTTCTGAATGATTCTATTTAGATGAAAAACATGACAGAGTGAAACGACAAAGCCGTGGTACCATTAAATAATACCAAGGATTCGTATAGTTAGATCTAACTATACAAATCCTTGATAATACCAATTAGGAAGTAAACACATAGGAAACCACTGCATTAAAGTGTTCATTTAACAAAAAAGTATAGCCACAGTAAAGTATGACAATGGAACACAATAGAAATCATAAATAATAGTAATACATGAGTGAACACTTTATACTGAATATGATTCAAATTTGTTAAAACATTTTTGAAAAATTAAATTTTGAAAGTAACGCGTCTTCTGATTGGCTGACGTTATTTTGTTATCAGCCCAAAGACATATGTGACCGTGATGTCATCCACATTTTTTAATGATTTTCTACGGTTTAAAATAGAATTTAGAATTAAATTATAAGAAATGACTGTAATATTTTTTCTGTCTATTCGAAATAACTTTAAAAAATGTGATGCACACTGTTAAATAACCCGCTGTGCACGTTATTCAGTGTGCACCAATTTTTTTTAATGTTAATTCTTCATAGACAGAAAAAAATATTACAGTCATTCATTAAATAAAAGATTAAGGTCTTGCTAAAGGTATCACATGAACGGTTAAACCGTATTAACATGTACCAATAAACCATGAAACTAATGTCCAGATCAGACACATTACCCTGTCATATGGACATTAAAGGTTCAAACTTACAATCATTCTATACACCGCCGAATCAATTGACCTATTTTTGAAAAAAATATACCTTGTCACCAAAACGTTACTTTAATCAATGAATGCTGAAAATGAGGTCAATATAAAATGAAGACCTTACAGTTATCCTATACACTGAATAGTGTTAATCTGTTCTGATCAGAGGCAGATTTAAGGGTCCGCAATTAAGCCCCCCTTTTGGGGAAAAAATCTGGTTGCTTATATAGAGAATCACTGAAGCGTGATTGAACAGGCCCCCTCTTAGGCAGTCAGTGAGCCCCTACTTATGAAAATTTCTGGATCCGACACTGCTGATTATTATTATAATCTTTAAGGAATGACTGTAATATTTTTTATGTCTATGAAAAAATAACATAAAAAAGGTGGTGCACACTGATTAAGCGCGTAGCACCTTATTTCAAAGTGTGCACCACATGTTTTATGTTATTTCAAATAGACAGAAAAAATATTACAATTA
This sequence comes from Mytilus trossulus, assembly GCF_036588685.1. NCBI lineage: Eukaryota > Metazoa > Mollusca > Bivalvia > Mytilida > Mytilidae > Mytilus > Mytilus trossulus. The sequence continues at coordinate 9,632,719 of NC_086375.1, forward strand.
TTTCTTATAATTCAATTCTTAATTTTATTTTTAACCGGAGTAAATCATGAAAAAAACGTTGATAAAAAAATATGTCTATGAGCTAATAGACCAAACACTCTCAGCCAATTAGAAGACACATTCTTTGACACATTCCCCATTTCCATTCTCAATTTTACATTACATCCAACATTAATTTATTGAGAAATGAATAGAATCATTATAAAGAAGTCTTAACATTGATATATGAACCCTGCAAATGAGATCAAAAGGTCAGATAATAAATGTACATTTACACCATTACTCGCTATCATTCTAACCCCTGAATACATCTGACTATTGCTGAACATGTGAAGTTGGTCCATAGTATAAGTCAGACGAACAATGTTGAACATTGTAATCCTTGCAACAATTTTATATATTTCAAATGAAGCGGTCATTTTACTTCTTGTAGGTGAAAAACATCATGTGATAAAAACTATATTAAAAGTAGTCAGAGTGAACACCAAAAAAATGCGGTCAAGGAAAAGACAAAGACAAGATTGAATGTCAAACCATATATCATTTACATACAATGTATGGCGCATGATTATTTTTGCAAATGAACATGATACGCATCACCATATGAATATAATAATAGAGATTGACAACATCATCCATATAATCCGTATGCAGCCATTCCGTGATAAATATATTAGGAACTTCAACAGGAAACAAGAATGTGTCCCAAGTACACAGACGCCCCATCCGCACTATCATTTTCTATATTCAGTGGATCGTGAAAATGGGATAAAATCTCTAATTTGTTTACTAAGACTTCAACTTCATTAAAATCATACCTCAACCAAAACTTTAACCTGAAGCAGGACGGATTGATGGACATACGGACGCACACCTGCCAACTTTTCAAAATACCCATGGGGGTTTTGCGTGGAAGATGGCTGCCATAGTCCTAAAAAACTTTCAAGGGGGCCTGCAAATACATTTTAATGTTGTTTGTTGGCTTCTGCATACTTTCATAAGCCTAAAGTCATTGTAAAATTGATTGTTTTGTTTAAATTGTGGACAAAATTGCTCTTTCAAAATTTCAATTTTGGAGCCTCCATGGGGGAAATCCCCTACAAATAGTGACAGTTGGCAGGTATGCAGACATAGACCAGAAAACATTATGCCCATAAATGGGACATAAAAAAAACCAAAACAATCAATCGGAAAGAACTTTATTTAAACATTTACAGTTAACTTTTGAGTTGTACAACATGAGTTTTGGTATAGTTAATTTTTAGATGTACAACATCGGTTTTTAGTTTATATAATTAAAACATTACAATATAATAACATTGTAAAGAGCTTGTACAATGCATAAAAATATAGTATACATTGATAATGCATCTCATAAGGAGGTTGGCCGTGGATAGGGGACATAACTCTTAAAATCACCAGTGCGTTTGTACTAGACATGTTAATCAATATATTTTAAGCTTTTATCTAATGTAGATTATTATAATTCTATTTCACATGAATGCTTGAAACACAATAAGGATAATGGCTGTTACAAACGCACTACTGATTTTACAGTGTGCTCTACAATACCCTGCAAACTTCAAAACAGTGGTTACGTCTGCACACTAGCACATACTTAAAGTTTAGTGTAGCAACAAGGCAACTGTTTTAGGGTTTGCACACCAAGTTCTAACACCTGAAGACCACATAATTATTTTAGATTCTCAACATCTTCCCAACATATAGATTTTCTTCAAATTCATTTTAAGAAATTTCTCTGTCCCTCATTAAATTATTATGTAAATTTTCACAGACATATATACACATGTATATATACATTTTATAAATGTGTTCATATGTCTATGATCACAACTGGGGAAAAACTGTCTGAAGAGGATGAGAAATCCAAATTTAAATTGTATATGGCCTCCACAATCAAGCATTATAATTTCTTTTATACTGAATCTTTCATACAAAAATAAGACAAACATTTACATGTACATGGCAACACGAACATTTTGAAAAAAATATTGAAGTAGCTAATTATTTTGTTGGAGTTGTTTTGGTACATCAAGTGATGTTGAAACATTTTTTTTTCAAAATAGATGCATAAAAAGATGCATTATTCAATAAAATTGACATTGCTTTCTTTCTTTTTTTTCTTCTTTATCTTTTCTGGTTAAAAAAGCTGCTAAATTCGAAATAATCTTGCAAGTAAATACTTATGATTGAAAACAGAAAACAAAAGTATGACTATTGCACAATCATTACAAAGCAAAAATTCTAAATTCATCTAGATATACTAATAAATAAAATAAACCTGGTCCCAGTAGATTTTTGGTCTGTCTACATTGAGCTTATGGACTTGGTAGTCCAAAACATCTGGTCCCAGTAGAACTAAGGTCAGTCTACATTGAGCTTATATTTGTACAGACTTGATTGTCCAATAAGATAGTAATTTACAGGTGAAATGAACATTGAGATTGTGTCATGAAAGAACATTTTACAGTGAAAAAAATGACATCTGAATTACAAATATTTCCATGGTGCATGTTTTCATTTTTTAAATTGTAATTGCATTGATAAGAGATAAATCAAGCTTGACGCCATTAATTACCTACACTAGAAACATGTGGGATCTGAATATTGGAATCAGTGACAATGTGTACAATATAGTTATATTGATCTAAAGCAAGTAATGAATTTTCAATGGTATTGTTAAATTTAGTGTAAAAGTCTAATTAACATGGAAAATCATTATGACAATGCATTCAAATTTCAGAGTAGATGGAAAATATGACAAAAAAATAATAATTTGTTTTTTGTTGGTTAATTCATGAAATTTCTCCCCAACATTAAACTTTGAGCAAGGAGAGACTTGTTACTGATTTCTTTTTTTTTTAAATATAATTTATTTACCCAGAATTTTAAGTATTGCACATAGATAAACTGTTTTTGCAGTAATTGCATATGTACAACAGGCCTGCATATTTTCTCAGCTGCATAGTTTATTTACAAAGATAAGACAAAAGTTTACATTTTTACAAATTTCATGTTTAGCCTAATCTATTTTCATTACAAAACTACATTTTCTGTTGATGCCTTTAATACAACTACCAGGTAACCACAAAATATAATGCAAAATATTTTTTTGCAGATGCATGCTCTCAATTGGAAAAGCAACGCCACATTTTGTCAGTACATGGAACATTAAGTTGTAGCTGTGTTCCCCATTTCAACTTGAGATAAAGAGTTTCAGTCTCTGTTCATCATTATTTATTTTAATAGTCTGAAAGTGGATTACGTAAAAATGAAATTTGGGTTACATTGGTTTCAAATGGAAAATAGAAGAAAATTCAGTATCAACTTGTCTTAAAAAAAATATAACTTGGCTTTTAATCCATGATGATGAGGTCATCTGAATTTCACTGCAGTAAATGATTGCAAAGAATTCAAAGTTTGACTATGAAATAATATAAAACTAAAAATAAAGGTCACATAACAGAAGGCACAGTTTATCCTTGTTCTTCAGCTTTTTATAAAATCTGTTTACCCAGAATGCACTAGCACATGTTTTATTAATTTCTCTTTGTCTTTAGAGAAATCCTTTCCTATACAACACTAAGGACATTGGATAAAAAAGTATCAATAACTGTCCACAGATTGTTGAATGAACTGATGTCCTGAGCGTACTAGCTGATCCATGATCACCTTTAATTACAAGCAATAAACTGATAGTTTCTGGTTCCCTGTTCATTACAATAAAGATATCATAACAACATAAACTGGATGTATTTAGGGATGTCTAGCTGACAACAACAACATTGTTCTCGATACCTTCTGCATCATTTTTGGTTGGCTGAAATGGAAAATAAAATCAATTTAATTTGCATCTCTGAGAAATAACAAGGGAATGATTATTTTAAATTACTTAAAACCCATAATTACTTTCACTAATATCAGGCACAGATCAAGCCATTTTGAAGAGTTATTCTATGTATGAATTACGCCATTGTTAGTTAAATATCTAATTTTTAAAAATACATAAATGTTATTTATTCTTGGCTTAATTCTCACTCTGGTTTTGTTTGTGACAAAGCCTTATTGTTGTCAGTGGCTGATTGAGGAGGTGACAGACTAAAGAGCTATAATTATGATACAAGCATTTTTTTTTCACATGTTTCACTCTTAATGTGGCCCCCCCCTCCCTTTTAAAAAGTCATGGATTTGCCTCTGGTTGCTGGCTCATTGACATATAATCCACATCTTATTTTGTACATATTTAATCAAGACTCTGGTATGATGTCTATTCTTATTTGTTAAGCTCTTGAATATTATGAAAATATTTGACACTTAGATAAATCCTTGTTTTCAAAATTCCAATAGGGAACATACTTTATATAATTGTTTAAATAAACCAATTTTTCAAGACGTTTCGGTATTTGGCCTTCTTCAGTTTTTTTTATTTTTCCTCTCAACTACATACTTAGATAAATTGCAGACAGTTTGACAATGACTAGTTTTTAAAGTTCTAAAATTTAAAATTATTTTAGTGGCTAATGTACATGTATTTCTTGATTTTCTTATGCTGAGTTCTCATGTAATTCGAATTCGATTCGCATTAACTAATTCCAATTAGTTTAATTTCGCATTCGAAATGTTTTATCTCCTAATGTCAATTCTTATTAGAATTACAAATCGCGTCAAATAAGCTTTACTGTCCAAACGACGTTAACTTTTAATTCGTATTAACAAAAACTTATTTCTAATTCGAATTGGGTAACTCGAATTAGCCAATTGGAATCAATTTGAATTAAAAAAGAAGAGTGTGTGAACACGATTAGCGAATTTAATTCGCATTATAAATTCGCATTAGATTCAAATTCAATTCGAATTAAATGTCCATGCGAACGAGGCATAACTCTATCAACTAGAAAAAGCAATGTCTACACTATAATTAAAATATAAAAGTACCTGATTTTTATTGATGACCCAGTCATCATCCACAATATACTTAAATAAATATTCTCCTTTTGGTAAATCAATTGAAACAGTAAAGACATCATTCCTGAAATAAAATTTAAAATATGTTCACCAATCATTTTTAAAATAGATCTACAAAACTAATTTATTAAGAAAATATCCATTGTGCAGAACTTCAACTATTTGTTACTGGACAAAAAACATTTAATTTGAAACTTCAAAACAAAATCAAATTTCTTAATGTCGCTTCTTTTTCATTTCTGAGAAAATTGGAATGACGGAATGGGAGATAACTCTGTACTTTAACATATAAAATTATCATTTATTTATTGATAAGAGTATGTATGATAAGAGTATTGCTTTTCTTGAACTGATTTTCATTTCAATTTTTTTATTCAACTGTTGAAGATCAACTGTTTGTTAAAACAATAAATTTAAGTTAAATCTTTTTCATTTCAGCTTTCAATTGAGAAAATTAGAATTCAGTAATGGGAGATAACTCTGTAATTTTACCAATAAAATCATTATTTATTTATTGAATATTTTCTTGTACTTAAATTTTGAATTTGATTTCACTTTTTTGTGCAACTTTTTAAAAGATTAAAATGGGAAGGGATGAGATCTAAAATAATCCTGATTTGCATACAAGTCTTCAGACTTAAATTTTGAATTGTATACCATTTATTTATATAAATTAGACCATTAGTTGTCTTGTTTGAATGGTTTTAAGTTAGTAATGTTTGGGGCCCTTTACAGCTTGCTGTTTGGTGTGAGCCTATGCTCCTTGTTGAAGGCCGTACCTTGACCTATAATGGTTTACTTTTATAAATTGTGATTGGATGGAGAGATGTCTCATTAGCACTCATACCACATCTTTTATATCTATTAACTATTATTAACTTACTCTTTCTCTAATGATATTTGTTCTTTCCATTCATTAAATGTTCCTGCTACTTTAACAGTCTCTCCAGCATCCTCCCATTTAAATTCTGTTGATATTTTATTTTCCTAAAAAAATATATAAAAATATAAAAATTTAAAAAGATTGGCCACTTAATTGATTGTTGGTTGCATAATGTCAGGTGGCAAATATTTCATGCATGTTCAACACAATCTTACTTTTTATTTTTGTGAATTTATTTTGTATAGTTCATATAAGAAGAACCAACACTGTTACAGTATGATTGGATTGTTTCCCTTTTTAATTTGCCTCAATAATATTTTACAGGCCGTTTCAGTGAGCAATGGTATATTTGCCCTTATTTGAAATAAAACCCAACATCTTTATTGCTTTTTATTGTACAAAGTATATTAAATAATTTCATGACAATCATAAGCTCTCCTCTGACCTTGGCTTCGTCCTTGGTGAGTTTGTACATACCGGTAATAAGTGACTAAGAGGTCTTAAGACTGATCTATTTGAAAATATGGTTATTACACGTTAGGTTTTTTTTGCTTGTGAGAGAGCTGTCTACTTATTCTATTATCACGATTAATGATCAATTTCTTATACCGTATTTTTCTGTGTTGTTTTGGTCTTTTGTGGATAGTTGTCTCATTGGCAATCATACCACATCTTCTTTTTTATATTATTGTGTATACCTGCTGTGTTTCTTCTTTTTCTGGCTCTTTTGTTTCAGTTTCCTCTGTCTGAAAATAACAAAATCAATTATTGAATAAACTTTATACAGTGAAACCTAATTCTATCTAAATCAAACCCTGGAAAATATGAAATTTAATATAAACTTAAAAACTTTTTAATCAAGACATTCAGTGATTATTTTATAGCTTTTAGGATCTGATTTCAAGAGCAAATGCAATGTGATTTCTGTTTATAAATAATTTTTCAAAGGGGCATAACATTTTGATAAATAATTGACGACAACTGACTTTCAAAAATAAAAAGTATCAAAGACATTGCTGATATAAACCTATAATTTAAGATTCATAATTCTGGCAAGAATTTATCACATGAGAGCGAACAACATAATTTTCCATATAGTCAATACATCCAAGGGAGATAACTTTTTTTTATCAGCACTGATTTTTAAATTTGTCTGAGAAATTGATGATATAAACTGTAATATAAAATTCATAAAAAACAAGAATCGTACAAATGAATGTGCTAACAATGCAATTTTCCATTTAATCAACTTTTCCAAGTAACATAACTGTCTACCTAAGACAGGGCCCGCTCCAGTCATGATTCAGTGATTCCTTATATAAACAACCAAATTTTCCCACTAAAGAGGGGCTCCCTGAAAACCCCTCTTATTCCACCTCTGCTCCCAACTGATTTTCACCTAATCAAAGTGATTGCTGATGTAAACCTATATTACTAGTTTTATAAATCTGGCAATTAAGAACAGTACTGTGCTTGTGAGGTCACTCACAAGACAGGACAGACATACAGTATTTCTACAATGTAACCATTCCCATGGAACAATAATTCTGACAAATGAAAACAAAATTTCCAATCAGATTTGTTAACACAGGTTTCACTGTATTATAAGTAAATCAAGACATTTACATAGGTTTTACTGTATTATAAGTAAATCAAGACATTTATAACTGTACACCAGGTGGCTATTAATGTCTAGACCCTGATTGTTTCAGTATTGTTACTTCCATTACAAAGACTACTGATAATTCCCAGTGAACTTTCTGTATCGATTAGCTATCAGATTTCTTTACACATTACCAAACAGCCCATAATAAATTTTCCATTTGCAATATGGTTTTATGAGCTAGCTTTCGTAATTTACAAATTTATACAACAGATGCTTAAAAGTCTATTATATATAAATAGTAGTGTTATAACTTGAATTTAAAGCACAGGGGCTCAGTTTTAAGATGAAGGGTGTGTTAGCATGTTTTTCTTTTGACTTAGAAAAGGACTACTTGAATGTTTATAATGTAGATACAAATTTTAAAAAATCCCTTAAAATATTTTTGCTGAATACTTCATTATTGCATTTTCTTTTAAAGGGTAAAATTGTTAAATAGAATTCTTAAAATGATTAGTAATTTAAGTAAAGAATTCCCTTCAATTGCATAGGACTGGACTCATAGGTATTAGGGTAGATAGATGGGTGCACATAAATGGCAGATGGGATCACAGAATGGCATAGGCTGGGGAATCTTATTTTGGGGCTAGCTTATTAAGACACTGCATATAGTATTGTTTATTTATATACAATGGACTGAATCCATTCTCTTTTTACTTTTACAAGCAAGTGGCTGATTTCAATTGTTACAACAGCTTTTAAAAAAGTGATGGTTGTTAAAATTAGAAAATCTGTTTCGTGCAAACACATTTAATATAGTTTCAGAAGCAATATAAGGTGATGAAAATACAGTTGGGCACTGTGATTTAGAAGACAATGTGGGCACTCGCTCTAAAAATAATAAAAAAATCAGATCCTGGGTCCATACATGGTGTTGCCTTGGTAGAAGCATTAAGTACCATTTCCCATGACAAAAAGATGATAAATTGACCTCCTGCATTCTAAATTTCCTCTAATCATATTATTAGAATAAGTTTACCAAATGACTCATAATTTTGAATTACAGGAACTCTTGTCCTGTCTAAAAGGTTGAAGATCAAGTGAAGTTATTATCTGTATTTGAATAACATTATTAATTATTGCTGTATAAATCAATAAGAGTAAGATATTGTGTTAGACCATCTGTGATGCAGCTAAGTTACTAATAAAAGTTCAATGTAAGGCTAAAAATAAAACTCATAGTGTTTCAATGAAAGAACATTTAACACAGAGAGCAAGCATATGTTTGGATTATATGAACAGTACCAAATTCTCATTTGGACCATCAATATTGTCTCTTCAATTATGATGCTTAAGGCCAAATATTAGATAATATAAAGCTTATTAAAATGATGAAGAGCTATAAATCAAAAAGGACAAAAAAGTATAGGCAAAGCAGAGAAAGGAATCAGAGCTTTGCATGAAGGATATACATTCCTCAATTATAAATAATTTCCAAAATTTTGAAACAGCAAATAAAAAACACAAAATCTGTATTTTAATTTTAATATAATCCCACTCCAAAAAAACTGCCAAAATATGCAGGAAGCAAAAAAAACCTTTGAAGGTGATTTTTTAATTAAGAACATGGTTATTTTTTCCTTATTATAAACTATGTATTTACAAATAATGTTAAAAACAAAGGGAAGTAATTATGCAAATTAAGGGAAGTAATTTTACATTTGTTAAGATATTTATAGGGATTTTTACTTTCTTCTTCCTTCAAATATATTACATTTAAACATTTTACATAGAAAAATAGTAAAACAATGGGTGGGGTTTAATGGTACTATATAAAGTTTGCATATTTAATATATAAGTATTTAAGGTGCTCGCAGTTGCCTCGAATTGAAGTTGGTCACATTTGTATACTTTAAACCAACTTAATTTCGCGACTTTCGCAGAAAGAAAAATGACGCCAATTTAAATCGTCGCCAATCTGCATTACTTAGATCTTAACTTATCTAAACACCTCTAGTAAATTAGGAATTCGCGATATTAAATATCCGCGAAATGGACTATATAGGGCTAAACGCGAAATAAAGTATCCGCGAAAATAAGTTCGTTTACAGTATTTACAGAGGAACAATGTTATATGTGATGTATTCATATGCTGTTTGAATCAAATGATTATTTTAATAAAAAACCTATTAAATGGAAAAATTACAAAGGTCTTGAACCTTTTTTAGCAATATATGATGTTGCAAATGCTTAATTTCAATCAAATCTTTTCAGACATTCATTTCTTTCAACCAACAAGAGTTTTACAGATTTTCAGACTATCAGACCCATGTCATTTGCAAACATTTGTATACTAGTAGTAGCATATGGACATGAAAAATAAATGTAAACTTTTTTCTTTTACTTCCTATTTGGAATAATTTGGATTTTTATCAATATCTTTCAATAAATTATAACACTTAAACATGTATTTTTGTGTTAAATCTGGGCTTTTGCCAATTATTTTTTTATGAGATTCTGTTTATGTTATATCAAGGACATAAACAATGTATGTATGTATTTCCTCAATCCTTTCAAGAATAGTAATTCAAATACAAATTACACATAATGAAATGTTCTTCTACCATACAAAAATGTGAGATTCTTTTACAAAACAAAATAGCAGATAAAATTAAAGACCTTATCTGAAGAAATTGTAATATTGAATTCATTTGAGCTGGGAAATGGCAGTCTTATATATTAGGACCAAGCTGAGTAATTTTGCAAAAATTGTTAAGATAAAATTGAGAATGGAAATGGGTAATGTTTCAAAGAGACAACAACCGGACCATATAAAAAACAACAGCAGAAGGTCACCAACAGGTCTTCAATGAAGTAAGAAATTCCCTCACCCGGAGGAGTCCTTCAGCTGGTCCCTAAACAAATATATACTAGTTCAGTGATAATGAACGCCATACTAATTTCCTAATTGTACACAAGAAACTAAAATAAAAAAAATACAAGACTAACAATAGCCATATATGTTTTTAATTTTAGTTTCTTGTGTATAATTTGGAGTTAAGTATGACGTCCATTATCACTGAACTAGTATACATATTTGTTAGGGGCCAGCTGAAGGACGCCTCAGGGTGTGGGAGTTTCAAGATACATTGAAGACTCATTGCCCGAGTCATTGGTGGCCTTGGGCTGTTGTCTGCTCTATGGTCGGGTTGTTGTCACTTTAACACATTCCCCATTTCCATTCTCAATTCTATACCATCATGGTAATTTTACAGTTTTAATATGGTGATGTTTTTAAAATGGAAATTGTTAACATATTTGTTCTACAAAGGTGCAAATTAATGTATTAATCATCATAGACATACAGTTGTAGTTACAAATTGGAGATAACTCTCCTAAATGTATATGAATTTTGAAATTTCACATTTAGGAGTAAAATTGATAACTGAAACTTAGCATGTTGATCTTTAGATAAAATTTCTTTTGTTTGTTTTATTTGTATTGTTTGGTTTTTTTTCAGTAAGATTATGAAAAATATCAACTTCATTCCTATGGTTAGATTATCATCTCCATTTTATGGTACTCACACTATCATTTTACATGTTCAGTGGACCGTAAAATTGGGGTCAATACTTAAATTTGGCATTAAAATTAGAAAGATCATATCATGGGGAACATGTGCACTAAGTTTCAAGTTGATTGGACTTCAACTTCATCAAAAACTACCTTGACCAAAAACTTTAACCTGAAGCAGGACGAACAGACGCACAGCGAACAAACAGATGGACGAATGAATGAACGGACGAACGAACAGAGGCACAGACCAGAAAACATAATGCCTCTTACAACGTAGGTGGGGCAGCATTAAAAGCAAATGATAAATAAAATGTTACATCTAGCAAAATAATCAAAAGAAAGTCCCCAACAGTAAACAGATATAGAAAAATAATATGGCAGTGGTCATATGTTTAAGGACTACCGGGTATAACTTGTGGAAAAAGGTCTATTTAGTTTTATTAATTTACTTCCACTTCTGATTTCGGTCACGAGTAACTTCCTGTTGTCATAGGTGATCAGATAACCTTTAGTCCAGAGTCGGAAAACACTTTAGATATAACAGGAAATTCTAAATAAATTGCATAGAAATAGAGATTGGCATTCATGAAATGAAAAATTGTGTAGAGATTATTTATATTTTTTTTCATTTATTTTCGGACAATTTTTGAAGTGAGAAATCTGTGAATAACTTATTGATCAAATAATTAGATGTAAGAAGATGTGGTATGAGTGCCAAAGTGACAACTCTCTATCCAAGTCCAATTTGTAAAAGTAAACCATTATGGGTCAAAGTACGGTCTTCAAGACAGAGCCTTATGTCTCATAAAAGCATTTTTACAGTTATAAGTTTAGACATTAATCTCAAAACATAGACATATAAAATTTAATATAAAAATAATAAGATGAAGTAGTACATTTTATTACCAATGAGGAGACAGGTACCAGTTCCTACCAGAGACAAGTACCAGTTACTACCAGAGACCAAATGAAGTGTTTAAACAAAATCAAGTACCTGCTAGGCATTCGTCAATTATCCAAACCCAGACCATGTATATAAATATTAAAATGGATGACCAAAATTAAATAACTTGTTCAATTGTTTCCATACTTATGAATTACATGATGATATCCTCCTGTACCATCTCATGATATAAGTTTGACTATAAATTGTCAAGCTTTTGTCAAGTTGAAGTCTCATCAAATCTTATATAAAGAAAAACAGATGTATGGTAGATAGATCTTATGTGTACTTTATATAATTTTTTTATAGCTTGATGTTTGGTGTGAGCCAATGTTCCATGACATGTTCCATGACTTGCATGGTGAGTTGTCTCATTGGCTCTCATACAAAATTTACATTATAATTATAAATCCTCACCTTTTCTTCTGCTTGTACAACTGGTGTTACTTCTTCTGTTTTCTGTGGTTCCTCTGGTTTTGTTTCTTCCTGAGAAGATTCCTCAGCTTGTTTTGGTTCTTCTGGTACACTTTCTACAGGTGTTGTTTCTGCTGCCTGTTGTACTTCTTCCACAGGTGCTTCCTGTTTTGTTTCTTCTTGTGGTGCCACTTCCTCTTGTTTTGTTTCCTGTAGCTGTTGTGTTTCTTCAGTTTTTTCTGGTTCTGGTTGTTTTTCCTCTGCTTTAGGTGTTTCTGCAGATTTTTCCTCTTCTTTAGGTGTTTCTGTTTTTTCCTCTACTTTGGGTGTCTCTGATTTTTCCTCTACTTTGGGCGTTTCTGATTTTTCTTCTGTTTTAGATGATTCTGATTTTTCTTCTGGTTTAACAGGTGATTCTGCTGCTTGCACAATCTCCTTTGATGATTCTGGTTTAGAATCCTCAGTTTCTGGTTTTGAATCAGATTTTACTTCAGTTTTTGTTTCACTTTGCTTAGTGTCACTTTTTTCTTCATTTTGTTTATCCTTTTGATCACTAGTTTCCTCTTTATTTTCACTGCCTTCTGCTACTTTTTCCTGATAAAATAAAATGAAATAACTAAAATATTGTTCACAGCTTTTGTAACTTTCCATTTTCTTCTATTATCATTTATACTATAACCATGTAGTAAAATAACATAAGCTGAACAGATATTATTTTGTAGACTGTCACAGACTTTATAACCCTGATAGTATCATTTTTAGTAGATTTATTTATAATGTTACTTTAGGTTACATATTGTCCCCTTTTTCCACAGTTTTTATTTTCTATATTGGTCAAGTTTTTGATTTTTTATCATTTTATTAACCTCTTTTTTTTCTGTATATAATTTTTTGTTTGTTTCCCCCCTGTTTTCTTTTCTTTCTTTCTAGTCTCTTTGAGTAAGCTTTCCTCTAGTTTTGTTTCCCTTCTTCCCTTTCAAACTTCTTCAATAAGATTTCAGGTATTGTGTCCCCTCTATTTTATTTTGGTCAGTGTTCAACCTCTCTGATTATACAAATTGTAGGTTTGTCACCCTTGTATATTTTCAAACTTTACAACCTTTTTCATTATTCATTTCTTAGGTTTGTCTCCCCTATTGTATTTTCAGTCTGCAAAATCACTCTTATCATACAATTTTCAGGTTTGTCTTCATGGTTTTATTGTCTGTCTATCAATTCTTTCTGATTATACATGTTTCAGGTTTGTCTCCCCTGTTTAATCTTCTATCTGCCCAACCTCTCTTATAAATATATCTGATTTAGTGACCCTTGTTTTTTTGTCTGCAATACATATAGATCTGATTTTGTGACCCCTGTTTATTTTCTATCTGCCAACCCTCTCTTATCAAAACATATCTGATTTTAGACCCTTGATTTTTTCTGTCTACTGAGCCTCTCTGCTAAAACATATCTGATTTTGTGACCCCTGTTTTATTTTCTGTATTTTATATAACATATATCAGGGTTCATTTTCTGTCTGTGTACCAAATCTGATAAAACTTTATAGAAGGATTTAAGTCAAAAGGGGGAGGGGGCAGGGGATCCTGATCAGATTCCTGGATATGCACCTGATCATATTTAAGTTTTGTCTCTACCGGTATGTTTTTATTTTCTACCTGTCCAGCCTCTCTTATAAATTTGTGCTCCCCTCCTCCTCATTATCTGTATAATATATCTAGTTAAACTAACTTACCTCAGGTTTTGTGTCCCCTCCTTCCTCTGTTTTATTTTCTGCCTGTCCAGCCTCTCCATTTACTTTAGTAGAATCCCCCTCCTCGGTTCCATCCTTCTTCTTAAGTTTTCCACTTTTATTTCCCATGATAATTTATTTTTCAAGATTCACTAATCTAAAGGTATAATAAGATATATATATATGAACTTGCATAAATCATCAAAATTTATCTGATAAATTATTAAAACTTTGTCATTTGGATAATAACAGTTATCTGTATCACACAGAAAAGAAAAATGTTCTGTGACCTTGACCTTCAATGTACATGTATTAGATACACACTATGTGAGATGGAGTAACCAATAGACTTTGCCAAGGACTTTTTTTTATCAGTCAGTAATGTTACGTAGACAAAAAAGGAACGTCATTAGACACAAGTTCAATCCCTATATCTATTTTAAAATTGCAATAAAAAAAATTAAACCAAATTAAAAATATTTTATAGATTTTCATTTCTCCCTTGTCTAATAAAATTCTACATTTTGATAAATAATTTGTATATGAAAAATCTGGTTCATTTGCTTTGATAGCTTCACATTTTGTCATATCCAGGCCTTTTATAGCTTACTAAATGGGGGGATAGGACCTTTATCGGGACTCTGGGATAGGATGTTTTTAAGCTCGGGATTTCGGGATTTACCATTTCTGGATCCAGGAGTCCTTTTTTTCTGATTTGGGGATGTCAGGATTTACATGATTTAAATTCAGTACCTCAGTATTTCGTTTTTTAACCCCAGGATTTACGGATCAGGACTCCTTCTATCCCCCTCTATACAGTATAGGGTATTGTTTTTTGCTGTATTTATAAACTGTTCAGTGATGCATAGTTGATTTCATTCCCATCATTTGGACTCTGGTCAAAAAGGGTCAAATTAGCAATTATATATCACATCTCTTTATTTTTAAATTATGAACTAAACAATCTATGTAAGTTTTCAAAAAATCCTTCCACAGATTTAAGAGGAGTTGCAAAGGAAAACCTTTTCCTTATCTTCTTTATAATGTGAAGAAATCACACTTCTATCTTTGAATTGGATGAAAGTTGGGCACTCATTTCCCAAATCATCTTTATTTGGTACTTTTTTCCAAAATTTCACTTCATTTTCTTGATTTCAGATCCCACTTTAGTTTACCCTCAATCCTGAAGTTTTACTCCCTCTTTTTATATGAGGACCCCAAAAATCAATTTGATCAATAAATAAAACAGTAGTACACAATGCTATATTGTATGCACAGGCTATGTGAGTTTATAGAAATCCCTCCATTATAAGAAAAGATTTTGTGGATGAGGGATGAGGGCTGACAGACAAATTTCCCCATTACTATATATATCTATATTATAAATCACTTCAGTTTTAAAAAATTCTAAAGATTAGACTTAACATTTTCAGATTTTTTTATCTTTTTTTGGTTAAATGGTAGCTAATTTATTTCTTAGCTATCCCTACTGTACCTTTTGAATAATTTGTAATCTCTATTCTAGATTTTTTTTTTATATACATCAGATTATTTTATGATTGCAACATGTTACATGTTTGTGTCCTTCAAGCTATTATTATTTAGTGTAGTCATACAATTTACTTTTGAATTAATCAGATTTCTTATGTATTAGAATACAGGAACTGATGAAGTCTTCTTGTCTAGACAGGGGAAAAATAGTTATAAAATATTCCTAAATATTCAGTGGCACATCCAGAGGGGGGTTCCAGGGGTCGGACCCCCTTTTTTTGGAAGGTTAATGCATTTGAATAGGGATACATAGTTGGACCCCCCCTTTTTACCCTGGGTTTGGAACATCCCCTTTTTTTTGGACAATCAATGCATTTGAATGGGGATACATTGAGTTGGACCCCCCCTTTTCAAAATGGCTGGATCCACCCCTGATATTCATTGCAAGAAACTAAATTTGATACATTTTCTATTAATTATTTTGTAAATGATGGCCAGGTAGTAGACAAGTATAATTTTTGAAGAAAGACAAATTACCCTTTTGCCCAAAAGAAAAAAGAGGAACAAGTCCACAAAACCTTCAAGGAGAACTAAAGACCATTGCAAGGATCACATTACCCGCAAAAACATGGCTGTGTAGTTCATTAAAGAGATATAGGAAGATGTGGTGTGAGTGCCAATGAGACAACTCTCCATCCAAATAACAATTTATAAAAGTAAAACAAAACAATTTAAAAAAGGAAAACAAAACAATTTATAAAAGTAAAAACAAAAGAGTATGTTCCTCAACTTAATTCTTTCGTAAGAGCAATATTGATTTTTGTTTCTAAAAGTATTACTTGTTACATTCACATTAGACTGAGCTTTATATTATATAAATGGTTTATGTTTTAAAAAGTAAGAATGTGACCTCAAATCTTCTTTTATTCACTTAATTTGTGATTGAATGCCAAAATAACTGCTTGATAAGAACCTTTAATCTAATTGAATATTGATAGCATAAATATACTAACTTTTAAGTTTAAGGCATTTAATGATTGATAAAAATCTTTACTTACAAATGTTTGTCTGTAAAGCTGTGAGCTTATCACCTAGCTACCTTACACTTTAAAAAGAAATGTTATTCATCTTCAACAGAGTTTCTTAAACTCTATATTTACATGAAATTTAAAATCAAGTGAAAGTTTGTAGACTTCCTCTTTAGATTGTTGTATTATAACAGATATAAATCTTGTGCTTCAAGATCTTATTAGTTTATCTCTTTGATTATCTTAAGTACAATCATAAGTACTTGTTTTCTTCCTCAATCCTTAATGTATATTTATACACATAGCATGTGACCAGATAACTTCTAGAAAACTCTTTTTGTTTCCTGTAACATCCCCAACCTTAGTTGATAAAATACCCAACACCTTGACTGATATTATTTTGGCTCGTTTAATTTTCATGAAATTTTGACAAATTGGTTATTTTGACCTTTTAACAAAAATATAAAAATTTCAAAAGATTTGAACCAACCGCTTTATCAGAAAAATTTCATTGGTTTTATAGCAGTTTGACCAAGCACTAACTTTGATCATTGAGAAGCTTAATGCTTCTTTAACCAAACAACGTGATTGAAACGTTTAACTGACTTTTACAGAGTTATCTCCCTGTAGTGTTAGGTACCACCTTAATTTATTTGAAAGTGACACTGAACTTTTGGTAAACTTATGTTGTAGGACTGCTGTCTCAATCATAATAACACAATATCTACCTTGATTTATTATGCACCACCTATTACCCTCAATGTATGTTTCTGGTGGGAGGGCAAGATTTTTTTTTTTAATTGCAAGGGCGAATCCAACCATTTCTAAAAGTGGGGTTGTAACCCAAGTAAAAAAAAAGGGGGGGGGGGGCATTCCAATGTCCTGATTCAAAAGCATAGATCGTCAAAAAAAACAACACCCTGAATCCCCCACTGAATAGTCTGATACAAAAAGAAATGTTTTGGAAGAAAATTAAGCAAAAATAATAGCTTAAGTTTCTCTATTTAAAACTAGGTGGAGTAAAAATTTAATTAAATTTGAGGCACAAAATTCACCTTAATCCACCCAAAGATGATGGTTATGGTCTAAGTTAAGACAGATCATATCAGGGGGCAGATGTCATTGCGAGTGTTTAGGGAGTGTATTGTACATACATAAATCTCTATTACATGTATTCAAATGGCCCTATAAATTTGCACCTGCCTATATGTATGTATGTATCAACAATTCACTCAATAGCCCTTACATGAACTTATTATTCCCATAAATGGGTCAGAAACAAATTACACATAATTTTACTTGTCAAAATACAGGTAAAGTGTCAAATATTTCTTCATCACCCCTAATCTTTGATGACATGTATGAAATATGACACGGAACCATAACAAGTGCTTCAAATAATTGTCATTTTTCTACAAAATTATATGTTAAAGCCTGATTAATTTTCACATAAAAGGAGATCGCCTCAGAGAGACCTTTAATTAAAAAAAATAATTAAGGCATATCATATTTTAAAAGGCTATCAAATCTACCGGGCAATGGGCTTTAAACTCATTGATCCAAAATATACCAGACTAATAAGATCTAATAACTCTTATTTTTTTAACAAAACTCTGTGAGATTCAATTAAAAAATATTTTGATATTCATATTGATGAAGTTTAAACTGAGCTCTGGTAACATGCATTGCCAAAATCAGTTGTTTTAAGGATTGTGTTAGCCCTTGTGCATCAGGTTGCTGCAACCATTTAGCCTAAAGGTGGGGAGGGGGGGAATTGAAGTTACAGAGTAGATATCTACAGTGGCAGATCCAGGGTAAAAAGGTGTGATAAAGGGCATCCCTTCCCATTGATCAACATTTTTTTTTATTATATCACTTTTTTCACAATTTATGCTTTTAAGCATAAATTCATCCAAACCATCTTCAATATATGACTTCATGAAGAAAACTCCACAAATTAAATCAGTGTGGCATATATATACATTGGATGTTAAAATTAAGTGACAACATAGCTTGTGTTTGAAATGTGAAAAAAAAGATGTAGATCATACTTTATGAGACAGCAACCCAATGTAACAAATAACTGATATATATCTTTAACGACAATTAATGAAAGTTATTCAAAAATAAACATGTTTCTATACATTGGCGGATCCAGGGTTTGGAACCCCTTTTTTTGGACGATCAATGCATTTGAATAGGAGCATTAAGTTGGAACCCCCCCTTTTTTACTCTGGGTTGGGACCCCCCTTTTTAAAATGGCTGGATCCGCCCCTGCTATACTATGTATAAAGCCTCCTATAAAAATTTACATTGCCACAGTTAAAAAGTCAATTAATAATATCAGAATGTGGCAACCATACAAATAGCTAACTCCTCCATATACAATGTTTATATTCCTGAGAACGTCCCCAAATTACATCATGGTAATGCAACCTGATGACACAGTTGAGGGTGTGATAGACCCATAGCATTATGGTGTTGAAACCATATTTTCACCTATTCATATAAGGGTGTGACAACTGTCAGATAGAAGATAGAAAATCCAAATTATCTCCCCTTTGCATATTTGGGTGTGGCTGTTCAAGGGAATAGAGTTCACCTCATAGTATTTTTTCTACCTCGATGATCCCTATCTATTTTTACAGATTTCTGTCCTTTTCTGAAAAGTTCCAGATATAGATTAGTTTTCAAAAAATCTCTGCATAAGACATGATTAGAATAAGCAAATTAATGTTTCCCTTTGCTTTGGCAATGGCTTTCTAAACAAACAAAATCCATTAAAGATAGAAAATTAAAAAAAATCATCAAAGACAAGAAAAAATGATATAATGCAGGTAAAAACAGAGATCTGAAGACATTATGTTTTTCAAGATTAAAATACATTGATTAACAGTAAACTCAAGTTGCCTATGACAACTTTTAACATTTCAAATTAAAAAAAAACCAATATATTAATTCAGTTCAAAATCAATCAAACATCTTTAAGGATTCTTGTACATGATGATGATTAAAGATTTGTTTTCAAGATTGCATATCTTAAACTTAAAACTATGTATATTTACCAAATTATATGTTTATATAATCTAAACTTACCTGAACTCTAAACTACACCTAACAAGCAGACCGTCTGCTGTTTAAATCAATCTTTCATTCACACAAAAATCTGATGTTAATTTTCAAATAGCAGGAGTAACACAAATTATCTTAATTCACATCAGTATTAAACACAAACATTATCATTCAAACACAGAGGAATGTAAATTCACTCTGAACTATTACATTTCTTACGAAAAATCTACAAAATATCAATTCTTTTCTGGTTGATATGGTAACTGATAAAGCAAAGACATATTAAATGAAAGAAAAGTAAGAAAGTTAATTGGTAGTAACTTATAATTTCTGTGTTTTTCTGGACTTATTGCTTTCATTCTATTTAATTTTGTAGTGCTGTGAAGCACAGGGTAAATTGATCAATAGAGTTTAGCAATGTCTGTGGCAGTAGTTTAATTATCCGGTTACATGTGCTGTGTTTCACACATCTCAGAAATATTTGCTGCGGTGTCATTTTTCTTTGCTTAGATCAATAAGTAATTCATTAGTTCATATTTTTAGATCAAATTAATTAGGTATTTAGTTACACCAGGAATAATTATTAATTTTGGAAATTTGCTTTGTCACCTGACAATTCTGCAGCAGACAGAAAATAAAAGTACTGGTAGTTTGGTTTATTTTCTACTAATTTCTGCTAAAAAAAAAGAATTTCCAGGACCCTATCCATGATTTTACTTTTAATAGGGGGGCACAAACTTAAAATAAAAATCAGGCAAAAGTATCGAAGTATTCTTCATTGAGGTGAGGACAACCCATACTTTCCAAATTTTAGGGGAGGCACATGAGCACACTCCTGCCCCCTGATTTTAAATTATTTCTGTGCACTTCACAAGATGTTCTACAAATTTCTATACGTTTATGCTTTGCACATGATTTTTATAGTTGACCAACATGATTGTGGGTGTGGATGGTGGTGGCATCATGTTTTGGTTCAATATTCTCAATTTCTTTTTTTTTGGTCTATTTTTCTCTTTTCATAATTTTTTGTCCCATTTTTCTCTAACTTTTATTTTTTGCACCCATTATTTTCGAAACTGTAAATCACGTCCAGACCCTCATCTGACAATATCTGTTTCTGAAATCCCATTCTAGATAAAACCATCATTATAAAAATTCAAATTGGTACTTAAATCAATACCTAAATGTCACAGGAATGAAATAACATTAGAAATCTTTAATTACAAAAATAACGATTTAAACAAACACAATTAGGTGTCTTGTTGAGCTTTATTTGCATATTATTGCAACCTTAATAAATTTTTGTCCAGAACAAATAGGGGAAAAAAATTGATGAAACTCTAAAAAAAAAAATCAATAAAGATTTACGGAATATAATTGTAATTTTAAGATATAAATTCTTAATAATTTCTTACCTGTGTTTGAGAAGAGAATGTTTTAAATAATAGTATTGTTATTATAACATTATAACATTTTACAAATTCCGATGGTCCTCATCCTTAGTATGTGATTTATTTATAGCCTAAAGCTACAAGCTGACCAACTAAATGCATTGTGGTACATCTACCATTGTCATAATGTTCGATGGGATTGTCATAATTAATTAAAAATATAGGACAACAAAAACTGCTCTCATTATTTATAATTTTGATAAAAATTACTTTTGGGAAATCAATTATATGGGATAAATTTTTATCTGATTTTAACCTTTTGAATGTAACTAGCAAATAAAAATACATTTGACCGTCATTTCCATTTCGTACTATAGTAACACTATTTTTAAATAGCCATCTCTTAATTATTTATACAGTTGAAACAAAATGTGTCAATGACTTTCATCTAAAGCTATGTTACTTTCCAACAATAGTGTACATTTCTCTTGTTCTAGCTCAACAACAAGGGCAGGGGCGGATCCAGCAATTGGAAAAAAAGGGGGGGTGGGGGGTGGGGTGGGGGTGTTTCTAATTGCAAGTCCCAATTCAAATGCATTGATTATCAAAAAAAGGGATAAATCCAACCCACACCCCCTTGATCCCCACTGAAGTTACCTAAATTTCCCATTTTTCAAATATTTTAAAATGTCATAGGCTTTCATCTAAAGCTATGTTACATAGCATAGTTATTTAAAATGTGAACCAGATGGCAACTCGTTGTTACTCAATTAAATAGAAAGCTAAACATGAAAATAAACTTAATACTGAAAAGATATCAACTTCAGCAACCAATTAGGCCTGCATCCCACTCAATTAACTCTCAACTAAATACTGATACCACAATTCATCAAGAATCAAATTAAAACTTATCACGATAGAGGGTGGGGGAGGGGGAGGTGACAAAGGGATTCTCATTTAAAAAAGGATTTTTTTTTGAAATTTTTTCCTCACTTCCCACTCCCTATTTTTCTAACCTCTTTATCTGACATTCCCCCTTTTTACCACTTAATTTCAATTTCCAACTTGTGTTGTTTTACTTCCTATATCCAACATCTCAAAAAACATGCATTGTTTTCATTATAGAGATTGAAATATTTAAAAGCTAACAATTCTTTACACAATAAAGTTGATTTTTTCCTCATGAAATTTGAAAATACATTAAAATGAAAGATATTAATTACCTCTGATTGTGATATATCACTTTTCCATGGAATTAAATTAAATGTGTTGAAACCTTCCTGCTGGAGTGGACAGGATATCTATATTTAATATTTCCTGAATATTAGATGTTTGAAGATTGTGTTACATCTTGATTTTAGCATAAGTAGGGTTAAGAGACAACCTACGTGTTAGATTTAATATTCAGGTTTGAATAAGGAGCTTTACATCCCATGTAATACTTAAGACCACTCACCTAAAAATTTGTAAAATCTTAGGGGGATGAATATGGCTGGAGGATCATTGGACATTTTACACTCATGAATTGACTAATTAAAGTATTTAGCATGTTTAAATCAGCAGTATATTTGATTAAACTTTAAGGATTTTAATTTTCATTTCATATAATTGGATTTTTATGAATTGAACATCTTTAAAAATGAAGCTAGCAAATTGATTTATCAAAATATCAGTGTAAACTTTAAATATAAATGGTTTAAAAATACCATTGAAATTTCATAATCAAATAACTGATCAATGAATAAAAGCAGCATGTTTTTTTATTAGGAGACTACGTTAAAAAATACTCATAACTTAAAGATATCTATCATTGATAACTATATATTATCATGGGGTTTGATCATGTTAAGATGTTGATTAAACTATTACATAATTATGAAAAATCCATATTTGGTGAAAAATTTACTTTTTCAATAACTGGATGTCCAAATAAAAAACTTACGCTCTCACTTTACACAAGAAAACAATGAGTCTAACATTTTTTAAATGATGTCCTATTATGGAAAAACAACTGAATTCATAAAATTCATAAAAATGAAAATTTGAAGCTCTATATGGAATCAAAATAAATTTTATTTTTGTGAATTTAACTATACATAGTTGTTATGCTAGTTTTGATCATTTACTGTTAGAATCTTTATAAAACTGTTATCTGTTTGCATTAATTAGAATTCAATGAGTTAGTTTTTATCTAGTCGAAGTGATAGTATTTTTGAGAAATGATGTAGATGAAAATCTTTATCTTCAATCACCATACATAAAATATCAATAATTCAAATAAGGAATAAAACGTGTTTGTGTGTAATTCTTACAATAACATCTTAAATTGTCCTCAAGAGGTTTTGACTGTGTGTTACACTTGACATTATTATAAATACAATAATAATCCATACTATCAACCTAGACAAGAATCTCAATAACCAAAGTTCAAATATGAAATAAAAATTGTTTACATGCAATTCTAAGGATGAGTTATAATGATATTGAATAGCAATATATATGTTCTTCCTTATTTTATATATACATGTATATTGATACGGAATCTAAATACTTATGCATGTGTCTATTGTTTAGGAAAACATACTTCCCTGTATACTTGTATTTGATACATTTGTTATTGCATGAAGTTGATCTGGGTTTATTTTTAAGATTTTGAAATAAAAAATCCAAAGAAAGAGGATGTCATCTTAAAGTTCACACTTTATTGAACCTGACAATTACATCTATCCTATTTTGAGAATCCCTAGATCTGCATATGTTTCCCCCCCCCCCCCCCCCCCCCCCCTGCTCATATTTTCCAAAATTTCATAAATTGTCCTTAATTTTACTTTGATATACATGGAAACCATATGTTTATTCTATACTAAGATCCAATAGAACCACATCCCCCCATTTTTTTTATTAAATTTCATAAATTGTGTGACTATATATATGAAGCCCCCCTTTATTATAACCTGTAGAGGATATAAAACTGTTGCACCACATCAAAATGAGAAGATGTGGTATAATTGCCATTAAGACAACTTTTCACTACAGAGGTCCTATGATGCAGAAGTTGTAGGTCAATGTACTGCCTTTAACAATGACTAAAACATATACCAATTAGCAATCTACAAAAGCCCACCTACTTGACAAAAGTTAATTCAAATGAAAAAAAACTTATAACCATTTATCAAGTGATTATTGTTGTGTTACAATCAGGAAACTATATTAATCAGGAAGAAAAAGAATCATCAAAATAATTCAATAATTTCACTTCTAAGCACCTAATTACATGTAAAAAGGATAGTCTCACACATTTAGTGTATTATCGTGTGGTTAAAATAAATTAAATGTGTTGCTACTCCCACAGTATTTTTCTTTTGTCATTTTAAAATAATTTCACAGCAATAAATCATTAAAATAAAAGTCAATTGCTGTCAAAGCCAACATACCCAATAATTGTCACAATTTTAAGTCAATAAAATAAATTGCTTCAGTCTGGTTGGCATTCTAGAGATAAAAGCCATGAGTCAACAGATTAATATCTATACAGTGCTGTACAAATTACCTGCATAAACAACCTCTGATCAATACTGTTGTCCAGTTCACTCAAACATTGTACAAGAATTTTCTCTTTATTTTACACAAAAGGACAGACAAGCATAAATTTTTAATGAAATAACAGGACAGTGCCCTTTTTCAGAAATAATTATGAACTTTTATCCCAATTAGTGGCCCTTAAGTGGGCAGCATGATTTATACCCACATAACTGTATACTATAATTTGTAACCCAAAAAAAATCTCCCATCTTTTTTACTTTGAAACAATTTACAAGTTATAGAGCTACATCAGTGGCGGATCCAGGGGGAGGGTTCCGTGGGTTAACCCCCCTTTTTTTGGAAGATCAATGCATTTGAATGGGAGCATATAGTTGGGACCCCCCTTTATTCTGGGTTGGGATCCCCCTTTTTAAAATGGCTACATCCGCCCCTGTACATATACTTATATTATAGGGAGTAAGGTGAAGAAAGCACTTATCATTGTATTTTATCATGAATAACATATATTAAATGATTCTGACATCAGATCTTCTTTAAATCCATGATTCTTTTAAATTGAAGGCCTTCAAACCTCAACCGCAAATATTTCTAGAAAATAAATTATCCTCATATGTTGATACCAGGGGAGATTACTCACATAAAATCAAATTAAAAAAAAGACCAGCCAATCAACAATCAAATTGTTGCACATTTTGAACATCATATGTGCATGATTTTTTTTCTACCAGTATAAATGACCAGCCTTTGTGAGTTACTAATAATGCATTTACAATCCCCCCCCCCCCCCCCTTTTTTCAACTGTGTCCAAATCATGTAAAAACAATAAACTATTCAAATAGAAATATGTTCTTCTCTGTCTATATTGATACAGAAGAAAGCAAAGTTCAACAAGTTAACTACAACATATACAGTGATTAATTCAATGTATAATGACTTAAATATCTGATAAATAGTTACACCAGAAAAAAGTAATTTTAAATATGAAATGAAAATTACTTTTAACAACAGAAATCTGTTCTTCTCCGTCTAAATTGTTAAACAGATTTGTAAAAATAAACTGTAACATATGCAGTGATTATTGTATAATGACTCAAATATCTCATTTAGCTATACAGTAAAAAAATATTTTAAATAATGAAATATAATTTACCTTTTATATAATATACTCTTTAAACCATAAAAACATGTAAATAATTAGAGATTAAAAAGAAATATAAAGCAGTGTGACTATACCTTTTGCATCCATCTGACTGACTGATTCATTAGATATTGATTATGAGTGAGTCAGTCGCTTGCTCAGGTCTCTTAACAAATCACTATTTATTATTTAAAACCAATTTTTGTACTATTAATCTACAGTTCTGTGACAATATGACAATACTAAAATAATAAAAGGTCAACAAAATAAATACTTTTGTAGGGTTGTGTATAATAATCTTTGCCTGATTTATATAGAAAAGATATCTTTCGTATCTGTCTTACAAAAAATTGATAAAAAAAGAGTGACAGCTGTTATCTGGTGCAACATCTGAAATTCTTCTGATTTACTAGTATTTTATACAAACTTTCACAGATAGAGGCACATAAAGGTTAAATATGCAACAAACCTTTTACTGTAAAAGAGGCCCCCATGAGTCGTAATGTGCATCCTTAATATATTTGACATAAAAGATAATGATACTGGTACTATAAAGCTTTGAGAGACGATATCATTAGCATTGCTTTTGAAAAATCTGTTTTCACATCTGAAATACCTCTGATTTACTAGTATTTTATACAAACTTTCACAGATAGAGGCACATAAAGGTTAAATATGCAACAAAACATTTCACTGTAAAAGAGGCCCCCATGAGTCGTAATGATCATCCTTCATATATTTGACATAATAGATAATGATACTGTTACTATAGATCTTGAGAGATGATATCATCAGCATTGATTTTGAAAAATCTGTTTTCACATCTGAAATACTTCTGATTTTAATACTAGTTATTTATTCAACTTTCACATATAGAAACACATAGGCTGAATACATAACAGAATGTCAGTCTGAGAATGTTTAAATTAAAAAGAAGCTCCTATGAGCCAGTAATATTTGTTTTGTATATTTGACATAATTGACATTGCTAGTGGTATAATAGATCTTGAGACATATCATGGCAATGATTTTAAAAAATATATTTTCAAATTTGAAATACTTCTGAGATTTACTAGTATGTTATATAACTTTCACAGATAGAGGCACATAAAGGTTAAATATGCAATAGAATATCTTTTCACAAATCTTTCACTTTAAAAAAAGAGGCTCCCATGAGTATAATGCTCATCCTGATCATTTGATTGATTGATTGTTGTTTGCTTTACGCTTTATTAGCACAGCTATATCGTGGCAACGGATTATTTGACATAATAGAACTAAGATCTTGAGAGGCAATGATATCATCAACAGTGATTTTGAAAAAGATGTTTTACTAAGACTAATAATCCTCTGTTGATTTAGATCATTGATTTTAAAGATAAGATGCAGATATCATATAAACATTGAAGAAGATGGACAGCATTGGATATCTTAATATAAAAATCTATTTCTACCATCGGTTTCTTTTGCTTTAAGAATTTAGTAATCAATCACTAGCAGCTGATTTTTTGTTGAAATTTTTTAACAGTAAAAGCCTGATATAACAAAGAGGTTTTACTGTAGGACCTTAGAATTTTCAAAATATAAATGATTGTGTAGCTAGTTTTATATTGATAGAGAGACCACAGATAATTTTATAAAATAGCACAATTCTTCTCAATTCTATTTGACATTTTTGGAGGTCAACCTTAATTACATTTAGCAAATTTTGAAATAATTTTTGTCAACAATAAAGAAAGAATCCTGTTTCAGTTTGTTGATATTAGTACACTATATATAAATAACTAGGTGATAAAAAAAAAATCCCATATTTTTTAACAAAAAACTCTCATCATTTTATTAATCTGTCGCATCTCTGATATCATAAATCAATTTTTATCAATAAGCTTGTTGTATAATAAATTGATTAGTATATTGGATCTACAATATAATGATATTAATAATGAAACTGATATTTTTATTATGATGAAACTATTCACCAACATTGTACACAAGTTCCATTGTATTTTCACAGTGCCATTGTTCCTTTACTGATCAAGATATAAAGGTTGTATCAGTACTCTTAGAACTAGTTTACACGATATGCTTTATGTATAAAAAATGCAAAAGTGGTAATTTTAACTTTAAAATAAACATTTTTCTGGGGAAAAAAATCAAAATTTTGCTATAAAGGATACTGTATTTTGATCATAAACAAGCTTCTGTTTAAATTTTATAAAATTACACTATTGAATGTTTTACAAAGTTATTGATATGTCACCAAGAGCCAATACACATCGAGTGTAAGGGGGACTATCAAACAGGAACAGCCCAAGGTACAGGGGGTCAGTCTTCCCTAAGACTTGAGCAATGGCAGGCAAAACTGTAAAGCAAGCAGCAAGTTGTAACAATTTTATATAGTAACAGGTCTAAATGATGATAATGATGCCAAAACAATTTACAAATAAATAAATAAAGTTCAAATTGTTAAATATGACAAAGTCACTAATTTCACTAATTCATTCACAGTATAAGTTTAAATAGATATAGGAAGATGTGGTGTGAGTGCCAATGAGACAACTCTCCATCCAAATAACAATTTAAAAATTAAACCATTATAGGTTAAAGTACGGCCTTCAACACGGAGCCTTGGCTCACACCGAACAACAAGCTATAAAGGGCCCCAAAATTACTAGTGTAAAACCATTCAAACGGGAAAACCAACGGTCTAATCTATATAAACAAAACGAGAAACGAGAAACACGTATATATTACATAAACAAACGACAACTACTGTACATCAGATTCCTGACTTAGGACAGGTGCAAACATTTGCAGCGGGATTAAACGTTTTAATGGGCCCAAACCTTCTCCCTTTTTCTGAAACAATAGCATAACATCACAACATATAAAAACATACGATAAAATATCAATTAGCAGACTTAACTCAATCAAAAAACGTATGATTACACAAAGAACGAATAAATTTGATCTGCGATATCTGAATACAAATGCACAGTTAATTAAATATTAGAGACAAACAGTCATGACCAAAAGGCTATCAAATAAATTCAAACACACTGAGAAATATTTAACCAATCAATGTTCACTTTAGAAAAAAACCGGTTTTTTATAATCTTGAAGTTTATACAAATGTTGTAAGAATAAGTGAAAAATTGAAGATATTACAAATAATCAAAGCTGGTATACAGCCAAGATCCATATAAATAAAAAATGACAAAAAAGCATTATAAACAGTATCAACAGGTCGAATTAACAAGAAAATACGATTTGAGAGTACTCGCAGTTACTGACAGCTAGTTAAGTCCAGTAAGAGTTGTCTTGCTTGAGCAGTTACAGTTGTGTTGAGCTGTCTTTTGAGTAAGTGTTTCTCCTGAAGTAGCTGAGCCTGGTTGGCTTTGGAAGCACTCCTTTCTGGAAGACACGGACTAGGCTAGACTGACGAATAACTGTTTGATATTTAAGGCGAATGCTGAAAACTTCTAATAAAATGCAAACATTGATAATTTTGATAATTGAGATAATTAGAGTATTAACAATGTCAATTAGAGAGATACAAGTTAATTACATTAATAATCCTAATCAAAACATAATATTCAGTGGCAGATCCAGGGGAAGGGTTCTGGGGGTTGAAACCCTCCTTTTTTTGATGATCAATGCATTTGAATGGGGACAGATTATCTTGGAACCCACCTTTTGTACTGGGTTGGGATTCACCTTTTTAAAATGGCTGGATCCACCCCTGATATTGCTCAGATTAATTAATGACAATTGACAAGATACCGAAGTGTTGCTCTGAGTAATTTTTGACAAGTGACATATTTCACAAAATTTACCTGAGTAATCAAATTAAAATTTGTCAAATAATTATTTGATAATTACATATTTTCTAAAATAAAATATTTTTTCAATATATAAAATTCACTTTCAAAACTTTTACATAAAAGAACACCTATGACAGATAACTTTACAACCTTTAACCACAGACTGAGCCTAAATGTTGATGATGGAATCAATGATCACTTTGTCTCTCTTTCACAAAATAATTTTTCAGGCTCGACAATAAACCCAAATGTGTAGTAAGACAGTAATCCTATTAATTGCTGCACCATAGTGCTAGATACTGTTTGAAAGTGAAATGTTTTGTAAGTTATTCATTTTCCTTTATTTTATAAGATAAGATTCAAAAATTGTCTCTCTCGAAATTTAACCGGTTATGAATAAAAAAATGAAAGGCGAGAAAAACATTTAAATTTTTGAAGCCATATTACACAAACAGGGCTAAATCACAAAATTTAAAATCTGTGAAAAAATGAATTTACAGTATTCCATGATAGTGAGTTTATAAACAATTTGATCTTAAATTGAGTGTCCTGAAAAGAAACCTTAAGCTAACTTTTAAGTTAATCAAATTATTGTAAAAAGGTTGAACATATGAAAGGGAGATAATCACAGTTGCCTTAGAATTTTATAATTACATGCTGTACAATTATTTCCCTTTAATAAAAGGTATATTTTACTTAAGCAATAAAAAAGAGCTGTACATCTAATAGCAAGAAAACAAGACAATTTGTTAGAAAATGAAACAATTTATCCTAAAAAAAACCCAATATATATACTATGGAAAAGTTTTCTTATCCAAATAAAGATTTTTCCTATAAAAGAACATTTGTTCAAATATTTTTTTTCAAAATCTCCATGATATATCTCAACCTCTAGAATGGATAGCTAAATAGACGTATGAAAATTTAACTTAACCTCCTAATCTTTAAGGAATATCATTGGCGAAAAGTATTTTTTATTTTCAAAAATAAAAAAGTGGGCATGGTCCTTATTTATAAATGGAATTAGTCCTGCATGTTTTTATTTTGATTTCAACCACAATTTCATGTCTGCTTTGGGATGCCATGCAACACTTTTTCCCTTTCTAACTAAGGTAGATCTGTGACATTTTTACCTAGAATGGTAAACTTTATTTCGGAGCCTTGTATAGCGAACTATGTGGTATGGGCATTGTTCATTGTTGAAGGCCATAGTCACCTAGAAGTGTTAATTTCTGTGTCATTTTTGCATCTTGTGGAGAGTTGTTTCATTGGCAATCATACCAAATCTTCTTTTTCTATATTATGAGGTTTATTTACTGTTAATTCTGAAATTAATGTTCACAATAATAGGATCCAGGTGCTGAAGCGCCCCTCCTTTTTTTTTTTGACAATCAATGCGTCTGAAATGAGACATATAGTTGGAAACCGCCTTTATCTTTGGATAGGAACCCCCCTTTTATTTATGGCTTGATCCATACTGAGAACTCACAATATCTGTTTTCAACTTTTCCTGAAATTGCAAAACTGCTAATTGATCTTGCACTTCTATCCAATTTTCAAAAATTGCAATTACTTTCTGAATTGACAGTAATTGCTTCTCATAAAAAAAGATTGATATTTTAAGTATACCCACTTTACTTACTTTTGTAAGATTATATCTTAAATATCTGCTCTTGAATGTACTTAAGATATATTTTATTTCAAAAGGATAAAAGTTTATGAAATCCAAATATATGTTTAAATTTGCAACTGGATAAAAATAAATTGATAGATCTTTTTTTTTATTTAATCCAATCATCTTTTCATTGGTTTGCCTGTGTTGCTTAGCTGCTGCGGCACTGACATTTTACCATGAAGAATTCCGTTTTTTACTATGAACCTCATCTTCAACATATTATATCATGTGCATTGAGAACTGAATCTTATTATGGAAATCCAGGTCAAGGTCAGGTAACATCTGCAATGACCTTGCAATGATTATTGACTAGACCTTATTGATCTTTACATAGATTGTGTAAAGACTAATAAAATATAGTCAATAATTTCTCCATATTTGCCTTGATCTTGTGTTTACTAGACAACAAAATTGGTAATGAAAAATGAAAATTTTGACCCTTAAGATTGTGGGTGTTTTAACGCCACTTTTCAGGATTGTTGGCTGTCAGTTTTTATTAGTTGAAGATGTAAAAATGCCTGGAGAGAACCATGGACTTTTGGCAAAAAAACTAAAAATCTTAGTTGATTAACATTGAAGTTAAATGCCCCTACCATATGCTTGTGATCAAACTTACAATCTCAATAAGACATACCATATAGCGGGTTATTTTTTTGGTGTGTGTAAAATTTCACTATTTTATTGAATAAGGTATACAAAATATTTCCCCCGTTATTATTTTGGTAAATTCAAAACTTTTATCAATACCTTTGAATGTGGACTTTTAAATTAGTGGAATTTATTTTGGTGATTTTGGTCCTTTTGCGAAAATAAGAAAATGTTTAGTAAGTTTCAAATTGATGTGACCTTTGTAAAAATTTACCATCATGGATCTTTAACATATAATAATGTAATCATATATCCAATTTTTTTAAGGCATTCAAATGGATAAAACCAGAGGATTTCAAAAAATGTAGCAAAAATCTATAACATGAAAAGCGAACTTCCTTAATGTGAAGAGAGCAATATTTGTGTCATTTTGGTCTTCTGTGGATAGTTGTCTCATTGGCAATCATACCACATCTTCTTTTTTATATGGTATTCTCCATAAATTAGACATTATATTGTATGTACCATGATGAAATAAGATGATTTTCCATTCATTGAACGTTCACACTTGAAGAAATCGAATAGAAAGTTAAAACAGCCTGATTTCACACCACAATACAGCAGTAAAAAAAGTTAAAAACAAGAATGTGTCCCAAATACAGGGATGTATCCACATTGTCATTTTCTATGTTCAGTGGACCGTGAAAATGGGATAAAATCTCTAGTTTGGCATTAAAATTAAAAAGATCATATCATAAAGAACATGTGTATTAAGTTTCAGGTTATTTCATCAAAAACTACCTTGACCAAAAACTTGAACCTGAAGCGGGACAGACAGACAAATTGACAAAGTCCGGACACACAGACCAGAAAACATAATGCCCATAAATGGGGAATAAAAATTGTTTGTTAATGCTTAATTTCAGTTTCAGCACCCTTGGCTATTATATGACAGCCAATATTTATTGGTGGAGTTAGGTAGAGTACCTGGAGAGAACCACAAACTTTCTGCAGAAAAAAACCCTGCAATTCCAGTCAATTAAAATTAAAGTCAAATACAAGAGTAGTCCAATCTCACGACATTCAATAATTTAACACCAGATGGCAGATTCTGTAAATTGTTTTACCTGACCTCAGGTCAGATATCAATAAAGACTAGAAATGTTTAACAGATTTTATTACTACTGAAATATACTAACAAGGAAGACAGATCATAAGATCATATGGTTAATAATGATGATGTTATTAATATTTCAACATAATAGGTTCAGGAAGATCAAAACACTTCAAAATAAATAATTATACAATATTTTCAAATTCATGATAATGATTCTAAAATCTATTCAAAGTTTCAATTAAATTTTCGACTCTGAAATTTTTGTCATCAATCATCAACTTTTCTATTTGAGTTCCAGTGTCATTGGTACTTACATAGATAAACATGCACAAAACATATGATGACATAGTGTTCCTTTAACGAACACAACTTATACCAAAACACTGACACATAAAGTCATGAAAGAACAATGTCATAATGTCATTCTCTGAAAACCAAAATCTACAATCGATAACAAAATTTATTGTAAATTCAATTTCATTTTACTTAGTATTGCTATTTTTAACATATAACTTTATTGCATGGCCTAATAACAACTCCTGATTAATTTCAATAATAATATCTAAGGTTAAAATAATACAGCATCTGATTCATATACATAATTTCTTTATATACAAATGGATAAAATACGCAATTACTGCATATAAACACAAATAAATACAGTTACTTTATGAATTCTGAATGGCATCGGTTAGGACTGACTGATCTTCTATAGGATTGAATGGAATGTTAGCCGACAACAGATCGTGGAAGAAGTTCCCGTCATTGTTTCCTCCTCCGAATATCAGTACCTCATCCTGTTCTTCATTCTCATGATTGTATGGCAGACATATGGCCTGGTGACCAGCTCGAGGTATTGGACTGGGTTCCAGTTTTATCTTCATCCAGGATGATGTAGCTGAAAACGAAAGAATAATCTATCATTGTCATTTGTATTAAGAATTTGTTTAATGCTGATGATGTATGATCTATTTCATTTTTTTTCCATGTTATATTTAATTTTGTGGATAGAATAGCTGAAGAAGATCAAATCTTCAAAAAGATTCATATGGATTTTACTCTTTGGGAAACTTGTACCACATAAGGACTCAAGGATAAGATTTTGCCCTCTGACTGGGTTGAATTCTTATAACATCAGATAAATATTTCTTTCAATTACTTACCAAGTGTGAAAATGTCTAAATCAATTACTAACCAAGTGTGATGATGTCTAAATCGATTACTGGCTGAGTGTGATGAGGTCTCAATTAATTACAAACCTAGTGTGATGATGTCTAAATCAATTACAAACCAAGTGTGATGATGTCTTAATCCATTACTAACCAAGTGTGATGATGTCTCAATCAATTACTAACCAAGTGTGAAGATGTCTTAATCAATTACAAACCAAGTGTGAAAATGTCTAAATCAATCACTAACCAAGTGTGATGATGTCTAAATCAATAACTAACCAAGTATGATATCTTAATCAATTACTAACCAATTGTGATGATGTCTTAATCAATTACAAAACAAGTGTGAAGATGTCTTAGTCAATTACAAACCAAGTGTGATGATGTCTTAATCAATTACTAACCAAGTGTGATGATGTCTAAATCAATTACAAACCTAGTGTGATGATGTCTAAATCAATTACAAACCTAGTGTGATGATGTCTTAATCCATTACTAACCAAGTGTGATGATGTCTCAATCAATTACTAACCAAGTGTGAAGATGTCTTAATCAATTACAAACCAAGTGTGAAAATGTCTAAATCAATCACTAACCAAGTGTGATGATGTCTAAATCAATAACTAACCAAGTATGATATCTTAATCAATTACTAACCAAGTGTGATGATGTCTTAATCAATTACAAAACAAGTGTGAAGATGTCTTAGTCAATTACAAACCAAGTGTGATGATGTCTTAATCAATTACTAACCAAGTGTGATGATGTCTAAATCAATTACTAACCAAGTGTAATGATGTCTTAATCAATTATTAACCAATTTTGAAGATGTCTTAATCAATTACTAACCAAGTGTGAGGATGTCTTTATCAATTACTAACCAAAAAGTGTGACAACGTTTTAATCAATTACAAACCAAGTGTGATGATGTCTTAATCAATCACTGACCAAGTGTGATGATGTGTTTCTCAATTACTAACCAAGTTTGAAGATGTCTTAATCAATAACTAACCAAGTGTGATGACGTCTAAATCAATTACTAATCAAGTGTGATCAATTAATCACCAAGTGTAAAAATATGTTAAGCAATTTAATACCTGCAAAGTGTAAAGATATTTAGATCAAATACTCACCAAGTGTGAAGATATGTAAATCATCCAGTGCCAGATCACCATCATAGCCACCATGTATCATTATTCTGTTTCCTTTCAAAGCACAGGAAGCATGCCAACTGTAATTAAGAGATATATTTTAAAAGCTAGTAATGATATTAAGTCATACAGCAATACTAATTATATGAGAAAAAACAAGAATGTGCCCAAAGTACACAGATGCCCCACTCGCACTATCATTTTCCATGTTCAATGGACCGTGAAATTGGATTAAAAATATAATTAGGCATTAAAATTAGAAAGATAATATCATAGGGAACATGTGTACTAAGTTTTAAGTTGATTGGACTTCAACTTCATCAAAAACTACCTTGACCAAAAACTTTAACCTGAAACATGCACTTTCATTTTCTATGTTCAGTGGACCGTGAAATTGGGGTCAAAAGTTTAATTTGGCTTTAAGATTAGAAAGATCATATCAAAGAAACATGTGTACTAAGTTTCAAGTTGATTGGACTTCAACTTCATCAAAAACTACCTTGACCAAAAACTTTAACCTGAAGCGGGACAGACGGACGGACACACAAACCAGAAAACATAATGCCCCTCTTCTATCGTAGGTGGGGGGCATAAAAATGTCATGAAAACTAGAAAAGTTATAATGTTATCAAGTTTTCACAAAGTATCCTGCTTACAGTAAAACTTTCAAACAGTGACTGCCAAAACCAGTCTAAATTGAAAGCTACCTGTATTTTAAGCTTCATAACCTTCTGCTAAAGTATAAATTGTGGAGGCAAGCAGTACCTTGACCTTCACTTCTTGTTATGACCTCTATCAAGTAATTAATATTTATTTCCTTTAAGGCAACAAAGGGAAATAAATTATGCCAAACTCATCAAAATTTTATGATACATCACACTGGTTTAAAATTTCAAGATTTGGTCAGGCAGTCCTTCAAATTTAAAAAAAACCCACCACAAAACACCAAAATTGTGCATCACTTTATACCTCTTTCAAGCAAATCATAGAATTAAGTTTATAATAAATATCTTTATCTCAAATATTAACTCAAAATTATTAATCTTCAACCATTTAAAAATGCAAATAAATGTATATTTTGAAAATGATAGCAGACAATCATATTCTACATTGTATAAATTTTTGTATTAAACTGATTTTGAACTTTACCTTCTTGGTGATGGGGGTGTTCCATTAACTTTTGGTTTCGCCCATTCCACAATACCTAAAAAAGAAGTGCATAATTAAAAAAAATATATCACAATATTGCAAAAATCTAATTTATATGTCATAATAATTTGACTTTCATTTATTTTTCCTGAAATTGTGAATTGCAATCACTAACTTTTCTGTTATAATATACAAAAGAATTTGTGAAGTGGAAATATATCAGTATTAGTTTTCTTATGAAATAAAATACATGCATACATATATTGCATTCTGATTTTTCAGTTAAAGTTGAGAATCAGATAATATAGAAACTAATACTGAAGTGTTATTCCTTCACAAATTATACTTACTCATATCTAGTATATAAAGATCATTGTAGCAGTATGGGGCATCCCAACCTCCAAACATGACTAGCTGGTCATCAATTAAAGTTGCTGAATGTCTAAAATTTAAATTAAAATATTTATAATTTAAACAGTCTAGTGATCGTTGCTATCACATACATGTATAAATAAGCTGAATGTGATACAATTATAGAAGTAATCTGGGTGTGTAAGTTCCACAAAAACATTTTGACTGATTATAAATTATGGAGTTCTTCCATGTAAGTGAAATGCATTCTTGTATGTATTCTTGTAGTTGTGAATGATTATGGCACAATTTCAGAACTCGAAGTGATTTAAAAATAATTAGCATGCAATAATTTAATGTGGTACATTTTACTCTGACAAGGCAAAGCCTACATGGATATTTTTTTTCAAGCTGGCCTTTGTTTTTTCTATCAATTTACATCTATAAAAATTCTTATCTTACCCTGATCTTGGTAGTGGCTTCTCTCCATTGACTATAGGTGCATACCAGTTTTCAAGAACGGGACTGAAGATGTGTACTTCATTACTGCAACCATCAGGCTGAGGGTCTGGTCGGGGGTATACTCCACCAAATATCCATAACTCATTACGATACAGAGTAGCACTATGATAAGCTCTTGTTGGTGCTTTTCCTGCCACCTTTAATACAAAGCATTATATATATATGGGGTTTCCACTGGCGGTCACCATTTTTCGCAATTTGCCAAAAAATAATAATTGTGGCGATAAAAATTTGTCATTTACAAAAGAAAAAAAGGTAAATTTTAAACGAAAAATATAGTTATGTTACTTAGAGAAAAAATAATAAAGTGGTGAAAAATATATTATTTTGGCAAAAGAGGACAGAATATCACATTTGTAAACCATAAAATAGTGTCTCCTGTTGTGAAAAATTGTCCCTAGTACTTCGACATAATTTCATGGATGTTTTATAAAAATATATCACAAGAGACAATTTTTCATATTGTAGCTATTTTTTCTGTCCCTAAAGATGGGAAATAATTTAGCAATCATAGAAATGTTTTAATCAATTAGTTAAATGATGATAAAAATTTAAATCAAGACAACACAGATGTAAACAAAAATAGGAAGTGGTGAATATAAACAGCTATATGAAAATAAAGTTAAATCACAAAAGTACTGAACTCTGAGGAATATTCAATTAGAAAGTTCCTAAGCACAGTGCAAAATCCAATGACAAAACACATCAAACGAATGGACAACAACTGTCATATTCCTTACTTGGTAGAGGCTTTTTGTGTGATGGTCAATACCCTCCAGTGTTTAAAAATAACGAAAGAAGATCATTTAGAAAGAAGGCCAAGCAATTTGAAATTAAAAACAATGAAATGTTTTGTATACCATGTATACATGTTGACAAAAAAACACAGGAGAAATCATTAAAACTTGTTGTTTATAAGGACAAACTGAAACAGGGTATTAGACAAAACTTTTATGCAATTTGGACATGATTTCACTATGAAAAAAATATCCAACAAAGGTCAAAATAGAATATCTTTTCAAGGGACACTTTTTCACAGTAGTGGACAATATTTCATAATAAAATTCTGTCCTGGACTAATTTTCACAGGTCATATCCGTGAATATCTGTCCATGGGACATCATTTCATGAGGGACACTATTTAATCCTACATATATATATTTATATGTGAATATAAGAATGTAGGGTAAATTGTTCTTCTGGAATAACTGTAAAATTACTAGTTTCTTATTTATTTAATTTATTCAAAATCATTAGTTTTAATTTGTATTTAAAAATTACAAATTGTCTTGACCAGTAACAAAAAAAATATGACTTAATTCAGAAACTTATGAGTGCACTTTGTATTTTATGGAGCATGTGGATATTGAAAGTCTTTGAATGGATTCAGTGTTATCTAGTGTAAACAGAGAACTGTGAAAATTGGGTCAAAACTCTAATAATTTTACAACTTCATTGAACATGTATACACAGTTCCAAGTTGATGTGAACACATCTTCATAATAATTTACCATTACAAAAAACTTTAAATCTAATGATATGAAATGGACAGACAGACAATAAAACTAAAAGGCCCTATAAACTATCTTTGGTGGGGGTATAAACAGATTATAAGATTTTATTTTACACTTGTAAAAATTACCTTTAAAAGCTGCCATTTAAATTCATCTACATCTAACATGTGGACATCATGGAACCATTTGAGGTTTTTAGATCCACCATACACATATACACATCTGAGTGTAGGGTCATAGGTTGCAGTATGTCCCATTCTATATTCTGGTTTTTGGTTTGGTATCTCACTGGTAATTTCCTGGTCTCTCCATTTTCTCGTCACTGTAACAGAAACAATATATTTTAAAAACCAAGCTAGCTAGTGTTTGCTCTTACTCCTAGATGTAAATGCTGTAAATTTTGAGAAGTGGCAAATACCAATTGTAAGAATTATATTTATTTATATTCTTATTTTTAATATTTGGTAGACGATACATTTATATATAAGCACTAATAGTGTATACATGGTCACTTGGCTGCCATTTTTTAATCTATAAATAAGCTTTTTGTAAAAGCTATTTTTTCTTTGTAATTATTGACGTTTACAGCACTAACTATATTTGCTGTATTTGCCGTTCGTCTTTATGTTATTGTGTTTTCCTATGAATGTTATTTCAATTTGTTTATGGCAGTTTATTATTTGGATTTCATTTGGAAAAAAAATATAAAAAAAAGATCTTTCAAGACAGAAAACTGATATGCAAAATAAAAATATATTTCACCTTTGTAATAATATGTTTGTCATACTATTTTTTATCGTTCTTAAATTTTAGTTTGATGAAATATTATTGCTCAGCTGTAAACATCACATGACATTGTCTAATAATTTCCCGTAAAAAAAAGGGGGGGATACACTGACAAAGACGAAATTAAATCGTCATTTCGCAAACAAGAAAAAGATTCACGTCAGTTATTTGACTTAGCTTTTAATCAAAACTTGGTGAAAAATTATAAGCACGAAAACTGATAAAGAAAGAAAAAAGTAAAAACGTCGTACGAAAATAAGTTCCAACACACGTGCCAAAAACGTAATAGACTCGTCCACTGGAAAAACGAGAATATCAGGTTAAATAATCTGTTGTCATGCATTCACTTTTTTTATCCAAATGGACGACGATATTTTTTTATTATCTATAAAACAAGAAAATATCAAATGATTTGTTAAAATTCAGTATTTTAACTTGATGTCTTGAACTTCCACCTGTCCACATTTGGACAAGTCTATTTATATGAGAACATGCATCTTACAGACTGGTGACAAATAAGGGAAACGAACTTATTGTGTAATTGGTTTTAAACACAGGTTTCGTTCCGCAAAGTTATTTGCGCAAACAACATTTCAAGGTCATTAATTATTGATTTGTCTATTTTTAGAAACGTAAACTGAAAGTTTCATTTTTCACAACAGAAAGTGTCATCTCATCTGTTAGTGTTTAATGCATTTCATATCATAAAAAAGGATATTTTAATTATTTTTCAGGGATAGTGCATTTGTTAGGGTCGGCAAGAATAAAAAAAAGCCTGAAAATTCGATTTTATTTTTATTTTGGAAATCGGCAAAATCGGGTCGGCGGATCTGTAAACCAACAAATTAAAAAATCCTGGCCTAACAGATGCTTGCTCTCACTCCTAGATGTAAGTGCTGTAAATTTTGAGAAGTGGCAAATACTAAATCACTGGTTTCAGTGGCCAGGAATCCAACCCATGATTTGTTTTACTGCATACATTGAACCTTACTATTCTTAATTGGAATCATATCAAATTAAAGTGTTAAGATATAAACTAAATGAGAAAGATAAAACCAGATTTGTTTGTATTAGGGCTATTCCAGAAAAAAATATATGGGGGTTGGAAGGCACATTATATTAATAATACATGGGTGATGGGTAGCAGAGCAACTTTTCACATTATAATACACTATAATTCTCAATAACAATTGTCTGGGTGGCGGGTGCTGACAAAAACTGTCTTCCAACCCCCCCATACATTTTTTTTCTCGAATAGCCCTTGTGTAGTAATTGATATCATTTTACCTGGATCTAAAGACCACACTGAATCTTTGCTGGTTTGCTGCCGTTCACCTTGTCCACCAATCAAAACGCCCATGTTGTCATGTACCATACAGAAACTGTGGCCCCATCTACTACTGGGGTGTGGTGCTACAATATAGATAATTGATAAGTTAAGGAAGCTGGCTTGTCATGTTTTAGATTTTTTGTCAGATTTAAGGAATCCTCTCGTTTTATCCATTTGAATGCCTTGAAAAAATTTGCCCCGTGACCCCCATTTTTCTTTCTGTAAAACTTTTACATGTATGATGACAAGCCATCTGTAAAAGTCTTATAAAATTTTAATTACTTTTTTACAGTTTTTGAGAACTACAACTTGTCAATGAGAAATTATTTTCCCTCCAAAATTTCAATGGCTAATATCTCAAAAACAAGCAAAGTGACCTATATTTATTTTTGCTCTTTGGAATCCTTTATTAATCCCCTATCTATATAAACTAGTGTTTTGAAAAGTTAATTACTTTGAATCTGAGAGACGAACTCCCTTAACTGTGTGTTTCACAACCTAAAAATGTTGCACCAATTAAACAGGAGTTTAAATTCACACTGTGGAATCATTTATTTTTGTGAATATACAATTTTTATTTGGATTTAATAAAAAAAAAAATTGTGGATACTTAAATTGCCAATGTCTACTTAAAATGCAATTGTAAATTTGTAAATCATTGAACATTTAAATTTGTTGTATATCTAGCGCCTGTTCCCACGAAACCTACTTATTATTTCACTAATATATTTCATACCTCGACTAGTAACATCTTTACAAGTTGCCAGTGTGGGTTTACTGGTAACAACTGGTTTACTAATCGGAGAAAGACTCAGTTTAAGTGGAGAAGGTATTCTGGTCTGTGAAATATTTTCCTTCTCTTCCATATTGACTTCAGTAACTGAGCTGTTTAACTTGGTTTTGAGATTTCTTGTTCTTGTCTTTGGCTTCTTTGATGAGGGTCCTGTTGGTGTTTGGTCAGATTTTGTCAGACTTGATCTACGTTTCTGTTTCACCGGTTTGTTGTTTTCTTCATTATTATGATTTACCTAAAAAAATAAAAAATAAAAATTATAAACCTATCAAAGAAATATTAAATACAGATGAAACACTGTAATTTTTGATAAATTTGAAACACTGTAATTGTTGATAATTTGAAACATTGTAATTATTGATAATTTGAAATTTTAATGCATTTAACTATTTGAAAATGTGTTTTATTTGCACAGTAAAGGATTTGTGTATGCCCTGGTCATCAATTTGCACATTTTTAATAATGGTGAAATAAGCAAGAATAATCATTATACAAAAAATTACACATTTAATACAGTCCTGCAAGCACCTATCATGTACATTAAAATTTTAATTCCTTCCCAATTATATTCTGATACATACATGTACCATGCAACATATTTGTACCTGTCTCAGGTCAGGAGCCTTTGTTAGTCTTGCATCTTTTTTTTATTTTAGTTCATTTATGTTTTAAGAAGTTTAGTATAATGCCCATTGTCACTTTACTAGTACACATTTTAATTTAGTAGCCAGCTGAAGCCAACCTCCAGGTGCAAGATTTTCTCACTAGTCCACTGCATAGAAGGCTCATTGGTTGTGTTATTTTCTTTTTGACATATTCCCTGTCAAATTTTTACAATGTAACTACTGTAACAAAATATATAATTACATGAACTTTTGGCGTATCTTCATTTTCTTCCTGTTTTATGATAGAATCATCTGCTGATTCTAAACTGGTCTGTCGATTCTGAACTTCCAACACTAGTTTAGCTAGACCATTCTGTTCAGATGAGAATACATTACTGCTACCTTTCTTCATCATTCTTCTTTCCCAGCACAAACATCTACAATGTATAAGAAAACCTGTAATGTATATTTTATAAACTATTTTTTACAGCATTTTTCACTACCTACATGTACATGTATGGATTGAGATCTCACAAACATGTTTAAGCCTGCCGCATTTTTGCACCTGTCCCAAGTCAGGAGCCTCTGGCCTTTGTTAGTCTTGTATTATTTTAATTTTAGTTTCTTGTGTACAATTTGGAAATTAGTATGGCGTTCATTATCGCTGAACTAGTATATATTTGTTATGGGGC
Source organism: Mytilus trossulus (assembly GCF_036588685.1). Lineage (NCBI taxonomy): Eukaryota > Metazoa > Mollusca > Bivalvia > Mytilida > Mytilidae > Mytilus > Mytilus trossulus. The sequence continues at coordinate 9,675,785 of NC_086375.1, forward strand.
CAGCTGAAGGACGCCTCCGAGTGCGGGAATTTCTTGCTACATTGAAGACCTGTTGGTGGCCTTCTACTGTTGTTTTTTCTATGGTTGAGTTGTTGTCTCTTTGATACATTCCCCATTTCCATTCTCCATCTTATTGAACAGGTATTTCAAAGCTTATCACCAACATTTGTTATTTCACTGTTTTTATAATTTTACCAGGAGATTTCAAACTGAATACCCTAGTGTGTGTTTATAGCTTCATCAGTACTTATATGTTCATATGATGAAATCATAATCTTTCAGTCAGTTTAATTGAAGTCTGGAGCTGGCATGTCAGTTAACTGCTAGTAGTCTGTTGTTATTTATGTATTATTGTCATTTTGTTTATTTTCTTTGGTTACATCTTCTGACATCAGACTCAGACTTCACTTGAACTGAATTTTAATGTGCGTATTGTTATGCTTTTACTTTTCTACATTGGTTAGAGGTATAGGGGGAGGGTTGAGATCTCACAAACATGTTTAACCCCGCCACATTTTTGCGCCTGTCCCAAGTCAGGAGCCTCTGGCCTTTGTTAGTCTTGTATTATTTAAATTTTAGTTTCTTGTGTACAATTTGGAAATTAGTATGGCGTTCATTATCACTGAACTAGTATATATTTGATTAGGGGCCAGCTGAAGGACGCCTCCGGGTGCGGGAATTTCTCGCTACATTGAAGACCTGTTGGTGACCTTCTGCTGTTGTTTTTTTATTTGGTTGGGTTGTTGTCTCTTTGACACATTCCCCATTTCCATTCTCAATTTTTATTATAATTAAAGTATCAAAAGTAGAAATTAATCAAACAAACAAAAATTAAAGTAGCAAGAAGTATATCTTACAAAATACCAAAAGGGAGATAACACTTACATTATAAAATTAATGTAATTCATATTTGGCTCTGCTGTTATATGGGGGTCTCATTGGGGGGTTCTGATCCCCCATCACACTTACACTGTGTCTGCCTAAATACTGTGGATTCATAAGTTTTTTAAGTTTATCAATGTTGATTGGTTTTCAGTGGGGAAAAAGTACTTTCCTAGAAGCTTGATAAATCAACAAGAGTGAATAAATGATATCAACCCTCCATTAATTCTTCACATTTAATAGAAGTTGACCCCAAATTAAGTATTCTATATTGCAGTACATACATGTATATGTGTTTCTCATTTCTCATTTTTTGTATAGATTAGATCGTTGTGTTTTCCTGTTTGAATGGTTTTACACTAGTAATTTTGGGGCCTTTTATAGCTTGTTGTTCAGTGTGAGACAAGGCTCAGTGTTGAAGGCCATATATTGACCTATAATGGTTTACCTTTTTTTTTTGGTTATTTGGATTGAGAGTTGACTCATTGGCACTCACACCACATCTTCCAATATCTATGTACATGTATATGTGTTGAACTAATAAATTTCTTGATACAATGTATCTTTGATTCTCAAATTAACTCAACATACAACCCTATAGGAAATTTGTGTTTAGGTCCACATTTATTATTTGCGTTGGTCATTCGGTAAAATCACTGAAATTAATATCCGACTAGTAATAATGAATCCAAATAAATACCTTTGGTTTCTGGTTATTTTGCCAAGCTGTAGTGGTTCATCTTTGTAGGTAATGGTAGCCTCTATACATTGCTGTGATTTTGTCCATTCTCCCAATGTAAAAATGAAGATCTGATCTGGTAAGGGCAGAGGTATAAACTGGTAGTGGCTATTACCATCTTCTCTCCTGTTTTGAAAATATAAATACAATGTAAAATCATATAAATTAGGCCAAATACATACATTTACTGTGAATCGTCAAAATAAGCTTGTGGTGTTTCATCAGATCTCTCAAATAATTATTGTTAATACCATCAATTATGGAAAATATTTAACATGATTTAATTGTGAAAATCCATCCATTCTTTTGTTATCGTCTAAAAAAGAAAGTGTACTTTTTACCGTCATGCACCAAAACTTATCATTTACTTCATTTGACAAGATTTTTTTAAAGTTATTTGTCATGAAGGTTAACCTGTAAAGACTCTCCCTCAAGCAGTACCACGATTTCCTGAGAAATACAAGAACCTTTAAAATATCCCCAAAACAAACTGATATATCCTGATAGCAAGATTTTTATGCTTCTTTTTTATGGTGTTATGCTACTTTTTATGGTGTTTTCACTCAATAATAGTGCATTTCACTTCAAGAGTTCGATTTTTGTATGTCTTGTATACAAATTATAAAGTCCAGCATATTGTTTTCAACAAGGAATTTGCATACAAGATTTTCTGAAGATTGTGTTTGCCTAAATTATTAATTATGAACGCCTTAAACCTTATAATTGTATGCTGTTAAACTAATTTAAGCAGTAAAACACCATACAAAAATCTTGTTACATATCAGGATATATCAGTTTTCTTATGGGATATTACGTTGTTCTTGTATTTCTTGGGAAATTGTTGTATCCTCCCTCAAGGACCTCTGGATGAACAGCTCCTATACCGGCTGAGTAGTTCAAGTAATTATGACGTCTTGAAAGGTAATTATATTTTTTTTCTTTGACGCCTTACATTGACAGGAAGGCGTCAAAGAAAAAAAATTTAAAATAGCCTTCAAAGATGTTATATAAATTATTTGTACTACCACTGGACTGAAATTTACTCGACATGATAGAAATATAATTTTTTATGTGGTTCATTCTAGACTACTTTGTTGACGAGCAATGTAAATTATAACTACTCATACTCTTGAAAATTAAAAAAATGCTTAAATAAAATACACAGCCTCACCCTTTTCCCTCTTGCAAATAATTTTTTTACAAAGCAAAAAAAAAAGCCAAAATATTAAAAAGTAATTATTGCAGGCATATGTGTGTCATATAAACTGATTTTTACTATTGTACATGCACAAATACCTCTGTAATTTAGCTGGAGGGGAGTTCAGATCAGTAATACTGTAAATTTCTGTCTCATTCATTGTCCGCAGTTTTGTAAACACCGCGAAAACAAGCGCCAAATCTCATTCGTCACAGAGTAATGAAAAGTCCCAAAACAATCCGAAAGGGAATCAGATTAAATGATAAATAACCAAAAAAAATCAATTTATATCAAGTTCTTCATACATGTCATATGTGGGGAAGAAAATCAATTTCATAGAATATTCATTTGGCACAAATAAATACTCTTTCCATGAAGGGAATACTTTATAGTCGTTCAAGAACAATTTGTCCGTTCGGTTTCCTCTGACCGTTTCACTTGAATCAGTTTAGCGTTGAAAAGAGAAACACTAAGAAGATATATTTTGTCAGCAATCAACATGACAGTAAAGATTCACAGGTACCAGATTCACATAGTATACTGGTAAGGGTCAATATAATAAACATTTACCATTTATAGAATATATGTTACGATTGCCTTTCATTCAGTTGCCTTTGCAACTTTTTTTTAATAAATCTTGAAACCAGAAACCGGTAAGACTGCAAGGAATGTTATGTGGGAGCAAATATTTGTATAGTGCTATAGTCTATCTGGAACTATTATACTAAAAGTCCCAGATTCTACATACAAATCCTTGGTGGGAGAGACAAGTTTTAATATTCGTGAACAAAATTTCTATATCGAAATAGACCAGTGATACAGTCTATCACGTACAGTTGTTCAGTCGGCCCTAAACCGATTCGCCCCTATGCAAGTCAATCCGGCCCCAAGTTGGCTGAACATATTGTAAGAAAACGATTGACTTGGGCCAGATCGATATACTTCATGATTATTGCTGCCTTAAATGATATCTAAAATATCAATCGTATCGAGTGGTAAAAACTTTATTTTGAAATCATTTTAAAGTAAAAAACCTGACGAATATTGAAATTGGGTAGGGATTCAGATTATTCAACCATGTTAGAGATTCAAATCTTGCCACCTGTACCTCACATGTACATGTACAGCTCAGTACATTTTAAACTTGTTTTGAATATAGTTGAAAAAAAACATCTTCATGCTCTGATGATAAATACTTTAAAATTTGTAATTGGACTGCATAACTGTCCATTTTGATAGAAAAGATCTTCATGCTCTGATAATATAATAAATTGTAATTTAATTTTTTTTTTAACTTTTTTCATTTGTATAATTTAAATAAACCTTTTTCAAGTATTAAAAGGTGAACTATACAACACTATCAGAATTTATTAAAATATGTTCTTTATATATATATATATAAAAAATCATTTAGAACGAAGGACATGAAGGACTGATGACTTGATATGTGTATGTCACTGAGTGTGTTTATAACTTTTCCATTTATGATCATCGATCATGACAAAAAAATACAATATCAATCTATAATATTTTTTTTTTGAATAATGCAGTCTTATGAAACAGATGTTAGGGTTTTTTAAAAGTTCTTATCATATAAAGGGACTAAATACTATTGAAAGTTGATCCAACCTAATTCATTCCAAAAAGAAAGGGAAATAAAAGCAAATTGTGAAGAAATAGAAAAAAAGGAAGACAAATTTATCACCTAAAAACTAGCTTTAATGTTAGGTGATTTGTTTATTCTCTCTTATGACTATCTGACACGGTATCTGGATGATTCGTTCCAACTCCGATTCGTCCCAACAAATTCGTCCCAAGTTGCTTGGACAATTCGTACCAACTTTTTCCAAAATTTGTCAGTTCGTTCCAACTTATTCAAGAACAGTATTAAACAATATTAACCTTTTTCATAGCCTTATTATTTCAATTTATAATGCTGTACTAATATATATAATGTAAATGATGACACCGTCCTTATGTCAGAGAATAAAGACGATCTTCAAAACCAATTAGATATATTTAGTGAATACTGTGATATTTGGAAACTAAAAGTAAATGTGGCAAAAACAAAAGTTATGATATTTTCAAAGGGAAGACCACCGAGTAACGTACATTTCTTGTATAAAGGAAACAAACTAGACATAGTAAACGAGTTTAATTATTTGGGTATAAATCTTGCCAGGACAGGAACATTTACAAAAGCAAAGAAAAAAATTGCAGAAAAAGCAACGAAAGCCATGTATGGTGTTATACAAAAAAGCCGTTTATTTAACCTTTCAATAAAATGCCAAATTGATCTGTTCGACATAATAGTTAAACCTATCCTTCTGTATGGATGTGAAGTTTGGGGATCTGAGAAAATCCCAAAAATGTATGTCTAAATAAACAAATATTGTACATACAATGTATAAATCTGTGTTTTTCAACATAAATATTTGTTAAAATCGAACCATAAAAGCCTTCAAAGATATTGCTGAAAAAAACGATCTTTTAATATGAAAATATCAAATATGAACCATAAAAATTGACAAGAAATTGATGATTTTTGACGTGAACTATAGGTCGATTTACACAAAAACAGTGCCATATACGGAGATAAACAGTGAAAGAAAGTTGGAACAAATTGTTAAGACTGATTGAAAAACGATCTATTATATGAAAAATACATAAAAAAAATTGACAAGGAATTGACAATTTTTGCCATGCACAGGGCCAATGGGTTGATTTACACAAAAACAGTGCCATATACGGACATAAACAGTGTAAGAAAGTTGGAAAAAATTGTTAAGACTGATTGAAAAACGATCTATTATATGAAATATACATAAAAAAATTGACCATGAAATGACAATTTTTGCCATGCACAGTGGGTTGATTTACACTAATACAGTGATTTACGGACACAAACATTATAATAAAGTTGGAACAAATTGTTAACTCTGATTAATAATGAACTAAATCAGTTGGAACAAATTGTTCAGTCTGATTAATAATAAAATAAATCAGTTGGTACGAATTGACAATTGACTTGGTACGAATTGTCCAAATCTGGAACGAACTGGTTTGGAACGAATCGGATTTGGAACGAATTGACTAGCATTCTCTGACACATGTATTCTAATTGTTTGTTTTTTATGCCCCATTTATGGGCATTACGTTTTCTGGTCTGTGCGTCTGTCCCTCTGTCCGTCTGTTGGTTTGTCTGTTTGTTTCACTTCATGTTAAAGTTTTTGGTCGAGGTAGTTGTTGATGAAGTTGAAGTCCAATCAACTTGAAACTTAGTAAACATGTACCCATGATGTGATCTGTCTAATTTCAATGCCAAACTAGAGATTTTCTCCCATTTTCACTGTCCACTGAACATTGAAAATGATAACTAGTGGGGATTGGGCATCCGTGTACTGGGGACACATTCTTGTTTCTCTCTATTTAAACTATTGTTAACTTACAGATTTTTTTTCTTTTACAGAGGAGCATGAGGATATGAACCCAAGGTAAATAAATATAAATAGATTGGTATACAAATTTACATTTCAATAAAAGTATTGGACTAACAACACACATTCCACAAAAAGTAAATTAAAGGTCATCAAACACATTAGTCTTCATTCAAGGGTTAACTCTACATAGTGCTACATGTATATATATATATATTTATATAGTTTAGACCAAATGAAATATGACATCAGAGTATTTTAAATGTTAATATGGTTATGGTCCTATAAATGCATGGGGATGTATCTCCCTTTAAATAGATGTTATCTTACATTATATAAAACATTTTACACTTTTACATTTCTTTTGTAAAACTGCTTTATATGCACATTTTAATATAATCATATAGCGATCATATGAAATACACTTTTTTAATAGACAAAAAATAGTATTGTTGAGCTGTATTATATGTTTAACATGAATTTTGAATGTTACAATGCTGAAATGAATTATTTATAATAAGGAGACGTGGTTTGATTGCAAATGAGATGAATTTCCAACATAGTCCAAATAATGTGGATTAAAGCAATTATAGGTCAACCTACATTTTTTCAACCGTATAATGTTTTGTTCAAATTTTTATGAAATTATGGCCATAGTTTTACATGTATATACAAATGATCATATTACTAGTTTAAAAGTAATAAATTTTGCAGAAGAATATCAACAAACATTTTGATTGCAATTTTATGTCGATCTCATTAAATAACTGCAGCAATCTGTAAAGTATTGTTGTTATAACTGCTTTCCCTAAAATAATGTGATAAGATATAAATACAATAGCAATGCAAGTCTTTATACGTAAATGTTGCCCTTTAAGTTAGATTTCAATTGTTCCTCTGCGGTCAGCAGTGTTCTTTTCATGAAAAAATAATGTGACTTTTTCAAGGCTAGACAAAGAAAAAAAGATTTGTACTTAAAATTATATTTTATAATTACAACTGTAATATAATTCGATAGTGTTTCATTCTGTATGTCTATTTTATTAATGTTTAAGCTTTATTTTACAGTTCCGTAAGTTAAAGACGGAGCTTGAGCGATCATATCCTGGCCAGCTTGTAATCGTAAGTATATCATCATACAAATAGTTTTTATTTGTTTGCTTGTTATGCAGTTTGCTTAATGTCATTTTCATATAAAAATATATGCATAGAATACATTTGTTAAACATATATTAATTACAAGCTTGAACAGATTTAATGTTGTTTAAATCTGAGTGTAGGTCTGTCAAACGAAATATTTCAATAGATATCAAGGAGCTTCCTGAATAATGCAGAATATTAGATATTTGCATTGAATCTCGTTAGAATTTTATATTTGTGAAAAGCCAAGAAGATGTACACCATAAGGGTCATTTACGGTTTGCTATCTTGCGAAAGAAAGAAATATCACATGCCACCCAAAAATTGAATCACATGTGAAAATGTCTTGGCTTTGAAATGAACCAGCATATGATATCCAAAGCTACATTTACAATATGGACAGAGGAATTGAAGAAAACTTTACTCTATCGCCTTCTTGAAAAGAATTGCCTATTTTGACCGATTCAAGATATATAGACACTAGAAACTTTTAAAAGGTAGGATTTAAATGTAGATAACATTGAGAATGGAAATGGGGAATGTGTCATAGAGACAACAACCCGACCATAGAAAAAACAACAACAGAAGGTCACAAACAGGTCTTCAATGCAGCAAGAAGTTCCCGCACATGTTTACAAACACAAGTTTTATTATTACTAAATTACAAAATGAATGTTGCCTTAAGAGAGATACATTTACATGATACGAAAAAACTGGTTTACCCAAAAGGAGAGTGGCATATGCAGTAATATGCTCAATCTGATAGATGCATGTATACGGGGAGCTGTCTTTTATATTATACATTTGAATTCATCCTCACTAATTTTGTTGAATCTACATAATTTTATTCACATCTTGATCATGCATTTTATATTATATATATGTGTTTTTTAAATGCATACAAATTTTAAAAACAATTTATAAGTCAAGCAAGTTGCAATAGGTTTGATCATCAGCTTACATTACATTTTATTATTTTATTGACCACTGATCTTGATGTCTATAACAAGTTTATAAAAAAGTTTTTGTTTATTGTTTAGACTGGAGAAGGGACACCAAGTGTAACAGGCTTTTTCGAAGTTGAGGTTGCTGGAAAACTTGTACACAGCAAGAAGGTTAGATTTAGTTTAAAAATGTCATAATTTGTTTTAAAGAAATTGTTGATATTAAGTCTTTCTGTTTGTTTACAAACTTGTGCAAGGAACAAATCTGTCTTCAAACACATTTAGTTCAACAAAATTTTGATACATACTTATATCGATAAAGGCCTGCAACTTAGAAAATCAGAAAATTAGTAAACTAAAATACTCTAAAAGATATCAAAATTATCTCCCCTTGACCACTGATTCTTTCCTCATGCATTTGAATTATTAATTTATGTTTCTTTAATCACTCTGTAATGTTTATGTCATGTTGAAATTAATGTTATGCTCTTATTGTGAATGTATGCGTTTTGCGAGCGGTTTGTCAAAACTATTCAAAATGCAATAAAAAGTCAAGAACGTACTTCAATTTTCTAAAACGTTATTATTTCTTCAGACTTCATGAAAACATAGAATATCACAATCAATCTCAATATAATAGTTAAATAATCAAATGATCTGCGTTAAGTACGCTGAAATAGTAATAAATATCAATAGAATATCAATAGATTGCCAAATATAAATGTGGAAACCCCCTAGTTTAAAATAACATTGAATCAGAATCCAGGAAATATCAGTCACGGATTTCACCGTTTTATGACGAAATAAAAACTGGTAATCTGTACATAAAATTCAAATACATACTTTTAAATAATGTTCCGATAATTAAATTCTAGATCTAAATCAATCCCCAATTTAGAATAAAGCTTGCTTTACAAAAAACATCCGTTCAGCTGGGCATTTAAAATTAAGCTCCCCAGTTTGTTTTTCCTAGTTCCAGCTGATGTCAAAACACGTCCCTTTTCCCGTCAAACACATTGACTCGCGGAATTTCTACATAGGAACTGAACGTTACTAAAATAATACACAGACGAATGTAATCAATTCATACAATACTTATCTTACTATATTAACCATATTTAAACAACAATGAAAACACATAACAGGTTTATTCAAAACTCGGGGTTTATCAAAATACCGGAGAACGATCACGTACCGAAATACGATCACAACACTGCCTCCCTCTCAGAATGTATTTTGTCCCCAAAATATTACTATATGTTCATTGTATAAACATAACATTATTTTATAACTAACATAAACTAAACTTGTATACTGTACTGACGATTTCTCCTCTTTTAGTACAAACACACACACACACACAAATATGTACAAATATATAATCACTCGCTACATAAAAATCACTTATATTCTCTATTCTATCAGACAGTGGAATTATAAACACCAAGAAGCCCTCTAAACTTCTTCTAAACGCCAGACTAACCTTTTAGCCGACAAACGTCCTATCAAGTTCTATACCACAATCAAGGGTACCGCCGAGTATAAATATATACCCAACCTCGATACTGATGTACCATAAAACATAAGTATAAAAATAAGTACAAAAGTACAACTAATAAAAAATAGGCATCAGCATTTCCCGAAAAATATCTAAAATGGTGCAGACAGCATACCCGTGGTGTAACCAAAATGTATATTGCAATCTAGACTATCCTTTCGCCTAAAACTTATTATCGCACCAAAACAACACATGGTACCTAAAGTATCCCATATTGCAAATATACACCACCGAAAGCAGCTTCACATCAAAATAGTATAAGACAGCTTTACTACAAAAGGATTACAACGCCAATAGGACCAACCAATTCCACCTGTTTGATAAAAATATTACTTCCAAAACAATTCCAATAACTCAATGTATTTCTCAAAGTGCACAACTCTACACATGTGTGTGCCTAGTATACAATCATATTACTATTCTTCACAATAAAACAATAAATCACTTTTTTTTTACAATTCATCAATAACAAAATATCACCACAAGTTTCATATCTACATTATAAAAATTATAAAAATTAAGGTCTACACAAAAATAACTGATATTGCCATATCAAAGTTCGTAGGATTTTCCTTAATCGTCCTTGTGTTCTGCAGAGGCGAGTTTATTGCTCTCGTATGCATATTCCACTTGTCTAATATCGGCGGAAGCACGTTTCTTAGTTCCATTTTTACAACATTCATGCCAAGTTACCAGCCTTATAGCCTCATCTACGGACGTCGGACTTTTTGTTTTCACCTCATAGGCTAAGTTCTGATCCGGCAAACCACGAAGTAAATTCTCTATAGTTAAGCTTGTTAACAGATGTGAATCCTCAATACCAGGATATGCTTTGCGAACTAAATTGTCAATGCGTGTAGCATATTCAACTAATGTTTCCTTGTAGTTCTTTCTAATGTTTAAAAGATACTCACGATGCTGTTCGGGTAATACATAATCGCCAAATCTTTTCTCAAGGGCTGCGTGAAATGCAAAAATATCACATAGGATTTTATCCGGTAAATCTGTAGAAAATGTCAACGCTTCATCCTTCAAACAACACATAAGCTGTTCAATCTGCTTGTCGTTATCCCATTGAAATTTCCTCACACCGATTTGAAAAACTGTCCAAAAACTTTTGAAATCTGTTTTACTGTTGAATAAAGGAAGTCTAAATTTTGGTTCGTCAGCATTGGAAGCAGTAATATTCGACTTATTACTTTGAAAATTTGAAGGACATCTTTGTGTATTAAACTTGCGCATCTGCATATTATCTCTGATTCTAGTGTTTGTTGTGTATTGCCCAAGCCCATGATTGTATTCAAACTTGGCCACTTCCTCAGAATTTGCATGTTCCCAACTACGTGTATTTCCTTGAAATGATCTGTTACATGTTACTTGGTCAGAGTTGTTTATTTGCGATCTTTGTTGTCTAATCTCAGCATTTTTTACGCTTTCGAGCTCACCCTTAACAAAATTTAATTCATTTTGTGAAACAGCAACTTCTCTCTGATAATTTTTTATTGCTTGTTTAGTCTGAATCAACTCATGTTCAACTTGATTTAACTGTTGCTTATTAACTTGCAATTCTTCACTAGTTTTGTCTAATTTGTGCTTATGAACTTGCAATTCTTCACTAGTTTTGTCTAATTGTTGATTACAAACTTGCAATTCTTCACTAGTTTTGTCTAATTGTTCTTCAGTATGGTCAAGCTCAAATCTAGTTCTACTAAGAGCGCATGTTAAATCTTTTATATCTTGTTTAAGTTTGAGAATTTCAGAATCACTTGTATTTTGCATTTCTACCTGCATAGGCTCTTGTCCGGTTTTATATAGTTCACTTTCACTTCTACATTTATTGTATATAATAACACCCCTCCTCTGAAAATTACTATCTACATGTATTTCAGCATTAGCTACCAAGTTATCAGTATGTAAAAACCTATTAGAGTGTGTATCAATATCCATACTCTCATCTGTTGATTTACCAGGATATTTTACTTTGTTTGTTTGGCCTGATATTATATTATTTCTCCCATTAAAAGATTGGGGTCGGGTAAAAGGTCTGGGTCTTAGGTCCCAATTGCTATTTACGCCTTTCGACATTTCAATTATTTCAATAATTGAGCAATTCTACTGCTCAAACTTACGAGTCAAATCTGTTAAATCTCTTCAATATCAAAAATTATAACCAGTAGTTTTCACTACTTAAATTGCAACTCGTAGTTTTCACTACTAAAAATGTAATCTATAGTTTTCACTACTTATAGATGTAACCTGTAGTTTTCACTACTTATATATATGTAACCCGTAGTTTTCACTACTAAAAAATGTAACCCATAGTTTTCACTACTAAAATTGTAATCTATAGTTTTCACTACTTATAGATGTACCAGCTACTTTTCTCCCTTTTTAAAAAAAAAAACTATATATTACAATTTTATCTTCCTACAGTTTCATAACTAAAATTTTATTATTTCCTAGAATATTTCAATTCTTTTTTGGAAATAACCCTTATTTTTATTTCAAAAACAATTTTGAAAAATACCAAAATAAAAGAGTATAGGTAAGTATACCGCTGCCACCAGTATTTTGAATGTATGCGTTTTGCGAGCGGTTTGTCAAAACTATTCAAAATGCAATAAAAAGTCAAGAACGTACTTCAATTTTCTAAAACGTTATTATTTCTTCAGACTTCATGAAAACATAGAATATCACAATCAATCTCAATATAATAGTTAAATAATCAAATAATCTGCGTTAAGTACGCTGAAATAGTAATAAATATCAATAGAATATCAATAGATTGCCAAATATAAATGTGGAAACCCCCTAGTTTAAAATAACATCGAATCAGAATCCAGGAAATATCAGTCACGGATTTCACCGTTTTATGACGAAATAAAAACTGGTAATCTGTACATAAAATTCAAATACATACTTTTAAATAATGTTCCGATAATTAAATTCTAGATCTAAATCAATCCCCAATTTAGAATAAAGCTTGCTTTACGAAAAACATCCTTTCAGCTGGGCATTTAAAATTAAGCTCCCCAGTTTGTTTTTCCTAGTTCCAGCTGACGTCAAAACACGTCCCTTTTCCCGTAAAACACATTGACTCGCGGAATTTCTACATAGGAACTGAATGTTACTAAAATAATACACAGACGAATGTAATCAATTCATACAATACTTATCTTACTATATTAACCATATTTAAACAACAATGAAAACACATAACAGGTTTATTCAAAACTCGGGGTTTATCAAAATACCGGAGAACGATCACGTACCGAAATACGATCACAACACTCTTATTGGGCCCTTTAATTTGGAAAATAAAAATATTGTATTGTATACTGTAGATTTGTTCTTGGAACAGAATGAATATATATACGCCTCTGACTGCAGGATTTTCTCACTGCATTGAAGACCCATTGGTGACCATCGGCTGTTATCTGCTCTTTGGTTGGGTTGTTTTCTCTATTTGACAGATTCACCATTTCCATTCGCAATTTTATTTGGTGGAATTATCTAGAACTCTGATAACTTTATTATAGTCAGAGATTATGTGTTTAATAATTTAATGAAAACACAGAGCAGTTGGACATTTTTGCTTATAGCTATTGGTTGGCCTAATTTATTCAATAAAAGAAATGGTGCAGAACAAATTTTAACAATTTTTTTTTAAAAACTTCTTATAAGAAAGGACAAATAAGAAACTTCATGGGTGATATAGACTGTTTTTTAGTTGAAAGCTATATAAATCCAAGGTCAAGGGCAATAAAAATGTGTTTCAGAATTTCCTTTAAAATATTCAGTAATATTTGTTTTATTTTCAGAATGGTGATGGTTACGTTGATTCAGGAGCGAAGAAGGACAAAATAAATAATGCAGTAAAATCTGCGTTGAATTAGTCTTGAATTAGAATCTCATAAAGCAAACATGTAAGTTATTTGTAGCAGTTTCTTATGTGCTCTTCATTAGTCGTGCTAATGGAATGCTCTTTTGAGGTCAGTAGATAGAGCTATGCAAGTGGTCCTGGGTATAAATCTTGCCTGGTAGTAAAAGTTACAGAGATATGTTTTATAGCAAAGATTAAAAACTTCAGATCATTGCAGAAATGATGACCAGGCATAATCTTGCCAATTTAGTTATAATTTAAGTTGCCAAATATTTTGAAATTTGCTTAAACTCACATAGTGAAGTCAAATCACTTTTGAAATCAGTAGAAGGGAGACAACTAGTAATTTACAAATCCCACAGGTAAATAAAAATGGGGAATGATAAGGAAAATCAAAATTTTCAAAACAATCATGTACTAATACTTTTGATAATTTAATGAAATAAATGCTACAGTGATATTAAAACATCCTTGGATTTACATTTAAAACTAATTATACAGGAAACCCAGCAAATGTTTGAGTCATTGCTTACTATAATTTTCTTCACAAGGCTATTGTGTAATTACTCAGCTGATTTGTTTTATTTTCATTTAAAAAATAAAAGCCAACCAGTTGTACTAAAATCAGGTTTATAGGTTGGGAATGAACAGGATTTTTTTTGCTATTAGATCTAATTGAATAAAAATTGAAATGTAAAAAAGTTAAAATTTTATAGAAAATTTGATTGCAAAGATAGGACTTGTGGTCAGTAAATTGTTAGCAGTGAATTGTGTTTCTACATCTAAAGAGATTTTTTAACATAAATAACAAAATATAGTTCTTAATCAGTGAATTAATATGAGATTAGGATGTATCTCAAGTTACCACTGATACAATGTAGATTCAATAATGTTTTACACAATAATGACAAGTAGTTATATAAAAAAATTGCCAAATCATTCCTGGGTCTATTACACCAATTGATATAGTAGTCCAAAGCAGATCTTGATAATAAAAAAAACCCACCAAGAAATAAGATTAATATTGATAAACTGTCAATCTATTATCTTCTTCTCTCTTTGTCATTCAATGGATGACCTATTATCATTGATTAAAATATAATTCTTTATTTTTTTTATTTTTTTTTCAGTGTGTTTTTGTATGAGCCTTAGAAGCACCAATAGGACTCTGATGATGAAGGAACCTAACTAAATCTGATGAATGTTTTGTTCTGGAGAGATGTACAGGTGGGCCTCTTGGTGATTTCTGATGTTTTCATACAACACATGTGACATATCCCAGGGATGTTTTTAAATTATACAATTTATTTATTCAATAAAAAACTTACCAACTTAATTTTGATTACTTTTAATAATGTGTTTGTTATTTTTGAAATAGCATAAGAACAATTATTTACATCAAAACACTTTGGATTTCCTTTTTACTTTCCTGTTAAAAAGTTGAAATGAAATCTTCATGTTAATCAGCTTGTTGTCTTTTTGATACATTCCCCATATTTCCATTCTCAATTTTAATCATGCTAATGGTCCTCAAGTATTGAACTTTTTGAAACCTTAAAAGAAAATAGAAATACCTATAAAACATCTTTACCAAAGACTTTCTAAATGTTTAAAGATGAGTCTCTGATTGATTTTAGAAAAAAATTGGTTTCAAAATTTTCTAAATATAAAAAAAAATATAGATCATATTTTATCGATATCATTCTTTTGGTGAATACATTTATGATTTATTGATAAATTTAAGTTATTTATATAAAAACATTATTTTTTTTGGAAGAGCAGACATTGGTATATGATATTTATGAAAATAATATATTAATGATTGCCTGATTTGCATAAGGTTTACTTTCTCTAATTATGTAATGATTTAAAGTGGTTTTGTTTACATAGTTTAGTTTTAAAAAAAAAAATGTAATATCAATTTTAGAAATTATCTCCCTTTGAACTGAAATCTTTAGTTTAAAGTGCCTCTAATGACCATGAACCATGCAAGAGTTATCTTCAGTGACCAGATCACAGACTTTTAGACTGGCTCATTTATAAAGTGTATCTGTTAATATAAGATAAGATGTTTCTATTCTAAGCAATACTATTTGTAAGTGTTTGTGCTAGCATATTTAATTCAAAAGAAAACTGTCTGACAGACTTGTATACTATTATAATTGTTTTGCAATAATTGCTCAATATGATGGTATGTCAATCAATTTCAATGTTTACAACACATGTTTCTGAACTAACCTTCATTAAAAGCACTCAACCAAAAGATTTGGAAGCTAAATACATACACCAAGGGAGATAATATTGGATTATCCAAAACTGAAAGGACAACACTTGACAAAAGAGGGACGAAAGACACCAAAGGGACAGTCAAACTCGTAAATCTAAAACAAACTGACAACGCCATGGCTAAAAATGAAAAAGACAAACAGAAAAACAATAGTACACATGACACAACATAGAAAACTAAAGAATAAACAACACGAACCCCACCAAAACTAGGGGTGATCTCAGGTGCTCCGGAAGGGAAGGGTAAGCAGATCCTGCTCCACATGCGGCACCCGTCGTGTTGCTTATGTGATTACAAATCCGGTAAATAGTCAAATTCGGTAGGTCAAATTCATGAAAGGGAAGGGGGTTGTAGTTACGACGTAAGGAACATATCTGATATCATTTGTGAAACGGTTATTCCATAACGGTCAACCAACTCGTGATGGCGTCCGTAAAATTTGACAAAATATACATAAGCTATTATATATAAAAGCAAACCAAAACTTTCACATTTTAACTATGAACTGAGATATTCCTTGGTCATTCAACCACATAGGTGAAAGAGTGTACACATTTCTTTCCAGCTGTTCATTAAGTTTTGAATGAATTTCAATGTAAAATAAGTAATAAAAAAGAATCAGTTACTGCCAGGAATGAGTGATTAACTTTTCAAACACCTCCGGTATTTCCTGTAACAGTTTATTGTTTTGTTATGGCAGGGTATCTGATCATTAGATCAATTCTTATAATTGTCTTTCCTATTATTGAAGTTACAGAATAGATCATTTTCATTTTCATGGTCAAGTTCTAGTCTGTTGTTATAAAGGTACTATTAACAAAATGTCGGCTATATTTGGTGTATGGATTGCTTGTAACATGAACATAGATATAAGAAGATGTGGTATGAGTTACAATGAGACATCCTTTCCATCCAAATCACAATTTGTAAAAGTGAACCATTAGAGTCAAAGTACAGTACATATCTGTCTGGCAGTTATCATATGAACTTGACTATTTTTTCATAGTTTATTGATCAATGTTAAGTTTTGGTGGTTTGGTCTGTTTTTCATTACAATAAGCAATAGGTTATCAATATTTGGTGCATGGAATAATTTTAAGGTGTATACATGTCTGTCTGCCAGGTATCATCTGATTTTGACTTTATTTTCATGGTAAGTTTTGGTGTCTTGGTCCGGTTCTCAAATACTTATATCAATATGTCTACCATATATGGTGTATGAAATAATTATTAGGTGTACCAGGTACATAGATATAGGAAGATGTGGTGTGACTGCCAATGAGACAACTCTCCATTCAAATAACAATTTAAAAAAAGTAAACCATTATATGTCTGTCTGAAAGGATTTCTGTAACTGGGGAACTGTGTGACTTGTACTGGATTGTGTAATAAGAGCCTGACTAAATAACCTCTTGTTACTGAAACTGTGATGCACCAAACAGCACAATCACACAACGAAAAGAATGCTCTGAATAGCAATGACAACTCTTGGACTGAAACTGTGAAAAAAACTCTTCAGACTCTGGAACACATAGTTCAATAATTCAGAATGGAATACTCTTATGAGTTCAGTGTAAAGTCCAAATGTTATTCATGAAAATTATCAGCAATTTATACAAAGTTAAAAAAGACAATCATAAACATAAGAAACATGACAAACAACGCTCAATTTTAGTGATATTGTTTTCTGACAAAGATTAAATTGTTTTTAGATTTTGGCAGAATAAATGTGAAATGATAAACTTATTATGATAATTAAGAACATACATTTATGTTAAGTAAATTGGCATGAATTAGTTAACAGGGTTAAACATTTTACTCAAAATCCATGCTGAGAATTAAATTGCATATCAATTCAATTCTTTATTTACTTTAAACAATACAGTTTATCAGTATAATATGCATAAATATACAGTTTACAAGTTGTATAGCGTTAACATACACATAAATAACAAACGTCAGAAATATCAGTTACATATTATACAGTTTGTGAGTTTCATACTACATATAATAAACATATAGATCTTAAATATTATTCCTGCACTTAAATGCATAGAGTAAGTACTTTCCTAAATTACAGAGTTCCTTAGTGTTTTCAACAGAAAGCAATTGTACTAATTTATAAGTTGACGGTCTAGTCCAATAATATTTCTTGATAAACTTTTTACGTATATCATTATAATTTGTACATTGTAAAATAAAATGAAATTCACCCTCTACTACATTTTTATCACACACAATACACATTCTACTATTTATACTTATTCCATAAAAACGACCAGTTTCAATGCATAGATTATGTGAGGACAGGCGAATTCTCGTTATCCATTTACGAGCTATTACAGGAATACATTTTTGTAAATAAAATTGTAATTCTACAATTGACACAATAAACTTATATAATCTACACTTTGGTGATGTTTCAAGCGTAAAATGCAACTCTTGTTTAGCTTGATCATATATTCGTTGTTTGGTTAATTGTAAAAATGAACTATCCAAACAAAGTACCCATTGGTTGTCCCAATAATAATTCATACCAAGATCATATAAAATTGTTTTAATACAAGTGGCCCAGTTTTTACTTTTATTGCTATTTGCTACTAGTTCTTTGTAACAAGACTTTATAATACAATTTTCACTACCGTGAATTTTAGTCCATAATTTGAGCATCCTAAAATTTCGCTCATATAACAATGGAAATCTTCCTAATTCATAATATACCATTACATTAGAAGTGGATCTCTTGACACCTAGTAATGTTTTACAATAGTCCAAATGAACTTTTTCTACATTTGGTGCTCTATGAACACCCCAAACTTCACAACCATACATTAAAATACTACATACATAAGTGTCAAATAAACTTATAGAAGTAACAGTGTTCAGGTATAAGGATAATGCCTTTCCTGCCTTGTTCAGCACAGTGGTTTTGAGTAATATAAAATTTACAATTATAATGAAATAACACACCCAGATAACAAAAATGATCTACAATATCTAATGGTTTACCATTATAAATCCATGTCTCAGTAAGACTAATTTTCCCACCTTTACGAATATCTTTGTTTTTTTGGTGTTAACTGAAAGACCCCATTTCTCAGTATAACCAGATAAAGTATTTAACATATTTTGTAAGCCTTGGATTGATTCTGACATCAAAATCATATCATCAGCATACATTAATAAAAAAATATATTGGATATGAAATGTAAGTAGAAACATAAAATAAGATAAATGAATTATATTATACAGAGAATAATTATGTGAAGTGTATTATAAAATATATAAAAAAAACCATTAAATTAAAAAAAACTAAAAAATTGGAAGCTGCTTTTTTTCCTGGTCACATTTATCTTACATTATCCTCATTGTAATGATTTATGGATCAATGTTACGTTTTTGTGTTTTGGTCTGATTTTCAAATACCATAAGCTGTATTTGGTGTATGAAATGATTGTAAGATTTAGATTTCTGTCTTACAAGATTTATCTCACATTGACTATATTATCATCGATTTTTAAAAATGTTAAGTTTATGTGAAATTTGTAGTAAAACTTTTATCTTTTAGACTTTTAATGTAATATCAATTATCAGCAAAACATGCAAGACATTTCAAAGAGTGCACTCTTGTCCTGCTATATATTATCAGTGACATCACAATGTGTAAGGAGATGTTATCAAGCTTGCTTTCCCAAAGCGTAAAACTGTCATAGGGAGGGGAAAGAGACCAGTAGTAAAAGGATAAACAGATAATCTTTATTTCTTCATATAGATACTGTAAAATATCAGCCTCTCGACGCAATGTTGAGCTTTTTAGGTTTTAAAGCTGCTCATAATTTATAATATCAATGTGAAGTGAAACCCAATAATCTATACTTATAAATCTCTGAGTTATCTCTCCTTTATCGAATTATTATTAGGTTTAATAAAACCATTATCGATGTATAAGTAAAAATACACACAAAAATTTGGGTTTACTGAGATGATTTGGTATATAGCTTTTTCATTACAACACCATGAAAAGTATCATGAATAAATTGAGCTCTGGTTCAAAATTTGATTCCATTATGAAATTGACTGAATGGCAATTTCTAGATTGTGCAATAATCCCATTCTACCAATAACAACAAATAAAATACCACATGTAATATAAACTATCTAAATTTGAGTCTATTAAAATGGAGTCGATACAACATAACATATTAAAGAAGGACTAAAGACACACACTTTAGTGACAATATTCAACATTTCTAGATTTTAATTGAACACCACTTGGACACGAATACATGTGTAGCATGAGGTCATTAATAATAGTGTTCCATAAACATATATATAACGAAGTAAACATGTGGTATCAATAAAATAGATATAGTTATACAAGTATATAGATATATCAATAATATACAAATATGTTTTCCAACATTTTCAGAGCAATTATTGGCAGTGTCTGTGATAAATATAGAAAGTCATTCATACTGCTGTACATTAATTATATGTTTTGAAAGAAGACCTACCATTATAATCAGAATTCATTGTGAAGTATCTTTGTAGAAAATTTCCCCTGCATAATCAATTATAAGCAGACATGCTGAGAAAAATTTCAAGATTTTTTTTTATTACGTACAAGTAAAATATTGCAATTGACCATAACTATATAACTTGAATTATTGCATATTTTCCTTTAAGCAATACTGTCAAGTCTGATGTCTAACTTGTCAAATTGCCAGTTTATAATATTGTCTTCAACCTTCAACTTCAGAACGTAATTAAAAAAAGAATAATTAGAAAAGTTTAATACTTTACATAATTACTGATTTAACCAAAAGTATTCTCTAATGATCTTTCATATTTTAAATTTCCCACCAAATCTTAAGTAAATGGAAGAAATCAATAGGTCAAAGTCCAATTTGTTGATATAAACAATCCAGCCGGTCATAGCCCTGCAGGTGAATGCTCTTATTATTATAACATTATTTTATTGTGGTAATTTTAGTTGAGGATTAGACCCTTCTTGGGTAAGTTTATAAATGCATGATTTTAGATTTTACAGAAAATTTTATTTGAATACAAAAATTCATTGAGTGCATGAAAGAATTGCAGTGTGGTTAATCTTAATGTAAGTTAGGCATGTAATTTGTAATCTTATGTTTTATTATTTGCAGACATTTGGTAATTATGTGTGAAAGTGTGTTTTGATAAGGGTTTTGATTTCTTCTTATATTTTTTATTAAAGCATAGAACAAACTATAGTATAACATGGAATATTCAGAACTATCCGACTTGAAAGTCTACCTATTTTTATTTTCTTTTGACATATATTTATTCACACAAAATGAACTGACAGTTCTGTTTGTTTATTTATGTATACTGAGTAACAGAGTAAGGAAGATAAGCAACATATATTTTTGATTGAAAAAAATTTAGATGATATATTTCCAATGATGCGCAAATAAACCTGGGATTGGATATAAAAGTCCTAGAATAAACTTATGAATACTTTTTGTTAACATAAAATGTCTTATTACAGTAATGTATTAATTGTTACGTTTAGAGGTATTTTTGAAATACACATTGATTTGCTGAACTTTATGTACTCAGTATATTATTTTTTATTTAAGGCCAAAGCCTATAGTTAAAGTGAACTTCAGCTTAGAAAATATTGAGACCCATTTAACTACGTTGTTATTAAAAATAGAAAACAAATAGAGCATAAGAAATGTGATGGGATAAACAACTGATTTGTAAGGAGAGGGAAGACATTGAAATTTTAGATTTATATCATTATTTAACACATGTAATAATATTTAATTTCAGGGTAACATTATACACATTATTACAGCTATAATATTTATAACTTATATTGTATTCAATCAAACCTTTATTGTTATTTAAATTGTGACATTTAAAGGACATATAAAACATTAAATAAACATTGAGATAACATTACATGGATTTAAGACACTCTCACAGTATTTCAAATTCATACTGTGAAGGGCAAATTTTTATAAGATTTTAAATGTAAGAAGACTGCTATAACTAAACTTTAATCAAAAAGTTTTTAAGGTATAGCCTCTGGGGATTTTGTGTAAATATATAAAAAAAAAAGTTGACCACTGTTAAACCTTGGCTCCTTGGTAGATTCAGCTAGACTGGAGGCAAAATGGGGAAAGAAATATTTGACTTTTGAGATGGTTTGGATGGGTTCTCCCCTCAAATTCTTTTCTGGATCAGTTATATTAAATCATGTAATTTTGTTAAAGAGACAATTGGTCCTTTGATTACAATATTTACTTGAAAATTTGAAAAGAAATTCCATCATTTTGGGAAAAATAACTTATTATATGTGTGTTTTTTTTTAGATACATTAATTTCCAAATAAAAGAACAGCATTCTAATGTCCCCACCATTACAAATATTTTATGTATTGAAGGGAAATAACTCAAATATTTTTTAGGTCGTTTGAATTTGTTCATGAAAACTCATCAGAAATGTGAATGAGCTAGTTGCAATGCAAGTTTCTATAAAACTTCTATTTCAAAGAAGTTTATCATCTGCTTATATTTCTGGACAACTCAGATTTTCCTGATCTTCCTAAAAACTGCTTCATTAAATGGTTCTCATAAAAATGAAGAATAGTTAAAAATAAAATCCAAGACTAGACATTATTTCTGAAATTTTAAAACTTTTCAAGATTTGAATATAACAGTATTTCTTATTGACTGAAGAAATATTTACTCACAATCAGATCTTTTGTTCCAAGTTGATTTGAAGACTCCCAGAGGGAAACTAGTAAATTTTACAACTCTTGGTCCTATGAATCCTCTTATTGAATCAATGTAGTGTTGAACTATTTCATATTTTTTTTTTACAGAAATAGCCATGGCCTCTAACAGTTGTTTAAACAGAGTTTTTCGGTCAAGTCGACCTCTGCTTAACCTTGCAAAAAGGAACAGAAATGACAGGACTGGTGTGGAGACCAGTGTGAAGAGCTTCAGTACATCAGACCAAAGAGCAGTACACAGAAGTCTCATACCAGACATAGACATCCCTAATGTTTCTCTTACAGACTTCTTGTTTCCAAGATTTGACAAATTCAGTAAAAATGTTGCCATGGTGAGTGAATATAAATGCCACTTTAATACATACATATTTCTCTGAGATAATGTAAAAATAAGAAGATGTGATATGATTGCCAATGAGACAACTCTCCAACAGAGACAAAATGGTTTAAAAGTTAGCAACTACCATATAGGTCTTCAACAATGTGCATAAACAACACCAATAAGCAAGCTATAGAAGATGAGGGACTGGTGACAACTGGAGGGGAAAAAAAACATGTGCTTATATTGACACAATGAAGGTTTATTTTATAGTTTTTCAAAGTATTTTTTTTATTTTAAGAAGGAGATAAGGGGCATAAATTCTATAGCCTCCTCTGAATCTACACATAGTTGAACCCAAATAATACTGTTACAGGTTTTTTATGCCCCACCTACGATAGTAGAGGGGCATTATGTTTTCTGGTCTGTGCCTCCGTTCGTCCGTTCATTCGTTCGTCTGTGCGTCCGTCTGTACGTCCGTTCGTCCCGATTCAGATTAAAGTTTTTGGTCGAGGTAGTTTTTGATGAAGTTGAAGTCCAATCAATTTGAAACTTAGTACACATGTTCCCCATGGTATGATCTTTCTTATTTTAATGCCAAATTATAGTTTTGACCCCAATTACTTGGTCCACTGAACATAGAAAATGATAGTGCAAAGTTCAGGTTAAAGTTTTTGGTCAAGGTAGTTTTTGATGAAGTTAAAGTTACATCAACTTGAAACTTAGTACACATGTTCCCTATGACATGATATTTCTAATTTTAATTCCAAATTAAAGTTCTGACCCCAATTTTCACAGTCCACTGAACACAGAAAATGATAGTGTGAGAAGGGCATCCGTGTACTATGGACACATTCTTGTTTCTGATTATTTTCTACCTAATATCATAAGCATATCAAAATTTTACAAGACTCCATTACTCAAATATTACACTTGTGTCACAATTTTACAGGTAGATGGCACCACTGAGAAATCCTATACTTATACAGAACTGAAAGAGAATGCTATTAAAGTAGCCAGTGCTTTAACCAGGATGGGGTACAAGAAGGGAGATGTTTTAGCCATATATTCTACAAACAGCCCTGAATTTACCATGGTGATGTTAGGGGCCGCAGCTGCAGGCATTATTGTCACTACAATGAACCCAGCCTACACATCAGGTTTGTCTTTATGATATTTTAATATCCTCTAAAAATTAATTTGAGGTTATATAACAAAAAATATGCTGTAACTCTTCTTTTATATGTTGTAAAATTGAGAATGGAAATGGAGAATGTGTCAGAGAGACAAAAACCTGATCATAGAATAGACAACAGCAGGTCACCAATATGTCTTTAATGCAGCAAGAAACTCCCACACCGGGAGGCATCCTTCAGCTGGCCCCTAAACAAATATATATACTAGTTCAGTAATAATGGACGTCATACTAAACTCCAAATTATACACAAGAAACTGGAATTAAAAATCATATAAGACTAACAAAGATCAGAGGCTCCTAACTTGGAACAGGCTCAAAATTTGTTGTGGAGTATAAAAAATCTTTCAATTTGCAATTTTTGTTGAATAAGAGTGATTTCCCCTTTTGTAACAGCAGGAATTTCAGTTATTTTTTCTCTCTTTAATTTTCATAAGAAATGATTGTTTGATACTTGTTTTTTTTCTCACTAAACTTGTGTATACAATGTTGTTTTTTGTTACAGGGGAACTGGCTAGACATTTAGAACACTCAGGAGCTAGCAGTTTGTTTACAATTCCTGCTTTAGTTGGGACTGTTAAAGATGCACTTGAAACTGACAAAGTTCTCAAAAGTATTATTAAGGTAATGTTATCCATTAGTTGGGACTGGGACTGTTAGATATTCATTAGAAACTGAAAAAGTTCTCAACAGATTATTTTTCAACTCAGAATTCAAAAAGCAGAAGATATAAAACAGCAACCTCAAAACACAATAAAACCAGAAATTAAAACAGCATAAGGATTCCAGCAATCAACAAAAAGCCATAATATATATCTTGTGCTGCATCACCCCAAAACTTAGAAAAAGTAACAGGGACTATTAAAGACCTGTGATCTGCCCCTTAAATTATTCCTTCAATTATTCTTGGTATATTCATTCTTCTCTGTGTTGAAGACCTTACTTTGACCTGTAATGATTTACTGTATAAATTATGACTTGGATGGAGAGTCGTTGCATTGGCACTCATACCGCATCTTCTTCTATCTACTTTTTCTTTTTATTTTATAGAACATAGTAGTGTTTGGAACAGCAGACGGTCACCGACCATTCTCCACCTTGTTAGAGGATGATGGGAAGGCCTTCCCAGAGAACATCAGTATTGATCCAATGGAAGATGTTGTGGTTCTGCCTTACTCAAGTGGTACTACTGGTCTACCTAAAGGGGTTATGTTGACACACAGTAATATAGTTTCCAATCTTCTACAGTTCAGGTAGGTGTAGAAAACACTTGTAAAATAGATGTAGGAAGATGTGGTATGAGTGCCAATGACACAACACTGCATCCAAGTCACAATGCGTAAAAGAAAACCATTATAGTTGAAAGTACTTCTTCAACATGGAGCCTTGGCTCACACTGAACAGCAAGCTATAAAGGGCCCCAAATAAAGTATAATTGTTGTTTCTAATATAGATTCACTAATTTTTAACGAAATTTTGAAAAATAAAATATAAGATGGCATCATTAAAATTTTCATCTTTGAATTTACAATGTCATATCAACCCCTATACATTAGTTTCCCTTTCCAAATGAACTTGCACTAATATTTAGATAAACCAGTGCATATGTAAGCTATTGACTCAAAGGTTGATACTTTATCTTATAAACATCCCATTAAAATAAACAGAATTACGAAATAGATCACCAGCATTCTTGTCATATCAGGAAACAACATTCAAGGTCATTGGAGTCAAATAAGGACAAATTTATTTGTTACTACATGTACTAATTGATAAACTGTGCAACTGAAATTTAAAAAATGATGATATTGCATTTAGATTATTTCAAATTTAAAACGAAAAAACATTTAAAGAAAAAAATGAGAAGGTCTGGACACTTTTTTAGCCACTTGAGTTCGAAAATCAAAATGTATCATAAATCTGCCATAAAACATTCTTCAGATGTTCATAATGGAAATTAGACCTTTTAACTTCAACTTCAACTTTATGGTTTTTTCTTTAAAAAAAATCTGATCCCAAAAATGAAGAAAAAAAAATTGTGGTCAAGCAGATGAGAAAAAAAATATATCTGAATCCAGATAGGTAGTGTTAAATTTTGAAAAAAATAATTTGATTCTCTTAAAAAAAGGGAGACAAATCATGCTTGATTCATAGCAACAAAAACCTTAGAAATGTTTAAATTGTGTGAGAAAAATTACTGACTCAAACAAAATAAAAACCGAACATATCCCCCTCCCTTTGAAGTTAAAAAGTAGCTCCCTTAGACAAAATTTTTTGCATTTAGTGCAAATCATCAAAAACTGTCAACATAAGCCTCATTTTGGAGCTTGCTATTGATATTTATTATGAGCAACAGCTTTACCTATTAAAATATATCTATGTGTTCGATAAAAGTTCTAGTTTTAATCTCACCATAGATTGTTAAGAAGTGAAAATTTATTTTCAAATTGCATTTAATCTTCTGCCAAGAATTAGATATTTAGAGGGGAAAATGTTTTATTTTATATAAAAAAAATCTTTTTTTAGGCATATTCAGATTTTACATATAAATTTACAGCTTTATGTTTTTTCAATTGAAGACAAAAGAAAAATAAAAATATTCAAAAAAATTGAAATTATGAGTTGAAGCTAAATTAATCAATTTATTTAAAAAACCAATATCTACCTGAGAACTTTGAATTAATTAAGAGTGGCTTGAAATATGGAACAATTTTTTTTCAGACCATTAATAAGTGTGAATGAAGAAGATACATGTTTGGGAGTTCTTCCTTTCTTCCATATCTATGGTTTGTCTCCTGTGATGATGGGAGTTCTTCAAGATGGAGGTAAACTTGTCACTCAACCAAGATTTGACCCGGAAATGTTCCTGAAAGCTTTACAAGGTTACAAGGTTAGTTTTTAATCAGTTATTTATTCCCAAATTAGAATTTGAAGGTTTAGATGACATATTTTGATATTTGGTTTAATTTTATCAATTGTAGACAGATATCGCCTTGTCCTATTTTTCTATTTTTATGATTTTTAAAGTTGAATGGGTGTAATTCTCCCTTTGTTAAGAGAATCCAACTCTAGGACAAGACTTTTTTTTTAACAAAAAAAAGATATCAAGATAAACTCTTTATGCTGGTAACTATTTATTTTTAGTCACCAGAATTAGTTTCTGTCCTTTTACTCTTAACTCAAATACTATGAAGCTCCTACACAATAGATGTAAGAAGATGTGGTTTGAGTGTGTCATTATAGGTCAAAGTATGGTTTTCAACACAGAGCCTTAACTTACACCAAACAGCAAACTTATTTGCACCTAACACTGATAAATTTGAATTTGGGTGGCATGACATTTGTTATGTCCCTTAATAAACAGAAAAATTGCAAAATTTGCCATTTCCGCTCTAACTTTAATTTGCCTCAATCAAAATTTTCATTACTTATACACATTGCTTATTACCAAACACAAATCAAGTTCAAATTTGGGTGGTGTTAATTTCACCAGTCTTGAGTTATGTCCCTTTGTAAATTGAAAAAACTGCAGAATTTCCCATGGACACATTCTTTATTTATTTTATTTTTATCTCTCAACCCTCCCCCTTTTAATAGACAATAGACAATAGACAATATTTTATTCGCACAAACACATTTACATTAAATGGTTATGGCGTACAAAATTAAGACAATGAAATGACAATAGTTAATTTGATTATAATTATATTAGAGAGACAGTGGTATTCGCAGCAAAGAAGTAAAAGGCTATAAATATCAACAGTTAACACATTATATTCATGCAGCAAATTCTATATTTATTTCTACAGGTAACACAAGCACATTTGGTACCACCTATTATACTGTTTTTCTTTTTCTTCAGGTAACACAAGCACATTTGGTACCACCCATTATACTGTTTTTCTTTTTCTTCAGGTAACACAAGCACATTTGGTACCACCCATTATACTGTTTTTCTTTTTCTTCAGGTAACACAAGCACATTTGGTACCACCTATTATACTGTTTTTCTTTTTCTACAGGTAACACAAGCACATTTGGTACCACCCATTATACTGTTTTTCTTTTTCTTCAGGTAACACAAGCACATTTGGTACCACCTATTATACTGTTATTCTTTTTCTACAGGTAACACAAGCACATTTGGTACCTCCCATTATACTGTTTTTAGCCAAACATCCGGTTGTGAGTAAGTTTGATTTGTCCAGTATTACAAAGTTGATCAGTGGAGCAGCACCACTGGGAGATTCCCTGACAGAAGAGGTCATGGAGAGACTCAAAGCACCTGTTTGTCAAGGTGAGTTATAACTCTGATTTAAGATTCAGAGGGATATATGAGCCTTAAATATGATGTTCTCCCCCATTATTTAGTGGTAGATTCATTTGTAGGTTACCAATTTTTGTGGAAACTATTGGTATAGGTGAACATTTTCTTTAAATTTTTAAACTAGTATACATATCCTAAAGACTTGTAAGCAGACTCTGGGAAAAACCATGAAATCAAGTATCCACAAAAATACAATTGTTCATCAGTCTACAAAATTAGTACCCATAAAAATAAATGAATTCACATTTATTCGAAAATATGCTTCGATCATTTGTTGCAGGATTTCCTGATTTGTTTCAATACCTTTATGTCTACACACTAAATTACACTTTGTTTTATGTTATACGTAGGAGGATGAAAATGGGGTTAAATTAGGAAAAAGCAAAGATAAGAGAACAATGGGGTGCTTCAATATTTTGAATAAATGAAAAAATTTTACAGAAATGAGGACCAATGACAATCCTCTCATGAAGTTTATTTATTTTTCTTATTTCCTAGGTTACGGAATGACAGAGACGAGTCCAGTTATCCATGTTGATACAGTACCCAATACCAGAGGATCTGTGGGAAAAGTTGTCCCAAATACACTTTGTAAAGTAGGTTTACTTTTTTCTTTTAACATTGACAATACTAAATATTTTTATGCCTCTGCTGCTTGTCAAAGGAGGCATTATCAACTTTACCCTTGTCACTTTCACTAATGATTTATGTTCATTTGCAAATGGGGAGATTGCTTAATTGCCTAAACCATATGTTTTTGAACTTTATATAGACAGTCCCCCTTGAAATACAGTGTAATCTTTACGTTCTTTTCATTTAAATTAAGATAATTATATAATATTATGGGTGTGAATTTGTGAAAATGTCTATATAAAATAAGGAAATGTTATATAGTTGCCAATGAGACAACAATCTGCATAGTTCAAATAAAATGGATGCAAGGAATTAAAGGCAAACATACAGTGATACTGCCTTCAACCATGAAAACAACAGTGAACCCATTCCATTTAGTCGGTTATAAAAGACATGAAAAATATGAAACAATTCAATTGAGAAAACTTACTTCCTATTTTATAATAAAACAATTTATTAAAAACAAATATGACAGACATGAACTAAAGAAAACCACTTGACTACAGGACTAGAAGGAAATATAAAGTTTAGTTAGGATACAAAATGAATAAAATTTTATTTGACTTGCCTTTTTTTTAACATCTTAATTTACAATCAATTTATTTTGTTAACAATTTATCTTAATATAGTATATTATTTTTTTTTACTATATATATTTTCTGCAACTAGTTCGATTTATTATGACTTGTGACATAATTTATCTGTTTGTAAACATGTCCTATAACTATGTCAAGTAATTTATCATTAAATGGCCATGTCACCTAATTTATCAATGAAAGAATGTTTGTTTTACAGATTGTCTGTCCAGATACTGACACCCAGTTAGATAAAGTAGGAGAAGTCGGTGAAATATGTGTTAAAGGTCCTCAAGTTATGAAAGGCTACCTCCATAATATAAAGGCTACAGAAGATATTATAAGAGATGGATGGCTTCATACAGGTTAATCCTTTGAATATTTCATTTTTGACAGCAGTATGATGAGCTATTTTTTTTATTTCCAAATGAAAAAATTACTGATTTTGTACAGGGTACACACGTAGGCTGGAAATTAAAATATGAATAATAACCTCTACAGTAGCTTTTTTTCAAGTTTCTGTCTCATTGACTTTATATCCTAATTTGGTGGATCCAGCCATTTTTTAAAAGGGGGGTTTAAACTATATGTCCCCATTCAAATGCATTTATCATCCACATAAAGGGGGACCACCCTGGATATGTCACTGTCCACATCATCTAATATTCATATTTGAAGTACTTCTTTTTCAACAGAAACAATTAACCCTTTAAAACAGTGAGTATTGATGTCTTCAAGCAAAAATAATTTTATTGTTTAAATGAAAATAATACTATTAATTTAGGGCGTCTGAAGCGCTTTTCTGGATATACATCCATTATGAATGCTCTAACTCAAAAACTTGTGAAAGACAAGGATGTGTAATATATCTCATAGATTTGGTACCAAATGTTCTGGTCACTCAGTCTTTAGTTTTCTTTGTTGTGTTTTGTGCATAATTGTTTGTCTCTTCTTCATTTGCCATGTATTCATAAGTTGTATTCAATATAAAAAAGAAGATGTGGTATGATTGCCAATGTGACAACTCTCCACAAGAGACAAAATGACACAGAAATTAACAGCTTTTGTTTTCAACATACAACATACAAGTTTGAATATCTTTTCTGTACCTTTTGTTCCTCTTTTGGAAATACAACATAATATTCAATCTTTTTTTAAATATAATTTATCTATTATGTATTTACAATTTGATGAGTGGCATCTGTTCCAACTTTAGAACTGAAATGTAGATAGGCACAATTATCACACATAACAATATTACAGTTCATACATTTCCATTTGATCAGTAGAAATTGTTCACAGAGTTGACACGGAAGAACAGGTTCATGTTCAGGTTCAATACTTGCACTTGACACAGGAACTTTCTTGCAGAACAAGTTTCCCATTCTATTGAATTTAGATAAATATATATGGTGCCTCATGTAGGTTTTAAAATTTTAGTCCCATCAAAATTGGTCAGCTATCTTACTTTTATTTTGTCAACAATATTTATGTTTGATTAAATCCAGATTAACTGCTTATTTTCTTTTCCTGTCTGCTATCCAGCACTTCACATCTTTTATTTCTGTCGAAAATTTGTATGAAAAATTCAGATAATCTTCATAGTGTTATCTTGTTTGTAAATATGGAAATGTGTCTTTTAATTCATTTAATTCGTTAGTAGATCGAGCAGTTTGATGTCATGTAAAAATATCACAAAGATTGATTGATTGATTGTTGGTTGCTTTATGTCCAGAAAATATCACAAAGATTGATTGATTGATTGTTGGTTGCTTAACGTCCAGAAAATATCACAAAGAATGGTAATCCCGATTTGATAGTTCAGATCTCTGTCCTCACTTCTGTACATTCAAATACATATATTTGTTCCTTTACAAGGTTGTCTTTATAAATATCTTGATGTAATATATTACAAATTTACAATATTTTCCAATAAAGAAATGAAAAAAAGAAGAAAAACATCCACCTAAGAACTCCAAAATCAACTTGAAAATTGATAAGGTCTATAGTACTAAAATATCTGACGAATATATGTTTATAATGAAAGAGTTTACATTTGAAAACCAATAGTAGTATTTTTATTCAAATACTTATCAATTAAAAACATGAGACATGTAACAAACATATCACATTTCATAGCCATAGTTCTATTTACTTGAGACCAAAATTAATTCTGGTTATCTAATCATTTTAAATAAGGTTAAACTAGGTTATGCTTTAGATGTAAGAAGTTTTATTTCTGAATTTGTTTTACATACATGTAATAAATTAGAGTGAAAACTTATTGTACTTTTCAGATTTTTTTTTTAAAGTTGGAAGTGTTTTCCAAGCGTGCTACACGCGTTATTCAGTGTTCACCAAATTTTTTATGATATTTCTTCATAGACAAAAAAAATATGAGAGTCATTCCTAAATTAAACCAAATATATGTCACTTCTGTCTGTCTGTTGGTCTGTCTGCTGGTCTGGTCCTGACTGTCTGTCTGCTGGTCTGGTCCTGACTGTCTGTCTGTCTATCTGTCCTGTTTATTTATTTTGAACAAAGCATGAGTTTGGAATGTTGTATTTATTTTGAACAAAGGAGGAGTTTGGAATGTTGTATTTATTTTGAACAAAGCATGAGTTTGGAATGTAGATCAGCAAGGTCAAGGATAATAATTTTCTTATTAAGATGAATAAAATATGAATAAAAGATGTCTATGATGAGACTGCTATGCTAGAAAGTGGGTCTCATTGAGGTCTAAGCGTGAGGTGGGATTGCTGATTTTTTGTAAGCGTGACACATCAAAGTCAAATTATTGTGTTGTGAAAACGGGGAATGAGGTCTTGCGGGACCCAGGAAATGACAAAAAAATGAGAATTGCTTACGTAAATAGTGTAAGCGGGATACGGGAATCTGACAAAACAGTAAGGGGGATCCGGATCAGAACCCCCCAATGAGACTAAATATGGTTTTCTCATTAAATGCTGTGTTTTGAAGACGAGTTTTACCGATTGTCACCTTATAGTAAACAAATCACACAAAGCATAGGTATTGAGCACGTGTTTAACATGTATAATCAGATATTTGTCTATTTCAATGCGTATTGTGGTCACCAGATTTTTACTACGAGGGTTACGCTCGGGTTACGCTCGGGTCACTATGCATACTGAAAATATGTCGGCGAATTGTTTCCTGGAAGCAAGCAATTAAAAATAAGTAAACTTCTTCTATATGTGGACAAATTAAAGAATTTTCCCCAGAAAAAATGTATATGTAGTTGTACATAAGTTGTATAATGAAAACTATTCATTTAGTTATAAAAAAACTAAAATTTAACTGAGTAGAGGTGTATGAAGTAAACAGGAATTGAGAACGTGTGCGTCCTCCTTGTAATGGCAGATTTTTTGGCAGATATAACCACTTTTGTGGTGCTAAAATTTATTTTTTCTATTTATTACAGTACTGATTTTTCAGTCATTATTTTCAGTCATGACTATGGCAGACGTGTAATATTCTCATGTAATATGGAAGGAATTTAATGAAAGAGGTTTAATATGAAATTTGCAAAAACATTTTTTTGTGTCTTTTATTTCAAATTCCATATTTTTTTTATAATAAATTCACAAAAATAGTATAAGCTATGTTAATATATAACTATAAACTTAGTTTTGTTTATTTGAAAGAGGCAAATACAAATTTTGGTTAAAAGTATACATTTCAGGGGAGATAATTAAACAAGGTTTTTATTAAATTAGTACAGTGGGTCTCATTTGGGTCTAAGCGTGACACGGGATTGACGATTTTTTTGTAAGCGTGACATGTGTAAGTCAAATTATTGTGGCGTGTAAACGGGAAATAAGGTCTTTGGGACCCGGGAAATCACAAAAAAATGAGAATTGCTTACGTACATAGTGTAAGCAGGATATGGGAATCTGACTAAACGGAAAGCGGGATCCAGGATCAGAACCCCCCATTAGACCCCGTAGAAAATACACAGAAGACATTTATTTCATGAATTACCTCCATTATTTAAAAATCTGTTGTTTTTATTTGCAGGAGATATTGGTTATGTGAAGGACAATGGAAGTTTTGTAATTACAGACAGACTGAAAGAATTAATTAAATATAAGGGTTATCAAGTAAGTAAATACACTTATATATTATTTAGATACTTTAAATATATGTGAACTTCAAACAAAAGAGTTTCAACCACTATGGGTTTGGGTGCACTTGACTCCATTCTTAATTGACTAGGATTGTCAGTTTTCCTATTGAATTTGGTGGATTTCTCCAGGCATTCTGGATTCCACCATTTAAAAGTGGTGTACAAACACAAACAATTAATCAATAAAAAAAATAAAGACATTTTATATTGATTTTAGAGGACCATCACATATAGAGATGTGGAGTATACGTCAAATGGAATGTGAGCAATGCGACATTAATTCAAAAGACAATTTGTTGGCCAAAAAACAATGTACATGGTATATATAAAATATGTCAATTTCTCTTGAGTCTAAAAATATATTCAGGAGAACAAAGTTGAACTCTAATATTTTACTTACTGCTGCTTAACCAGACTTAAAACATAGCAGAAAACTCTGAAGATGAAGATCAAACTCTAGTAATGTACTCTTTGTTTTAGGTTGCTCCAGCCGAGTTAGAAGATCTGCTCCTCAATCACCCAGCAGTACAAGATGTTGCAGTGATAGGTATGCCTGATGATGAGGCTGGAGAAGTACCGAGAGCATACATTGTCAAGAAACCAAACTCTGATGTATCAGCTGGAGAGATATCTCAATATGTAGAAGGTAGGTTTTTATGCCACACTTAACTGCCAATTATGTTTTCTAATTTATGCTCTGTTCCCTATGATATGATTTTGATAATTTTAATGCCAAATTATAGTTTTGACCTCAATTTCATGTTTAATGAACATAGAAATGATAGTTTGCAGTGACAGATCCAGGGGGAGGGTTCCAGGGGTTGGAACCCCCCTTTTTTTTGGACGATCAATGCATTTAAATGGGACATATAGTTGGACCCCCCCTTTTGTCCTGGATTGGGACCCCTCCCCCCCCTTTTTCGAATGGCTGGATCCGCCACTGGTATGACAGGCATCCTTGTACTTTGGAAACATTCTTGCTCCTTGTAGCATTATCAAACAATGTGGTGGATACAGAATTTGATAAATTGGGTCCATCAAGCAATGTTTTCCTACATTTAGCAACCATAAAAAAAATCTTCAATTTATTCAATGAGGTCAACAAATGATTCTTCAGTTTTGTATCCCTTGACTGTTTAGTTTGAATTTTACTTTACATTGAAATACAACAGATTGATCAACATTATATGAATAACCGAGATTTTTTTTACCATTTTCATCAATGATCATGTCTTGGGCACTTTTGAATTATTATTATTATTTTTATTTGCATGCAAGCATTACTTACTGAGAAATCAACTGACTTAAAAAGGGAGGTAAATAGTTATCTCTAACATTAAAAGTCACATGTTTATTGTTTCTTTAATAAAGACCTATAAATATTCTTTATCTTTTCTTCTAGATAATGCTGCTTATTATAAGAAGCTACGAGGAGGAGTCCAGTTCATTGATCTTATTCCCAAAGCACCAAGTGGTAAAATCTTGAGAAGAATTTTGAAAGAGTCGTTAACTCAGGATTAAAAAAGAACATACATAGACGCCCAAAATCCATATTACATTAATACATTTCAACTATGCAATTCATTTACACGATAGGATCATCAAAATGACTGAAATTGTGTGAAAATATGTCCTGATCATTGATCATCATAGACAATTTAAAACAGGATAACCGTGGATCACATAGATAGATAAAGTTTAGTCACATATGTGGATGCACTTTGTTTTTATTTAGCTAAATATAATTTTGATGTAAAATTTTAAGCATGCTATATAATGGAGCCATTTGAGTTATCATAAGATGAAAACTTTATCTTTTAAGTTTTGCATAGACTTGAATATTGCTAGATTTAAAGATTTTTTTTTTGCAGTCACAATTGTATTATTATTGTGATTATCTTCAATGCAAATTTAGTTTTATTGATGTTTTACCAAAATGATTTTAATGATATTTTATCAAAACGATTTTAATGATATTTTTTCAAAATAATTTTAATGATATTTTATCAAAATGATTTTAATGATATTTTATCAAAATGATTTTAATGATATTTTATTAAAAAGATTTTAATGATTTTTTATTAATAAAAGTTTAGAAATGAGAAATGGCAGCAGATTATATTAAGAATTATTATTATTTTATGCATAGATATTTTTACATTTCTGATCAAATCAGGGTTTTTATTTACCATATAACATATTTGTTTTGATTATTCCCTCATAAAGAGTATGGCATTATTTCAGGAATATAGTTTATATCTTATGTTACTTTCACTTTCACTTTTATTTCAATTTCATTTCATTTCATTTATCTTTGTTTGTATATTTTATTTCGACATCCCTTTAATTTAATCATTCCTTAGGTCAATTGACATCCCATTGGTGTCATCTGTCCTAAGATCATCTGACCACTACTTGAGGTCATCTGTACTTAGGTCATCTGACCAGGACTTGAGGTCATCTGTACTAAGGTCATATGACCTCCAATTGAATTTCATATGTTCTAAGAGATAACTTGACCGCTTATTAATGTTACCTGTACTATGGCCAAGTAAAGCTCTTTATCTACCAACATTTGATTTTTTTTCTCAACATCTTTGAATTAGAACAAAAAGCTGAAATGTTTGTAGCGTTAATATATTCTAATTTAGGGTTGCATTTTGCAGTTGAATGAACATAGAAAAGCATTAATATTATCATCTAAAAAAAGCTATTTTTTGTATATTTACTAAGAACAATGGATTTTACTGTAGTCCAATACAAATGGTTGCTACAATGTGATACATTTATTACATTTTGTTTAGTTTTTACTGTGATGTATAGTACTGTATAATAGCATATAAGATATGTTTTAATGTTTTACCTTCTTTTTAACCATATTAATTTTATATAAACTGTAAATAAAATGCATTATCAACGTTGTCTAACATGACATTAAATATTTTAATTTATTTGTGTTATTTTCTGACATGTTGGGTAATTTGCGTCTCACAACCTTAGGAAAAAGGTATGATAGTTAAGTCCCCTGTAAAAGCTCTGTTAGTCTGTGAAAGTTGTGTCCAAAACTTTTGAATGCCATGAATGATATAAATGAGACTTGTACATGTACAGTGTAATTTGTCTATTCCGACAGCTGTGTTTTCCAAAATCATGCTTTAACCAACACATTTTCAAGGTCCCAAATATGCCTATCCTTGTAGAAAACATCTGAGTATTCTGACACCATGCTTAATCCAACATTTTTTTCTGGTCTCTAATTGTGTCGGATAATGCAGGTTACACTGTATATCATTGTTATAAGAGCCACAAGAGGATATTTCGCAAATGCTGTGGATTCATTCATTTTCGTGGAAACCAATTTTTGTAGATAGCGTAAAACTTGCCTTTTCATAGATATGAGATTGCATGGTTTTGCCCAAATCTGCATACAACCCGATAAAAACTTTTGTAATTTGTTAAATATTTGAATTTGTCGTTCACCTGTATCCATGAAAACCACAAATTTGTATTTGATGAATAATAATGAATCCATAATAGCAGGTTTGTATGTTTTGCATACCAAAAAAAACTGGGAAAGTATCCACTTGCATACATGTATAATGTTATAAAGGGACATAACTCAAGAACAGCAAAAAAGAGGATCTGAGTTTTGTGTAAATAAGCATTTTGTATAACTTTAATAACATTTGGTTAAGGAAGTTAGATAACGGAAATCAATTTCCAGATGCATGGATGGGGGCATTATTAGCAATTATGCAAAATTAAAGACAGTTTGCCATTGACACCACTATTCTTGGTCCAAAGGACTAAGGTTTAAACAATAACAGGTAACCATGCAGTCTTCAACAATGAGCAAACCCTATACCATACAGCGTTAAGCCACCACCATGAGAAAATGTAGAACAATTGAAAAATGATGGCCAACAGCTTGAATTATGCTACAAAAATGAAGAAAATACCGCAATATGGCAGACAGCAACCACTGACAGCCACTGGATTACAGGTTCCTGGCTTAGGATAGGCAAAGTCTGATCCAGTTTAGACCTTTTTAATGACTTGGATACTAATGAAACTTGGTATTATTTTCCCCACGGCCAAAGGGTGCATTATAACTAAGATTGAAACATCTTTCTGCAAGAACAATGGACAGCAATGCAAGATTTATCATAGGGATGACCAGGGATGATGGCAAAGAAAATTGTTGCAATTTTTCAAGGTTTAACAGGAATATAAAGTTGCTTTCCTTAACACATATGTTGTGCTCATAGCTGAGGGCCATACATGTATGTAGATTGTAAATATACTAATTTTCTGGACCTTAAGTATTTGCCATTTTGGTGGATAGTTGTCCAACTGGTAATTAGACCAACATTTAGTTATTAGCAAAAATCCAAGATGGGATGACCAATTTTAACAGCATAAAACTTGGTATCTCACATCAGTCATTGCTCTGGTTTTTGGTGAGGTCTGATGCAAATGTAAACTAGTTTAATAAATTTTTGAAAATTTATTTCAAATATGACATAAACAAATAAAATCAATAACATATCACAACATACAATTTAATTGCACTGTTCTTGCACAATATTTCTTACTCTTACTTTTACATATATATATCTAGTATATTTGTAGAAGGGAGCTGAAGTACAAATATATATATGTATACATGTACAAACATGACTTCAAAAAGGGAAAATTATCTTTCCAAAATCCTGTATTTTTATAATTTGGAATCAATATTATTTGTGGGATACCTACCACTTATTACATAGTAACATATACTGATAATACACAGATACATAACAAAATCATTTCTTAAGGTGGTACCAAACACCTTCACTGAAATTAATTTGGCTTGTTTAATTTTCATAATTTTGACAAAGTTTTTACTTTCACCTTTTGAAAAAACTACAAAAATTTCAAAAAAATTTAACCAACCATTTTAATAGAAAATTACACTGGTTATATAGCAGATTGACAAACACTAATTTTGATCATCGAGAAGCTCAATACATTTGTATTCCCTTAACAACACAACGTAACCAAAACATTTAGCTGATTTTACAGGGTTATCTCCTTGTAGTGTGAGGTACAACCTTAAAAGACTTCAAATACACATTTTGATTAGTTCTGAGGTTCTGCCTTGTTGTAAGACAAACAAAAATTCCCCTAACAAAATCTGATCTCACTTTATTGCAGAAAAAATCAAAAGAATTTGTTTTGGTTTACCTTAAACACTAAACATCAAATCAATTAAAACAAAGAAAGTGTTAAAAGCACCAAATAATGCCATTAAATGTGTATCATTTACATGTACATAGTAATTCTATCTTGTTTAATTTTTAAAAGTACCATTATTCAAAAAGGTTAGAAAGAAACCAATTCAATGCTTTTCAAGCAACATAAAGTTTTTACTGATATTTAAAGGCAACTCACTGGTTCTACTCTAGATTTCAGTACTTCAAAGAGTGCCTGTCAGCGAACATAAAACAAAAAAACAAAAACAAATTTTATAAATAGAATGACAATGATTGTACATTGTATCATTTTATTCACTTTTCTTATTATCATATTGCACAAAATGTTAAAATGAACAATTATTGTATGCATCAAATTCTAATGCCATTTACTTGATATGTTATCATAAATCTCTTTAGTTGGCACCCATTTTAATGGAGGACAACTAACTTATGTTGCAATCTGGGAATTGTCTCCCCTTATTTTTTGGTAAATAATCAATATATCTAAGCAATAAAGCTTTGCATGATGGTCTGCATTATGTTAAAAACCTAATACCTACATACAGAATGGAACTTAATCATCAAGGGATAGTTATATTAATTTAATGATGATGAAAAGCAAATATTAATGTTAAAAATATAATATATCTTTTTGTCACAGAAAATTAAAAAAAAATGTAGTTCTTACAATATATTTCTGGTATTCTAGACAAAATATCATCCAGATAAATGATTAGGATTCTGTAAAGGACATTTTTATTTGATCAACATTAAATGAATCAAATTGAATTAAAATTTCTTGAGGGTCACAAGAATACAGAAGAGATTGTGCATTTGACAAGGAACTCTGAGAAAAGCCATGAATTAAGAAAAAGACTTAAAAAGCAATCTAAAATTGTAATCATGAAAATCAATTACTGTAATTTCAAAAATTATTGCAAGGTTTTTATTATTGCAAAAAATGCGACGGAGTTGTAAACGCAATAATTTAAACTCGCATTTTGAAATATTTTATATGAATTTAAACAGGAATTTTCTTAATATCCTAAGTCTAAAATGACAAAATCGCAATAAATAATTTCTGAATTTACAGTAATGATTTTTTTCCACAATCAACTAGATTCATAATGCTATTATAAATTTGGAACTAAGTCTTTTATGGAATATTATAAATTTATGAATTTCATTTTCAAATCATTTAATGTGTAAAGAGACTAATAGTCCTTTTATAATATCAAGTTGTGCAGTTAGGCAAGATGTATATATAAAGTTTGTGGAGATTATGTATATATAATTTATATGATATTTACAGAAAGTTTTTGTTACAATTCTCCCTGGTGCACACTCCTCTATACAATATAAACACAGAAATATCACATCGTAAAATATATTTATGTATACCAAAGTTGACGATTTCCTCTATTACTTCTACAGAGCAAAGACTATAGTAAATTCCACTTTTTGGGAAAATATTTTTAAACAAGCTAGTTGTTGCATGAAAATAAAAATTTGTATTTTGAATTTAGATAGTACATGTATAATGGAAATTTCCCTGCAGATTTCTGTGGAGAATTTATTGATACCACAATTTTTTTTATTAAGGAAGCTACCATTTTTCCTTAATCAATGATAATTAATACCACAGAAAAATACATGAATCCACAGTATTCTTTTTGGAAGAAAAATTCCAAGCTAACAATTTGCCAAAAGTTGAAGTGTCATTGCATCAAAGTTGTAAATGTATAGCTGTTTACTAGTTACAAATTAATTGTTTTTCAACAGTTTTTGTTTATTAAACATAAAATATTGCTTCTTGTATGCCATAAATTGCTCAGCATATCATAACTTTAAACTTCCATAATTGCTGTACTTTCAGTAAATAGTGAGCAGTCCATCACAGTAGACACAACAATTGAGGCAGAACAATGGAGTTTCTGTTTTTTATCACCAGTATCAAATCAAAATTCAACTTTAAACACTAATGTCTTTGTTACTGTTATCTTCTGAACTTTTTACCACTCTGAAATACAAAAAAAACAACAAGTTTAACTATAAGCTATGGCTCACGAAAGGTACCCTCAATAATTTGACAGAAGGTTGTTGAGTTGTGATGTAAAAATGCCTCACACAGTCACACAGTCACACAGTCACACAGTACAGCATGAGCACATTGAGCTTGGTTTAAAATATCAAGAAGCCTTGATTTGTAGATTCTCATAAAAATGTGTTGCAAATTTTATTCAGGTACATGGCCATTCTGTGTAAGAATATATAAGTTTTTGCTTAACAGGATGTTTATTAGGGATGAACATGTGATTCTTGAGAAACAAGTGACCATAATTTGTGTACTGGATGTACTGATGGAAACACAAACAGATGTAAATAAGCAGTCAATGTCATTTGGAGCAGGGCATAATACAGATAATTTAGTGAAATATTTGTAACCATTGTTGTCTAGAATTCCATCTCATAAAGCCTATCAAATGTTCATTCTGACACCATACAAACAATTTAATGTAAACTTTGTAGTCTTTGTACTATTAAATTGAGCTTACAAGTGGAGTAACCCATGACTATATCAGAATGGACTACTTTTTAAACCACCTACTGGTAGACTAAATATGTTTATAAGGAGATGTGGTATCATTGCCAGTGGAATAGATGAAAACACTGATAGGGCACTGCTTAGCCTTCAACAATGAGCATAGTAACTTTGAAAAATGAATGAGAATAAAATGATATAGCTACCAATATGAAGAAAAAATATATATATATATACACACCTTGGAAGAAGCTTGTGCTCTTAGTTCATCAATTTCATCTTTTTGTTGTGTTAGTTTTTCGTTCAGTCCTGCTAAATGTTCACTCATCATACTTAACTGTCCTTCATAACTCTTAGTAGTCGTTTGATATTCATCCTGTAGAATAATAATAACATTACATTAATATGGGGATATTTACATCCATAGTCAGGTGGTGATTGTAGGGGTACATATAAACTCTGACAATTAAAATCAAATAAGAGATAAAAAAGAATGCATCCAAAGTACAGAGATGCCCCAACCACATGATCATTTTCTATGTTCAGTGGACTGTGAAAATGGGATAAATCTTTAATTTGAATTGAAATTAGAAAGATAATCTCATAGGGAACATGTGTACTGAGTTTCATGTTGATTAGACTTCAACTTCATCAAAAACAACCTCAATCAAAAACTTTAACCTGAAGCAGGACAGACAGATGAATGGACAAACAAATGAAAGGATGGACAAACTGACGATCAGACCAGAAAACATAATGCCTATAAATGGGGCATAGAAACAAACAAACAATGGATGATGGACACATACTAATGGGTTTAGCTTGCATGGCCTTTGACCAGGTGAGCTAAAACATGAAATATTTGAGGTTCTATTTTTTAACTAACTTACTTTGAGTTGAGCCAGACTTTGTGCTGTATCTTTAAGTTCATCCTCAGCTCTATACTTGGTTTTATCTGATATCTGTAACTGTTTGTGTAAGGCTCTTACCTGCAAAAAAAGAAAATTAAATCGTAAAGTCAAAAATCAGTTTGTAAAATATTAAGTCAACCTATAAAAACGCAGATTCATGTGATGACGAAAGTGACAAAATTTCCCATGATTTACTATTTTGCATAAAACTGTTCAATTTTTTTACGCTTACCTGATCGTTGTCCCTTCCTATACAATTTTAAGGAATGCTTACAAGTTCATTTAAATATAATTTCATGATTTTATCAAAGTCTGCATAGAGGCCTATAGAAAATTTGTTATTCATTGAATATTTTTATTTTATGGTTCACCAGTACCTAAGAAATCCACGAAAATTGGTATCCAACAAATAATAATGAATCCACAGTATTCTTATCATACCAGTCTTTGTTATTCATACTTTAATCATAACAACCCTAGATTTCATCTTAATAGTCTATGGAATTGAAGATTTAAAATGCACACACCTTATTGTTATTTGTCCGCCATTACTGGATATCCCACAGGTTCCCGTTAAATTTTGACATAATAAAACTAAATATCTGACACCACAATGGAAAAGTGATTGTTGTATGCGTCAAAAGTTCAAGTGGCTGGGTCAGCCAGAATTAGCGATAAGGTGTAATGCTTCACAGTCTTTTGTTATTCTTAATCTTATTAACAGATTTTTTTTACAAATTAGTAAAACAGTTCTTACCGGTATATTCTGTGTCATTTTGGTCTCTAGTGGACAGTTGCATCATTTGCAATCATACCACATCTTCTTTTCTTCACTTATAACTTACCTCAGAGTGAAAGCTAACAGATTTGCTATCTGCTTCCTGTAGCTGCAATGTCAGTTCATTTATACGATGTGTAAAATGGTTTTTAATCAGACTTTCCCTAGTGTCAGCGTCTGTTCCTGGTGAGGATATAGCTTCTAGTTTACCAATCTGTTAAAAAATATAAC
Source organism: Mytilus trossulus (assembly GCF_036588685.1). Classification (NCBI taxonomy): domain Eukaryota; kingdom Metazoa; phylum Mollusca; class Bivalvia; order Mytilida; family Mytilidae; genus Mytilus; species Mytilus trossulus. The sequence goes on from NC_086375.1 coordinate 9,719,531, forward strand.
ACTGTTTTAATTAGATTTGAACTACCATGAATTTAATTATAAAAATGGAAACAACTTTTGGTGAATTTAAAAAAAATCAAAAATTTTGATGAAATTCTAGATATAAATTTTCAAACGATAACTATGCTCTGCACATGTACACAGAACCAAAGTGAGGTTGGAATGACCATGCAGATGTTAAATCTGAAAGGGGCACCAGGGGGTCATAACAGCTATAAACTATAATTATATACATAATTGCCACTTGTGCTGATCATAATTTTATTGCATTTATTTATAAACTAGAGAACTCTAGTTGTTCCAAATAATGTGGTGCATTAATACCAGTAGAACAAAGACGGCAAAAGCAGTTCATTTGTTCTCTCATATTAATGCACCACTAAAATGTAACAGATTAATTATCAGTTGAGAGGATTTTTTGTATGAAATTTCCAAGATGGTTGACCAAGTATCAAATAAATCTAAACTTTCAAACTAATGACCAAAGCATAGCAATACAATTATATATTAAATATTTGTTTTATCAATTTTGATATAATTACTGTCCTAAAAAAAGGCATATAGATAAAAATTGATTAAATCTAATTTGTTTTACAAAATAAAAATAGCATACATCTAAGGGGAAGCAAATCTTGTAAAACTAACTTCAATGTTTCTTTAATTAGATGTAGGAAGATGTGGTGTGAGTGCCAATGAGACTACTCTCCATCCAAATAAAATTTTGCAGTCATATAAAAAGTAAACCATTATAGGTCAATGTATGGCCTTCAACACATCATTATTGTTCAGAAGTGTTAAAAAGGTCATGTAAATAGTAGCAGATCCAGAACTTTTGCAGAAGTAGGGGCCCACTGACTGCTTATGAATGGAGGCCCCTCCCGTCATGCTTCAGTTGTTTCCTATTCATAATCAATAAAAAAAAATCCAATAAAAGCATGGGGTGTTGGTTCCTCATGCTGGTGAATTTGTTGTTGCAATAATTTTCATATAACTAGAGGAATCTAGTTGTACCAAATAATGTGGTGCATTAATACCAGCAGAGACTGCAGTAGCAATACTATGGTATCTGATATTACTGCACCACCATACACTCATGAACCTTTCATTTGAAGAGTGGATTTTTTAATGAAATTTTTAAGATGATTAACTTAGTATGGAATAAATCTAAACTTTCAAACTAATGATAAAAGGATAGAAATACAATAATTTTTTTTTATTCTTCTATTTATCTTGAGATGATTTATTTCCAAAACAAATGCATATTAAGAAATATTGGTTAAATCTTATCTGTTTTACAAAATGATAATTGGTCCAATCTAAGGGGAAGCAAGTCTAGTAAAACTTAATTACTAAAATGTGTTTTTATCATCATTATTATTCTGAAGTGTTAAGGATTATGTACTCTCATATTTGGTAATTTGATGATTGATATATATATAGGATCATTGCATGCAGTGCACACATTTATTTCTTATAAACAAGTTTATTAATGTAGTTATTGGTTAAAACAAATAAAAATATGGACCAAATCAGGTACACCTTTTAGGGTGCGCTCAACTTTAGTAACTAAGCACAAGGTATTTTGAAATTTACAGTTTGGTTAGAACATTCTGTATAAATGAACACTAGCACATCATAGAAAAGCAAGTGAGTAATCTATGTTTTAAATTTTACAACGAAAGTCTCTGTATTAAATGCTGTGGATTTTCTTTAAAATTTTTAGTTTATTTGAATTGCCACAAAGTACATACTTTTTCAAGTAAATGAAATGAAACAGTAAATAATTATGCTTTCCATCAAGTTTCCCCTTGGTATATGTAATAAATGGGATATCTATTATTCATTATATCTGTAGTTTTAAATACAATTGAAGTTTGAAAGATTCGTACAAAAATTGCTTAGATGGGGTCATAAACCTTAAAAGGTCATGTGACTTAATGTCTTGAAAGGCTAATAATAAAATTGAGAATGGAAATTGGGAATCAAAGAGACAACAACCCAACTTTTAAACAGACAACAGCAGAAGGTCACCAATAGGTTTTCAATGCAGCGTGAAATTCCGGCACCCGGAGGAGTCCTTCAGCTGTCCCCTAAATAATGTAGACTTGTTATAACGTATCCGAACAACTCTGTTCATGTGTAGTATAAGAATATTAATTATTTCCTCGAAAACTGGCTTAGCTTTTCTTATGTTATGACTTGTGTCTTGGCTGTGATTGTTCTTGTTAGTGTAAAAGAATCATGTTGACTGAAAAAGTGAGTTATAAATCAGAATAATACAGAATTTAAACTTTCTCTTCAGAGTTCAGATGCTATTTCTTTGTCTTGAAGATCAGCTTCTGTCCAAGTTTAATAACAATTCATGAAGGTTAAAAAGCTTATCATGTAAATTTATTTAATCCAAAACTGTCTATAAATGTTTTGATCGTTTTATAAAAAAATCAGTCCATTATTCAGAAAAAAAAAAAAATGATGAAAATATACTTTCAAAAGTTTGCTTCAGATAAAAAAATCTTGTTAGTGTTATAAAATTCCATGAAATTTTGACCAAGTAATTGATCTGTTTCTGTCTAAATTTCTTTAATTATCAATAAAAGATTGATGTTTCATCAACTTGGTAAAAATTGAAAATGTCTGATGATGGAAGCGACTGAAAGTGAGTATCGTCAAGAACAGGGCTACTTGTTTTTGCTTTTGGGGGTTGGGGAAAGTGAAGTGACTATGGGGAAAGCGACTTCTTCGCCCAAGTCCCCTGGAAGTGTGAGCCCTGTACTGTCTTTTGGTCAATACAACAAATTTCATAAAATTTCATGATGGTTTGACAAAGTAATGGATGTCTAAAATAAACTTTAACCACAGACTGAATGTTATATGTTGATGCCAATGATGTTGCCAAAGACCCAATCTAGGGTTGCTTTGTCTTACTTTTGCAACATAAATTTTCCAGGCTCGACAAAAAGAGCATTTATTAACTAGCAAGCCAACCATTTTCACAAGTGATCAAGTACTCTAGCCTGTTATATTCAAAAACATATATTTTTGTTAACATCCACACTTGGGCTAGTCAATTTATAGATGCTTTAGTTTTAAAACTAGAGAACTCTAGTTATACCAAATAATGTGGTGCAATAATTCCAGCACAGTAAACTGTTAAGTCAGCTTTGGTACTGTAGCGAATGTTGGCTGTATCGTGCCAGCACTTTGTTGTTCTCTAATATTATCGCACCACCTAACACTAGTGAGAAAACCCAACAAAGAGTAGATTTTCTTTAAATGAATTTTTTAAGATGGTTATACCATGTATTAAATGAATTTTAACTTTCAAACTATATACCTCACCTTTTTATTAAAATTGTTAGTTAATTTCGTTTTATTTATTTTAAGACAATATCATATCTTATAATAATCCACAAAAGCCAATATTATCTTAATCTAATCCATTAAAAAAAATAAAAATATCTAAGGGGAAGCAATCTAGTAAAACAAAATAACTATCATCATTATTATTTAAGAAAGAATTGATGCAAGCTATACTTTATTGTAGTTTTAACATGGGTAGGCATTATATTCGTGATTATTTTTTCCAGAGCGATACTGATACAATAAACTAGTAGCTTGCATCAATTATATTGATTTCAATTATGACAATTAGGGTAATTTCTATGTCTGATTGTTATAAATGTAGCCTGTATGTTTAGGCTCTTCCATGAACCTCCCCTTTTTTTTTGGAGAACCTGCAAATGCCTGGCAATGTGATTTTTCAGAGGGAGGAGTTTGAACAGCTAGCATGAACGGTTGTCGTATCTAGGTCAAATATGTCAATTTCCAAATGCAACACATTAAAGTCATAACGAACCATGTGCATTATTTAAGAGTTTGAAAGTGTTTTAAATTAATGAAAAATATAAAATGCATGACAATTTGATAAAATTCTTTATTCTGCAGTAGTCAATTTATGCATGTGCAAACAAATTTTATTGGATTAAGAACTTGGCTATTTTCACAAAGCCAAAGAAGCATGTCATATTAATATCTGAAGTATTAAAAAGATCATGTCGCCAAATGTCCAGAGGTGGATTTAGCGGGGAGACCCAGGGCCCCCCTTTCTCTGTGAACCAATTTGTTTGATTATATAGGGAATCACTAAAGTGTGACTGGGCAGTCAGTTGGCCCCAACCTTAGAAAATTTCTGGATTCGCCACTGATGTCTTTAACTGTTGATGTATATAATGTTTCCCTACAACTCTGTTCTCGTGTGGAACATATATTTCCATCGATAAGAATATTTTATGTTAAAAATTAATTCACTAGGGGTCCTGTGGACCCCTGTGTCTTGCCTGTGATTGCTGCTGTCAGTGTCAAGAATATTGACTTAAAAAATGTGTCATTTTATCTGTAAAGAACAGAATTTAAAATTTTTTATTCAGATGCTTTTGTTTTGTCTCAATGATCAGCTTCTGTCCAAGTTTCATAACAACCCACAAAGTTTAACAAATTTATCAAGAAACAAAATTTAATCCTAATCTGTCTGTAAATGGTTTAAAAAAAAATGTTTTTAAATTAAGTCCATCCATCAAAAAATATTGAAAATGGAAAAAAAAAATACATTTTCATGATTCGAAGGATTGCTTCGACCTACTATTAATCATAAACCAGATGCTCCGCAGGGCGTAGCTTTATACGACCGCAGAGGTTGAACCCTGAACAGTTGGGGCAAGTATGGATACAACATTCAAGCTGGATTCAGCTCTAAATTTGGATTGTGATTAAATAGTTGACACAGCATAGGTTTCTGACACAGAATGAATGTGTTCTAATGAACTTAAAAATTTTTGTTTTCTTTTAGAGCAATTCTCTATGCTGTTGAATATTAATCCTCTCAAAAAAATTTTGAAGAAATTTTCTTTTTATTTATGAAAATTTCAAATGAGAAAAATTGAACCCAATTTTTTTTAATCACATCCCCCTTTCCCTTATTCCAAAAATAATCTCAATTAAAATTCCTAATGGAGTTTGCAACAATAACTACTCATTTAAATACATCATAAAATATTAAGATGTAAAAAAAGTGCTTGTTATCACTGAATGGTAAAGATTATTTTAATTTATCAGTTGGTAGTAAAAAGTGAATATACATTGTATATTGTATATAACAAAGATTTAAGTTGATTCTGGACAAAGAAAGATAACTCCAATTAAAAAAAAATCTTGCTATTGCACAATATTGTGCAATTAGATATTTCCTGCTTACTATTCTGGACAAAGAAAGATAACTCTAATTAATTTTTTTTTAGCTATTTCACAATATTGTGCAATTAGATATTTCTTGCCATTGCGCAATACTGTACAATTGAAAAGACTTGCTATTGCACAATACTTAATATAATAATTTTAGATCCTGATTTGGACCAACTTAAAAACTGGGCCCATAATCAAAAATCTAAGTACATGTTTGGATTCAGCATATCAAAGAACCCCAAGATTTCAATTTTTTTTAAAATCAAACTAAGTTTAATTTTGGACCCTTTGGACTTTAATGTAGACCAATTTGAAAACGGGACCAAAAATGAAGAATCTACATACACAGTTAGATTCGGCATATCAAAGAACCCCAATTATTCAATTTTGATGAAATCAAACAAAGTTTAATTTTGGACCCTTTGGGCCCCTTATTCTGTTGGGACCAAAACTCCCAAAATCAATACCAACCTTCCTTTTATGGTCATAAACCTTGTGTTTAAATTTCATAGATTTCTATTTACTTATACTAACGTTATGGTGCGAAAACCAAGAAAAATGCTTATTTGGGTCCCTTTTTGGCCCCTAATTCCTAAACTGTTGGGACCTTAACTCCCAAAATCAATACCAACCTTCATTTTGTGGTCATGAAAATTGTGTTTAAATTTCATTGATTTCTATTTACTTAAACTAAAGTTATTGTGCGAAAACCAAGAATAATGCTTATTTGGGCCCTTTTTTGGCCCCTAATTCCTTAACTGTTGAAACCAAAACTCCCAAAATCAATCCCAACCTTTCTCTTATGGTCATAAACCTTGTGTCAAAATTTCATAGATTTCTATTAACTTAAACTAAAAGTTAAAATGCGAAAACCAAGAAAATCCTTATTTGGGCCCTTTTTGGCCCCTAATTCCTAAAATGTTGGGACTTAAACTCCCAAAATCAATACCAACCTTCCTTTTGTGGTCATAAACCTTGTGTTAAAATTTCATAGATTTCTATTCACTTTTACTAAAGTTAGAGTGCGAAAACTAAAAGTATTCGGACGACGATGACGACGACAACGTGATAGCAATATACGACAAAAAAAATTTCAAATTTTGCGGTCGTATAAAAAGCTTATGACAAAGTTTCATGAAATTATAAGAGGATTTTTTATTTGATTACATTTTTAAAACTAGAGAACTCTAGTTATACCAAATAATGTGGTGCAATAATACCAGAACTGAGTTTCCTAAATTTATTTAGTTTCAACCAGTAGCGAACCGTTGCTGCAACCAGCAAAACTAGTTCTCTGTTATTATCGCACCACCATACACCGGTGAGTACTAGAAATCAGGGAGTTATTTCATTTAAATAAAAATTTCAAGATTGTTATAATTTTATTTCAAGATTGTTATAATTTTATTGAATACTTATATTCAATAAAATTTAAACTGGCAAACTATACCCCCTAATCTTTTATTAAAATGGTATGTTTACTTTAATTCTATTTATCTTAAGACAATTTCAAATCTTATAATAATTCACAAAAAACAATATTATCTCAATCTTACTTATTTTGAAAATTAAAAAATAGCATATATTTAAGGGGAAGCAAATCTTGTAAAAGTAAATTATATTTTTGTGAGGTTATCATTATTATTATTCTGAGGTGTTAAAAAGTTCATTTGATTTGTCTTGAAAGGTGAATGAAAGTTTTTTATCCTGACCACTCAGTTCTTGTGTGGTATATTATAAGAGGGTGGTAAAGGCTTATGTCATATCTATCATCATGTCTATAAACATGATTAATATATAATCCAACAGTTCTCACGGTACTCTGACCACACACAGACTCTTAACTGCTTTACACGTGTTATCTGTATAGTAATGTTTACTGTTGTAATATAATATCATGATGTGTAGCTTGTAATAAAGTGTAGTTTAATATAAGTCTTGAATGAATGCAGACGTACATACATGCCCCATGCAGAATATAACATGGTGTCAGATGAAAAAACGAATTGATTAACTACCAAGATGGATCAACTGAAACCACCCATAGCCTTAAGTATAGAGGGAAATGTTTCCGAGAATTGGAGAAAATGGAAACAAAAATTCCAGTTTTACTTGGACGCTACTGAGTTCAATGAAAAGGCAGAAAAGTTGCAATGCTCGCTGTTACTTCATTGTATTGGAGAAGATGCCGTGGAAGTATTCAACACATTTAATTTCGTGGAAGATGAAAAGGACAAAATTGCACCATTGCTATTAAAATTTGAGCAATTTTGCAATCCGATAAAGAACCAGACTTACGAACGATACAAATTCCACACGTGTTCGCAAAGTGAAGGAGAAAATATAGACCACTATGCCACAGAGCTAAAAAACAGAGCCAAAACATGTGAATTTGGACAGTTATGCGACAGTTTTGTAAGAGACAGGATAGTATGTGGTATACTAAGTGACAATGTTCGCGAAAGATTACTAAGAATTCCAGACTTGACACTCGCAAAGTCAATAGATATATGCCGCGCATCGGAAGTTTCAAAACAACAATTAAAATCTATAACAGAAGATGAAAAAACAGTTCACGCAATGAGGAAAGACTACAAATCAGGACACAAACCAAAAGTGAAACAACAATACAGAGATTATAGAAAAGACAACCCAAAAGGCCAGAAATACGATTGCAAGAAATGCGGAATGCAACATCTACCTAGAAGTTGTCCAGCTTACGGAAAAACGTGTAACCAGTGTAAAAAGCCGAATCATTTTAAGAAAATGTGCAAAAACAGAAGAATAAATGCTATTGAAGAAGAAAGCGACAGCGAAGATGAATTATACATTGGATGTATCGAAAATCAGAAGAAAAGTGAAAATTCTTGGATGGTTAATTTGAATCTGAATGGAAAAAATCAGAAGTTCAAATTGGATACGGGTGCGCAAGCAAATGTAATTCCGTACAAAGTATTGAAATTGGTGAAAGGAGATACCAAAATTATTCCAAGCAAAACAAGATTAGTCACATATTCAGGTGAAAAAATGGATGTGCTAGGGAAATGTTACATAAATGTATCTCACAAAGATAAAATTGAAAGAATGGAATTTGCAGTTGTTAATTCCAATGCTCAATGTATCTTAGGATTAAGTGCTTGTGAAAAATTAAATCTAATTAATAGAGTTATGTCAGTTGAGAAAAGTGCTGAATCTATTTTGAAAGAAAATAGTGATTTATTCGATGGAATAGGGGAATTAGAAGGATATCATCATATTGAATTAGATAAATCAATCAATCCGGTTATTCACCCACCACGTAGAGTACCGATTGCTCTGCAAGATAGATTAAAATCAGAAATAGAGAGAATGGAAAAATTAGGCATTGTGGAAAAAGTGGAACAACCTACTGAATGGGTTAGTTCAATAGTAATTGTAGAAAAGGCAGATGGTAAATTAAGGATATGTTTGGATCCTAAAGATCTTAATCGAGCAATAAAGAGAGAACATTTCATATTGCCGAGACAGGAAGAAATAACCGCTAAGTTAGCAGGAGCAAAATATTTTAGTAAGCTTGATGCTTCAAGTGGATTTTGGAACATCAAATTAGACGAGGAAAGTTCTAATTTATGTGCATTCAATACACCATTCGGAAGATTTAAGTTCTTAAGATTACCGTTTGGAATCAAATCTGCTAGCGAAGTGTTTCACAAAGCCGTATGCAAAATTCTTCATGGATTAAATGGTGTCGAATCATTTATTGATGATATATTAGTGTGGGGATGTACAAAAGAAGAGCACGACAAGAGATTAAAAGAGGTTCTAGAACGAATCCGTACCGCAAATTTGAAGTTAAGGCGTGATAAATGTGAAATGGGAATTTCTGAAGTGACATATTTCGGTCACAGGTATACACGAGAAGGATTGAAAATCGACGACAACAAAGTGAAAGCGATAACCGAAATGAAATCACCGACCACCAAAAAAGAACTTGAACGATTTCTTGGAATGGTGACGTATATAGCAAAATTCGTACCAAATTTCTCATCAAACACAGCAGTATTGAGGGATTTACTGAAAAAGGATGTACCGTTTCAATGGGACGATAATCGTGATAAAACATTCAAAGATCTGAAAACATTGATCACAAACTCTCCAGTGCTTAGATATTTCAACAGTACAAAGCCAGTGAAGTTATCCGTAGATGCATCACAAAATGGACTAGGTGCTGTACTATTACAGAAAGAGTTGCCAATCGAATATGCATCGAGGGCATTGACTACATCGCAGAAAAATTGGGCACAAATAGAAAAAGAGCTATACGCCATCGTATTCGGGTGTGAAAGATTTCATCAGTATGTATACGGAAGGACAATTGAGGTAGAAACAGACCATAAACCTCTAGAAGCAATATTCAAAAAGCCACTAGTAAACGCGCCTCCCAGAATACAAAAACTTATGTTACGACTACAGAAGTATGACATTAATGTAGTGTACAAACCAGGAAAATTGATGTACATATCAGACACTTTGTCAAGAGCTTACCTTCATGAGTTCGACAACTCATGTGACAAGGACATAGATGCACAAGTACATTTATTGGTAAAACATGTGTCCGTATCAGAGTCGAAAATGGATGAATTCCGAAGAGAAACAGACTGTGACGATGCATTAACAGAGCTAAAGAAAACTGTAAAGGACGGATGGCCCGAGAGCAAGTCCGAAATAAACGACAAAATTAAACCATATTGGGACTACAGAGAAGAAATTCATGAAGCACAAGGATTAGTGTTCAAAGGAGAAAAAATCGTAGTGCCGTTTGCTTTAAGAAAAGAAATGCTGCAGAGAATTCACGAGGGGCACCAAGGCATAGAAAGATGTAAAAACAGAGCAAGGGATGTTTTGTTCTGGCCCGCAATGTCAAAACAAATAGAAGACATTGTCCAAAGGTGTGAGATATGCAAGCGATTTCAGAACTCAAATGCAAAAGAACCAATGATTAAAGCCGAATTACCATCGCGACCGTGGGAGAAAGTAGCCACAGACGTGTTTGATTTTAAAAACAGACAGTATTTATTAATTGTGGACTATTATTCAAAGTTTTTTGAAGTTAGTATCCTGAACAATTTGACCAGTGATACAGTCATGATGAACATGAAGTCCATATTTGCACGACATGGCATTCCAGAAGTACTTGTATCTGACAATGCAAGATATTATACAAGTTCAAAATTCCAAGAATTCGCGAAATCGTGGGAATTTAAACATATAACGTCGAGTCCGAGATACCAACAAAGCAATGGATTAGCGGAAAGGACAGTGCAAACCGTTAAACAGCTACTAAAGAAAGCTGATTATGAAGGAAAAGATCCGTATATGAGTATTTTGAATTTCAGAAATACTCCGTTAGACTGTGACATGCCGTCGCCATCTCAACTATTGATGGGTCGCCGTTGTAAAACGAAATTACCTATAACGAAGAAGTTATTGAGAACCGAAGTTCCGGAAAATGCAAAGAAAACATTTGTTAAAAAACAAGAGAAACAGAAACTGTATTATGATAAGAAAACAAAAGAATTATCAAAATTGAACGTTAATGACAATGTATATGTTCAAAGAGAAAAGCGTTGGGAACCAGCAGTCGTTGTTCAAAAAACAGACAATTCGCGTTCGTATATTGTTAAAACAGAAAATGACAAACTGTACAGAAGAAATAGAAAACATTTGATGGAAAACAAAAACAATGTTGTAATTGAAAATGACGATTTAGACACTGAGCCAATAGTGCAACCTAATACTGTACAAAACGAAGTCACTGATTATAACCGTACGCGTAGTGGACGAATGGTGAGAAAACCAGAGAGACTAATTGAAAACATGAACTAGTGTGTAGGAGTTAGATTAATATTTAGATTAGGACAATTTAGCTTTAGAGACAATATTTTCATTAATTACATACACATCATTTCAACATTTCATTAATACAATTTATTTGTTTAGTAAGGCAAAGTTTTACATGATGCCATTTCATTTCATTTCATTTAAGTAAAGAAGGGAGATGTCATATCTATCATCATGTCTATAAACATGATTAATATATAATCCAACAGTTCTCACGGTACTCTGACCACACACAGACTCTTAACTGCTTTACACGTGTTATCTGTATAGTAATGTTTACTGTTGTAATATAATATCATGATGTGTAGCTTGTAATAAAGTGTAGTTTAATATAAGTCTTGAATGAATGCAGACGTACATACATGCCCCATGCAGAATATAACACTTATTTTCGTGCAACGTGATTGCCGTTTTTTATTTGACGTTCAATGTGTTTTTACTTTTTTATTTGACGTTCAATCGTGCAAGACGGATGCCTATTTCAATTTGTTCTGCTTATTTAGATTTACGTGCATCATGATTTTTAAAAACTTGTTTTGTGTGCTCGTTTTTTTTTTCAAATAAAATTCAAACACTTGGCAGGTATCTTCAAGAGATACTTTGTTAAAAGCCGTAAACCAACTACATCATAAATGTGTATACTGAATCGGGAATATCAAGTAAAACTAAGAGTTAATATATACAAGAAGACAGTGACTCAGTCACAAAAGGTTCACATAAAAGTATTTATTTTTCGTGCAACGTTCATTACAGAAATTATTTCACGTTCAACGTTCAACGTGAAATTATATTTCATTTCACGTTTTTTTCGTGCAAGCAGCCCCCCTTTACCACCCTCTTATAATAATGATTTTTTCTGACAATAAGAATATCTTATGTTAAAAAAATTTCATTAGGGATTCTGTGGACTCCAGGCCAGATCCCAGCTGTGTCTTGCCTGGGATTGCTACTGTCAATGTTGACCGAAAAAGGGACTTATTTATCAGCAAATACAGAATCCAATCTTTTTCTTCAGATGCTATTTCTTATATTTAGTGTCAAAGATCAGCTTCTGTGCAAGTTTCAAAACAACCCATGAAGGTTAAATAGTTGATCAGTTAAACAAACTTTCAACCAAATTTAAAAAAGTTGTGGTATGATTGCCAATGAAACAACTCTCTGCAGGAGACCAAAACGACACAGAAGTTAACAACTATAGGTCATTGTACGGCCTTCAACAATGAGCAAAGGCCATACAGCATAGTCAGCTATAAAAGGCCCAAAATAACAATGTAAAACAATTCAAACAAAAAAACTAACGGCCCTTTGCTTTCTGTTAAATTCAATGATTTTCAAGTTTTGTATACTATGAACATAAAGTGTATTTGCTATTAACTACTACATGTAATCTTAAGACAATTTCAAATCTTATAATAATTCACAAAAAACAATATTATCTCAATCTTACTTATTTTGAAAATTAAAAAATAGCATATATTTAAGGGGAAGCAAATCTTGTAAAAGTAAATTATATTTTTGTGAGGTTATCATTATTATTATTCTGAGGTGTTAAAAAGTTCATTTGATTTGTCTTGAAAGGTGAATGAAAGTTTTTTATCCTGACCACTCAGTTCTTGTGTGGTATATTATAAGAGGGTGGTAAAGGCTTATTTTCGTGCAACGTGATTGCCGTTTTTTATTTGACGTTCAATGTGTTTTTACTTTTTTATTTGACGTTCAATCGTGCAAGACGGATGCCTATTTCAATTTGTTCTGCTTATTTAGATTTACGTGCATCATGATTTTTAAAAACTTGTTTTGTGTGCTCGTTTTTTTTTTCAAATAAAATTCAAACACTTGGCAGGGATCGTCAAGAGATACTTTGTTAAAAGCCGTAAACCAACTACATCATAAATGTGTATACTGAATCGGGAATATCAAGTAAAACTAAGAGTTAATATATACAAGAAGACAGTGACTCAGTCACAAAAGGTTCACATAAAAGTATTTATTTTTCGTGCAACGTTCATTACAGAAATTATTTCACATTCAACGTTCAACGTGAAATTATATTTCATTTCACGTTTTTTTCGTGCAAGCAGCCCCCCTTTACCACCCTCTTATAATAATGATTTTTTCTGACAATAAGAATATCTTATGTTAAAAAAATTTCATTAGGGATTCTGTGGACTCCAGGCCAGATCCCAGCTGTGTCTTGCCTGGGATTGCTACTGTCAATGTTGACCGAAAAAGGGACTTATTTATCAGCAAATACAGAATCCAATCTTTTTCTTCAGATGCTATTTCTTATATTTAGTGTCAAAGATCAGCTTCTGTGCAAGTTTCAAAACAACCCATGAAGGTTAAATAGTTGATCAGTTAAACAAACTTTCAACCAAATTTAAAAAAGTTGTGGTATGATTGCCAATGAAACAACTCTCTGCAGGAGACCAAAACGACACAGAAGTTAACAACTATAGGTCATTGTACGGCCTTCAACAATGAGCAAAGGCCATACAGCATAGTCAGCTATAAAAGGCCCAAAATAACAATGTAAAACAATTCAAACAAAAAAACTAACGGCCCTTTGCTTTCTGTTAAATTCAATGATTTTCAAGTTTTGTATACTATGAACATAAAGTGTATTTGCTATTAACTACTACATGTAATCTTAAGACAATTTCAAATCTTATAATAATTCACAAAAAACAATATTATCTCAATCTTACTTATTTTGAAAATTAAAAAATAGCATATATTTAAGGGGAAGCAAATCTTGTAAAAGTAAATTATATTTTTGTGAGGTTATCATTATTATTATTCTGAGGTGTTAAAAAGTTCATTTGATTTGTCTTGAAAGGTGAATGAAAGTTTTTTATCCTGACCACTCAGTTCTTGTGTGGTATATTATAAGAGGGTGGTAAAGGCTTATTTTCGTGCAACGTGATTGCCGTTTTTTATTTGACGTTCAATGTGTTTTTACTTTTTTATTTGACGTTCAATCGTGCAAGACGGATGCCTATTTCAATTTGTTCTGCTTATTTAGATTTACGTGCATCATGATTTTTAAAAACTTGTTTTGTGTGCTCGTTTTTTTTTTCAAATAAAATTCAAACACTTGGCAGGGATCGTCAAGAGATACTTTGTTAAAAGCCGTAAACCAACTACATCATAAATGTGTATACTGAATCGGGAATATCAAGTAAAACTAAGAGTTAATATATACAAGAAGACAGTGACTCAGTCACAAAAGGTTCACATAAAAGTATTTATTTTTCGTGCAACGTTCATTACAGAAATTATTTCACATTCAACGTTCAACGTGAAATTATATTTCATTTCACGTTTTTTTCGTGCAAGCAGCCCCCCTTTACCACCCTCTTATAATAATGATTTTTTCTGACAATAAGAATATCTTATGTTAAAAAAATTTCATTAGGGATTCTGTGGACTCCAGGCCAGATCCCAGCTGTGTCTTGCCTGGGATTGCTACTGTCAATGTTGACCGAAAAAGGGACTTATTTATCAGCAAATACAGAATCCAATCTTTTTCTTCAGATGCTATTTCTTATATTTAGTGTCAAAGATCAGCTTCTGTGCAAGTTTCAAAACAACCCATGAAGGTTAAATAGTTGATCAGTTAAACAAACTTTCAACCAAATTTAAAAAAGTTGTGGTATGATTGCCAATGAAACAACTCTCTGCAGGAGACCAAAACGACACAGAAGTTAACAACTATAGGTCATTGTACGGCCTTCAACAATGAGCAAAGGCCATACAGCATAGTCAGCTATAAAAGGCCCAAAATAACAATGTAAAACAATTCAAACAAAAAAACTAACGGCCCTTTGCTTTCTGTTAAATTCAATGATTTTCAAGTTTTGTATACTATGAACATAAAGTGTATTTGCTATTAACTACTACATGTAATTCCAAGTTTTTTCTCCACAGGGACCACTGCTTTACTATAAAGCGAGTGTCTTTTATAGAATTATAATCATAGTTTAATTGTCCTTTCCCCGAGTAATTATGAAAAAGTTTAAAATCAGAAGTCTTGGGTAAAACTTAAAAGTCGGGGTGATGATTGAAACAAAATCCAGACATCTCTTTCTTTGTTTTTTTTCTCCCCAAATAATTCAAACTGAATAATCCTAAGAATGGGTGACAAATGCGACTGTACATTGTACCTATAGGACACAGAGGCATTTTGATTAATTTATTGGGGATGGAAGAGAAGCATCACATAATATGAGGTCTTCTTGTTTATTAGTATAGTATAGTTTATTAAACTAGAAAATGTTCCTTCATCCAAGCATATCTTGGATGTGCAGGATGAAGGTCATTCTTAGAATATGAGCCTGAGGCTCGAAAGTAATGAATTAGCTTAACTTCTCTTTGAGGGGTGAAGCTTACATATAATATCTCTGTTTAAAGAAACAAACTATACCTGGCCAGTGACCTTGACCCTAGTATATAAGCACCTGTTCCATAATAACTTGTCATAATTTAAAGCAAGTTTGTGTCCACCAAATATAAAACCCAGTGGAAAAGGGTGGGTCTGACTGATAATCCCTAGGGTGGGAATTAATTACTTTCGAGCCTCAGGCTCATATTCTAAGAATGACCTTCATCCTGCACATCCAAGATATGCTTGGATGAAGGAACATTCTTATTCATATTTCGCCTTCGGTCTCAAGTAATGAATTAGCTTGTTTAAAGTGTAGACACAAACTAAAAACATTTTTTATATAAATGCCAACATTTAATAAAGGATAAAAATCACAAGATCATCCAGTAACTACAACTGAAGAAAGGTGTTTTAGTACTGATATTATTTACTTTCCTGTTATAGAACTTGAAAAAGTTTTACCATATTTCCAGACAAAACTGTTGCCATAATGTCCTTAATAGAACATCCTGAAGCTAAATGCACTTAAGAAGAGGTTCCTCTAAATGAGTTAACCTTAAAACCTCGGATAAAATATGAACTCTCTCTAACTATCTAAACTTTACGAAAAGACTTAGATGAATTCTCTCACTTATTTTGTACACAAAACATGATAAATCATTGTCTTAACAACACAAAGTTTTGGTTTATCAAAACCTTTGATCACCTCATAAGGTAAACTAACTAACAGATCTAGTATTTTTCAAAAACTCATGTATATGAAAAATTAAAGTGCCATGTCTCTGAATGAAAGACATAGAATGTAAATCTACAGCTGATAAAGATAGTACTTTAAGGCAGATGTAGTCAAGGCAAATAAAAACACAATTATAAAAGACAGTCTTCAATGTTAAATACTCCAATGAATATTAAGAACCTAAAAAAGATAGCACTAAATTCATCTCCCAAGTGAAAGAGTATCTAACTCTTCAATTGCAGATTCAGGTTTCAGCAACCTTACACAAATACATGTAGTAAACAAACAAATTAAGTAACATCTTGTTCTTAAAGGATAAAGTCTGTTTCAACATAGAACAAGGAAAATTCACATTAAACATGCTGAATATGAAAAACTTGAGTTTTACAAAAAAATCAATAATCAATAACATCCTTTTTAGATGGTGATAAGGAATTGATCACACCAAATAATGAAATTTCTCAAAAAATGTTGATAATGCTTGATTATAGATGCAAGGTCTCCAAGATGAAGTGTAAATATATTTTACAAATGATTCTGAAATCCCCTGTTTATATTAAAGTGATTTCTGAGTATAATACACACGTTTTTACCCTACTGCACAATCAACTCTTCAGGTGTTGGTTCACTTATATTTTTTACAATATACAGTTAAATTAAGTCTCTTCCTGACGGAAAGACATTATCTTCAGTATACAACATTGTTACTAATTTTTATGCTTAGCAGTTTAACTGGCAAATAAATTAAAATTGGTTTTAGCAAAGAAACCCAACTCTGAGCAAGCCAAAAAGGATAACCAAAAGAGCCTTCTGAACTTTATCACTAATAATTTTCTTTATAATTATCCCCAACAATGAAAAAGATGGGAAAATATAAGGTCTTAATTCTGATCATGAAAAATACAAACATCTCTGAAAGGAGCTTGTTGGTCAAAAGACAATGAAGTAATTATCTACAGATTTGAAAATGAAAATGTAATAACAACATAACCAATACATCTTCTTTCAATTGCCATCCTTTTGAATCTGTAAATTTTTTAGACATATGATAAGCATCAAAATTTTCTTACAAGGAATGAAAAGAGCTGTGATGAAAATGTTCTTTCTTGAACACCAAGCCCAAATAATGAAATATTTGTAGTAAGTATGTTAAGTGACAAAGAGGTTATACCTCCTAATTTGCATAATAAAAGCTACTGAAATAGTATTTTCTGATTGTATAACTATTTGTGACTAAAACTTTTTTTCCAAAAGAAAAATATAGCCAACAGTACTATGAAATCTATATATATTAAATGAGTGCATACTCTTAAAGAAGCTCCAATAAATTCTACCAACAGAAACATTTTCTTCAAATTTGGATCCCAAATCCTTCTTTTGTCAGAGGAATCTGGTTCAATCCAAAAACTTATTTGGATGGGTCTATAAATCAAATTTTATTAAATTCTGATTTTAAATTGTTAAAAAATTTCACCTATCATGCCTAATGATGATAATAAACTTTGTAACAACTATACAGTGTTTCAACATTATTTCTTGCCATGTTTCTGCAATGTAACATTCCCACAGATACTACATTAAAAGCATTCGTCACAAGACCAATATATGATGTAAATCATCCAAAATACAGTTACACAATTCTATTTAAGAAAAATTTCCCAAGGGAGATAATTTTACCATTTCTCATCTGTCAGAAAAAACTTAAATAGCTCAGTATCAATAATGAGACAAAGGAAAACAATGTGCTTCCAAGGAATGAGTACCAACTTCTCAAATTTTATTCCGAAGCACAGCTTATCAAGCATTTGCACCACTTCTTCTGTATTCACAATACAATCATCTAAACTCTGATCCATAATAAAAGAATCATCAATGTATAAACTATAGCATGTATATACTTCAAGTGACATTATTCATAAATACATAAGACAGGTTTTAAAACCTTAGTAAAAACTCTTGATGCAGAAGCCAATCCAAAACAAAAAACATAAATATCATATCAATGTCTTTTCCACAAGAATCAGGAAATTGTGATATAATCATAAATGATACCTAAATATGCATCTGTGAGATCTATAGATGTTAGCTCTCTCTCTATATATATATATAGATAATTATTCTAAAAAGAATTACATCTAAACAAAAGATAAATGGTCCTGCTCCAAATGCTGATTAGCCACAAACTAAGTTTGGTTGAATTTTTCAAATAGATACAAGCCTTGAAGACCAATCTTTCTTAGGAACTAAGAAAATATAGGAAATAAACTGATTTTCCATTGATCGATCAACCTCTTAAATAGCTCCCTTAGCTATCAATTTTTGGACTTATGAAAATAATTCATCCTTATGAAAGGTGAAATGTATTTAATTCAAAAATGATAAACCTTGTGGTACATCATTAAAAACAATTTTATTATAACCATTTCTTAATATATCTAATATCAATAGATCATTAGAAACATTTTCCAAATCATAATATTTAAGTTATCTACTGTATATATAGCAACTGGTTGAGAAAAGTGACCTCTTCGAAATTCTCTGTTCCCTTTTGGAAACCTCTCTCTCTCAATGAAGGGAATTGCCTAATAGTATAGTACACTAGTTGACCAACAGAGCATCTGCATTTAAAAAACTGATATTGCCTTTCCCATAACAGCTGGGAGTAAAATAATTGCTAGACCTGGAACCTCTTCCAAGGAATCTATAATTTGCTTTAGAATCTTTGTATAAACACAAGTTTGCTTTTTGCAATCATAACTAGAAATGTGATAAAGCAACTATCACAACAGAATTACAAAAAAGTTTTATCATCTAAATATTTCTGAGCATCTCCTATGGGTTTAACCAGAAACCCATGGTCAAACAAACAAATAGAATTTTACAATAAAATCCTTGTATTATCAAGATCCAATGGCTCATTCTTACAACAAGAAATAGCCAACTCGACAAAAGGGGTAATGATCAACCCCTTAAGAAAATATCTCTCCAGGTTCCCTGCATCTTTGAAACCATAGAGTGGGCCTGTCTAGGCAGTGCCATTTCGATTTTAATTTATCCCCGACACACTAGGATTGTCACAGTTCTCAGTGTGATAGTATTATTTCCTCTATGAACTTTATATTTTCCTGATTTTATCAAAATCATGATTAAACTGATCAACAAACAGGATGAGATAATGGACCATTAATCTCACTAAAAGAAGCCTTAAAGGCTTCTGAAAACCTTAATGCAGGATCAAAAGACGTATCAAAATCAACTCCGGCTGGACTATCATCAGCCATGGCACAAACTCCAAAAAGAGGTACATACACCGTATCATTTCAGTAGATCAGATCAAAAATTAGAACTAAATCTTCATAAAAGTAAGCCTCTAATGGCAAAATTCAAATAAAGCAGCAGGTTTCTCTACAAACTCTGCTAGAGTTGAAGGCAGTGAAACTGTCTCAAAACTCATGATTCATACAGGTTCTTTACTACATTAATAATAATGAGTAAATGTATCAATATACATGCCTATCTTAAATCTCAACAGCACTTTCGTGAGAAACATTCACAAATCAAGTAGAATTTGAAGTTATACAAGTAGCACTAGATTTTAAAACTTACTTTTTACAGGTTCTGTTGCTTTGTCAATTATTTCCAATTGCCATGCCATTATGACCTATTATAAAACTACTAGGTTTTATAACTGTTAAGAAGAGGATTTATTCAAAATAACTCTTGATTTCCTATTAAATATATCATCTTTAATTTCTAAAACATTCCAGAGGTAATGAAAAACATAACCATCACCCTAGTAAGTGTAAACATCATTCTAAACATCTTGCAAAAACAATACATTTGCATAACTAAATTCAGCCATTGTAATACAAAATGTGTACCTGTGCAGGTAAAACACGTGTAAATTGTGAAGAGTACTCACGACCTTCATGTGAATAGAAATACTTTTAAATATCTACCTGTTTAACAAACAGGAGTATGAATTAAGTAACACATGTACATGTGCCGTACATCGTACTAATACAAAAACTTAATGAATATATAAAATTGTCATACATCGTAGACAATAAAATATTTAATTAATTTCCATGAACACTTGTCATACATCGTAGACTAGAAATTTTTAAATTCATTTCCATCAACACTTGTCATACATCGTAGACAATTGAGGAATTATTATTTGTAAATAACAAAATAACATTAGAACTTGTCGTACTTCGTAGACAAGTTAATGTAACTTTAATAACTTTCTCCCAATTTTAAGATAAAAATAAAATAACTAAAAAGAACTCACGTGAAGTGTCCACTTCACCCTCAAGAAAAATAATGACAAGTTATTATGGAACAGGTGCTTATATACTAGGGTCAAGGTCACTGGCCAGGTATAGTTTGTTTCTTTAAACAGAGATATTATATGTAAGCTTCACCCCTCAAAGAGAAGTTAAGCTAATTCATTACTTGAGACCGAAGGCGAAATATGAATAAGAATTCTAGTTTATCCAAATAATGTGGTACTATATTACCAGCACAGAGGCTGTTTAAAGAACAATGTTCACTGCTAATATCGCACCACCTTACAGTACTGAGTGTTTAATACAAAAAGTTGATTTTCTTTTTAATGAAATTTTCAAGATGGTTATACCAAGTATTGAATAAATCTAAACTTTCAAACTAATGACCAAAGTATAACAATACAATTATATATTAAATATTTGTTTTATCAATTTTAAGATAATTTCTGTCCTAAATAAATATGTATAAGTAAATATTGATTAAATCAAATTTATTTTACAAAATAAAAATAGCATATATCTAAGGGGAAGCAAATCTTGTAAAACTACTTTTCTGTGTTTATCATCATTATTATTCTGAAGTGTTAAAAAATTCATATGACTTGTCTTGAAATATTATTGTAAGCTATGTATACATTGTACTAGCAAGTTACAACTCTGTTCTGGTGTGGTATGTTAGAATAAAGAATATTTCCATCAATAAGAATAACTTATGATAAAAATGCATAAGGGGTATCTTGGAGCCCTGTGTCTTGCAGTTGTCAGTGTAAAAGAATTATGTTGATTAAAAAAAGTTAGTCCATGTATGCCTTCGTGTAATTTTGATAGTAAAATATATGCAAAACATTCAGTCATTTGTTTTGTTAAATTGTATAATTATGTTTAGGGAAGGTTACCTTTCTGGTAATAAGACCTGTCACTGCCTGGCTGGGGAATTGGGTAGGCAAATGCTCACATTGATCTATACAGATACAGGCTCCAAATGCTTCCTTTATATGCCATAACTTATAGTGGTGATCCTTATAAAGGATGCTTATACAGAGACAAGAAGAAGTATCAGTAAAATACAGAGCTCAATCTTTTTCTTTTATGCTATTTTTTTGTCTTAATGATCAGCTTCTGTCAAAGGTTTTTAACAATCCATGAAGGTTAACTATATTATCAAGTAAAAAAAAAATTAAATCCCAATCTGTTTTTAAATATTTCAACTGTTTTAAAATGAAATCCATCTATCAGAAATATTGAAAATAGAAAAAATAATTTTCAAAAGTTTGCTATAAAAAGACATACTACGGATCATAAAAAAGCTTCTGCCAAAATTTCATAAAATTCTAAGAGGATTTGATAGTGTAATTGATGTGTAACAAACTCATACCCCGACTACTTCTCCTTGCTAATAGTCCATCAGCTAGTTCTCAAAAGCGCTCTAGTTAAGGAGTTTGTGTTACACCCCAGGGTACCGCGATTTTTTTTTATATAATTCAACTTCAATATCTAATTGATAAAATACAAGGTGTTAGACTAAAAAAAAAGTGTCCAAAAGAGGTTTAAAAACGTCCCTTTCAATGGTCCCCTCATTTAGCAATCACGACTAAGTAATTTTTAGTTAATTTTTTTGATATAAAGCGACTAAAAAAAAATAAAGTATAGGTGTAAACAACTAAAACAGATACAAAACTATCATATTTAATGTTACTCTGAAGATTTTTTGTTTTAAAAAAAAGTTTTTTTTACATTACAAACAATCCGATTTTTTGGGTTAAAATTAAGGCATATTTTTTCCTTTCATAAAGAAATTCGTTATATATTTACCCTTTTTAGTTAATCAAACTTTAGAATTAATCATTACACAATGTTTCAATCATTTGCAGTATTTATATATCGTCTAAAATATGTAATATTTGACAAAATAAATGTACGTGCAAATACTCGTTTAATTACGGAAATCATCAAATTACCGTCTTTGATTCAGTATACAACATGTACAATGCATTCACACATAAGCATTATCAATTTGCAACTGAAAACACACATTTAAATGTCGATTTATGATGTTTTGGTGTGACAAATTATTTTATAAAGTGAATGTGTAACAAAATATTACTGAAAAGGTACAAATAAAGGTGTTTTTTTTTGCGTTCAGAAAAGGTGCACTCTATCGAACTCAATAAAAGTGTGCTTGATTACATTTTGTGTTTTAGCTATGTAGTGATTGACTTAAGATTATTAAGTCATTCAATCGACAAACATCGCTTTGAATGAACGTCAAATAGTCAGTTATGAGAATTGGCCATACTTTTTACGTTTTTAGGTTTCTAAGAGATACACAAAAAATTGGCTTTGTTGTTTTCAGTTTAAATAAAGATTCTGTTAAGCGTTGGTTGTTAAATGTACATGAAATTGTTGTCAAAGGTACCAAATTATAATTTAGTATGCCAGACGCGCGTTTCTTCTACATTAGACTCATTAGTGATGATCATATCAAAATATTTGTAAAGCCAAACAAGTACAAAGTTGAAGAGCATTGAGAATCCAAAATTCCAAAAAGTTGTGCCAAATACGGCTACGGTAGTCTATCTCTGGGATAAGAACATCCTTAGTTTTTCAAACAAATCAAAGTTATATAAACAGGAAATTTATATAAATGACCACATTATTGATATTCATGTCAACACAGATTGTTGACTACTGGTCTGGTGATACCCTCGGGAACGTCCACCAGCAGTGGAAAGAGCTTCAATATCCTTAAAATTCGAGATTTGGTAGGAATGGGTAACCCTGAAACATCCGCACAAAAAGAACTTTAAAAAACTCTAATGAAGCGAGACAAAACCGATGTTATGAAATTGTTTCAGAAACTGCAAAGCTGGCCAAATCCATTTGAAAAATCTGAGCAGTTATGTGGCGTGTTCCCGGGTTCTGTTGCTTCTTCGGAATTAATGTGCAACCTTCTAAACGCGTATGAAAAGGGAAAGTTTGCTTCAAAAATTTTCATTAATGAACGGCTTATACAAAAGTCAACCGATATCTTCAAAACAATTAAAAGATTATCATTGCTTACATTTTAAAAAAAGGAAATAAAAGACAAGCAGTTAATGGCTGATAAGAACAACAAAACATTGAGAGCAGATGAAAAAAAATGTCGCCTGCTTGTCATAGCCTAGACAAGATAGTTGGTTGCGCAAAAGGCTCTCCAGTTTGAATTAGGTCCTCTCCCAATGTATCTTGCAAACTTTGATGGTACGTGTCCTGGATGGTCTTTTAGAAAATGGTCATTCCTTAGGAAAGCATGTGGATATTTGATGACATGGCAGTTATTCAACCCATTACTAGGATACCAAGCACTTTTTTTATTTGGCTATTGTTATTTTAAAAACCATCCTTTTATTGATTTTGTCACTGATAAGTATCCCACAATATCCATAAAAAAATTAAAACAGCAGGTCCTTGGGAGGGCAAATCATTACGATAAGTTCTAGACCATCACAATCGTATTCTTAAGGAATGGAAGAAATGTTTGTTAGTTAGGGAAAACAAAGTTGCTCTTGTTGAATTCTTTGGTTCGGAAAAGAGTAAATAATCCTACAGATTTACACTTGAATGTATTGATTTATTTGTATCACATGGAAGTATGTGCCACAAAATAAATGTTGGAAATGAAATAGCGTAGAATGGTTTTATCTTATAATCAATCAGGAAGAAGCCGATTCCAAAATGTTTCTTAATGCAAAAATATGCAGCTGACAAAAGTTACGACTTCATTATAAAACCTTCTGACATTGATGTGGAAGTATTGGCTTACTATTTTCACAGTTGCATATCAATTCTAACATTGTTAGATTGGTGAGAATGTTTGTAGAAAACTACCAGGACTTCACGGCATTACAGGTTGTGATTCAGTAAGTGTTTTGTCTGTTAATGGAAAAAAGGCAAAGTATTCGGCTTTTTGACACGTTATGTGTTTTCGGAAGGTCTATTACATCGTGGTGAAACCTTTGAAGAGGTTGACGAAGAGTTGGCAAAACACTCGAGAGGTTTTCGTGTTCTATATATGGCAACGAAATTAAAAATATCGATGAATAAACATCAGAACGTTTTGAAATGCAACCAAAAAACGATTTATTGTCATCTACTGCCCCAAACAAAAGATGCAATGTTAAAGCACATTAAATCATCCAACTTTCGGACGAAGATTTCGAAATCTGCTCTTAAACACAACACTGGTCTGTTGCTAAACAACTATAGTTGGATTGTTTAGAACGATCAGTATCAATTGGCTAGACCAACCACCAGCGTTAGATGCTTTAATAATTCTGAAGTGCTGTTCATTTAAAGCTGTTTGTGCCAACAACAGATGTTCATGTGTTCAACAAGGTTTATCCTGAACAGATACCTGTATGTAAATGCTCGAAAGCTTGTAGATATAAGGATTATCAAAACGTTGATATTGTTAACGATGACGACGAATATGATGGAAATGATGATAATGATAGTTCGGTAGATGCAGGTGACCAAACTGATGATGATTCTATGGATTGACCTTCTGCGTGACCTTAAAATGTAGTGATTCGGTTGTTAAAAAAAAAAAAAAAGATAGAGATCTAGAAACCCTGACAGTTTTGTGTGTTTTAATATGTAAGTTATTTCATGAATATGATGTAAAAATTTGTGACAGAATAGTGCATTTCTAGTTGCCTGTATTTGTGTTTGTCGTTGAATCTATGTTTTTGTTTCTTACCTTCAAATGTTTTTTTCAACAGCCTTTACATTGTAGTTACATTATGCTCTATGTTTCAATATAAAAAATATACCATTTTATCAAGAAAATTAGTACTCTTGCTTCTTTTCATTCAAAATCATGAATTTTGGAAATTAACCTCCCCCTTTTTTCTTGGTCCTCTACGATTTAAAGATTAATAAAAATAAGCCTGCGTTTTAATAAGATATGATTTGTTCCATTTAATAAAAAGAATAGTACTGAATTATTGGTTATTTTTACATTTTTCTGTAAATATGTGCAAAACAAAATTTTTGATATACCCTGAAATAAGTCCCCTTTTAACCCCTTTTGGACACTTTTTCAAAAGTCTAACACCTCTTAAAATATTCTTCATATATTACTCTTTAAATTAATACCAAAAAATTGCGGTACCCTGGGGTGTAACACAGAACTGAATTTTTGCCCTACCAGCTGATGGACTATAACTGTGAAAGTCCATTCATCAGTGAAATTTGGAAAATTAAAACAAACATTTTAAAATTTTGATCTGTATACTGTATCAATTTCAAATGTAGAGAGTCTTATAACAACAACACTGTAGGGACTGCTGCAGAAATCTTAATATTATTAATTTCATTAAGCAGTTTCTGGCTATGATTGTTTAACTTAGTCCCACAGCCCCAGCTTGTCAGGCAAAACAGCTGTTGGATGTCAGAGATTACTAAAATGACAACAACTCCCACAATTGTCAGAGCTGGTCAATTTAAAGAAAGATTACTTTTTAAAACTAGAAAACTCTAGTTATACCAAATAATGTGGTGCAATAATACCAGCACATTGTACTAAAACTATTCGTTTTGTCATGTAGGCGGACCATAGCTGTATTTCAGCAAGTTTTCGTCCTCTGATATTATCACACCACCAAACACTAGTGAGCACATCATAAAAGCGGATTTTATTTTTTAAATAAAATTTTCAAGATTGTCATCGTGAGTATTGAATAAATTTTAACTTTCAAACTAATGACCAAAGCGTATTATTAACGTTATGATTTTTATTTGTTTCTATCTATCTTTAGATGATTTCAGATCTTATAATAATTCACAAAAGTCAATATTATTTAAATCTAATTTATTTAAAAAAATTAAAATAGCATATATTTAAGGGGAAGCAAATCTGGAAAACTAAATTGCTATTACTGGTATATGTGTGTTTATTATAATTTTTATTCTGAATTTAAAAAGAAGGTCATTAGACTAAATGTCTTGAAATGCTAATGTAATTCATGTATCCTCACCACCCAGTTCTTTTGTGGTATATATAGAATAATGAATATTTCCACAAATAAGAATATCTCCCACCCTTTTCAGAGCTTAGCTGGTCATTTTATTTTGGGATTTAAGTTTTAAAACTAGAGAACTCTAGTTATTCCAAATAATGTGGTGCATTAATATCAGCACAGTAAACTAAGACATTATAGTTAATACCTGTGACGAATCATTGCTGAATATCAGCCATTGCTTCAACGAAGTCAATTAATGTTCTCTAATATTATCGCACCACCTTACACTAGTGAGTACAAAAATATTGTATTTTTTTTTTCTTCAATAAAATTTTCAAGATTGTTACCCTAAATATTCAATAAATTTAAACCTTCAAACTTTACCCATAACTCTATTATTAATATGGTATGTTTAATTCTATTCTAGTTATCTTAAGACAATTTCAAATCTTATAATAATTTACAAAAGCCAATATTATCTAAATCGAATTTATTTTCAAAAATAAAAATAGCATACATCTAAGGGGAAGCAATTCTGGTAAAACTAAATTACTTTAATGTGTATTTATCAAAATAATTTGATTTGTTGTGAAATGCAAGCTATGTATTCCAACAACTCTGTCCTTACTAAGGTGGTATATCAGAGTCATGTATATTTTCACTTTCAAGAATATTCTAGGTTCAATAACTTCGACTTGGAAAACTTTGACTTGGGATAGGAACATACAGAATGTGGCAGGGTTAACTCATTTGAAGGCACCATACCTCCCTATACCTGGGTTAGTGTTGTAACAGTATAATTTATAAACAAACTATGATAAATTGCTTCCCCAACCACAGCTGGATAAGACCTCAGAAGTCTCAGCCTAAACAGTTGTGGCAAAAATGGACATAAAATTCAAGCTTGAAACAGGTCTGAAATTGGATTGTAATAAAATATTTCAGTCATTTGGATTTCTGAAACAGAATAAATGTAGTCCCAAGAACTTATTTAAGTTATTAAAATTGGTTATATGATTTGAATATATATATATACACTGCATTGACAGATGAAAAAAAGGTGGGGGGAGGGGGGTAGTTGTGGGAAACATTTGATTGATTTTATCAAAATATATAATATTTGAATTCTTACATCACTCCCTTTAAAATCAGATGCTCAGCAGGGCACAGTTTGATATGAATGCAGAGGTTGAACCCTTAACAGCTGGGGAAGTATTGACACAACATTCAAGCTTGATATAGCTCTGAATTTGGATTGTGATTAAATAGTTGACACAGAATAGGTTTCTGACACAGAATGAATGTGGTATAGGGACTTAAAATAAATTAAATTAGACATTTACCTATTATGGTCCATTATATCCCAAATCTAAACACATGGTTAGATTCACCATATATTAAAAAAATAAACAAGAATTCAATTTTTGATGAAATCAAATAATGTTCAAATTTGGACCCTTTAGAACTCATGGGGGGACCAATTTGATAAAGGGGCCCATATACCAAAAAACTAAATACATGGTTAGATTCAGCATATCAAAGAACCCTGTATATTCATTTTTTGTTGAAATCAAACTAAGTTTTATTTTGGACCTCAATGTGGACCAACTTGAAAACTTGGCCCATACTGGTAATTAAAAATATAAGTGCACGTTTAAATTCAGCATATCAAAGATCCCCAAGAATTCAATTTTTGTTAAAATAATACTAAGTTTAATTTTGGACCCTTTGGACCTTAATGTAAAACAATTTAATACCAGATGCTCCGCAGGGTGCAGTTTTATACGACCGCAGAGGTTGCACCCTTAAACGTTGGGGCAAGTATGGACACAACATTCAACTGGAATCAGCTCTAAATTTGGATTGTGATTGAATAGTTGACACAGCATAGGTTTCTGATACAGAATGATTGTGGTCTAATAAACTTCTTTTTTTTTTTTTGCCTTTGGGCAATTCACTATGCTGTTGAATATTAATCCTCTCAAAAAAATGTTTGAAGAAATTTTCTTTTTATTTATCAAATCTGAAATGAGAAAAATTGAACCCCCCACCTACCCATATTTTTTTTCACATCCACCTTTCCCTTATTCCTAAGCTGATCTCAATTCAAATTTCTAATGGAGATTGCAACAATAACTACTCATTTAAATACATCATGAAATATTAAAATGTAAAACTAGAGGCTCTCAAGAGCCTGTATCGCTCACCTGATTCTACTTGGGTTTTTGAAATCATATAAAAAAATATAAAATTTGGCTAAAAGTGACAACACAACCTCATAAGGAAAGGAACATTCAGGCTATGTTTAATTTCATTCAAAAGTCCCCCACTGCAGCCATCTTGGATGACGGATTGGCTACAAAGTAACAACACTTGGTCAGCACCATGCACATTAGGAACATTCATGCCATGTTTGATTTCATTCCATTCAGTGGTTCTCTAAAAGAAGTCATTTGTATGCATTTCCCATAGGGTCCTATGTTGAACTAAGTCCCCCGCTGGCGGCCATCTTGGATAATGGATCGGCTACAAAGTAACAACACTTGGTCAGCACCACATTAGGAACATTCATGCCATGTTTGGTTTCATTCCATTCAGTGATTCTCTAAAAGAAGTCATTTGTATGCATTTCCCATAGGGTCCTATGTTAAACTAAGATCCCCGCTTGCGGCCATCTTGGATGATGGATTGGCTACACAGTAACAACACTTGGTCAGCACCTCATAAGGAACATTCATGCCATGTTTGGTTTTATTCCATTCAGTGGTTTTCTAAAAGAAGTCATTTGTATGCATTTCCCATAGGGTCCTATGTTAAACTAAGTCCCCCGATTGTGGCCATCTTGGATAATGGATCGGCTACAAAGTAACAACACTTGGTCAGCACCACATTGGGCACATTCATGCCATGTTTCATTTCATTCCATTCGGTGGTTCTGTAAAAGAAGTCATTTGTATGCATTTCCCATAGGGTCCTATGTTAAACTAAGTACCCCGCTGGCGGCCATCTTGAATGATGGATTGGCTACAAAGTAACAACACTTGGTCAGCACCTCATAAGGAACATTCATGCCATGTTTGGTTTCATTCTATTCAGTGGTTCTCTAGAAGAAGTTCAAAATGTAAAAAGTTAAAGACGACGACGACGACGGACGACGGACGCCAAGTGGTGAGAAAAGCTCACTTGGCCCTTCGGGCCAGGTGAGCTAAAAAAGAGCTTGTTATCACTGAATGGTAAAGATTGTTTTAATTTATCAGTTGGTAGTTAAAGTGAATATACATTGTATATTGTATAAAACAATGATTTAAGTTGATTCAACTACTACTGATAATTCAGAAATGAATGCGAGGTTTTTATTATTGCGAAAAATGCAATTGTAAACGCAATAATTTAAACCCGCATTTTGAAATATGTTACATGAATTAAACATGATTTTTCTCAAAATTGTAAAAATTAAAATCGCATTTAAGTCTTAAATGACAAAGTCGCAATAATAAATGCACGTAATAATTTCTGAATTTACAGTAGACAAAGAAATTTTGTGCAATTGAAAATACTTGCTATTGCACAATACTGTGCAATTGAAGATTTCTAGCTATTACGAAATACTGTGCAATTGAAAATTTCTTGCTACTGCACAATACTTAATATAATAATTTTGGACCCCGATTTGGACTAACTTGAAAACTGGGTCCATAATCAAAAATCTAAGTACATGTTTAATTTCAGCATATCAAAGAAGCCCAATAATTCATCTTTTGTTAAAATCAATCTTAGTTCAATTTGGACCTTTTGAACTTAAATGTAAACCAATTTGAAAACGGGACCAAAAAAGAATCTACATACACAGTTTGATTTGGCATATCAAAGAACCCAAATTATCCATTTTTTGATGAAATCAAACAAAAAAAAGTTTAATTTTGGACCCCGAATTGGACCAACTTGAAAACTAGGCAAATAATCAAAAATCTAAGTACATTTTTAGATTCAGCGTATCAAAGAACCCAAAGAATTCAATTTGTGTTAAAATCAAACTAAGTTTTATTTTTGACCAGTTGGACCTTAATGTAGGCTTATTTAAAAACGGAACCAAAAATTAAGAATCTACATACACAGTTAGATTCGACATATCAAACAACCCCCATTATTCAATTTTTGATGAAATCAAACAAAGTTTAATTTTGGACCCTTTGGGTCCCTTATTCCTAAACTGTTGGGACCAAAACTCCCAAAATCAATCCTAACCATTCTTTTATGGTCATAAACCTTGTGTTTAAATTTCATAGATTTCTATTCACATAAATACTAAAGTTGCTGTGTAAACACCAAGAAAATTCTTATAAGTGCCCATCTTGGCCCCTAATTTCTAAGCTGTTTACTTATACTAAAGTTATTATCCGGAAATCATCCGTCTTTAAACGATGCTGCCAAGGACACAGACAACGACGTGATACCAATATATGACCAAAAAAAAATAATTTTTGCGGTCTTATAAAAGTATCGTTTGAGAATTTTCTTTTTGTAAAATGTGGTACATGTAAGAAACATCAATACACTTAAACACAAGTTATTGTCAGAAGAAAAATATTTGTTTAGAACCAAACTGGCCCCAAATTCCTGAACAGTTTGGGCAATGACCACCAAAATGAATCCCCATCTTCTACTTGTGGTGTTGAATCATGTGGAACAATTTCAGGGCAATAAAATATTTATACACAAGTTATTGTCCTGAAACTAGAAAAATGCTTGTTTGGGTCCCTCTTCAACCCTCAATTTCACCACCAACAAGAATGTGTCCAAAGTACATGGATGCCCCACTCGCATTATCATTT
The DNA here is from genome assembly GCF_036588685.1 of Mytilus trossulus. Lineage (NCBI taxonomy): Eukaryota > Metazoa > Mollusca > Bivalvia > Mytilida > Mytilidae > Mytilus > Mytilus trossulus. The sequence continues at coordinate 9,750,898 of NC_086375.1, forward strand.
TTCATGTTCAATGGACCGTGAAAATGGGTAAAAAATATAATTAGGCATTAAAATCAAAAAGATCATATCATAGGAAACATTTGTACTAAGTTTCAAGTTGATTGGACTTCAACTTCATCAAAAACTACCTTGACCAAAAACTTTAACCTGAAACTCGCACTTTCATTTTCTATGTTCAGTGGACCGTGAAATTGGGATCAAAAGTTTAATTTGTCTTTAAAGTTAGAAAGATCATATCATAAGGAACATATGTACTAAGTTTCAAGTTGATTAGACTTCAGCTTCATCAAAAACTACCTTGACCAAAAACTTTAACCTGAAGCTGGACAGACGGACGAACGAACGGACGGACGAACAAACGAAAGGATGAACAGACACACAGACCAGGAAACATAATGCCCCTCTACTATTGTAGGTGGGGCATAAAAATGATCTTTCCATTTGTGGTATTGAACCTTTCATTTAAATTTCATAGAGATACACTTAACAAAAGCTATTGTATGAAAACCAAATTCCTTGGACAACAACAACAATTCTGCCAATGACGAACTGACAATGCCACTGACAAAGTAATAGCAATATATGACCCAAAATTTTTTTTGCGGCCGTATTTAAATCAGTTTAAAAAGGATCACAGGTACCTTATCAAATGGAAAAAAGAAAAGAAATACATCTTAATTTAAAACCCAAAGTGAACGTGTATGTGTACTTGTACATCAACTACAGATCTGAGAGTACTCTTAGTTACTGACAGCTAGTTCAAAGTCAATAACAAAACAAGAATGTGTCCATAGTACACGGATGCCCCACTCGCACTATCATTTTATGTGTTCAGTGGACCGTGAAAATTGGGGTCAGAACTTTAATTTGGAATTAAAATTAGAAAAATCATGTCATAGGGAACCTGTGTTACCTAAGTTTCAAGTTGATGTAACTTTAGCTTCATCAAAAACTACCTTGACCAAAAACTTTAACCTAAACTTCGCACTATCATTTTCTATGTTCAGTGGACCATGAAATCGGGGTCAAAACTATAATTTGGCATTAAAATTAGAAAGATCATATCATGGGGAACATGTGTACTAAGTTTCAAATTGATTGGACTTCAACTTCATCAAAAACTACCTCGACCAAAAACTTTGACCTAAAGCGGGACAAACGGACGCACAGACGGACGGACAAACAAACTTAGGCACAGACCAGAAAACATAATGCCCCTCTACTGTCGTAGGTGGGGCATAAAAATCCTGAATCTACCAGTAAACCAAATTATCAATCAGTTGAGTACAAGGAAAAACAGACCTTGTGCAATGCCAAGATACAGGAATAGACAGATTGTAGAGCCATGAATGTACATATGTATTTATAATATATTAATATCTAGTTTGATTTTAAATTACTGATAACAATAAGCAAAAATTGATACCTAGATAAAAACAAGAGTCAAATATCTAATTACAGTCTTGAATTGGTAACTGTTTAGAATAAGCTATTCAATAAGATTTTTAAATCATTAATCAGTTTAAAATCAGTTTAATAAATTGAGATTATTGTCTGCTAAAATAGAGTTAACTTTTCTTTAATTTTGAAGGACTTGAGCCTCTTTCGTTTACCTACACATGATTTCATAAGCAGTTTTCCTGCTTTCATTTGGTATAAAATTGCATGCTTTTCGTGATTTGTTCATTGTGTGATTTGAACTGAAGGAACACAAAAACCCACCCTTGAGAATATTTTTCTGCTGTTCGTTGTATATTTTCAGATATTGTTAAAAGATATTTCTCTTATAAATATATTCAAACCATTGTCCACACATTATTTGTGACTTTTTGTCCTACCACTTTTTGTCCTACCAAGTTTGTGACTTTATGTCCTGTGACTTTATGTCCTGTGACTTTTTGTCCTGTGACTTTTTGTCCTACCAAGTTTGTGACTTTATGTCCTGTGACTTTATGTCCTGTGACTTTATGTCCTGTGACTTTTTGTCCTGTGACTTTCTGTCCATTTACTGTTTATTCATGTATTGATCTGAACTAATATTAAGACTATTTGTAAGTACTAAATATGACATTACTTACTTGGCTGGTTAGCACTGAAGGCTTGGACTGAGTTTCACTAGTTGAGGCACTTGGCATAACAATTGTAATGTTATCTTCAATAGAATCAGTTCTTTGAGATCTGCGCTTTATTTCTTGCAATTCTTTTTCTATCTTTTTCACTTTCTACAAAAAGTTAATGATATTGCTTCAAGTTCAACTTCATATTTATTTATATACTGTGGATTCATTTTTTTCTCAAGGGGACCACTTTTTGTGGATTAGGGAAAACTTGTATGTTCGTGGATATTCAATTTCACGGTTTTGTTGAAGTCTGCATACAGGCCTATATAGAATATGTCATTCTTTGAACACTTAATTTAGTGGTCCACTTGTACCTACAAAATCCATGAAACATAGTATCTAACAAATAATAATGAATCCACAGTAGAGATCATGGAAATTGTATAACATTATTTATTGGTTTTGAGTTTTTAATTTTTCAATACAAGTTTACTTTTTGGTAGACTGACTGGTGACAGACAGACAGACAGATTCTGCTAATTATTTCTTGAGAAAAATGTGAAGTAAAGTTGTGTGCATTCCACATATCAAAAAGTTAAAAACATTAGCAGACAGGAAGTGTGTGTCTGACAGTTCAGAAAAGTGCTCACATTTAAAAATGCATCATTGCCAAGTTGCTGACTAAAAATCAAGTAGTTATGTTTATTAGTTCATGAGAAAAGTGTGACAGAAATAATTCTTGGACAAAACAGATGGCTGGATAAGGGAAAAAACAAATTGTTCTCTACTCCTAAATGTTGGTGTTTAAAATATGTTGACTGAAGATCTTTTGATAGACAGGTAAAATATGTGACAGAATAGCAATTTCCATGTATTTTACTGATAAATACAAATTACTTACCTGGATTTCATTGTCATATTTTATTTGTAAAAGTTGAAGTTCTAACATGTAGTGTTCTTTGTCTTGTTCCAGTCGACCCACTCTCTGCTGGAAAGTTGTTAACTGAAAGAAATGCACATATTTTAATTCATTATTCCTGAAGGAATTTAACTTCAAAATCATTAAATTCAGCTCAAGCCAAATGTTTCAAGGGATGTCACCATAAAAAATAACATCTTGATTCACTGCTGCTCTCTTAACACTGTATAATCCTTGTTGTTTAAGAAGTATTTTTTATTTCATGACATTTGACTAAGAAGGTCCCAAATATTTAGCACCACTAAATATTATACCACATGTCAGTCTAAATCCAGGGTTCAAAATTTGACATGATTTGAAACTTTGAATTATTGGTAATCTCCCCTTTAAATACTGATTTGGCAGTTCTGTCATTAAGGTAGCTTTTTTGTAATGCAAATGTTGAAATGTAAATATTTAAAACATTTTAACTATACAAAACATTCAATTTCAATGAATATGACCGAAAATGGAGTGCTAAATTGCTGCAGCAACAGCTGGATATAGCACAGCTAAGTCTTGATTTTTTACTTTGTAGAATCGAGAGAGACAAAATGGTATAGAAATTTAGGATAAGATTGGATTGCTGTGTTTGAAATTTTCAGAAAAAGATGTATATGTTGAAGAGACAAAAAGAACAGTTAGAGTTGTTACCTGTTTAGAGAGTCCCTCTTTACTTTCTGCTGAACTGAGAAGAGTTTTTCTATTCTGAACTGCTGTTTTATGTGGAACTGAATCTGGACATGGCTGCAAACAGATAAAGAAAAAATAATGCCAAATACTCTTTTCTCATTTTCTGTTTTATTAGGTTTTTTACAGTGTAGATTCTTTATCTGAACACATAGAGTAATCAATAAATATACACATGAAAGAAAAACAGAAAGACGGTAAAATTTCAATCTTTAAAATCTCGAGCTTAAACCTGAGCCTTTAAATTGTATGGTCATTAAAATACTTAGTATACTTCATAAACCTAAAGAGTTGGCAGATTTTTGTCTAAACTGCACAGTGGCTGGATTAGACCTGGCTCCTCCCATTGTAGGGTCTATACTAATACTTACTATTGTTAATAAGCCTAAATAGTTAGCAGCTTTTTGTCTAAACTGTACAGTGGCCGGGTTAGACCTGGGTCCTTCCATCATGGGGTCATTACCAATACTACTTCCCCGTGTCCTGTATCCACCAGTCTGACCGAAGAAATCTATATTACCCGACAGGAACGATGATAACTGGAAACATAATTCAACAAATAACACACACATTTTTTTAGCAGTCAATTTTATTTTAATTTTATTACTGGTAAGTAGTTTGAATTTTTTTATACCAAAATTGGACAAGAAGAATGCATATGAATCTCAGATAAATTGACTTGATGCTATACTGTTTAAAATGACCAATTAAAATAAAAAGCAGTCCAGACATTCACCAGGTGAAATAAATGAACAGATTAAATGACTTGTAAAAACAATTACACCCTCAACAACATTGTTGCATTTGGTATAAAAACATTAGGCCAGGATTTTTTAATTTGTTGGTTTACGGATCCGCAGACCCGATTTTGCCGATTCCTAGAATAAAAATAAAATTGACTTTTCATGCTTTTTTATTCCCGCCGACCCAAACAAATACATTATCCCAGAAAAACAATTAAATTCTTCTTTTTTTATGAAAAGAAATGCATGAATCACTAACAAAATTGATAACACTCTCTGTTGTGAAAAAATAAAACTTCCAGTTTACGTTTCTAAAAATAGACAAATCAATTATAACTGACCTTGAAATGTCGTTTACGCAAATAATTTTGCGGAATGAAATCTGTGTTTAAAACCCATTACACAATAAGTTCGTTTCCCTTATTTGTCATCAGTCTGTAAGATGCATAATCTCATAGAAATAGACTTGTCCAAATGTGGACAGGTGGAAAACACCTTGGAAGTAAAAGTTCTGAATATCAACAAGTCATTTAGAATTTTCTTGTTTCATGGATAATAAAAGAAAAATATCGTCCATTTGGATTAAAAACGGGAATGCATGACACTAGATTAACCCGATATTCTCGTTTTTTCCGTGGACGAGTCTATTATGTTTTTGACACCTGTGTTGAAACTTATTTTCATAAAAATTTTTTACATTTTTTTCTCTATCAGTTTTCCTTTTTGAAGATCATTCTCACCAAGTTTTCTGGAACTGATTAATATCTACGCGAATTTGTTTTTCTTGTTTGTGAAAAGACGATTTAATTTTGTCTTTGTTTGTGAACACCCCCCTTTTTACGGCAAATCATTAGACAATGTCATGCAATATTTATGACAGCTGAGGAAGAATTTTTCATCGAACTAAAACTTGAAATGATGACAAAATAGCATAAAATCATTTTGTTAGAAAGGTGAAATGTATATTTATTTTGCATTTTTTTTTCTGTCTTGAAAGATTTTTTTAAAAAAATTTCCCGACCGACCGACCCGACTTTCTCATGGGGAAAATCCGACAACCAACAAATTAAAAAAACGTGGCCTTATACACTAAAGCATAACCACTTGACATTATGGGAGAAAATTGAGAGGTTTTTTACTATATATCTGAAAATTTTTGCATATGTCCCCATTCCAGATGACATTTTACCATGAAATTTATACTATGGGAGTATCTAACTATTCATTAAAATGTATAATGCTTTATCTTTAAAAAGGTCAACTTGACCTTTTATGACACAAACTGCCTACAAAATCTGATGTGAAAATGATAAGATTTACAGTAAACAACAGAAAATATAATCCGACCTCCTCTACAAAGAGAGGCCATAAAGGACAGATTTTCAAATTTTAACAACCTGATAACAGATACTATACCAAAATGTACGATTGCAACACATAACAACTTACTTTACTGGTACATGTAACTAAGGATATTAATGAAGACACAACACATTCATCTGTAGTTTTGAGTTTTTGTGAGGCTGTAGGCAACTGGTGTTCTAGGGATACTTTTGAATTATAATGCTTGGATACTTCTACAAACATTAAAAAATGCTTGTTTATTTGTGTGCTAAAACAACTGCATACTGTAAACCAACTTATTTTTGCATATACTTTATTTTGTGTTTAGCCATTTCTAGCACTTTTTGCAGCAATTTAATTTCAAGATTCTTAAATTTACTTGATATCGTTAAATTTGGAAAAATCGAAGTCTAAAATATTCATGAAGATGTCTATTCACTAAATTTTCTACTTGCTAAATCCATGAAAATCAAGCACTCATGATAATGAGTTGGTTTACAGTATATAATATATATTTTTCTGTACACATAGTAATATTGGTTCATTTGTATACTTAAACAGCTGCACAACTCATTTGTGTACTAACACAGTGCTGTGGCATACATGCAGTTCATTCATGTATTAACACAGTGGCATACTGTGGATTCTTTATTTTATGGGTATAAATTTTCATGGATTGAGGAGAACTTACTTTCTTATGTGTGTAACGAAAGTGACAATGCTTTTGAATTTGATATATAAAAAGAAGATGTGGTATGATTGCCAATGAATGAGACAACTATCCACAAAAGACCAAAATGACACAAACATTAATATATATATGCATGTGTTTACTGATGTTTATTTGAAAATATTTGTACATTGTAATGTATCTAAGATAAAAATATTTTAAGTACTATACCTTACCTCGGACTGCACGGTCTAAATCTTTTAATACTTGACAGAGTAAAGTGAAGAATCTGGGATGATTAATTTTTGGATGCGGACATGTTTTAGAACCTGGAAAATAAATGTTAAATACAAGTAGATAATAAACAAGTGTTTGTTTGTGCATATGATTTTTTTATAGGGTTATTGCATGAATATTGGGGAATATTGTCCAGAGTTGAATCTTATATTGCACGAGCTTTTATTGTATAGCAATATAATATTTGAAAGTTAAAATTGGTTTAAACTAAGATTTTGTCGTTGATGACGTCATGAATTTCGATGATTTATTGCACCATTGCAATAATATAATTTATTGCACGATAACTTTTGGTTAATTTCTGTGGGAAATATTATATTGCTATGCAATAAAATAAATTATTACATTAATTCCATTATATAATAAAATTAAACTGGAATTATCTCAAAGAAGGTCCTATTCAATTAATTTTATTTTGGTTTTCAGCCAATAGACCACTTTCGAGTTCATCCGTCACCGTAAAAAACTCGTCAATTATACGCGCCTTTATCACCGTCATTTGTGCATTAAGGGGCGTCATCACTTCCCATCCAATGTTGAGCGAGTGGTTGGAAAACTATAATTCTATATTGTACGAATTATTCGGCAAATTGAATTCTCAAAATTGACAATCAACACTGCTGTCATTAGGGAATTGTCAGTAAGTACCTACAGAGCAACCATTATTTCTAGTTAATCCTGCATAAAGACGATCACTAAGACGCTTGATGAACGTAAATAGTGCAGGGATACAGGCGACCCCCTCTATCTGGTAAATGACGTCATAAAGGCGTGCATAATTGACGAGTTTTTGCCGGTGACGGATGAACTCGAAAGTGGTCTATTGACATTTTTTAAATGAAGTCAATTGCCATTATTATTTTGAGCATTTTTCTCTCTCTCACAATATCAGACAATGACAATAAGAATAGCTTTGCAGCTGTAATTCAGAAAATTTTGCAATATTTATATTGTTGCGAAAAATTGTAACAAGATATAAGTAGATGTCACAAAAATGAAAAGTCACCATTTTAACTGTGAAAACATTATTTGTATGTAGCATTTCTTAAATTTCAATATCAAACTAACATTTCTGACAATTGTTTAACAATCGCAATAATAAAATAAATTCATGCTATAATTTCTGAATTTACAGTATTGGCATTGTATATCATATATATAACTGTTTGGTTATTTTCAATTAATTATGAAGTATAGAAATTGTGATTGCTGGTTGGAAACAGCTTACTGGTCAGTATATATCTAATATTTTCAGAGTTTTTTTCAAATAGAATTATTTATAATAATTTGACTTTTTCACAATGAAAAATGAAATGATATTCACTCTCAATTCTTACTTTGTGAGGCAAGAAGACTGATATAAGACTGTAGTTTATTAAAGACTTGATTTAAATGTTGAAATGATTTATGAAGGTCTCTGTTTTTGGTTTCTAATGTTGATGTACAAGATGACACAGCACATTCTTCTTCAATACTGAAAAACAAAATTTGATATTGTATAATGGTGGACAAAGAAAGATAACTCCAATATTAAGAGATGACTTTATCACTGATGTATCAATGACTTCATTGATATTTTTAGAACAGTTATTAGATTCCTACACCTTGCAATAGTTATGAAATTTTCTTGAGAAAGATAACATCATTTTGTGACTCAAATATCTGAATAATCTGAGCATATATTTTATTGATAAATTTTTCGAAACCATCACCATCATGGATAGGATGTATAGAATGTTATGATCAATGCACAACCTTTTGTGTATCTTAAAGCAGTTATCAATCTTAGAAGATTTAGATATCAAGTCAGTTACATAGAGTTCCGATTGCATTGCAACCTTTACCAAAAAAGAGTTTGATAGGACAATTTTCCATGCAAATGTGATTTAATCATTAGTAAATATCTAATATGGTTACAACTTGAAATTTGTATTTGCCTTACAACTTTTATAATGTAGGAAAGTTTCATATACCTTAACAATAGTTTTTTTTTCAGTTGTAATAGCAGCAATTGTTTGTCTACATCATTTCTTCCTCGAAAATAAATAATAAATTGATATGACAAAAGACCACTTAAACATTTTAAAGTGTCAGAACCTTTGACAGTTTTCTTACCTTAATAACTGGTATGGCAATAATTTATTAAAATATTCTATACAAGTGTTAAATTTTTTGGAAAATATCTGCAGGTCAGTTGCTGTCTCCTACAACAAAAGAAAGATATAAGTATTCGGTATTAAATGTAGTACACGTATTTGTATCAAGTGGTGGCAAATTTACAATATTTTCTGCTTAATAACTCACATCTTTTTCAAATTCATATTTTGTGGTTTTGTTTTGTTAGAGTGCTGTCTCATTGATATTTACTCAATATTTCCTTTTATTCAAATAACAAAAATGGTAAAAAAAATTATGAACTCTCTCTCCTGAAATGACAGATAGTTTTTTCAAGCCAATTCACAATGAATTACACCTTATCGCTATTAGCCTACTTGGCTGGCTGACCCGGCCGCTTGACCTTTTGACGCATACAACAATCACTTTTCCATTGTGGCGTTAGATATTTTGTTTTATGACTTTAAAATTTTATGGGAACCTGTGTGATATTCAGTAATGGCGGACAAATAGCGATAAGGTGTATTGCAATGAAAATGTCAATTATAGAAAATAGAACAAACAAAATGTGTCCATAGTACATGGTTGCCCCACTTGCACCATAATTCGCAATGTCAGTCTATGCTCAGGGGGTCCTGAAATTAGAGTCAAAACTCATATTAGTAAAAAAAAAAATAACCTGAGCGAGAGGGACAGACAAATGAACGAACGCACAGACTGAAACATAATGCCCATAAATGGGTAAAAAAATCCTGATTGAAGAAACAGGAAGTGAACTTTACTTATTCGTGAGTTTTTATTGAATAATACAATTGGAAGAATGACCACACGGGCAACCACATATTTTAATCTGTTATTTACTTTTCATTATAATTTTAGCAGTAAAAAGAAGGATGATTTCTATACATACCAGTGTTGTTAATGTGTCTTCATTGAGAGTACTGAGGAAAACTTTAAAAGACTGTTCTAGTGGACGTAAATATTGCAAATTTTCATGGAGATATTTACAATACTGTAATAAAAAAAAAAGACAACAATATATTAATACATATCAATTATTGGTTTATGCACTTGCAAATTTTTTTATATCAGCATTCATTTTTTGGGATTCATGTGAGATTTCATTTGCTTGATCGTCTAATGGATGTAAACTAAAGACTTAAATGTAAAGTTTGTGAGTTTGTGGCCCGGATATGAATATCATTTAAGAAATTTTTAGGTTTAAATGTTAAATGTTAATTTATGATATTGTCTTCATATTTATAAAATTGTCTTCAAATAAATTTTGTACATGTTTATTTTCAAGCAAATATATTTTTTTCAATTGTTAAAATCTATTGTACTTTTTGCTGATTTCCTATTTTCTAGTAATGATAGTTTTAAAAGCTGTAACTTAAATTGTATACCTGTATATTAACAGGACTCATTGGTTCATTAATACATTCTGCTGGGTAAATCTTAGATCTCTGTTCTGAGTATGTAAAGAAGTTAGACAAGGCTTGGACCATATCTGTCAGATGGTTAGCTGTCTGACTAACTAATTCTCTGGCTCGTAGCTGGTGTTTTCTATCATGGGTGGGTAAATTTAAACCATTTAATTCTCTGTTTTCTGTAAAATAGTACATGAATATATATTAAAAAGATCTAAAAAGGGTGAGAAAAAAAATTATGAACACTTTGCTTGGAAAATAAGTAAAGCCTCCTTTTGCTCATTGTTACATTTTGACTTTTAAACATCATAAGGCTATTGATTCACATTGATCTTATGTTGTTTGGATATTGAAAAGAAAAATAGTAATTGCAAAAAATAATCTTAAATGAAAATTTATGTCCAAGAATCTCTACTTATAAAATGTTGATTTTGTTAGGCCAGGATTAAAAAAAAAATACCAACACTTATCCAAAAACCAGACAAACAGTACATTCAAATTGCTGATTTCATGTTTGAACTTATTAAAAGAATTTTCCATGGAATAAAGACAGCAAGGTAGATTCCTTGTGTATTATACATACTTGTATCTATAAAAGGAAGTTTATCGGATATTATTTTGTTGGCAGTATCTAACTGTTTCTGTAGCTGACACTGAACATCTGACAAACTTTCTTCTCTGTAATCATAAATACATGACATCAATTAAAACTTTAACTCTTTCCTTAATAACAATGGGAAATTTTCTTGAAGGGTTTATTTTAACTTATTCTCAGATAAAATTGCAATAAAATCCCCTGGTGTTATATTTATCTTTTTAATACTAGTAAATGAAATCGTAACAGTGTGTACTGGCTTGTCATTCTCATGTATGCGACTTTGACATGCCTACACAAAGCTAATGAATATGCATGACTATAGATAAGCCTACAACTAGAAGTTGTGTTTTAGATTTGTAGCATAACTGTACATTTGTAGTTTTAAGAATACAAAATAATTACAAAGATAGTTTTTAATTTCAATAATCTGAGCGAGTATTACATATATCTCTAACTGGCGTTAATTGAATATTGTGGTAAGTCATATAAACCTGATGTGAAAGAGGTGAATAAATATCTTCCAGAACTGTTTTGGCTCTAGAAATTAATCAATTGAATTTAATGAGTATAAAAAAAATTCTGTATCTATAAATAAATTTCAAGATCTGTTAATCAATTTCAAATGAAAAGGGAGATAATTTTGTTATGTATTTTATATCAAACTTCATTATTTTCAAGTCTGAACATAATAGGTACTTGCCAAATAAAATAATAAAGCTAGATTTAAAATTTTACAATCCAGTCCAATGTGTATTAAACTAATAAATTTGGTAGATAGTTATTCCCATTTAAGTAAAATGCAACTTACGCTTTATCTGCCCGAGATCTGTACTTTTTAGTATCGGTTTCTAATGTTTGAAGTTTAACCTGCAAGTATAACACAAATCTATTGGATTAGTTAAGTATGATTTTAAGACTGTAAAAAAATTATCTTTGTAAACATAATATTTATATTTTTGACTACTATGACTATTTATACAAATTTGTGTGTTTTGAGTACTGTTTTAATAAAAATTGAACTGATAATATGTTGGAATAATAAATAAAGCTGTTGTACGAGAATTTTTCAATTTTTTTTTCATTTAATGGTTTAATTTGACTTTGCTGAAGTTTGCCCTCAATGGATAAGAGGAAATGACAAAATTCACTAGGCTTATGGTAAAGGATCCCGAATTTTTTTCACATTACTGAGCGACTCGTAGCATCAACTAACTTGCTGTTGCTTGTATCGCATTGAATTTAATTTTCCTACCATTTGCCTTAAATCATGCAGAGCAATTAATGGAAGGCAACAGTTTAAAAATAAAATGATTTAAATGACTCAAAACAATAAATTTATGACTTTTGGTATTCTGTTCAACAACATTTTCATTGATTTAAGGATTTTTTTGGTGTCAGAATTTGAACTTATGGAAAATATAAATTTCATGGTCTTTAGTGAAGTGTTAAGTTTTGCTTAGTGTTGAAGGTCTCACTAACTAGACTTTTAAAAGCACTGTAGAGATTGTAAGTCATTAATCAAATTTGATGGGTATTATATTTCCTGGTTTAAATCAATTAAAACTCAAATACGATTTGATCCACAGTAATGACTCACCTCAATCATTGCTTTCTCCTCCTGCAGTCTCTCTATCAATACTTTATTCTTCTCTTTATTCACATCATTTACTTCCTGATGCTGATTAAATTTGTCTTCATATTCCTTCACTTTGGCCTCAAGTTCTTCTATCCTTCCCTGATACATACGAGTACTTTCATCTACCTGGTAAAAATTTGAAAATCTATAAGTCATGACACATTCATTTATAATGTACCACATATTAAAAGATGATTGGTTTAAACATTGTTCAAAGCCCCTGATACATACAAGTACTATTATCTACCTAGTAAAATATCACAACATATACTATGGGTTCATTCATTTTTGTTGCTATCAATTTTCCTGGATTGAGGAAAACTTGCATTAATCCACAGTGTAAGGTTATGGCACATACAATTATAACTGGCCACATAATTTTTTTTAAGATGATTAGGATAATTATCATCTACCTTGTAAAATGTGGTAATTTACTAAAGTTTCATACAATTAAAAAGTCATAAAAATAAGACATCTAGAGGTGATTATACTGTTTCCCACAAGTGTAAATAAAGTAAGTGGTATTGGCTTTGCTCATTGTTGAAGACTGTACATTGACCTATAGTTGTTAATGTTTGTGTTATTTTGGTCTTTTTGTGGGTAGTTGTCTCATTGGCAATCATACCACATCTTCTTTTTTATATATAGACTATCAAAGATATGAAATCAGCCTACAAATTTTTACAAAAATGAATTCTGTAAGTTAAGTAATTATTGCAATGTTTTTATCATTGCGAAAAAATATCACAAGGTTATAATCGCAATAATTAAAACTCACATTTAGATTAGATTAAAGACCAGATTTTTCTCAATATCTTAAAAATTAAAATCGCATTTATTACTTAAATGACAAAATAGCAATAATAAATGCACGCAACAATTTCTAAATTTACAGTAACAAGTTTCTCAATTTTTCTAAAAATTCTTTACCGTAAAAGTTGATATTTTAATAATTTCATTTCAGAAACTTAAAAATTGTTTTGGAAATAAAATCCAAATGTCAAACAGTAAGTGCATTTCTTAAACATTTGTATTGGGTAATTGTACAAACTTTAACGCATAAGGGGATTTTTCTGCATAAGTGTAAAAAGTGAAAATGTCTACCCTCATACCCCTTCAGCAGCCAATATTTAAAGTTTTCAGTAATTAAGAATTCTACCAAATGCTTTATAAGATAAAATCTTTTACATTTTATTTGTAGGTTCTGTTTTAATATTTCTTTATATTCCATAATTTAGCTGGTTTTAATACTTATAGCATTAATACTGTTTTAAAAGTAATATACAACCGAGTACCAACTGATTTTCTTCTTACAAAACAATGTTTGGATAACGAACAATGCTACTTTTAAAATCTAAATGCTGTATGTTTATATGTAACAGACTAATCAGTGTATGTACAACTCACCTGTTGACTAAGCTTGGCATTTTCTTCAATCTTCCTTTGAAGTTCTTCATTGAATACTCCAGCTGATATTGAGGATGGAGTGTAGCTAGCATCTGAATGTTTGTTCTAAAAAATATTTAAAATTCTTAAATTCAAAATTAACTCTAAATAAAACATACATTTTTGTTCTATTTCATCTGTTATTCTACATTTAACATTTCCATTTTGTTAATCTATATTATGTGTTTAACATTCATACAAATTCTCTCCAGTGTCATAACCTTACTTTTGAAGTTCCCAAATCAAATGGTAATTTTTGAAATCTCAAGAAGAGATTTTATATGAATTTATAGGGTTAAATATACTTACCATGAAATTACATTTATATTATATAGAATATGTTTGCTTTCACAACATGTTCTCATCGCAATTAACTAGGTGATTAAAAATTACATCCATGAGATGTACTCACCTACGTCATAGTTCACCTGTGTAACATACACTAGCTTTAGTTTTAATTTGTCTTTTAATTGAATAATTTCAATTAAGTGAACAAAAAACTGAATTTATTCCAGGGGTGGTGGTGGATTGTGGTAAGTATATTTAACCCTATAAATTCATATAAAATCTCTTCTTGAGATTTCAAAAATTACCATTTTATATGAATTTGGTTAAATATACTTACCATGAAATTACATTTATATTATATAGAATATTTACTGATTAACAAGCAGTATTTCATTTGGTGGAGGATAAATTCTCTCACACACATACAATTTCAACATAGAAAAAATAATGTGATTTTTTTTTTTAAAATGTAACTCCATTAAATTTTTGTAAATACGGATATTAGTAAAAACCGAAATTACTGAATTTATTATACAATGAAGCTATGCTGCATAACTATATGTATCATAGGCAAACTTTGCAGATTGTATAAATACAAGTATGCAAAATTAATAGACTTGATGTAGAGTTGTCTCAATGGCACTCACATGTATATATATACCCCATCTTTCTATATCTGATGAATAAATAATCTGCAGGTCAGTATAGAAATAATTATATTAAAGCTCCTTCATTATGAGCTAAATGTGTTGTAATATTTATGCAACAGTAAATAAGCATTTGTTTCTGAATAGGTTGTTCTTGTTGCTTGTACAAATCGACAAGAACTAATCCAACCTTAATTTCATTTACTTTCAACTTTGAAACTTAAGTTTATTTGGAAACATTATTACCTTTCTTTAACTTTCCATTGTTTTCTCTATATCAGAGACATATAATTCAATTTATATGTCTCTGTCTATATTAATATAATAACAGATAATATATGATTGCTGTCGTCTTTTGATAACCTGTTCAATATCATATCTTTCGAAATAAATTCTTTTCTACTTAACTAAAGAATTATAATCAATTAAAAAATATACTTGGTGAATAGGTGTCCTTAATACAATCAAAGTTTATTAAAGACTCAAACCAAAGTTGTTTCATGATTATGCTAAATCTGGATTAATCTTTAAACTTTTTTTTTTTTTTTAAAGTTATAGTCCCTGAGAATTTGCTTCTCTGCTAGATATACTACTTTTAATATTTTATAGATTAAGAATAAAATATTTTCTTCAAGAGAAGTCTTCGACTTGTACTATTGTATAATGACAATTCTCTAAACTGACTAAATTTTAAAAATCTGATAAAATTTCTATGAGTGGTAGAACCTTTGAATACAATGTCTACCATTTCAACCATGAACAATATTTTTGTTTTGTATTGGACTACTCAAGTGTAAAAATACAGAAATGGACAAATCAGTGGAAAAGTTTCAGTATACATGTTTCCATTGATATACTGCTTCCACAGAACATTTGGATGTTGAGCTGAATTAAAGCCATGATTGTTGTCCTTATAAATCCAAAAAGAATGCTAACAGATGATTTTCTCCAGCTATGAAAAATCTGTCTAAAATAAAATGTATTGATATTTCTAATTAACATTTCACAGCGTTTAACTTTCTAGAATATCTTGCCATGTACACAGTTCCAAATTTAAAGAAAACAAAAATTTGACATACATGTAATGAACAACTCTTGTATGTTGCTCTTGACAATTGTTTATATTAATTTCAGAAAATATTTCGCTATCAGAAATACTTAAATGCAACTTGTCAAATATAGTTCTATAGTTGTATTTAAAGAAAAAACACTTGTTTGACAAAATGGAAAACACTTGTACTAACTTGCAGTATCCTAAGTGTTCTTAGTTATTTCAGAAATGGTTTCACTATCAAAAATGCTCATTTTATTTCTGCCTTGGTTCACCTCATCTGAATCCTATACATTCTGATATGATTCAATATATATAAACCAAACAACTTTTTGTAGTATTTTGTGACTTCAACCCAGCCATTTGGTTAACTTAAGTCACTCAGAAGAATTTTGCATTTGTCCCCAGATTTGGAAAAAAACAAAATTAATGTGATTTAAATAATCACATCTTTCAAAACAATATTGAATTAAAATTCAAAGTAATTGTTTAAAATAAACACATTTTAATTTTGTGTAGCATATTCTTGCATTAGATACTAACTCTATGCTATATATTTATATTATTCTGGCTGGTAATATGGAAATTGAAAAGTGAATAATTACCATCAATTCCGAAATTAAAATCACATGCATTCGGAAAACCTTCCTGCATGTAGATAATACACAATTTGACTTTGACCAGACTAGATTTTTGTAACTTTATGCTTATAATGAGCAAAAATAAACAGTGACATTTTAATATTTAGGTATAATATTAAGAAAATGTTTCGTATTTGATTTGATATAATCATGGAATTATCATACTATATTTTACTTCCATGTACTATTCTTAGACAATTGAAAGCTATTTGCTAACTACTAATCAGTCTTTTGAATAAATTGCTTTTCCTACATTTTGCTGTTAGATTAACTGCTTCTACAATGGTGCTAAAATTTGAGAACCAATTGAAAAGTATATATATTATATGTATATATTGGTACATCATGTGTTACTCCAAAAATAACCTATTCTTTTTTTTCTGCATCTGACGTAAAGACTGACTAAATAAAAGGTTTATATAAAGAGCTGTATAATAGATAGTTTCAAATCTTGAGAACTACTTCTATTTCCTAGATCATGTCTAGTATTTTAAATAAATCCGGCATCCACAATGCTTAAATCTTATTTATTTATTTACCAATATTTTACTTATTTTTTTTTTTTTTTTTTTTTTTTTTTTTTTTTTTTTTTTTTTTTTTTTACAAGATATAAATTAATGATAATCTTGTTTCTATAAATCAGCATATTTGAGTCCTCTATACTTCAGAATTCTGAATCAATATTTAACTCTAGGAAAAACAATGTGTAGCCATTGCATAAACTGTTGGGTTCTACCAATCTCACATTAAAAATAAAACAGACCCAATGAATGAATCCTTATAGCAGAAACTTGCCCATCTGTTGGCATTGCTTAAAAAACTTAAGATGTAAATTATTAGGCATAATTTTCTATCTTTAAAAGAGCATCCAAACTCCTTTTGCTTTCATGATTGGAAGATACATATATGTATAATTTGACAGTGATTCCCATATAGTGAGGATAAGATATTCTCTTAAGTCTTATGTTATCACCTCTTTTTTTGTGTACTCAAAACAAAACAGAATTAGTACATATTATATTATATGCATTGGCAATGTACACTCTGAATTATGTAATCAATATATAAGCCATTACCTTGAATGAGTCTTTGTGAAATGCATCATGACATCCCCTAAACTCTTTATTCAATAGACAATCTAATGTTTACATAAAAACATATAAAAGCCTTTGTTTCCTTACTGCCGACAAAAACAAACAATTGGTTATAGCAGTTCATACTTATAATATTCATGTTGTTCTTGTCATAAGAAAACTGACCATGAAATTTAATATTAGTAAAAAGAGTTGTCACAAGCTATCAACTGTATTTAGAACAGTGCTCCATTCTTACTGTCTCCATGTCTGTTAGAGCATTGAAAAATTATTTATCAGTAAAAAAATAATTAAATATTTACAGCAATTTGCTGTTCTGGAAAAAATATTTCAGGCTTCTAAGAATTACTGTCCTGATTTAAACTGGACATATTTAAAAGAAGTATGTATTGGTATGCTTAAACTGCAATCACATTTGTATTGTACTAGATAACAATGTATTATTTTAGTGTCTTTAATATCTGTCTTGACTATTTCCCGACACTTGTTCAATATATTATCAATATGAGCAAATATGTTAATTGACTAAACTGTTGGTTCATCACAAAAACAATGTGCAACCATATATTAGCTATGCTTGTGTTGTTTTAAAATATAATAAAAAGTAGACATAATTTTCCCTGGGTGGAAGGATGTCTAGAAAAATCAGATAGACTTGTACTTAAATTCACTAATCTGATTCTAATTTATTTTATTTGCAACAATCATCCACGTGCAATTCTATGCTCAATAAATATCAAAGTGCAATCAATAAATAGTTATGATTTAATTTTATGTAAGATATCAAATCTGTATTTTATTAGAATGAAAGCAACTTACAGATTCTAAATCATGCATGTTGTTCTAGTTCCTATGTTTCCTGTATGAAACATGTCAACATTAATCAAATAGACTTGGGCAAAATCCCTATTCTATTTTAATTCTATAGTGATCCATTGAGCACGTTTTATTTTCACTAAATATGGTTTATGTTCCCTGAATGGAAGGTTAACCAAATAAACATCATCAGTTGTGGGCAAAATCCCTATTCTGATTGTGATGTATTTATCAACTGTTAAAACATTACCACTGTTGGTCTACGCTCCCTGTATGAAACGTTTTCCAAATAAAACAATCAGAAATGGGCTGATTCCCTTTTCTGATTGAAATTTATTGAACCAATTAAGGTTCTAGTCACAATAGTGGTATACGCTCCCATACGGACGTTATCCACATTAAAATAATCAGATCTGGTCAAAATACCTATTCTGATTCAATAGTTATGTGTTTACACAGTCTCGTGTACCAGGTGTACACGTAACAGACTGCAAATTGTAAACAAGTGACAATAGTGGTATACGCTCCCATACGGACGTTTTCCACATGAAAAACAATCAGATCTGGTCAAAATACCTATTCTGATTTTAATAAAGTGATGTGTTTACACAGTCTCGTGTACAGACTGCAAATTGTAAACAATCGACTTTATCCAAACTTTACACTCGACCCGTTTCGTAGCATTGCTCTAATGCAGTGAAAAATCCGGTCAGCTGAGCGTGAAAAAAGAAATAAACATCCGTTTAAAAAAAATATCTTTTTTCAAAAACGTAGTACTCACGTAACATGTCCGATTTTGACAGATAAATTCTGCCTTTCCTCGGACCCGATAATGTTTGAAAATGGCGGCTAAACAAAGGTCATTTTCTATGTCGTCGTATTTCCAGACTCGTAAGCTGTAAAAATTACGAAAACGTGCATATCAGAATCTTGGCAGAAGCGCTGTATTCTGATTCACATTAAATCAATCGTATACCGATATTCCGAAAACAAATAATGTCTTTTATAAAACATAAGGATTTTCAACAGTAAACTGTTAAGAATCCTTGCCGACGAGAAACATGCGTTCTCTTGAACGCAAAAATTAAAACTAAAGCTAGTGTATGTTACACAGGTGAACTATGACGTAGGTGAGTACATCTCATGGATGTAATTTTTAATCACCTAGTTAATTGCGATGAGAACATGTTGTGAAAGCAAACATATTCTATATAATATAAATGTAATTTCATGGTAAGTATATTTAACCAAATTCATATAAAATGGTTGCTGCCTAACACTACAAAAATTAGAAATCAGGTTTATAGAAAATAGTTGTTGCAATTAAACATAAACCATTAATAGCAGTCACTTCTACCTTCCCCTTTTTCTTGTGTGACTGTGCATCATCTAATTCATCTTGTAGCAGTAATACACGTTTGGATAACTGCTGATTTCTGAAGGTCAAACTGTCAATTTCCTGTTCAAATTTCCTGACTGCTAGCTCTTTTTCCTTAAGCTGATCCTACATGTACATGATAGAATTAAAACAAAGGTAAAAGTTTCAACTATATCATACATAATTGAACGATGACTCATGTTGTAAGCCTACATACTTATATTAACAAAAATTAAGAAATAATTCATGGGGGCTTGAATATATCGTTATTTTACCACGGGTTGGCCCTTTATGACAAATATTTTACCCTGAGCGATAGCGAGGGGTAAAATATCGGCATAAAGGGACAACCGTGGTAAAATCTAGATATATTCAAGCCCCCATGAATTATTTCGATTCTAATAGGACAAATACGGCAATTGTTTTGGATCGAAGCGCTCTAGGTGGAGGCCATTAATTGCCGTTCTCATGAATTAACGCACTTTTAGATTGGCGTAAAAGAACAGAGCAAGCAGAAAAAGTGACATGCTCAAACTATTCACAAAACTTATTTAGATAGATTTGGATGAATTTTAATGATAATTAACTTATATGTCTTCTATGTATAAAAAAATGGGCTTATACCATATTTTAGCATCGTTTGTTGACGTTTCCTTATTGTGATGATTTTCGGTATCAGAAGCGTGTATTTTCCCGTAAAATGCTTAAATTATAACGTCATCATTCTATGACATCGGGTACTTCATTCATGAAAAAACATATGACGTGGGAGTACGATCGGAACAGCCAATGCAATATATTCATATTTTACCACCGGTGTGTACTCAAAGCGTTTGAAGGACGTCATGTTAGAATATAAAATATAAAATACAAAAATTGGTTATACAATGCATGATATTTTGAAATATTGAACTGGAATTTGAAATCCTATAACACTTATGTAAATGCATACATTGTAGGTTGGATAAAGGCTATTAAAGCGTTTAATCCCGCTGCATATGTTTGGACCTGTCTTAAATCAGAAACCTGATGTTCAGTGGTTGTAGTTTGTTGATGTTGTTCAATAGTGTTTCTTGTATAGGTTAGATAGTTAGTTTTCCTGACACAAGTCATTTTTGGGGCCCTTCTTCAGCTGCCCTTTATAGGTTGCTGTTCAGTGTGAGCCAAGGCTCTGTATTGAAGACCTTACTTTGACCTCTAATGGTTTACTTTTACAAATTGAGACTTAGATGGAGAGTTGTCTCTTTGGCACTCATACCACATCTTCTTATATCTATGTATAGACATACTTACTTCTATAAATCTAAATATATTATAAAAAAAATGCCCTTCATACCTTTACTTCACTACAGGCTGTTTGTTCATCTATATATGCTTTCTTTAACACAGGGAATTGTGCCTTCAACTGTAAAAGAAAATTTGAATTTCAAACCCAACAAAATGATTCATAACATAAATAACAGGCCCACAAACATATCTGACATTAAATTAAACACAATGGTAATCAAATATACCAACTAATAATTATTCTGCACTAATAAAATGTAGGTATGCAAAAACAAACTTATTTTCTACCCTTTAATTAGAATCAGTATCTTATTATAGTACATCAGTGCCTCTCCAATATGATATCAATAAAATAAAATTTGATTTACTCTTCATACTAAATTTTGTTCCCTATGGAAACTTGATGTTAACAAACAAAAATCAAAAATTATAATATTCAATTCTAATGGAAAATCTCACTATAATTATTTTAAAGTAGAAAAAGAACATCTTGAGACTGTTAAATCTATTTGTTACCTTGGAATAACTATAAATTGTTCAGGAAAATCTTATGGAAAAAGGGAGAAAGGCTTGGTTTAAAATTAAAAAAACAGTCTCTTTAGATAATTCCTGCAGTATGCTTGAAAAATTATTTGATACTTTAGTTGTTCCAATAACTCTTTATGGGAGTGAAGTTTGGGGTGTAAGCCAAGTGTTCAAAGATTCAGATCCATTTGAACATTTACATATTAAATTTATTAAAGAAATTTTAGGTGTACAGTGCAAAACAACATATGTAGCCTGTTTAACTGAGACAAACAGAATCCCTTTGTACTTTAAAATTCAGCTTTCAGCTATAAAATTTCTAAACCATATTGTAAACTTGCCTAACACTTTAGTCCATAAAATATATAATAATGTAGAGAAAACAAGTAAATGGGTTAACATTGTAAAAGACTGGTTAAATAAATTAGGTTTTGGTCATCTCACTTTTGATACTTTTAATTTAAAATATCACATAAATAGTATCCAACAAAGAATCTATGACCAGGCTTATCAAATTATAAATTGTTCTATCAATAAATGTGAAAAATTAAATTTCTTTTGTCATGCTAAAAGAATTAGAAAAAGGCCCCCATATATTGATATATATAAATTCAAAACTGACCGATCAGTTTTCAGTAAATTTAAACTAAGTGCACATTCCCTAGCAATTGAAAGAGGGCGTTATACCAACATTGAAAGAAGTAAACGCATTTGCTTATCCTGTAACAGACAAGAAATTGAGGATGAATACCATTTCTTCTCAATCTGTCCATGCTATACATCATTAAGGGATACCTATATACAAAATATTAATAAAAATCTTAATTTCAATTTTATTAAATTGCAGTCCACTATAACACTTAAGCATTTGACTGTACTTTTAAATAGCAGTCTACCAGTCATTATAAAAATCACCATAAAGTATATTAATGATTGTCTTTTATTAAGTACATCTGTATAACTTGTATTTCTTTTAATATGCAATGCCAACCTAATTTTTGTTTGTGTTCTTTTTTCAATTGTTCATGAACATTAATAATGTGTTAACTGTTGATATTTATAGCCTTTTTTCTTCTTTGCTGTGAATACCACTGTCACTCTAATATAATTGTAATCAATTTAACTATTGTAAGTTTATTGTCTTAATTTTGTATGCCATAACCATTTAATGTAAATGTGTTTGTGTGAATAAAATATTGTCTATTGACTATGATGAAAATATGTGATAATGTGAGTATTACTTCAATGTTTGTGAAATAGAAGATAAGAATACTTTGATGTATAATTCAGATCCTCTTAAAATACCAAATGAATATTTTTACAAATTGGCAGACTGTATGCTGTGAGGCTAGGTATATTTGTGAGCCTGTCTGATTGGATGTCAAACGACCTTTAAGAAAGTTTCAGATGTCTAAGGCCTACAAACAACCATTCTCTGCTCTTTGGTCGGGTTGTTGTCTCTTTAACATATTCCCCATTTCCATTTTCAATTTTATTAAGTGTACATGTATAAAGTTCTCTGTTAGGGACTACACAATCTGTGAATCGACTAAGTACTGTTTTAATGATCACTTATTGTTTTGAATTGACAATACAATATGGATTTGTCTCATTGTTGAAGGCTGTACTGTTGACTGTAATTGCTTACATCAATTTCATTTTATCTTTAGTGGATAGCTGTCTCATTAGGGTGCAATCAACAGTTTTTTTCTATGACATCATATTTTGAGGGACCATCTATAATTGACCCTTAGTGGTGTTAATGTTAATGAAGATACTTGTATAAAACTAGATATCATTTGAATCAGAATTTTCTCTAGTTTATAATGAAATAAAAATAAATTGTACTTTTAATAGTACCAAAAAGTTTTATCCAGAGAAAATCGGAAAAAACATTGCCTAATCTATGCATAAAAAACATGAAATCAGGCCATGTGCACACCCATGCAGACATGATACATGCACATTTTTCATATTCAAAACTGTATGAATTTTATAGGTTTTTACCTGGTCTTTCTAAAAATTTATGCTTCAGGCTACGTTCGCCTGCTCCGAAAAGAGCTACAGTGGGTGCAAATAAATGTTGCACTTTTCACTGCCAAAAAAACAGGATGTTTACAGTTTGTCTCCCCTTAAAACATGTGTATTTAATCTAATTTTTAAAACTTATTTTAATCATTCAACCTGTTTTAATTGAAGCTATTTAACTTATTTTTACAATCAAATATAAAAAACATGATACTTTTTTACCAATTATGTTGATAAAAAGGGACTTCCCTCCAAGTCTATTTTTAGTCGGGGGAATAACCCCTAGTTTTTTTTATACCAAACTGTTTATAGCACCCTTAGCAATCATACCATATCTCCTTTCTGTTAGTTTTCAAGAGTTAAATTAATGAACTTGAATTTTGACAGCTAGGGCCACTTTAAACTATTGATGGTTCATATTATACAAATGTAATTCATAGTCCAAAACAAGGATCAATTTTCAGTGATTAATTATAATTGATGGTGTAAATGACAACATTTTAAATATAGACACCATCATGACCATGACTGAAATATCATGAATATTATTTTGATAAATTTTATAGCCTTTAAAAACTGTATTCAGTTCGGGTTTGAACTCTGTCACCTGTAACTGTCATTTGTGTCTGCATAATACTAAAAATGAACTAAAAGTTGCTGAGTAAATCCTACATCAGGACCCTTAATTGTCCCTTAAACTCAAATTGTATAAAACAAGATCTAGACTAGATGTAAGAAAATATACATTTACACAAAGAGCAGTAGAAATTTGGAACAGTCTACCAGAAAAAGTAGTATCAGCACCAACAATACCATGTTTTGAAGCCAGATTAGACCGTTACTGGGAAAATCAAACACAAAAATATAATTATAGTGAAAAAATACACACGACCGGACAAGACCTAAGTAAAAAAAGTTTAGACAAGGAGCTGACAGAAGAGGATTCCTCAGGAATCCTACAGTCAGAAGAGGATCTGTGAGTATCTGTGAGTTAAACAGCATTTGTTTACAGTAGAATGATTTTTGTTGATAAAATTATTAAAGACGACAGCATTTAAAATTTCTCAACAGAACCAACTCCCATTCAGGAAAAACAAATCCTTTACCTTAGAAAACATTTAACAGTCTGTAAGTGTAACAGTGACGTCAGTGTCAGTGAAAAGGGGGCGTTGCAATTTACGGACGGTTTATAAAAATGAAACTATTGACCGAGATAACAGTGTATTATTTTTGATTAATCGTCTTTTGTGTTTATCTCTCTTGAATTAATTTAATTTGGATCAAACCTTAGCGTATTCGCTGGCTAATCTCTGATATTTTGCTGCATCTGCCATCCTCCACCCGGAAGACGACAACTGATAGGTACTACTCAGACCGAAAACGGTAACATTTTCCGAATTTTTAGATCCTCCGAAATGAGGGTCTGGATGGGGTTTACAGAATGCATAATTTCTTTATTATATCACCATAATTAACTAACTTATCCTATTAATTATAATAAAATAACCTCTTCCTGTACCTCATGTTTTTAAAAAATATTGTTTTGATTTTTTTTCTTCAACAGACACATTTTTTTATCAACTACAAGATTATTGCTCTTAACGGGAGTCTCATTGGGGGTTCTGATCCCGGATCCCGCTTACTGTATTTTCAGATTCCCACATCCCGCTTTCACTATGTAAGTAAGCAATTAAGATTTTTTTTTAATTTACAGTGTCCCGCTAGACTTCATTTCCTGTTTTCATGGCACAATAATTTGACTTTCACGTGTCACGCTTAACAAAAATCAGCAATCCCACGTCACGCTTAAACCCCAATGAGACCCACCTATGACGTCCCAAAAAAAATATTAAATAGCCTTGCCAGATGTCATTATTATTTGGGCTAGCTCTTTACCAGATCTAAAAGACTATATATAATGCTCTCAGGAAGTAAAAGGTGTGTGTATTACTATTACTATAAATGTGCTAGCACATGTGTTTTGGGATAGACCCCCATTTTTTCCAAAAAAAAATCTAAGGGGGAGAAAATAAATCGACCCAAAGACTATAGCAAGCCATAGTGGACAAAAAGAGCTATTTTCTAATATTAAAAAATCATTTTCTAATATTAAAAAATCATTTTCTAATATTAGAAAATCATTTTCTAATATTAGAAAATCATTTTCTAATATTAGAAAATCATTTTCTAATATTAGATAATCATTTTCTAATATTAGAAAATCATTTTCTAATATTAGAAAATCATTTTCTAATATTAGAAAATAATTTTTTAATATTAGAAAATCATTTTTTAATATTAGAAAATCATTTTCTAATATTAAAAATTAAGGTACTTTTTAATATTAGAAAATGATTTTTTAATATTAAAAAATCATTTCTTAATATTAGAAAATCCTTTTTTAATATTAGAAAATCCTTTTTTAATATTAGAAAATCATTTTTTAATATTAGAAAATCATTTTTTAATATAAGAAAATCATTTTTTAATATTAGAAAATCATTTTTTAATATTAGAAAATCATTTTCTAATATTAAAAAGTACATGATTTTCTAATATTAAAAAATGATTTTCTTATATTAGAAAATGATTTTCTAATATTAGAAAATGATTTTCTGACTGCTCAGGTGTTTTTGAAGAGTTATTTAATTCCTGCATTTTTACT
The DNA here is from genome assembly GCF_036588685.1 of Mytilus trossulus. Classification (NCBI taxonomy): domain Eukaryota; kingdom Metazoa; phylum Mollusca; class Bivalvia; order Mytilida; family Mytilidae; genus Mytilus; species Mytilus trossulus. Next base: position 9,777,305 of record NC_086375.1, read on the forward strand.
AAAGGCACTGTTAGGAAATTAGTGTCAATAAACTTTTTTTTACAAAAAAGAATTAGAGGACAGAAGTATGACTGCTAGTTGGACAATATTATATATCAACCTAATAATGAAGATGCCTTTGATATATAAAAACACAATTCCTGGATAATAGTTTACTCAATAGAAAATAGGTATATTAAACAACACTTTGTGATGATTCATAAATTAGGCAGTTTCAGTCCTTACATTCAGTGACTTTCTTACAATAAGAATGATGGATTAATAGTTCCACTCTCTTTCTCCTAATTTTAAGTTATTAAAATGCTCTTCAACTCTGTATATGAATTGGCTATCCAACTGTTTTGGTTCTAGCTCCACTGTTGAGTCAAATGTAGAATGTAGGCGTACTAAATTGTAGGTCTGGTATCTTATGATATGTTGTTCTCTCTCTGTATATGAATATATTTTGTCCTCAATCACTTTTCTGTAAAGTATTTGTAAATTATTCTAAGTCTTCCTTCAACTGATGATGACTATTGTTTATGTGTCTAATTTATTGGTATCTTTTACCAGCTTTTTCCATTATTAATACTCAATTCTGTGATGACAAAGCTATTAAATTACCACTTTTTGGTGTTCTGAAAACTCTTAGGAAGTCTTTGTTGTGATTAAACTCTTTAATTTTTTTGTGTTTGATAATATTTGTTCATGTTGGAGATGACATATACTGTTTCATGATTGATCTCCTAACAGAAAGTTTATATAACTGTGCCCATCTTGTCACATATTTATGTATATAACTCTCACATTATAATTGTACTTAAAAAATATCAACCAAAGCAATAACTAATGTATTTTTTTTAACAATATTGTAAAGATTTAAATGAAATAGTATTGCTTCATAATAACCCATAAATTTTCATATGTATCATTGAATTTTATCTTACTCAACTTTACCCTTAATAAATGCAACTGTTGTACTTTCATGCATTGTTTATCATTCTCAGAACTTCATACCAAAATTGGGCAAATTCTCTTTTTCTATTGTTAATTGCCTTTTCCTGAAAGTGGTTATTTGTGATTTCCTCTTATGGAATATACATTTCTCATCTATTTTAATATCGATCTAATTAAAAACCGATCCCTCATTTTCCCGTTTTCTGAAATGCCACGCAACATATCAGAAAACAGAAGCATGAGAGATCAGTTTTTAATTAGATTGTTTTAATATGTTCTTGTTAGCAGATTTCATTTAACATTACATTTTCTTTACTAAAAAATTTTTTATAAAAGGTTTAATGCAGGTCATAAATTGGTCAGAATATTTACTATATTTCATAAAAATTTCGTGAATAGTAAGGATTTAATGTGGAAGTATGATTCTGCTGGCAGGAATTTAACATAAAGTGTTATGATTATGTATATCAACAGGTTGGACCTATAACAGTTTGTGATATTTCATGTGTAGCAAAACTGGTAAGGAGATCAATAGATTCCAACATCCACATTGTTTTGACGCTTGATGATAGTTGTGTTTTCTTATTGGCAATCATTTCAGATCTCCTTGTTTGCATATTAGTAAAATTTCAAGATGCACTCCTGTTCCTGACTTTTAAAAATTTCCATACAGGGACTTTAAATTTACTCGAATTGGTGTCCCATACAATGCCTTTTCAAGACTTTGGTAATCTTTGTTTCTTGTCTTTGAATAGGTTTATAAACGAGAAACTACTTTTTTATTCATCAGTTGATTTAGAGCCTGACTCATTATCTATTGCAGAAGACTACCGTATAGCGGGTTATTTTCGCGGGGTGCAAATTTTCGCTTATTTTCGTGGACAGAACTAAATCGCCAAAATAAATTCCACCAAATTAAAGGTGTACATACAAAGGTATTAATAAAAGTTTTTAATCCGCCAAAATAATAACCGCCAAAATATTTTGTATACCTTGTTCAATGAAAATCGTGAAATTTAACACCCGCAAAAATAACCCGCTATACGGTATCTTGAATTATGGATGCCTTTCTTGTGCTATTTTTGGGTTGTTGTCTTTTTTTGTGGTGATGACTTCATACACCTTTATTAATACAATCATTCAATCGAAGTGAAAGCCTTGTATAAACCTGAATCCATTTGTTATTTTCATGTGATAAATACTATGTCTACTTATAGTCCATTTTTTCTTCAAATGTTCCTTCAAATATTAAACATCTTAAAGCAACTACTGTATATACATGATTTAATTATGACGACAAAAAATATGAAACAAATGACATGATTTAAGGTCCAACAAATTACATATAAAAACATTGTCTTTAAAATTTGAATTCTTTGTATTTTTTGGACGATTTCCCACTGTCTTGCTGTTTCTTTCGTTTCTGAAATAAGAAAATAAAACAAGTTTAATACTTTTATTAAAAAGAAATATTATATAATTTTGTATATCTACATCTTTCCATATCTATTATGTCAAAAACAAACTATGTGTAAAATTCTTATTTAAGGTTAATGTCAATTTCAACATGTTTATGACTTACAAGGACACCACAAGTGACCTTTATGCACCAAAGTTTCAAGATTATAATGACCTGTTAATCTGTCAATTAAACTGTAAGTTTAATTTTGAAAGTTGGAGTAATTCTTTTATTTTTTTGCACTTTTCAGAGTTTTAATCATGGTTCTTTTCAGACCTCATCCTTTTAGCATAGCTTAATTTTAGAAAAAAAAATATTTCCTTAATTTGATGAAAAGCTGTAAAACTAACATGAATCATCATTATAAAATCTACAGATATCAGTTAGAAAATATAAAATAAGTGAAGGCTATTCCATAAAAACATACATATGACCTAGGGAAGGCACTTTGAAATCTCTACTTTGGCTGGGCGTTAAATATAGTAAAAATTGCAAGTGGATTTCTCAATTTGCCTCTACAGGTGGTTACCTCATTTTGAAAGTATGTCCCCTGGGTATCATGTATGTTTTAATGAAAATTGCAAGATTATTTAGTGAGCAAGTTCATAAACCAAATGCCCCCAACATAATGAGGAAAAGCTTGTTTCTCATTTTGGGACTTAGTGAAAATCAAACTTGTGCAAGGTTTTGATATGTGGAAATCTTAATTCAAGTTTAAAGGTAGTGCCATAATAGTAGAAATATATGAAGGTGCGGATGAAACAATAAGAATTAATAGAAATATGATTTTACGAACACCTTTCATAAGAAATGGTCACTACTATTCAGATTTTTCTCACTTTCAAAATTATTTAAGGTTTTGTAGTGGTTTGAATAAGACTCAATCAAAGAGATGGGCCTATAAAACCCCACAGAAACTTAAGTGTGTGGGGTATAAATTACCTTTTGTTTAGCTGCATGTTCTGCTACCATATCACTGAGATCTTCTTTTGCTAATTGAGACTGCTGTTCTCTCATTGTCTCATCATACTTAGCCTGCATGGCTGCTGAGTCAAGGTCTAATTCTTCAGGGTTCAAGGCCACTTCAATACCCTCTGCAGAAACCTTGTCTGTTTTCTTTGCACCAGGTGCAGCCTATATAAAAAGTGATATTCAAATTTCATGTTTTACATCACAAAATACCTGCTTTAAGATGTGTATTGGTCTTTTTTACAAATACATTCAAAATTGTAATTCATTGTCTTTGTTTTTGATTTCATGATAGTTTTGAATATGAATCAAATCAATTGAATAATAAATATTTTCATCAACAAAAATTGATTCCTTTAAATTCCAGGCAATAATATGTTTTTATCAAAAGCAGACATATATGAAGTTTAGGCTGTTGACATCTTTATGTTAATGCTTTATATATATATATTGTTTATCAGGAAATTTGTGAGTGCGCCTAAATTTGTGAGTACAAAAAACGATTTTGATTTTGTGGATTTGCCAAAGTCAGTATACATGCATATGTGACTGTCTATATGAAATTTGTACTCCATTGAACAAGTAAACACATGGTTTTCTTTTACCAACAATGTCAATGAAAATAAGTATTCCACAAATAAAATTTAATTCACATTATGACCGTCTGCAGTTCTTAATTAGCTAGTTGCTCCATGTGGCATTTAAACAGTCTGTTGAATAAAAACAAAGAAAAAAGCTAACATTAAATAAAGTCATTTCATTTCTACTGCACCTCTTGCAACTGAGACAGTAAAACAGATAAGGATGCTGTCACAATCAGTTTTACATAAATATGCACAGGAAGTGTGTAACTCACTGCCATCATGCCATATTATTCCTCAATGTTACTTTAATATTGAATACAGTTTGCTCTTAATATGTTGGGATCATGAGCAAAAAGGAATAACTCACCGCCGTCATGTCGTATATATGACTAGATCCCATCATGGCCTGACCCACTTGTTGTTTTTTCTCTGGCAGTATAGTATATAAAGCAGGAGTTTCTCCTCCCTGGTCCATAGCATCTTCTATCCTTTTCTTTCTCAGTTCTATCATATCTGGGGTTTCTACACCTAAAGGTACTGATGTTATTCCACTGGGTGTTACTAATCTGAAAATATATGTACATTTAGTTAGTCATGTACTTATATTTTGTCTATATTCTTGTAGTTGATACAGCAAATGCATGACAATTAACACTCAAATCAACCTTCTTTTTTTCATTTCTGGTGTGCAGAAATAGTTATATGAAGTATAAACAAGAGGCTGTCACAACGACAGCAATTTAGATTTATTAACCTATATTTGTGTCCTGGCAATATCACAAGAACCATAACTGATGAACGGTTAAAGTGAAAATTGTCAATATCAAATTTGACCTCCATTTTGTCATCAGTATCAACATATTAAAATTTGAAAAGCTTACGTTGAATGGTTCATGAGTAAATGCAACAACATGAATAGAAACACCATTTTTCAATCTTTCAAGAACCATAACTCCTAAATTGTAGAAGTCAAAATCAACGTTATTGGACTTGACCTCCATTTTGTCATCAGTAACAACATATTAAAATTTGAAAAGCTTTGGTTGAACAATTCATAAGTAAATGCATGGACAAGACTGGAAACACCATTTTTCCATCTTTCAAGAACCATAACTCCTGAACGGTTAAAGTCAAAATCTACATTATTAAACTTGACCTGCATTTTGTCATCAGTAACAACATATTAAAATTTTAAGAGCTTTGGTTGAACAGATCATGAGTGCACGGACAACATTGGGCTGTCGCCCACCCAGCCACCCCACTCAACGCCATACATCCCCAAATCAATAACCAACATTTTTGTCACAAAAATCTGGTTAAAAACAAATAATTTACAACTTTTCAAACATAATAGGACCTAATTATAAAACCTACCCTTCCGGACCAGGAGTTATTAAACCCGTGTCATCAGGAAGCTCCTCCTCTTCCTCTGATGACTCCTCCTCTGATGACGATTCTTCCTCCAGCTCACCCCATAATGATTTATCTATTTCTTCTTCTTTTACAGGAGCCTGCAACAAATGTAAACATATAATCCCCCATGTGGATACTAAATCAACGAACATGAGGCAGATGTTACATGCAAAACAGTTCAAGTCTGTATTACAAATTTTATTTATATTGTATATAAATATTGTTTTTGGTAATCAGTTATGCCAATTTGCAGGAAATCATAGGACTTAGAACACAGCAGCGTCCATAACAGTATAGTAGTAACAGCATGTTTCATGATTTTGAGTTCATTAGTAAATTGATTTGTCATTTTTATTATTTAAAAGGTAACTAGAAATTTTTAGAAGCATAAAAAAAGATATCAGTTTAGGTCATGAAATACAATTGTCCTGAATATGAATGAAATATTTGCCACTAGACATAAAGCAAACAATAAACAGTGACATGTTGATGGATGTACAGTTGAACATCAAGATGGCCATGGACAGGTAATGTCCACAACTAATGGCATAGTTTTAGGAAACATGACTGACACTATATAAGTATATAATAAAATAAACATGATTAACAAGCTCTTAGGAAGGTTCAAACTACAATTGTATATATCATATTATTAACATTGTATACAGTTTATTCATTACAGCTCTTCTATAAAAGCATGCAAGGCAAACCTTTGATAAACTTGCTGGCTATGTTTGTTTGGATCCTTGTAAACAAAAGGTAGGTAGTCTGTTTCAGTCTGTTTACAATATTCTGGATTTTGATTGGACAACTCCATTGCATGTCAATTTTTATTGTCCAATCAACCCTAGGATATGTAAAACAGACTGAAACTCATCCAAGCAAACATAGCAAGCAAGATGATCTGTAAATTATGTATTATGTATATTCACTGACTAATGAACAAGTTTGTTTTAATGTCTTTGTACCAATAAGTGTTTAATTTGCTGTCATTTTCTTACATATTGTGAGTAAATTTGTATCTATATTTTTTAAATGCCATAACCTGTTTATGCTTCAAGTGTTCAATGTCAGTGTTGTGTTATAAACTTATTTACCGTGAAATCAGCACTTTGAGTTCCAAATACATCACCATATAAAGGTTTACCATTCTCATCTACAGGAGGTTTACCCCAGCCTCCAGCATGGTATCCAAATGAACACCCCTATAAAATACAAAAAAAATATTAATTGAAATCCTTAGGAACATATTCTCCAGTGTGAAAAATAGTCCAATTTTCAAAAGTGCCATCAAGAAAGGTTCACTCTCATAGAAAATATGATTTCATTTTATAAAACATACTATTTCTTTCACCAGGAGGTAAATTTCTTTTCAGAAAGGCAAAGGTTATTGTATGTATTAACATGTAGTAATTTCGCCTTATAGACCCTCCTTATGTGAGGTTGTCTTTCTTATTAATTTTTCCCCTTGATATTGCCTTTAAAACTGATTTTGTAAGGGATTGGTTTGATTTCTTTAAATAACTATTTATGATCAATACCATAAAATATGTGATAAGAATGTTAATACTGATACAGATTTTTTTTCTACTGAATTTTCTAAAAAAAAAAATTATAAAGAATAAAATTTATTACAATTTATTGCCATTTTACTGAAACTGTCAAATGTAATTGCAGATAAGATCTGGAATTCAACTTGCATCTAATATATGTATGGTACAGTAAGGACAAGAATTCTGGTATGATTGCCTGAAAACTTTTACTCACCTCGGGAATAGCTGCCGTAAGACCAGGTATTTTTAGGTTAGGATAAGATGGTGGAGGACCATATCTCTGCATTGCTATCAACCATGGAGGTGGAAACTTCTCAGAATTCTAAAATCATTGATAGATATGTGTGTTTACTATAAATATTTAATATTATAATTTACATAATTTTTTTTTATATATAAATCAAAATTAAACAGAAAATAACGATTAGACATGGTACATATTTTCTTAACTTTTTAGTAGGAAAATAAAGTGTCTCATTTTATTTTAAATGTATGGGGTAGGAATCAATATCTAACTAAATGTAAACTAAAAATATATTATGTATACGCCATAAGCAGAACTTTTTTTTAAAGCATAGCCTTGGAGATACAAAAAATAATATTGATTATATTAGTATTTAATGCCACTTTTACCACTATTGGCTATTTTGTGACTGTCTTGAGTGCCCGAAGAAAACAACCAACCCTTAGCAGGAAAATACAAAATATTAATGAAATGTTGAAATCACTAGAAGCAAACATAAAATTGAGAATGGAAATGGGGAATGTGTCAAAGAGACAACAACCCGACCAAATAAAACCAGATGCTCCGCAGGGCGTAGCTTTATACGACCGCAGAGGTTGAACCCTGAACGGTTGGGGCAAGTATGGACACAACATTCAAGCTGGATTCCGCTCTAAATTTGGATTGTGATTAAATAGTTGACACAGCATAGGTTTCTGACACAGAATGAATGTATTCAAATGAACTTAAAATTTTTGTTTTCTCTTAGAGCAATTCACTATGCTGTTGAATATTAATCCTCTCAAAAAAATGTTTGAAGAAATTTTCTTTTTATTTATGAAATTTCAAATGAGAACCAGATGCTCCGCAGGGCGTAGCTTTATACGACCGCAGAGGTTGAACCCTGAACGGTTGGGGCAAGTATGGACATAACATTCAAGCTGGATTCAGCTCTAAATTTGGATTGTGATTAAATAGTTGACACAGCATAGGTTTCTGACACAGAATGAATGTGTTCTAATGAAATTAAAATTTTTGTTTTCTCTTAGAGCAATTCACTATGCTGTTGAATATTATTCCTCTCAAAAAAATGTTTGAAGAAATTTTCTTTTTATTTATGAAATTTCAAATGAGAAAATTGAACCCAATTTTTTTAATCACATCCCCCTTTCCCTTATTTCAAAACTAATCTCAATTAAAATTTCTAATGGAGTTTGCAACAATTACTACTCATTTAAATACATCATAAAATATTAAGATGTAAAAAAACTGCTTGTTATCACTGAATGGTAAAGATTATTTTAATTATCAGTTGGTAATAAAAAGTGAATATACATTGTATATTGTATATATAACAAAGATTTAAGTTGATTCTGGACAAAGAAAGATAACTCCAAATAAAAAAATTCTTACAATTAGATATTTCTTGCTTACTATTCTGGACAAAGAAAGATAACTAAATAATTAAAAACAAAATTGCTATTTCACAATATTTTGCAATAAGATATTTCTTGCCATTGCGCAATACTGTGCAATTGAAAAGACTTGCTATTGCACAAAACTTAATATAATAATTTTAGATCCTGATTTGGACCAACTTGAAAACTGGGCCCATAATCAAAAATCTAAGTACATGTTTGGATTCAGCATATCAAAGAACCCTAAGATTTCAATTTTTGTTAAAATCAAACTAAGTTTAATTTCGGACCCTTTGGACTTTAATGTAGACCAATTTGAAAACAAGACCAAAAATGAGGAATCTACATACACAGTTAGATTTGGCATATCAAAGAACCCCATTTATTCAATTTTTGATGAAATCAAACAAAGTTTAATTTTGGACCCCGATTTGGACCAACTTGAAAACTGGGCTGATAATCAAGAATCTAAGTACATTTTTAGATTCAGCATATCAAAGAACCCAACCGATTAATTTTTTGTCAAAATCAAACGAAGTTTAATTTTGGACCCTTTGGACCTTAATGTAGACCAATTTGAAAACGGGACCAAAAGTTAAAAATCTACATACACAGTTAGATTCTGCATATCAAAGAACCCCAATTATTCAATTTTGATGAAATCAAACAAAGTTTAATTTTGGACCCTTTGGGCCCCCCCCCCTTATTCCTAAACTGTTGGGACCAAAACTCCCAAAATCATTACCAACCTTCCTTTTATGGTCATAAACCTTGTGTTTAAATTTCATAGATTTCTATTCACTTATACTAAAGTTATGGTGCGAAAACCAAGAAAAATGCTTATTTGGGTCCCTTTTTGGCCCCTAATTCCTAAACTGTTGGGACCTAAATCCCCCAAAATCAATACCAACCTACCTTTTGTGGTCATAAACATTGTGTTTAAATTTCATTATTTTCTATTTACTTAAACTAAAGTTATTGTATGAAAACCAAGAGTAATGCTTATTTGGGCCCTTTTTTGGCCCCTAATTCCTACACTGTTGAAACCAAAACTCCCAAAATCAATCCCAACCTTTCTTTTGTGGTCATAAACCTTGTGTCAAAATTTCATAGATTTCTATTAACTTAAACTAAAGTTATAGTGCGAAAACCAAGAAAATGCTTATTTGGGCCCTTTTTGGCCCCTAATTCCTAAAATGTTGGGACCAAAACTCCCAAAATCAATACCAACCTTCCTTTTGTGGTCATAAACCTTGTTATAAAATTTTATAGATTTATATTCACTTTTACTAAAGTTAGAGTGCGAAAACTAAAAGTATTCAGACGACGACGACGACGACGAGGACGACGCCAACGTGATAGCAATATACGACGAAAATTTTTTCAAAATTTGCGGTCGTATAAAAATTGAACCCAATTTTTTAATCACATCCCCCTTTCCCTTATTCCAAAACTAATTTCAATTAAAATATTCTAATGGAGTTTGCAACAATTACTACTCATTTAAATACATCATAAAATATTAAGATGTAAAAAAACTGCTTGTTATCACTGAATGGTAAAGATTATTTAAATTTATCAGTTGGTAGTAAAAAGTGAATATACATTGTATATTGTATATAACAAAGATTTAAGTTGATTCTGGACAAAGAAAGATAACTTCAATTAAAAAAAATTCTTGCAGATATTTCTTGCTTACTATACTGGACAAAGAAAGATAACTCTTAATTAAAAAAAAATTTGCAATTTCACAATATTGTGAAATTTGATATTTCTTGCCATTGCACAATACTGTGCAATTGAAAAGACTTGCTATTGCACAATACTTAATATAATAATTTTAGATCCTGATTTGGACCAACTTGAAAACTGGGCCCATAATCAAAAATCTAAGTACATGTTTAGATTCAGCATATCAAAGAGGCCCAAGAATTTAATTTTTGTTAAAATCAAACTTAGTTTAATTTTGGACCCTTTGCACTTTAATTTAGACCAATTTTAAAACTGGACCAAAAATTAAGAATCTACATACACAGTTAGATTTGGCATATCAAAGAACCCCAATTATTCAATTTTTGATGAAATCAAACAATGTTTAATTTTGGACCTCGATTTGGGCCAACTTGAAAACTGGGCCAATAATCAAAAATCTAAGTACATTTTTAGATTCAGCATATCAAAGAACCCCAAGGTTTCAATTTTTGTTAAAATCAAACTAAGTTTAATTTTGGACCCTTTGGACCTTAATATAGACCAATTTGAAAACGGGACCAAAAATTAAGAACCTACATACACAGTTAGATTCGGCATATTAAAGAACCCCAATTATTCAATTTTGATGAAATCAAACAAAGTTTAATTTTGGACCCTTTGGGCCCCTTTTTCCTTAACTGTTGGGACCAAAACTCCCAAAATCAATACCAACATTCCTCTTGTGGTCATAAACATTGTGTTTAAATTTCATTGATTTCTATTTACTTTAACTAAAGTTATTGTGCGAAAACCAAGAATAATGCTTATTTGGGCCCTTTTTTGGCCCCTAATTCCTAAACTGTTGAAACCAAAACTCCCAAAATCAATCCCAACCTTTCTTTTGTGGTCATAAACCTTGTGTCAAAATTTCATAGATTTCTATTAACTTAAACTAAAGTTATAGTGCGAAAACCAAGAAAATGCTTATTTGGGCCCTTTTTGGCCTCTAATTCCTAAAATGTTGGGACCAAAACTCCCAAAATCAATACCAGCCTTCCTTTTATGGTCATAAACCTTGTGTTAAAATTTCATAGATTTCTATTCACTTTTACTAAAGTTAGAGTGCGAAAACTAAAAGTATTCGGACGACGACGACGACGACGACGACGACGACGCCAACGTGATAGCAATATACGACGAAAATTTTTTCAAAATTTGCGGTCGTATAAAAACAACAGCAGAAGGTCACCAACAGGTCTTCAATGTAGCAAGAAAATTCAACATGTTTGTGAGATCCGGAGGCGTCCTTCAGCTGGCCCCTAAACAAATATATACTAGTTCAGTGATAATGAACGCCATACTAATTTCCAAATTGTACACAAGAAACAAAAATTAAAATAATACAAGACTAACAAAGACCAGAGGCTCCTGACTTGGGACAGGCGCAAAAATGCGGCGGGGTTAAACATGTTTGTGAGATCTCAACCCTCCCCCTATACATCTAACCAATGAAGAAAAGTAAACGTATAACAATACGCACATTAAAATTCAGTATTATTGTGCATTCATTTTAAACTGTAGCATACTACAAATTTCATGTATAGTAACTTTGATTGAAAAAAACATACTTCTAAATATATTTCTCAAACTGTTCAACATAAATGTAGGATATCTAAACTAATAATTGTACTCACATGTCCAATTGGCATTCCTAATGCTGTTCGTAATTCATCTGATAAATTTCCAGGTTTCTTTTCTTTTAATCGAGTTTCAAACTCTTTTCCCTACAAAAAATGAATGAATATGTTATGGAAACATTAAATACATAGTAAAGGCTTTAGGAATTCAGCAAAGCTAACAGAATGATAAACATGAATGAAAAATCTGACTTGAAATTATGTTGTTCCCTACGGCGTATATAGAATAGATAGTTTTCAATATGATGTAATTTGAAACATGTGATATATACTTTGTTTGATGTGTTTGGGTTGTTCCTTTTGATAGACTTTCCTTTGGAATTTTCCTCAGAGTAATTTTTGTGATTTTACTTTTTGAGTGAGTTATTATCCTTGCCCACAATGTTGAAGGGCAAACTAGTTGTCATATTTGACTAACTTATTTGGAACATGTCATACCAGTAGGTTTGATAGGACAGCATCATTGTTTTATCACAAATAATCTAATAATAATACTTACCTCATAATATAAATCCCCATGTATTGTCATTTTAGGTTTAGTCTGCCACCTGAAGAAAGCATCGTGTAATTTTTGATAATCAATATCAATTTTTCCCATCTTTGGTCGAATCTTTTCCCTCATCTTAGATTTTAGTGTCTTTTGGTCTTCCTAAAAAATAAGATGAATAATGAATTCATGACTTTCATTACAACATTTTATCAAGCTATTACAAGCCAACCACTTGGGAACTCAATACAGGATTCAGAAAAATAGATTTCCCAATTCATTAATGTTTTAATTTTTTTTAACTCTCCACAGTGTAGGAAACCCATAGACATGTAATATCCACCACCAATGGCGTGGTTTTAAATTGTAAAGGGTTTACAGAATTTATGAATGGATTCAACAAAGAAAATCAAAGACTAGTTAATTACTAGAACTTGAAGAATTGAGTGACACATATTCTTTCTGATTTCATGTGTATGTGTTTGATCTGTAAGATTGAATAAAATACCAATGACATAAATAAAGAGAGCCGTGGTGTAGTGGTTAGTGCATCAGATATAAACACAAAGGTTCCTGGTTTGATTCCCGTTCGGGATGAAAATTTCAGGAACTCATTTTCGGCTCTCCAATGGCACCATTTGCGAGTATGGTCTTGAGGAAACGATGATAGTCCGTCGGAGGGGGATGATAAATGGCTGACCCGTGTTAAGAGAGAGCCAAATTTCTTGCACGTTAAAGACACCCTTGTAGATTTCGAAAAAAGAGTAGGCTAATATCACTACAAGGCAGCACTCGCACCCGCAAAGTGGAAAGGGATTAATATAAGTTGCAAAACTTGTTTCCCAATCCACTATAAATAAATATCTTCAAACTAAATAAAGAAGTGTAAAACTGTTGTATTCTTTTAAGGGCTATTCCATTTAAACATAGCTCAACCCCAAGGAAGGCACCTGAAATTTCAAGGTACCCCCCATAGAAGTGATATTTTTCAAGTTCGGCAATGGTAGAGAAGTGTTTTTTTCTGTTCCACCACCACCAATAGAAGTGGGTTTTTTTACATGCAGACACCGCCTACAGAAGCAATTTTTTTCTTTATAATTTACTACCACCAACAGAAGCAAATTTAAAATTCTTAATTTTTTTTTGTAAAGGCAAAATTGGAGGTTATCAAAATTAATTTAATTTTGAGATGAGAAAGTTTTTTTTTACAACAATCACTGTCAGAAACCTTTTGCTGGGTATATCATGTTGTTTTGTTATATATACTGTATGTACCTATGTTTCTGGGATGTGGAATGGCATAATACACTGTCCGAATTGTGTGAAAGTCAAGGTTTCACTATATTATTATTTTTTTCAGAGGAAGAAAAAGTTTCAAGATCCAATTTATGGGAAGAAGCGAAACATAAATTATTTTCAATTCTAACGACAGAATATTGCTGACATCTTAAACTACATTTTGTAAAATTAATTTGTCATTTTTTTGTAAGGCAATACAAAGTATTCTGTTCAAATACTCCATGTATAAAATTGAGAATGGAAATGGGGAATGTGTCAAAGAGACAACAACCCGACCAAATAAAAAAAACAACAGCAGAAGGTCACCAACAGGTCTTCAATGTAGCGAGAAATTCCCGCACCCGGAGGCGTCCTTCAGCTGGCCCCTAAACAAATATATACTAGTTCAGTGATAATGAACGCCATACTAATTTCCAAATTGTACACAAGAAACTAAAATGAAAATAATACAAGACTAACAAAGACCAGAGGCTCCTGACTTGGGACAGGCGCAAAAATGTGGCGGGGTTAAACATGTTTGTGAGATCTCAATCCTCCCCTATACCTCTAAACAATGTAGAAAAGTAAACACATAACAATACGCACATTAAAATTCAGTTCAAGAGAAGTCCGAGTCTGATGTCAGAAGATGTAACCAAAGAAAATAAACAAAATGACAATAATACATAAATAACAACAGACTACTAGCAGTTAACTGACATGCCAGCTCCAGACTTCAATTAAATATACCTGTATATTTTTGTTATCACTTGTTCAATGAATTAATGCAACTGTTTGCACATCATGATTGGATTTAATTGAGTTGTTTGTTAAAATCACATACCCCTGGTTGCAATCAGGGATGGATCAATGATTTGATGTTGGGGGCAATGGAAGGCTGATGGCTTCTAGGGCTAAAAATAGGGAAAATGGGCTAAATTGAAAAAAATAGTGGAGGGGTGGGGGCACTCATTTGTAAAAAGAGATCCTGGTCCACCCCTGGCAAGCACACTGAGGTTTGATAATAAATATTCATAACTTGAACTTTTAATCAGTATTAAAATATTTAACAAATATCCTTTGTTTTGGTTTAAAAATCATTTGTTTTCAAATGAGCCATTTAAGGGGAGATAACTCTTTTGGTACAAATTTATACTGGACTAATAGGGATTTTTTTTATTTTCACTTGTAGCAAGAAAACAAGTTCGGTGACACCATGTTTTCTTTTTATTTTCTTAAAATATATTATGAAACCTTTCTTCTCACAATTTAATTCAAAATTCTATCTCATAGAATTTTTTTTATGCACACTAACGTGTTTTTTCATGTAAAAACTAACCAAATTTTGGCAATTTTCAACGACTCATTGCTTGAAAAATAGCACGGTGACCCATACTTTTTATTAAATTTTTAAAAAGAGCATAGTAAAAACTTCATTTTTGCAAATTATAAAAAAATTCTGTCTCAAAAAATATATAATGGTGATCTACCTTAAGCTAACAATATCCATGTAGAGATGCATTTTTTATTAATACACACACCTGGATAGAAGCAATTTATTTCAGACAACAGCCATGGATAGATTTTTTTTCTTTGCTGTCCGTGGGTATGAGCTATGTTTAAATGGAATAGCCCTAAAGGAATTATCTGTATTGCAACAAATAGTAGAGATCAATCTGTTAATAAGATTTCCCAGTAAAGGGATGTGTAAGTACTAGATAATGTATATTGCTACTAAATTACCTTTTCTTGTAAAGCTTCTCTCATCTCCATGATTCCTGTAGCTTTGATAAAATCTGGAAGTTCAAATGGGGGCTTCTCTATACCACGCTTTCCTTGTAAATATTTCCTTTTAAAACACCAATGTCTTGGTACAGGTACTGTGTTCCTTGTGGCCTTCAGACATACCAACAATCGAGGATCTTGTGCCGTAACGTCATGCATTTCTACTACGTCAGGTCTACCGACAAGTTGTTTTAACTGGGCCACAGATAATCTTGTCATCTTCTTTAACTTTTTCTTTGACATTTTTGGATGATCATCTTTTTTGTCCTTTAATTAAAATGTTAATTGTAGTATTACAACATTGGAGGTCAAGTTGAAGTAGTTTAAGGTTACCTACTAAATTCTACCTATTACCTTTCTGATAGATATTAATACACAGGTTATTCCTGCTTCTTTTCAATCAAAATGGACATGAAATATCAATTTTCTTCTGCTACATCACAAAAATATGATAGTGAAATCTGACTTTTTTAATATTAAATTTCTAAAAAATATTTGGTTAGTATCTGGACTTGACTTTCTAAGGTTCTAAGATTTTTTTATTTTACTTTTGAAATGAAATGAGAAAATTTAGGATAAAGCCATACTGCTCCTTGATTTGCTGCCTTAAGAAATTCTGACAAATGAGGGGTAAAAATCTAATGAAAATCATTTGTCAAATCAATAGATAATCAGATATAACTTAAAATCAAAAGTATGATTGTTTTTAAAGAGCCATAACTCCTCACCAGCATAAGTGGAAATTAACAAACTTGACCTCAATTTTGTCATTGGAAAAATAAATGAAATTTGAAAGGTGAACATGTGGCTTTGCTCATTGTTGAAGGCCTTACGGTGACCTATAGCTGTTAATGTATGTGTCATTTTGGTCTCTTGTAGACCGTTGTCTCATTGACAATCATACCACATCTTCTTTTTTATATGTGGTTTATCTTTTCTAATGAAAAATTATCATTGTATCTATAACATGCTCATAGATGCCAACCCCTTTTGACACAATCAGTAAGAAACTATCAAATTTCCGTATTTTTTAAAAGTGTTCAGTAATCGTTCATAAACTTGCATTTACCAATAAAAATTACTGACAAGTGGTTGCAAAATGATGTGCACTAAGATTTGTTGTTCAACATGTTGTCTCAATATGTATTCCATTCAGTAACTGTTCAGATGTTCTCGACTCATATATTTTCGTTTTGTCAAGGAGAAATAGAGAAAGGGGAAGCTACTTCATTAAATGCAAGTCAGTTAGTTCCCAACAATAGGTTGATAACTCCCAAGAAACCGGAAGCATCACATTGGCGTTTTCTAAATACCGGACCAAGAAGGAAAAGTAAAGATAAAAATCCGCGTTTTAAGAAATTGAACGCCGATGATTGGGAATCCGTAACTATTGGCCTTTGACCGTAATAGCGTAGTTTGTATCGCAAAATCGGAAAAACTACAGAAAAAACGTAATGGTTGGCATCTATGCATGCTCCCCTCAAGTTATGATTCACTTGTTTATTTTCCTTCTTACATCTGTTTCCATTCTCTCATCATCATCATCATCCTCCTCCTCAAACATTCCTCTGGGCTTGACCTCCTCAGGCTTCTTCTCTGCTTCTTTTTTTTCTTCTAAAACTTTTTCTTTTGGCTTTTCAGCTTCTGATATCTATAAAATAATAATTAAGAAATTTTGTATTGATGTCCTTTGATTATTGGTTTTTATTTTGTATTGTCATGAAAATAATACATGTAATGAAGAGGAGTAGAAAATATAAAGATAAAGCCTATCACACTTTGTAGAATTAAATATATTTTGTATCTTTAAATATTTTTCAATAACATGCACAGTGAGCTCTAACATGTGCATTTTTTGTATTTCTAAAAGTTTGTTGTTGAATAGCATACAACTGCTACATGCTTTTTTGTAGAAAATGGCTAGTTCAGAATTATATATAAGCTGCACTTCAAAAACAAAAGAAAATGTGATAACAAAGTTCTTTTAATGAATGAGGACTAAAAGATATACAACATACTTTAGAAACTGACAATATATCGTACCTTAAAAGCTTCAAATATCTTGGCAAATGTGTAGTAATTAGGATCAGAAGGATCCAGCTCTAACTGTTCCTGTACATATCTGTAAAAAAAAAATATCATGAATACACAAAAAAAAAGATTATATATAAAAATAACAAAGAAACAAAAAGCAATAAATCACTTATATATTAATCACCAGAACCAATGAAGAAAATGAGATATGTTCCTGACTTACTTTTTTTTATACCACAAATTCTCAAATAAAATTATCAGAGAATTGGTAAATCTCAGATTATCCTTGAAAACTTAAAAATATGGTTTTCCACTTATAAAACATATAAAATTATGTCATAATATTGAACAGGTCTTCCTAAAAAGTCATATATTCCAGACAAGTTCATTAAATTATATAAATGACTTGTTATGCCAAGGCAGAAACAGTCATTTTAACTTAGCTCAGAAAAAAACCTTGACATTTTAATATAATTCCAAAAACATTTGAATTTACAGTTAACTTACTCTACATTAACATTAAACTTACTCTACATTAACATTAAACTTACTCTACATTAACAGTAAACTTACTCTACATTTACATTTAACTTACTCTACATTAACAGTAAACTTACTCTATATTAACAATTAACTTACTCTACATTAACATTTAGCTTACTCTACATTAACAGTAAACTTTCTCTACATAAACAGTAAACAGAGTTACTCTACGTTAACATTAAACTTACTCTACATTAACAGTAAGCTTACTCTACATTAACAATAAACTTACCATACATTAACAGAAGACTTAATATACATAATCAGTAAACTCACTATACATTAACATTAAACTTACTCTTCATTAACAGTTAACTTACTCTACATTAACATTAAACTTACTCTACATTAACAGTTAACTTACTCTACATTAACATTAAACTTACTCTACATTAACAGTTTCCTCTGGAGTTGTCTCTTTCGGTTTGGGTGGCAGCTGTTGTTGCATCAGTCTGTTCTTTTTGGACTTCTTCTTCTTCTTTTTCTTCCTTCTATTCTTTGACTACATAAAACAAAGAAAGTAATAATTAATTACTTTTATTCAATAAAAACAATTGTATGGCTTGTGTATTTTAATTGTCTCAAACTGTAAAGTAATTTGTATTTTCTCTGGGTATCAAAATTTTGCACTTAATCAAATGTCCATCTACCTACAAATAAGAAGCTGTACAGAGAAACATAGTTTATAGAAGGGTCTGTCTGTCCTTTTAACTTCATAGATTTTACCAATATACAGGTCTTCCATTCAAAAATCAATTTTTCCTTCATTATCTTAAAATTTACAAAAAACATTGTGATGTAATAATGTTTAGTTGTTATAGCTCTTTGTTTCAAGACATCAGTTCAAAACAGAATTAGAGTTTCCCGTTTGACCTGAGATTCTTATTGTGATGTAATAACATAAGCCTTGTGACATAGAAAATGTTTGGTGAAGTGAATGAATTTGAAAATTGTCTATGGCATGATGGGTAAAATAGAATTCTAGATGGAAAGGGAGATAACTGTTTAACTTACCTCTTTACTTGCATCAGGTTTTTCAGTCTCTTCATCTTCATCTTTATCATATGTTTCATATCCAATATCTTCATCTATTTCTTCTTCTTCTTCCTTAACTGTAAAAAATATTGTATGTCTATTACAACTTTAAATATATTTTGACAAATGACTTATGAAGAAATAATATAAAAAATGTGGTGCACACTGAATAATCTGTGTAGCGTGTTAAGTGTGAACCACATTTTTGTGTTATTTTGAATAGACATAAAAATAATAGTCATTCCTTATAATTTAATTCTAAAGCCAAACCATGAAAAAATGTTGATGACGTCACGGTCGCATGACAAAATTCTGTCTATGTCCTAATAGACAAAACACTGTCGGCCAATCAGCAGAAGCTTTAACGCATCCAAAATTAAATTATTTTCTTTTGTTAATAATTCTAAATTTCTTTACAAAACATACTTGCTAGATTGGGTAAATACTAAGTATCTTTTATGAAGAAAAGACTTATAAGCTGAAAATCACTCTAACATCAATCTGCATCATAACTTCATTTCCCCACTTTTTTAGATTACACTTACCTTTCGGTTTATTCATTTCCTCAATTTCTTCTACAGACACGCCCACTTCTTGGGCTCTGGCGTCTTTAAAAGCTAAGATCTTCTCCAAAGCTTGTGGTAATTTGACTTCTTTTTGTTTCTCCTCTTCTGGTGGTTCAAACTGAAATGCATATCCAATTTTTCCTTTTTATTTCAATGTCAAAAAGACAGAATGAGATGGCTATAATAAAAAAAAATGCTTTCGAACTTCTACTCTGACCTTCAAGACAGAGATTTAAAGATTTTTTTCAATTTTTTACATTCTGAAGAACTCAAAAAAATTTCAAGTCTATTTTTTGATAACTTGTAAGTCTTTGCGATGGTGAAGAATTTAATAATTTACTCTCCTTTAATATTCAAATATCCAGAAACAATATTGTTGTACAGTTCTCAAGTTAACAAATAGAAACAACATACAACCCCAATAAATCAATCAATCAAGGCCCATAACATCCTGAACAGCAAAAGAAATAACAATTTTGTCTTCAGTTTGTCAATATCAAAGTTTGAGAATTTGAGTATAAGGGTTCTACATTTTTAACCTTAAATTTCTGGGGAAAACCTGTTATTGATTTAAAAAGGACTTGATAAACAGTTTTAGAGGTTGATAGTATCAAGACATGATCAACCATTTATTTTACATCTAGCAACACCTGGACTATGTTAGGAAATCCATATAAATAACTCCAGCACATCTGGTAGAGTGCATAAAATCTATATAATGTGAAATTCAGATGTTTGAGGTATTATATGGAACTTACCTTTGGAGGGGGTAGTTTCTCCATTGGCTGACCTGGTGGGCCTGGCTGACGACTCATTGAAACATTTGTTGGTGGTCCTGGGGGTCGACTCATTCCACCAGATGGTGGTCCCGGAGGACGATTCATTTGAACACTTGTTGGTGGACCAGGAGGTCTTCCACCTGGACCTGAGCCTGGTGGTCCACCCATTAATGACTGAGGTGGTCCTTGTGGTGGTCTTATCATTGGTGGCCCTGGTTGTCCTGGACCCATCTGTTGGGGCTGTTGTGGTCTTGGTGGCATATTTTGTGGTCTTGGTGGAGGTCCAACACCCTGTGGTCCCATCTGTGGTGGAAACTGATTTGGTGGAGGACCCTGTGGTCTCTGTGGCTGTGACATTGTAACAGGTGGAGGACCTCTTGGACCACCAACGGGCTGTTGCATAGGTGGTCTAGGTGGACCTTCTGACATCTGTGGATGAGGAGCCTGTTGCATTAATGGAGGAATTGATGGTGGTCCACCACCAGGAGGCATGAATGGGGGACCAGAAGGTGGTCCTCCACTGGGTTGCATATGTGGAGGCATGCCAGACTGCATCAAAGATGGAATTGGAGGACCAGGCGGGGTCTGCATTAAAGATGGAATTGATGTAGGGTCTGGTCCAGACTGCATCAAAATTGGGGGACCTCCCCCAGACTGCATCAAAGGTGGAGGTCCTCCTACAGATTGCATTAATGGTTGTGGCCCAGTGTTAGATACTGGAGGTCTAATTGACTGTGCCATCAAACTAGGTGGTGGTTGTTGGGGTGGTCCTGAAGCTGGAGGCCCAACTGGTGGTGGCCTAGGAACTGAAAATAAAATAAAATACAAATATTGGAATAAACTTTTTATTGTCTTTGATTTCATGAAACAAAATATAAAAGAAGGAGTGCAATATTTTATGTCCTTGAAATAACAAAAGTAATTCTTGTTACTTGAATTTTAAACTCATTGTTTCAGAATATCGAAAATAAGATATGTAAAGAATACACATGATTATTATTAGGTACACAAAGGAGAAGGTCAGGTAAGGACCGATTTTGGCCTCAAATTTCAGGTTCATCTGACGAAAGAAGTTGACCACTTTTTAAAAACTTAAGTGTCTATTTTATTTCATTCAATTAATTTATGTGAAAGATTTTAACTAATTTAGTCATTAAAAATGCTCCGATTCAAGCTGAAATATGAAAAATCTACTAAATATGCTGAAAAATGTCACTTTTAAGATGTTTTTTGTCAAAAATGAAAGTGGCCGCATCCGTGTTCATCCTCAACCTTTAAATATGTTATGTATTATCATTAAATACAACTTACATTAAAATATTTTGGATGAACACGAATGCGGCCACTTTCGTTTTACACGGAAACCGTCTAAAATTTAACCAAAATGCTAGAATTGTGAAGATCTCAGTAACTTAGCATGACTTAATGGTGCTAGTACTCGATATATGTATATCGTATTGTCAAACACAGCCCATATTTATGTAGCAGAAGCATTCTACTGTCCAATAAATAACTAAAAGTATACATTTTAACAATTTTCTAAAACTGCTATATTTTGGGGCCAAAAAGGGGTCTTACTGGACCTACTCCATTGTTGTTTTAATGAACAATGTAATCTAAGAAAAATTTGTACACTTAGTACAAATAACTATTTTACACAGAATATGGTTAAAAGATATAAAATCAATTAAATGTATAACAAAAAATCATTTCAGAAGTTTATAGATGTGGAAGATAGTCCTACTTTTTATAATCATCACTGAAATTTTATTTTTAAACCAAGAATTGGAGCCAGATGTCTAGTTTTCATGGTTTTCTGTTTTTTGGTGAAGATTAGTGTTGTCTCATTTGTTTTTCCTGTACATCTACATTTCTATCATCAAATGTTTAAGGGCCTGTTTTACTAACTTTCTATTTCATATCTTAATATTTTTCCCTTATCTTTTTTTTTTTTTTTTGTTTTGTTTTTCCTCTTTGATCCTACCTGGAGGATCTTAGTGAAGTCTCATTTTCTCTTCTTGATTCCCTTTTTGAACATCCCTCTTCCAATGATCTTTTTTGTTTCCCTCTTCGAACCTACCTGGTGGAGCTTGCTGCTGACTCATTTGTTCTTCCCATTGTATTTTCTGTTTCCCTATATGAACCTACCTGGTGGAGCTTGCTGCTGTCTCATTTGCTCTTCCTGTATTCTTTTCTGTTCTTCTTTCTGTGCCTCCATCATTGCAATCTGTTGGTTCCTTAGTAACTCAGCTTCTTTCATTCTCCTTTCATTCTCTACTTGATTCATTGCAGCCTGTTGTTGTTGAAGTAGCTGGAAAATAAAATTTTCAGTCAACTTCTGACTATGGATAAACTACTTCAATAATACAGATAAATAGAATACAGAGGAAACAGATACAAATGATGTACTGTTGATCCATCATTATTTGTGGGATATCAATTTTTGTCTCTTTCATGAATAGAGTTTTAAGTCCCATGTAATGTTGTACTGTGGTTGACGTTTGTTAGTGTGGTTCATAGGTGTTTTATATAGATTAGACAATTTGTTTTCCCTGTTTAAATTGTTTTACACTAGTCATTTTGGGGCCCTTTAGAGCTTGCTGTTTCGTGTGAGCCAAGACTCTATGGTGAGGGCTGTACTTTGACCTGTAGTTGTTAAATTTTATGCCATTGTGACTCATACACTATCTTATTTAGATTTCACAACGAATTTAAATATTCAACAATGTTCAAACTTTCTATAGATTAGTATGCTGATCGACGAATCAACGAAATCAAATATTCATGTTTGTGTTTTGCCAGTTTAACATCTATTACCCTATTGCAGGTTATTTCCACAGGGTGTAAATTTTTGCTTATTTTTCAAAAATAGAACAAAATCGACAAATTAAATTATGCCAATTCAAAAATTGCACATGCAAAGGTATTGATAAAAGTTTTGAATCTGCAAAAATATTTCCTATACCTTATTCAATGAAAATACGAAATTTTAAACCCAAGAAAATAACCCACTATACAGTATTTGT
Source organism: Mytilus trossulus (assembly GCF_036588685.1). Taxonomy (NCBI): domain Eukaryota; kingdom Metazoa; phylum Mollusca; class Bivalvia; order Mytilida; family Mytilidae; genus Mytilus; species Mytilus trossulus. The sequence goes on from NC_086375.1 coordinate 9,800,782, forward strand.
TTTGGTTTTTTACCAGGTAAGTACCACAGTGACCTCACCCTGGGCCCTGACCTACCTGTTGTTCCATCATTTGTTTCTGTGATCTCTCAGCCTCTATAAGTTGTTGTTGATGTCTGACCCTCTTACCTCAGTGACCTTACCCTGTTATTGTCCTGACTTACCTGTTGTTGTTCCATCATCTGTTTCTGTGATCTCTCAGCCTCTATAAGTTGTTGTTGATGTCTGACCCTCTTACCTCAGTGACCTTACCCTGTTATTGTCCTGACTTACCTGTTGTTGTTCCATCATTTGTTTCTGTGATCTCTCAGCCTCTATAAGTTGTTGTTGATGTCTGACCCTCTTACCACAGTGACCTCTCTCTGTTATTGTTCTGACTTACCTGTTGTTGTTCCATCATTTGTTTCTGTGATCTCTCAGCCTCTATTAGTTGTTGTTGATGTCTGACCCTCTCACTCTGTTATTACCCTGACTTACCTGTTGTTGTTTCATCATTTGTTTCTGTGATCTCTCAGCCTCTATAAGCTGTTGTTGATGTCTGACCCTCTCACCCTGTTATTGTCCTGACGTACCTGTTGTTGTTCCATCATTTGTTTCTGTGATCTCTCAGCCTCTATAAGTTGTTGTTGATGTCTGACCACAGTGACCTCACCCTGTTATTGCCCTGACTAACCTGTTGTTGTTCCATCATTTGTTTCTGTGATCTCTCAGCCTCTATAAGTTGTTGTTGATGTCTGACCCTCTTACCTCAGTGACCTTACCCTGTTATTGTCCTGACTTACCTGTTGTTGTTCCATCATCTGTTTCTGTGATCTCTCAGCCTCTATAAGTTGTTGTTGATGTCTGACCCTCTTACCTCAGTGACCTTACCCTGTTATTGTCCTGACTTACCTGTTGTTGTTCCATCATTTGTTTCTGTGATCTCTCAGCCTCTATAAGTTGTTGTTGATGTCTGACCCTCTTACCACAGTGACCTCTCTCTGTTATTGTTCTGACTTACCTGTTGTTGTTCCATCATTTGTTTCTGTGATCTCTCAGCCTCTATTAGTTGTTGTTGATGTCTGACCCTCTCACTCTGTTATTACCCTGACTTACCTGTTGTTGTTTCATCATTTGTTTCTGTGATCTCTCAGCCTCTATAAGCTGTTGTTGATGTCTGACCCTCTCACCCTGTTATTGTCCTGACGTACCTGTTGTTGTTCCATCATTTGTTTCTGTGATCTCTCAGCCTCTATAAGTTGTTGTTGATGTCTGACCACAGTGACCTCACCCTGTTATTGCCCTGACTAACCTGTTGTTGTTCCATCATTTGTTTCTGTGATCTCTCAGCCTCTATAAGTTGTTGTTGATGTCTGACCCTCTCACTCTGTTATTGCCCTGACTTACCTGTTGTTGTTCCATCATTTGTTTCTGTGATCTCTCAGCTTCTATAAGTTGTTGTTGATGTCTGACCCTCTCCATCATTTCCTGTTCTGACGACTGTTTATTCTGTGACTCTAGTAACTGCTGCTGAAGAGCTACCTTTTGTTGTAAATCATCTTCACCATCATCCTCGTCCTCATCGTCTTCCTGTATTCACAAATTTAAAGTCATTTGAAACCTCAAATTGAAAAAAAATGATGCATATGATTGGTAGACTTAATGGATAGTTTTCATTATAAATCTTATGTACATAAACTTTTTCCTGAAGAAAACTCTTTAATTTGTCCACTTTCAGAAGAACTTTATTTTATTTTAAATTGCTTGCTTCCAGGAATTTATGATTATATGATATCTTTGGGTAAAAAATGATAAAATCGTGCACAGAAGACTAATTTTATGATATATACATGCATAGATGTTATTTTCATGTTTGACTTGTTCATCACAATATGTTTTTGAGAAAGTTGCTGATTTTTCGTTCATTTCTGTACACCATAGACAGGTGGAAGGATCTTTAATATGAGGTTAGGATTGGGCCTTTATTTATTTTTTTCTGAAATTCTGGATTTAATATTGATTGATCAGACAATTTTTGCACTTGATTATTGTAAATCTAATTATAAATTCGACTATATAATGCATCAGAAATAGGAATCATTGTCTGCTCAAACAACAAAAAATCCTATTAGTGAAAAAACACAACCAAGAGGATAACCTGACAAGCTTAATAGGTGGTATCACTATATATATTTTTACTTTGACTAATTCCAATAAATTTTATTTTCATTTAATAAACCCTTTTCTAATTTTCATGTCAGTGATTATATTACATGTATTATTTAAAATAACTTTGTATCAGTCAAATTATTATAGGTGAACTTAATTTACTACCATAAGCTTATACTACCTTGAACTGTTCAATAGAAATACAAAAGTCTTACCTCTTCTTCTGAAAAATCAAAACAGTCATTCATTATATAAACATGTTTGTTGATATCTAGTCCATGTAATGAATGAACGCTAAGTTACATTCATTTTTTGTACATTGCACCACAAAAAATGCATGTTTAAAATATTATAATCAATAATTCTATAAAGTCAAACAGGTAAACTGCATTTATATGTTTTTATTCACATTATATTTTATCTAATTTTTTTTCATTACATACATTGTAACATGTTGAATTAATGTAATGGGATTTGAAATGTCTATAGCTATATCAAACAAATACAGACCTTGTTTAATAGGCGGCTAAATATAATATTTTTGTTTTTGTTTTGTACAACATTGTAAATGGGTAAAAGGTGAGGGTAGTGATGTTAAAGGGTACTAGCAAATCAAGCCAACGTTTACGTCTTCAGCAAGGTACAATTATCTTGATTCTCTTTTAGAGGAGATACATGTAAAATAGTAAAGCATTACAAAAATCGAGTGTCACCACCAATAAAACTTTTCTATCATTTCAAACTGAATAAATCAGTTTTTACTTAGAGTTAAAACTCCATCCTGATGCATTATCAGTGATAGCTAATTAATTTATTCTATAATTTTCTGTGGTTACTACCATGTTTGAACAATTCATTCAAAACCAACATCTAACCACAAGAAAAGAGAGTGATTAGTTGTTGTTGGTTGCATTTTGTCTCCCAGGGGCCTTCAATAGTTACTATGGCCCATGCAATATTGATTTTGCTGATTGTTGATGTTCATACATTGGCCTGTAATCATTCAATTTTGTGTCTTCAGTTCTTAGATTGATAGAAGTCTTACTGAAATCATACCTCATCTCATTATTTTATAAATTGGTTTGGAATCAAGCCACAACGAAAACGCCTTACATGAATAAAAATATATTATTTATTTACCATTTTCCTGCATAGGCGTTCCATCTTCATCGTCCTCATTTTCTGTTTGTGACTCCTAATTAACATAAAATATAGCTTAAGTGAATAGAAGAGTAGATGAATTTTTAAAAATGTCAGGTAGAATTGCAGCCTTCAAGGTGCTATGTTAATCTACATTAAGCAGCAGCAATAATTTTGAGGGGTAGCTTCACTAATCATGTACAAATGGGGGGAAAATATATACCTCAACTTCAATGAACAATTACCAGTGGCAGATACAGATGCAGAAGTTTTCATAATGTGGGGGCCCGCTCCAGTCATGCTTCAGTGATTCCATATATATTCAAATTAATTTTTCCAAAAATAAGGGGGTGGGGGCTGTCCTCCCTGAAAACCCCTTTAAATCCACCTCTGATTACTTATACACATAGAGTCAATTTTAATCACAGTTTGGACCACTAAACCAATATTACATGGAGACCATGGAATGAAAATTAACTATATATCAAAAACATACCTCAACATAATGTTCATGAAGTCTTGTAATTAGATCTGCCTTTAGTCCTGTAAATAAATTATAAAATAAATTTAGAAAAATGTACGAGGATATGAGTTCAAGGGTTAAGGTGGTCAAACATTGAAAAATAATTAGTGCCACATAAGTTATCCATTTCAACATTTTATATTTTAACACCATTTTAATAAATGTTTATGAAATTATCACTTATCGGTAATTTTCTACACATTTCTATGTAATAACAGTAACTGCAAAATGGACAGACATGAAAGAATACTGTGACTGAAAATTTCTTTCAAACAAACTTGACAAAACTTTCAACCAGTCACATTTAATAGATTTCAACATATAATTTAAAAGCATCTTTTTTTTTAAGTTATGCACACCAAATATATACATACATGTATGTATGTACATGTTTCAAAATAATAGTGGTCTTAGGTCAATGAATCTCAATTAGACAGCATCCCAAAGATTTACCATAAACATGACAAAATAGACATCCCTTCCTTTTCCAATACAGAGGTCTCTTAAACCTTTCCAACATAGACATGCAATTAAACCTATTAGAAGTTTAGCCCAGTTTAAACACACATTTCAGACAATAAATATTTTTTTCTTGGTTTAAAAAAATCATAAGCATAATTTTCTTTAGAAAATTGTCATTTTACATGTACTTGTCAGTTATCTTTTTCAATTTTGATTTAACTTAAATTCTCTTTGACAATATTAATTGTATCACAGTTTGGCAACCGCAATCAAGTAGTTCAAATAAAATTTGAATAAAAAATATTTATATGAATTGCTTCCAAGAAACATTTTAAAATCAAATTGATTGAATGACTGAAATCTCACTTTGGATTATTCTTAGTAATGTGTTCTCTTTTTCAGAAAATTTCTATAATATAAACAAGAGATAATGCTGAATGTATGTAAACAAAGATCACTGATGCATTATTATTCAATGGATACCAATTTCTGTGGATTTTGGGGTTTAGGTAAAGTTTCCATGGATTTAAATGTTCAACAAAATTGAAGTTTTTTATAAGCATGATAAGCTTATTAATAAACTTTAGAGAAAAAAAAAATACAATATCCACGAACATGCAATTTTCCTGCAATTCACGAAAATTGGTATACACAAAAATAAGATATAGAGTGCAGATGAAGACATAAAAAAAGCTAAGTTCCCTCGTTAGTATCTCACCTTCTTCATCTCCTATAACTAATTAGTTAATAAATAATAACAGATAAAGAAAATGAAACATGTAAATGAAGATTGTAAATAATCCATCAATTTTGTCAATTAGTAATCCAAAACAAAACCCCAAGCTGAATGAAATACATATCATGTGTCTCAGCTTTGCTTACCAGGATCTGAAATTTCCTTCTACCTATTTTTCTGATAATTATAACTATCAGCCAATAAAATGTTCGCCTTCAAATTGTATAATGTGTATGTGTGAATTATGACAAAAAAGCCCTGGATCCTGATAGATCTTACAAGTTTTACTAGAAGGGAGACGAATCTTGTGAGATCTTTGAAAGCACAATGCAGATACATGATCTGTTGGGTTTTTTTCAGATAGAAAAGAGAGCATTGTTATGAACCATCATTCTCTGGGCATTCTCAATTTTGTTATTTTTTTTTTTGGGAGTTAATGGGACATCATCATACCATATGTATTATGGTACTGGCTACAATTTTGTTGAAAATGTAACAATGATGAAAAGTAAGTTAGTTTTCAAGAATGCTTTGACAGATAGGAACTGATTACCATGATTAAATACTGTACATGTAAATTCAGAAATCATTGCGATTTTTATTATTGCAATAAATGCGACAGGATTATAATCGCAATAATTCAAACTCACATTTTGAAATTTTTTATATGTATTTTTAAAAAAAATTCTCAAAACTATAATTGCGTTCTAGCATGTTTAGTCAAAATGACAAATTTGCAATAACAAATGACCACAATAATTTCTGAATTTACAATATTGAAATAACAATAATATATAGGGTGGGTCTCACAGGAGTCTAAGCGTGACTGCCGATTTTTTGAAAGCGTGACACGTGAAAGTCAAATTATAGTGTCGTGAAAAAGGAAAATGAGGTCTAGCGGGACCCGGAAAATGAAAAAAAATGAGAATTGCATACGTACATTGTGTAAGTGGGAGACAGGAATCAGACAAAACAGTAAGGGGGTCCTGGATAGGAACACCCCCCATTGAGACCCCTTTAGGCCCTGGCTTTGATTATGTTGATATCCGAAATAGTATCAAATACAGTAGACTCCGGCCAATCGGATACCCAAAATGTCAGCTAAAAATATCCGATTGTCCGATATATTCAATTAGCCGATGAACGTATATTCCTCCAAGTTTTTTTTCAAACTTGACAGACACAACCCTAAGATACCAATAGCTATTATAGCTGCTTTATTAATGGAAATTTGTAACTAATCTCAATGTTTTTTTCAGGTACAAGTTCGGATAATTCGGTTGATTGAGTAATAGATCGATCAGTTGATTATAATGTATTTTGTTTATCTGTCAATCTGTTGATTTTTAATTATGTGTTGATTATCTGAATAAAATATGTACCTCTTAAATAATGAGACTTGTTGTTTTTGCTTGATTTGTTACATTTGTGTGTTAAAACAGGTAAAAGCTAAAAATAACTATGAATTCTCGGAAGTAGGCCACAGGTAAATCTATTAATAGCTTAAGTAGCTGATCGAACTCGGATATAATTTTCTACAGTTTTTTATTTATGAAACACAAGTATCTATTTTATTTGTCGTGGTTCAAAATAAAAGGCTGAATATTATGCAAATTAGGAAAATGGCGTACGTGTGTACAAGTTACATAAATCTATTTCACCTGGGATATGCTATTGACAAACGATTCCTTATTTTTACACGGGACTTTTATATATATTTTAATAAATTGTTGAGAAAGAGGTACTTTTCATTCATATTTAATAAATATTGATGAACATCACGCACGGTTTATTATTTCTGTCGTGTCGTTGTTTGTGAAGTAAATGATAACGAAAAGCCGAAGATCACATTTGGATAAACACATAACAAACACATCTTAGGCAAAATATAATATCAGATTCATAAAATAAAACAAGACAACAAGAAAAAACATGTTTTATTTGACTGTAAAAGATCGTTTTATTAATAAAATGAAACATTTCTGTACTGAAGTTTTCTTAAACTACGAATGGCGCAACTTCCGGCTCCCTTACCTGTCAAAAAAAATATGAAATTATTTCAAAATATTCGATTGTACATGGTTTTCACACATTTTTCATGAATATTCCTATCCAATTAGCCGATATATTCTAATAACCGATATTCGATTATCCGATGTATTTTGACTGAAATGTATAGGAAATGGTTAGGTGTTTTGACATAATATTACAATAGACGATATATTTGTTTAACCGATATATTTGTTTAACCGATATCCGATTAGGTGGAGTCTACTGTACAATAAAAAAAGGTTATATTGCTCTGTTGGAATGATGGTTTGGGTTTGGAATGGATAAATTATGAACACTACAATAATATTTGTGTCTACAGCTACAAAAAGAGAGACGAAAGATACCAAAGGGACAGTCAAACTCATAAATCTAAAACAAACTGACAACGCCATGGCTAAAAAAGAAAAAGACAAACAGAAAAACAATAGTACACATGACACAACATAGAAAACTAAAGAATAAACAACACGAACCCCACCAAAAACTAGGGGTGATCTCAGGTGCTCCGGAAGGGTAAGCAGGAACTGCTCCACATGCGGCACCCGTCGTGTTGCTTATGTGATTACAAATCCGGTAAATAGTCTAATTCGGTAGGTCAAATTCATGAAAAGGAAGGGGATTGTAGTTACGACGTAAGGAACATGTCCGATATCATTTGTGAAATGGTTATTCCATAACGGTCAACCAACTCGTGATGGCGTCCGTAAAATTTACGAAGGGATGATTTCAACTTCACCATTTGGAACTCTTGATTTAATAGCTTCCTTGTGAGCAGTAACCCTCTATCAAGAAAATCATGATAGGAAATGCAAGCACGGGAATATCGTATCAATTGAGAGATATATACCCTGTATGGAGGTGCTGCTGGAATGTTACTACTTAGAAATGGAAAGTTCACAATTGGAAAGCTGAAATCATCTCTTTTGTCGTAAAGTTTTGTCTTCAACCGACCCTCTGTACAATGCCGTTTTAAAAACGATGAGACCATTCATTCCTGTTACTTGACAATCTATGTTCTAAAGAGCATGCATTATAGATTATTATAGGACAAAATTACGACCACAAGACATATGGATGATGAAAATAGAAATTGTTTGGCCTGTGTTATGATATAAAAAAAAAATGGATTGCATATATTTTGTTGTAGTAGCCATTTTAAACATTCGTTGTTGACCTTTACAATGAAAGTAGAAAATAAGAAAACCTTGAGTAGATAATCCTAGCTCTGTTAATTTCTGTTTTAACTCAACAACTTTAAGTTTCTTTAATTCGTCAGTCGTAGGTACCGACGCCATGCTGGATCATATAATGAAGTCCGAAGAGTACCGAGAATGAATAAAAGGGTAGAACAAATTACGACTATTGATTGTAATACGATCATGTACAAACACTTTTTGTAAATCACGGATCAGTACTAATATCCGGGTTTTGTAACATTGAGCGAACAACTAGTACTGAGGTCCTCTGAGTATTTCAGTTAAAACTTCATAATCTGATAATAGAAGCGGACACAGTAAAATCTTTTTAACTTTAGGCAATTCAAAATTGAAAGTTTTTTTTCTTCCAAAGCCTATTTTTGCAATATTTCATGTAATTCAACTTAAAACAAAATTGTATATCCTCAATCTAATTAAAATATTGATCTCTGATTACGTTATACTGCATATGAGCAGTATAACGTAATCAGAGATCAATATTTTAATTAGATTGGTATATCCTATAATTCTATTCTATTCCCAATTTTAATGCTAAAAAAGAGACATATATGTTACTTTTAGTCGTGACCGTCCTTTACTTTAATAGATGAGAAAACTGTGATGGCTGGTTATTTAGAGTCGGCATATTTATACATAATCTATACTATTAAACGAGAAGACCTCATTTTTGGTGTCGCTTCTCTTCTTTCCACAATAAATTAATCAACACGCCTATGTGTCCTATAGGTACAGTGCATAGTGGCATTTGTCATCCATTCATATGATTATTCAGATTGAGTTATTTTTGGAGAAAAACGAGAAAAAAGGCATCCGGATATTGTTCCGTCATTGGACGAAATTTTAAGTAAGATTAGACTTCCGGTTTGCGTTTTTCTGTATACTTTGAACATACATATACAAAGAATAAAGTGTATTTTCAAAATTCTATCTGCTATCATTTTCAAGTTAACTATCCACGGCATTCACAGAGTTTATTAAATAGAGAGGGTCTGTATACTTTATCAATGACCACTATGGATCGATTAGTAAACTTCGAATTGAAAGTAAATACACTATATTTATATAGTAATGAATGTTCATAATATACAGATAAGCGCTACAATTATTCATGTGAACTTTTGATACCTTTTCTGAAAATTTTACAAAATTCATTGATTACAAAAAAAAGAAGATGTGGTATGATTGCCATGTTGAGACAACTCTCCACAATAGACCAATATGACACAGATATTAACAACTATAGGCTACCGTACGACATTCAACAACGAGCAAAGCCCATACCGCATACTCAGTTTTAAAAGGCCCCGAACTGACAATGTAAAACAATTCAAACCAGAAAACAAGCGGCCTTATTTATGTACAAAAAAATGAACGGAAAACAAATATGTAACACATAAACAAACAACAACCACTGAATTACAGGCTCCTTATTTGAATGTTCATAACATACTAAATGTATGTTCATATTGAAATTGATAGAGAACCAAAAAAATGGGGATATTGGAAATAAAGGAGGGGGGATAAAAAAAAAAAAAAAAAAACATTTTCCTGTCCCCGATAACCTATGACTTATGATACTTTTGCTGAAATTTTCCAGTCATTCAATATTTTACAAAATTCTTCCAACAACACTTTACAAACTTTAAACTACGCTCTGAATGCCCGCGATTTCGCGGGTGTGTTCTAGTAACACACAAACTGACATGAGCTCTGGTGAGCTCTGTAACCGACTATACATACTGACGCGAATTCGCGTAGTCGGAAACCCGAGGAAAAAAAACAAAGCCAAAAACAAGATTTTTTTCCCGTTTTCGCGTTTTCGTTTTGGTGTTTTTACATTTTCGACTACGCGTTTTCCGTGGCGTTTTTTGTGTTTTCGGGAAGTTGGCATTTTGGCGTCTTAATTCGTAACGTTAGTAAAGCAATGCATTTGATGATAACAAAAAAAAACAAAAAAACAGCACCCTATGAAAATTAGAACTTTTGGGCTATTTTTTTTAAAGGTTGAAAGCGCGCATGTATTGAACTTTAATATATACGGAAAATGCATTGTACATTCAATTAGTCGTTTCTTTTCAGTGTTGACTAGTAAATATTCATGTTTTGTGTGTAGTCTATGAATTCACTATGATCAAAAATAGTATTGAACACATCACAAAAACATACATACTTGAATTCAAAATTGAAATTAAAAAAACAAAAATGACTATATAAGTTTTTTTTCTCCAAATTTTAATTTTAAACACATAGAAATATAATTTTTAAGAATGCTTTTATAATTTAAGTATGTTTATATGTCTGCTATGGTTTAATACTACTTTTGTAACGTTTTATGTCAGTGATATTTAATAGAAATATACATGATCTATCTATCTACTAGTATGTTGCTAAAAGCTAGCACAATCAGTATTTTTTATTTTGATTTGCAGTCAAGTTTTGGCAAGTCTAATAAGATAGACGAGAAAACGTTTAATTCAGAGTTTTAAAAAAACACAGCCAGTCAGTCAGTCATTTTTATCATAAATGTTATACCAAGGTATATTCTAGTAAGCCGGAATGTTTTTATGTGACAACTCAGACAACTTATCAGGCCTTATAAAGAGTTTCATATTAACTGTCAAAATCTGCAGTTTTTCAATATTTGCGGATGCTGCGATTTCAATCATTTTAAACCATAATCCAATGAATTCACTTGATTCAGCTTCCTTTGATGATCATGTAGAAAATATAAGGGAAAACATACTAAACATTTATAAAGCACAAAGGTGTCAGTATTCACCACAGAAACTAACAAAACCTTTGAATAGACTTATTAAGAAGGGATATAGTTACGATACTGTTGTCAGGTCATTAAAGTTTGCATATTTCAGCGTTAATATTGAAGTTCACTTATAGGGTCTTTGCATCGGAACTAAACACATTTATTCAAAAAATATTTGTTGGCATGACACGGGTTATGTTCTTCTCATATATGTTATGATGGTATGATACTAAACCCCTAACGGGAAGGATTGTGCCTGATGTTCATATGATGAAGTCATAATCTTTCAGTCAGTTTTATTAAAGTCTGGAACTGGCATGTCAGTTAACTGCTATTAGTCTGTTGTTATTTATGTATTATTGTCATTTTGTTTATTTTCTTTGGTTACATCTTCTGACATCAGACTCAGACTTCTCTTGAACTGAATTTTAATCTGCGTATTGTTATGCGTTTACTTTTCTACATTGGCTAGATGTATAGGGGGAGGGTTGTGATCTCACAAACATGTTTAACCCTGCCGCATTTTTGCGCCTGTCCCAAGTCAGGTCTGAGCCTCTGTCCTTTGTTAGTCTTGTATTATTTTAATTTTGGTTTCTTGTGTACAATTAGGAAATTAGTATGGCGTTCACTATCACTGAACTAGTATATATTTGTTTAGGGGCCAGCTGAAGGACGCCTCCGGGTGCGGGAATTTCTCGCTACATTGAAGACCTGTTGGTGACCTTCTGTTGTTGTTTTTTCCTTGGTCGGGTTGTTGTCTCTTTGACACATTCCCCATTTCCATTCTCAATTTTATTGTCGAGATAAAAAAACAAAAAAAAAAACAATTAAATTTGACATTTGTCACGGCTTAGCTTTTCAAATTTTTTACAACCTATTAAAATATTATCATGAAATTCTTTTGTCAAAGAGTTATAGAGGAGACACTAATATATAAAATGTTCTTCGTCTTCAACTTTTTCTAAGGTGCATTTTTTTATTACATAATCTTATAGTCAATCACCTAATAAAGGCCAATAAAGTAATGTAGTTACTAACTTTTTCCCCAACAAAAAAATATATTGTTTAGGTATATGAATGTGTCCTGTAGTAAATAAATACCTCCTTATTCAAAAAATACAAATCCGGATATTTTTTCCCTTTCCAATATTGTAACTATGTTTTAATTTTTGGTATATCTAAGGGAAACAACTCTATACTTTTTTCGGGATTCTCTAGAGTAATCCAACAAAAATGGCTGCACGGGGTGCAAGAAAAGTTGCAAAAGGTGCAAAAAGAGGTGTAGAGAAAATTATCCATCCCCCGTTTTTGAAGACGAATATAAATTCCTGTCAAGCTGCTCCAGCTCCACCTCTTGGACCAAATCTTGGACAGGTGACATACCTTGATTCGTTTTGACAAGAAAAAAACCTAACACTACATGCACTATCACTATCACTAACACTAACAATCACCTTCCGTCTACTAGTATGTTGAAACACATACTTCTATCTGTAATTAAACAATAAAACACATTTCTTTCTCTTTATTTTTTGGAGTGGGCATGTCATATACTCATGATACTCTTCTATGGGGAAATATACAATCTGAAACAACCAGAGGTCACTCTGACATAAAATTGGAATGTCCTAGACCTAGGCTAGTGTTATAGAATAAGAATAAAAAATATTTTATTTCCAATTAAAGGGCCCTATAAAGAGCTTTCATGACATAACATACAAGTACATAAAATAACTATCGTATCAATTGGGAGATATATACCCTGTATGCAGGTGCTGCTGGAATGTTGCTACCTAGCTAGAAATGGAAAGTTCACAATTGGAAAGCTGAAATCATCTCTTTTTGTCGTATAGTTTTGTTTTCAACCAACCTTCATTGTCATGATTGTCAATTTCTAGATGTAAGTCAAGATATGAAGCTGACTTAACTGTATCTGTAATATCCTTTATCTCTAGTTCAATGGGATATCTGCGTTCCACATAGTCACCAAATTTTGAATTATTTAGTGAAAGAACATCATCTTAAATGTATATAGCAGAAAGTAGAGTTAAAGGATATTGCTAACTTCTTATCTTAATTCCTAAGAAGTTCCTACATGAAGTCAGCCTCACAATAATAAAGAAATAAGTCGGCAAGTAGAGGGGCACAGTTTGTTCCCATTGGAATGCTGACAGTCTGTTGAAAAACACGTCCTCTAAACATAACAAATATGTTGTCAATAAAAAAATCAAGCATCTTGATTATATCAGTTTCAGAGAATTTTTTGTTTGAATCAGAGTGATCCTTTACAAAGTAGGATTTATTTCTTCCTAAGACAAGATACTTGTATCTACGTTGGCCATTCTTTGTTATGAAGCAAAGCAATACCAACTCTTTCAATTTGTCTTTAGTTTGGAATGTGGATTCAGGAATACTTGTATAAAGAGTTGAAAAGTCAAATGTTTTGATACTGTTACAAGATGAAAGAGAGTTAGATTGTATGTACTTTAAAAGATCTTTGGAATTTTTAAGTATCCACATCTGATTCATGCCACCTCTAGAATAGGCAGTTTCACAATAACTTACATTTACCTTGACATGTTGAAAAATTCAATAAATGGTCAACTAATGAATCATGAAATCTAGATTATAGCTTGATAAAAGATATGAAAACACCTTTAGAGCTGTTTGTTATACACTAAAGACCGCTAAGAAATCAAGAATCAATAAATTTTGATGAATAGAAGCGTTTAAGTTATAATTTTGTATCAATTTCTATTGATATTTCTACCTTTTACTAGAGTTATTTCCCTTTTCAATGCAAATCTCCATAGGAATTTTAAATTGTGATTTTTTTAGTTTTCCTCAAGTTAGATTTTAGGACTTTTTTCTGTGTGTATTTGGGGTATAATGCTAAAGATTAACACTTTAAAATCTTCTTTTGCAATTACTTTTGGGTTAGGGTCAAATTTATGCTAGATTGACTGGACTATACATAAATATGCATCATATTATAATAACATGTTCGTAGAATTATTGAGTCAATGATAATATTTCAATGCTATTATCGGCTGATCTGCCTGCTTGAACTTTTTTCTTACAACAATCACTTTTTCATTGTGGCATCAGATATTTTGTTTTATGACGTCAAACATTTGTGATATCCAGTAATGGTGGACAAATAGCGATACGGTGTATTGTATATTAGTTTGATTTGTTCTCTTGGACTTGATTCATTGTAACCTTTCGATGAACATGCGTTTGAGAAATAGTATGGCATTGATTAATTTGAACATGATACCTACATTACTTATGCCAGAGTTAAGCACTAAACTAGTAACAGTGTGTGCCATATTGTTGTTTGGTTTGTCTGACCAAAAAAAAAATTTGACCTTTACTACAACATGTATATCATGTATTTTGTCAACTAAAAGATCTAAAATTTCTGTCTGACCAAAAGATTTTTTTCTGACATTTAGTCTGTCAGACAGAGTTTGAAATACATTGCAGTAATGAAATTTCTCATCACATAATTTATTTAACATGTTTAATACTATTTAAGGATATTTAAGAAATAGTATTTAAAAGACTAAATGCTTTTCTTCTTTCTTATTCTTGTCAAGCATACATGTTGATTTATAACACCAAGCTAGATATATCATGTATATAAGTAATGCTTAGCTCATCATGCTATTACATTTAAAATTTTCTTTTTTATTAGCGTGGAGTACAAATTGCTGCCTTTTGCAAGGAATTCAATGAGAAGACCAGTCACATAAAAGAAGGGATACCATTGCCTACCAGAGTCTTCGTTAAGGTATATATATATATGTACATTTTGTATTTACTATTAGTGCAAGTTTTTCAAATGGCATATAAAAGTCAAGAGACTGATATTGAAACCAGGATACATTTGCATCATATCAGTATTGACTAAAACTATGATTTTTTTCAAGACTTAACATTTTAACATTGAATTAAACAGTTTTCAGAATCGCATTAAATGAATTACACATTGATATAACTTCAGTGCATACTTTATATATTTAGCTTTTTTTAAAAGCGTAATAATTTATTTTGTTCAAAATACACCTTTGAGTTTATCCTGATTTTAAATGACTTCTAAGAATTCGTACAAAATTAAGTTGTTAAAACAATTGTTGCAAGTTTTTAATATTTTCTTCCTTTCTTGACACTTTTTACAAAAAATGAAATGTGAATGATAAAGTCAACTTTGAAATATTTAAATGCATGCATAATTTTTAAAAACACTTGTTCAAACATATCTTACAGTGACTTGACTGTTAGTGTTGTTATCCACCAATTGCAACTCATTCAAAATTTTGACCAAATTGCAATTTGTTTTATTAAACCAAATTGTTCAACTGGTCAGAATATTGAACAAACTGTTCAGTCAAAATGTGAAAGTGCAATGTGATAAAATAAAACATACTTACAATCCTATAAGACTTTAACTCCACTTTAATGATGATGTGCCAAGATTAGTTTATCAGTTTGTATAGTTATATTATAGTCATTTCCATGCTGAAGGGGAAATGTTTATTTTGAATTGCTATAAAATTGTCCAAACTATAAGCTTTCATATAGTTTTTCTTTCTAAAAGTATTCTTTATTTACAAGAATCAGATATCATTTTAAATAAAACATCATATATTCAGTAAATATGTGTGAAATAACAATATGCTATTGATAAGTTTTCATGGGGAGATAACCTAAAATATTATTCTTTTGAATAAAGACTTTTTGAAAGAAAAAATTATTATCTCCCCATGGAAACTTCCTACAAACATATATTGCAATTTTACACATATTTTACTGAATATGAAATTTTTTAATTCACATAATGTCTGATTCTTATAAATATAGACTACTTTTAGAAAGAAAAACTATATGAAAGCTTAGTTTGGACAATTTTATAGCAATTCAAAATAAACATTTCCCCTTCAGCATGGAAATGACTATAATATACCAATACAAACTGATAAACTAATTTTGTCACAACATCATTACAGTGGAGTTAAAGTCTTATAGGATTGTAAGTATATTTGATTTTATCACCTTGCACTTTCATGACTTGGCTGTGGTTTTCTACAGCAGTTGGTTCAAATTTCTGACCAGTTGAACAATTTGATTTTATAAAACAAATTGCAATTTGGTCAAAATTTGAATGAGTTGCAATTGGTGAAGAGCAACACTAACAGTCAAGTCACTGTAAAACAGAAAATATATTGATGTAAAAATATTTCCAAGAAATGATACTGCACAGTCATTTATAAAATTAAGAAGATGGGTTATGATTGCCAATGAGACAAGTCTTTAGAAGTGACCAAATAACATAGAAATTAACAATTAAGTAGGTCACTGTACGGCCATCAACACGGCCGCAAAGTCATCTTGGCATATATTTAAAATTCATTGGGAAAAATATGTTGACCTCAAATTTTGTCTATTTCAGCCTGATAGAACATTTGATCTACTAATCAAGTCACCAACTTCTACATATTTTTTACTAATGGCTGCTGGTATTCAGAAGGGTGCTAGAAATCCAGGTAGGGTTAAATTGCATACCAACTTAAAAGTAGGCCGTTGATAGATTTTTGCCGATGACTCTTCAATTTCTTTACAATTTTGTTTTGGACTTGGGGATTCACAGATTTGCATGTTATACATGTATAGAGTTTAGTCACGGTACTCACCAGTTTACTGTTAAACATATTTAGCTATTTGATTTACGTATATTCTACATCTCTATTGATTCTTATCATAAAACCATATATGTCCTGTATCTTCCTGAATTGACTTTAAATAATGTGATCTTAACATTGAAGAAATTTTCTTTTTATTTATTGCCCCTAACTTTACAAAAAATGCATAAAAATGATGTATACAAAAACTTTTAAGTGTACATAGAAATACATTTAAATATGGCAAATTTTTGCTAGCATCATCTGGTGCATGTTTAACAGATGAATTTAAAAATTGTCCACAAAGTTTGTTTATTTTTGCATGGACAATGAGTTATAACAATGAAAAAATTTGAAGCTCCAGTTGGGACAACATCCCTAATTCGCCTCAAAATGAGGAACTCAAAAGTCATGTGTAAAAAAAAATCTCTGTGCAGTGATATTGGACATGTTTCTATTTTTTACAAATGACTGAACTTAACCATTTGTGGTGATTAGGAAAGTAGAGGAACATAGAATAAATGTGTAAAAACTATGGAGCTATTAAATGTGTTAAAAGTATTAAATTTTCAAAGAACTTATTGTGTTAAAAAGGGGATATTTTAACACAAGGAGCCGCATCACAAAAGGATGATCGGGTTATTCTAATTTACAGAAAAAGTAATCTCACTTCATACCCCGAAAATTTAACCACATATGTGAAAATGTCACAGCTTCGAAACAAGCTATCATACATAACCAAGTTTACGATATGGACTGAGCTACAGGAAAAAACGTTACCATTACCGCCTATGTAAAATCAATTAAAGATTTTGACCAAGTTGCATTTTGATTGATTTGTGTACATGGATCTGGCAAAACTCGGTTCTACTTACAGTTTACGTAACTGTTACATCAGCCAATGAAATTTAAGCCTTCTTATTTTTCAAGATGCATATTATTACCACAAAACCAAATGATCCCAAAAGGACCATGGAAAAAAAAATGAATAAAGCATTGTCAGATCCTTGTAAACTTGGGAACAGCATCAGTTCATTTCAATCAGATTGGCTCCAGCTGGTACCTACTTATAATATCTTTACGAAACGTCTTTTTGCTAATTCATTTCAATCTGATTGGCTCTAGCTAACCCTTTAAGTGTCTTTACTAAATATCTTTTTTTCAGTTAATAGTTTCAAATTATTTTGCAGGAAATGAAATAGCTGGGAAGATAACAGTGAAGCATGTTTACGAAATAGCCGAAATCAAAAGTAAAGATCAAGGATTCGAACATGTTGACCTTAAAAATATTTGTCGGCTAGTCATTGGAGCTGCTCATAGTATAGGCATTGAAGTTGTCAAAGACCTGGACCCTGAGGAATATGGAGAATTCTTGGCGGAAAGAAAGTTAATTGTGGAACAACAAGATAAAGAACTTGAAGAAAAGAAACAAGCAAAATTGTTACGATTATAGAAATATTGTATATACATGTATTGTATGATTGAATGTGTGAAAGTGGTATAAAATTTTATTAAAATTAAGTGTTAAAAAATGTTTTTACTTTTTCATGCACTCTGTGAAATTGTGTCTGTTTTTTTATTCTTATTTGTTTCACTAATATTTGGAAGATAGTGTTCAGTCTGTCACAAATCCATTATAAGGTATATGCATGTTTTTCAGGCTTATGTTAAATGATGCTATTGTTGGTTTATACATGTACTAGTCAATGTCGTCATCCACATTCTGTCTTACTTAGGTGTTTCCTTTACTGCGGCAGTAGGGGCCTCAGTTAGCTGAGTGTTTTAAGTTGGAATTTCTGTAATCACTAGCCAGTCAACACTGAGGTTTTTTAATCACTTGTTGTTTTCTTTCATGTAAATATCACCAAGTATTCTAATAAGTTAAAGATAAATTTTTGTTCATATTTTTTAATCATATACTCCGCGCATGCAACAGTTCGTAATCTTCAATAATAATGAAGCTGTAACTGTATATCAGAAGAAGAAGAAGAATGAGGTTGTAAGGTAGATCATGATCATGCGATGCAACTCTGACTTCCTCCTTAATAAAAACTGGCCTCCATGAAATAGCCTTAGTACATGTGGTGCTTAAAAGTGGCGTTAAGACACCAAAAATAAAATAAAATCTTCTTTTTCATTGTTCACTAGTGAAAGCTACTTATCCTAAGTGATTGGATTGTCATTTCAAAGGTTTAATATACAAATTATTTTTATGAATACTGATCTGTATTTACATTTTCAGGCCTTCTACAGGCACTCTGCTTTTCTCCACCAATAAAATCTGGCTGCCACAAAATAGCCCAAAAGCAGTGCTTAAAATACCGAAAATCAAATCAGTCAATCCTGTGGCAGTAAAGATGACAGCTTCAACATTTGCAAATTCTTTAACATGATGTTCCAACTTCCACTTACGATATCAAACATTAGTATGAGGTTATTCGTGATAAGAACCTTTTAGTTGGCCTTGAACTCACTTTCTCGTTTTAGTTTCCTGATGAGGTCTATTCCTGACATGAGCAACTATGCATTATGATATGTCAAAAATATTTGGTATGCATACTTATATTCTAATTAGTTGTACATAGATATAGGAAGATGTGGTATGAGTGCCAATGAGATGCCTAATTTAAAGCACTCCATTTGTAAGGTATGGCTTCAAGATTTTTGTTGGTACTGTCTTTCGGTATGTTTAACGTGCACATTTATACCCTAGGTCATGTTTCTTGTAAGAGGGGTGTGTGTTATACATTACTACAAACAATTTCTTAGTCTTTTTTTCAGGTCCAAACTCCCACAAGGAAATTGACTCAAGATCAGAATTGTTAAAATGTTTAAAGTAAAACAACAGAAACCATGTCATTAAGACCCTATTTTCACAGTAATTTTGCATGCATAATTTCAGAAGCTCTATTAAGGGGGTTCGCGGGTCTAAATCATTTATATAGGATTTCTCTATATTTTTCTACAAATGAACTTTATCTTATAGTTAAAAGAAAAATAGAATAAAAAAGTGGGGTCACCTTTCATTTGCGCTCACACTCTGCCTTCGAAGGAAGCATATATTTTTGTAAAAGTTGTTTTTTTCTGTTGAAGTAATAGGAAAAATAAAGTTAATATCGAAATAAAAAAAGAAATTTATTACAAAAATCGCTCAAATTTTACAATAATTTAGTTTAAGTACAGCTTATATGGAAATTGTATTAAAAAATATAGGTCACCGATGAGTTGAAAAAGATAATTAAATTTTAAAGCCAAAAAATGGCATATTTCCACCAAAGGGAGATAATTTGGAACTTTTTCAATGATGTATACATTTTAAAAGTCATCTGGGGCCAACACGAATTGATTGTATCGAATGATTTTTGTTCCAAATGATAAAGTAACAACTACAAAAGGTAACAAATAAAATTTGTAATGAAAAACAAATGTTTAATTTTTTTCTGAAATTTTTATACCCTCGAGCCTCCTTAATTGCTTATTACAAAATTACAAACAAATCAAAACCGGTACCCAATTGTACTATGAATTTACACACAGGTCAACTAGTAAAGCATATAGCTAATTGATTAAGTGAAAGGTTGTAAGAAGTAAGTGCAGTGTAATAAAAAATATTTTCCTATCTTATTCTGGTGATTCAGTCATCAAATTTAAAAAAAACAAGAGTACACAGGCTGATATGTCTCGCCTTCTTTTTCTTATCATTGATATTATGTTCATAGTCCTAAATATAAAGCTTTATCACAACTGTCACATAAACATAACATTAACCAAGAAAATAAATCACTGACCAATGAACCATGAAAATGAGACAGGCATGTACAGCTAACAATTCTTCCATACACCAAATATAGTTGACCCATTGCTAATAGTTTTAAGAAAAACAGACCAAAACACAAAAAAGTCAACTTCATAACAGGAGGCATCCATATACAAAGTATGAAGCATCCAGGTATTCCACCTTCTAAATTATAAAGCTTTTAAGAAGTTAGCTAACACTACCGCTAGATCACTATCCCTATGTCAAGCTTTCTGCAACAAAAGTCACAGGCTCGACAAAAATAAACACTTAACAGTACTTTAGTTTACGG
Organism: Mytilus trossulus; assembly: GCF_036588685.1. Lineage (NCBI taxonomy): Eukaryota > Metazoa > Mollusca > Bivalvia > Mytilida > Mytilidae > Mytilus > Mytilus trossulus. The sequence continues at coordinate 9,821,590 of NC_086375.1, forward strand.
AACACTAGTTTAAAAATATTAACTTGGATATGAAAGCTTCTAAATATTACTTATGACATTTGATTAATTAGTTCTAATAGTTGTTTTGTTTGCCAACAAATTGCTTTGTTTTCTAACAGGAAGTTATTGCATTTGTTATACCTGATCTGCTGATATTAAAGGGAAATAATTTGAAATGTACCATATGTACAACAGAATACCATTTTGATTATGTCCCTTTAATAGTTTCAACATTTTTTAAATTTTACTCATGCATGATGAGTCATCTTAAAAATAAAAAGTTGTGAAAAAATATGATAAGCATGAAATCATTCTTGAATACAAATTATTTATAAAATGTCATTATGATGGGAGTTGTTCCTGTTTTCAGACTTGTTTTCCTTGCATAACTTATCACATTAGCATCAGTTTTATCATTAATCATACCAATCAAGATTTGGAAAGAAAATGGTAAAAAAATAGAAACATAAAAATTATTTTTAATACAATGCACTTGTTTTATATCAATAGCCTATTGGAATTTTGAAAACAAGAATAGCCTTTCACTCAATCCATGAGCAACAAGAATGTGTCCCAAGTACACGGATGCCCCATCTGCACTATCATTTTCTATGTTCAAATTGATTGGACTTCAACTTCATCAAAAACTACCTCGACCAAAAACTTTAACCTGAAGTGGGATGGACGGAAGGACGCACAGACCAGAAAACATAATGCCCATAAATGGGGCATAAAAATGTTTTACAAAGTTTGTAGAGGTAATTCAAACTTCAAGGACAACATTTACAAGATTAGTCTCATATTTCATTGAACTAAAGGAAAGATCTCAAAAACATTGGTTGTCTTATTTCATCTCTTCCATGTTTCTTAGTTGCATGTATTTAGAGGATTTGATGTTGATGGCACATCTTCAATAGTTTCTGTTTAATTTATTCACAACCATTATTTAGATTGGGCAAAAAATGGTATGTAGATCTCTAGATTTTTTTTGATTTTTAATGGGTCAGTGTAACATTAAATTATACCTCACATTCAATCCTATAAATAAGAAGATATGATAGCAGTGCTAATGATACAACTCTCCATCTAAGTCACAATGTATAAAATCTGAACAATTGTAGGTAAAAGTATTATTCTGGTGAATGAGTTCCTGAAATAAATGTATCCAACTAACAACAGTTCATACAGACTATTCAGAAATGTTTTCTGTGTATTGTCCACAATTCAGGCTGTTCTTTCATTCATTCTTTGAACTTTTATAGCATGATATAAGGTATTACTTTGGTCATTATTAAAGGTTACAGTGACCCTTTAGTTGCAAACCATTACGTCTTTAAGTCTCTGGTGGAAAGTTATCTCATTGGCAATAAAACCACCTTTTCTTTTTCTATATTCAAATAGTAGGCGTCAAAAATAGGCTTTCCATACAGTTTAATTAATATGCATATAATAGAATAATTATGTCATTAATGGAAGTTTCTTCTTCTCTTTTTGAGCTGTCTTCTTTCTCTTTTTACTAAGATAATTTTCTAGTTTTCCACTCTTCTGCAACTCCTTGTATTTTTCTGCCAATTCAAGCTTGCGTAGATCAGCTGTAAAATATAAAATATATCAGAATAAGAATTTCATCATGGCAAACATAACTAAATCCAAATTTGCAACCCTTGCAAATTTACGCTTAACATGATAGACAGAATATTTTGACAACATATTGGGATGAACCAACATTTGAAATGCATAAGTAATCATTTTCTCAAACCAAACAGAAATGCGGAACTTTTCATTTCTATTCAATTATTAAAAATCAACTTCATTGCCTACATCGATATATTTAGGAGATAACTGTATTCTAGTTTAAGCTCCGATGGCATCAATTGGGGATTTGGTGGTCACAAATTAAGTTTACTGGTGACTCATTAGCGGAGACAGTAAACGGGTATTTGCGACCATCAAATCCCCAATTGATGCCTTTAGCGCTTAACATACAATATTGTTATCTCTATTGTAATGAAACTGACAGAAAACAACATTAAAATATGGTATTAAAATCTGTAATATGCCGTCTGTGCGTATGTCCCATAGCATCAATTGTCAAATGATGCCATGTCAAAAAGTGCCGTTATCCAATCAAGATAAACATTACAAACGTTGTTGCATTAGAATCACTTATTTTTGGAAATTCATCAATTTCCCTCTATGGTATTGATAATAAGTCTTCAAATGAATATTTAAGGTTCTAGTTTATATGTGTGGTAATACATGCAAGTAACAATGTAGCACCTTAGTCATAGAAAACTTGTCTTATGTTGATAAGATTCATTTTCAACAATTCTAAGAACATCAAAATTTTGATGAGAAATTTTTATCTTTTGGACAAGTATATTTCACTAATACATTATTAGAAATCCCAATGTTATACTCTGGAAAAATAAAGAGTTATCTTCCTTACTTTTCTTTAAGAAAAATGGCTTCTTTCCTTCCTTGACTTGTGACTGTTCCTTTTTCTTCCATTCTTTTTCCAATGTTTTCCTTTTGTCTTTCTGTTTCTCTGATTGTTCTTGTTGGTCCTTTATAGAAGAGAATTCAATCATTAATGCCCCATCTTTCAAACTGGTCATTTCAGCAAAATTTTTAACTTTACATTGTAGATGATGTTCACAGCAGTATTTACACTTTTGACAATATGCAGGGTAATAATATTAATATTGAAAAGTATAATATGCAGCACAACTAGTATCTCTATTTTTATTGGTTTGTTTTTCTAAATTGGTTTCAATAATTGAACTGATGACTGAAATTCAAGGTGATTTTGATCAGAAAAACCAACATCAGACAGAAATAGAACACATCAATAGATCAGTATGGCCTTGCTTATGAAACAAAATTATGTCTTTAATCCAAAAAATTAATTACTTGTATGAAGAAAATAAATTGAAACAACTTAATTGTTTTAAGATGATAACTTTTCCCAGTCTGCTATAGGAAGAACATGAAATCAGACAAGGATAGTTACATCCCTATACTGTGGATTCATTTCTTTTCGTGAGTACCAAATTTTTTGGGGGATTATAGAAAAATTGTATTTTTATGGATATTGGATTTTGTGGTTTTAAAAAAGTCAGCTTTTTGGGCTGTATAAATTTGTATGAATAATAATGAACCCACAGTAGGTTTTCTCTATATTGAATGTTATCAAATACTAGAAGATGCCAGCAAATCGCATTACAATATTGGGCAAGTATTGAAACGAAAGAGATTTTGAATTTTGTGGGCAGTACATTGACTGAGCATGCATGAAAGTGTATAAAACAGGGATCGATAACCATCTTCAAATTTGGATATCTTCTCAGATATTGGTGTTGTATGTGGAAAACAGATTGTTTTCAAAGACAAATTTAGGAAGAACAAAACATTACATTTATATGCCATATCACAAATATTTCTGACTTTGTATGGTTCAAAGGATTTGCAGCTCAATGAAACCAGTATTTTCTTTTAGTAGTACATGTACAGATCATATCTAAACTGACATACTAACCATTCTGTTGTATAGCATCTTAAGTTCCACTTTCTTTTCAGGGTCTTTTTCTTTTTTCATAGTCTTCTTGATTTTCTAGATAAATGATTTATAAAGACAAGTATTTATTCATAATAAACTGTTATGACAGAGATATGTCTCGCGTTTTTGTCATTTTGATATTGCAAATGTTGGAATGAAAAAAGCAATACTTTAACATGTAAGTTATGCAAATATTCAAAGTGACCTGACTGAAGGTACAAACAATCTCCATATAAATTAGATATGCCAATGCTAATACAACTGCATAACAAATACCATTGACTTATAAAAAGTCGTTCCCTTTAAACAAACTTAAAAACAAACATTAACTTGTAAACTATGTAAAAGTGTCAGCTTCAATGATGAGGTCACCGACGCCAGAAACAGCAAATTTCAAATAGTAATATATAGTCTTATGTAATGTTTTAACTATTAATCCAGTCATGAATATAAGTCAAGGTCAAGAACACCCTTGTAGTTTTTTAGCAATTTAATGTCGAAGATGATAACTTAATTGATGAATTACCTCCTTCTCTCGACTCTTTATATCGTATAGGAAAGAATAATTAGATTTAAAGTAGCTCTCATTGTACTCCCCAGACAGATCATCAAATCTGGGGTCCCTGGTCATCTGTAATAGAAAGCACATTTGTACTTACAGTAAATGTAGGTAAATACATGTGTAATAAAAGTAAATTTAAGTTGGTAAATGTGCAATAAAATCTGAAATCTGTCTTACATATAGTAGGTTTTTTGTTTGTCCCCCATATAATGTCACACGGAGAACATGGTGTCTGTCTGTGTCGGTTTGATTCAGTTAATTCTCTCACAGGTACAATTCTTGCAAGAATTTTATAAAACTTATACTAAAATTAAATATCAGCAATATCATGGACAGGTTCTATAATGGTGGACGTTTTATAGTTATGCCTCTTGGAAATATAAAATATGTGCAAGATGGGGAACATAAGAACTTTTATTATTTTAGTTTAGTATATGAAAATTCGCTAATAAAACTATTATAAAGACTACAAATAGATATAGGAAGATGTGGTGTGAGTGCCAATGAGACAACTCTCCATCCAAATAACAATTTAAAAATTAAACCATTATAGGTACAAAGCATTGTTCGGTTGCAGAAATGATGTCCTGAACACTTCAGAGCTAAATTGAGTGATAGGAAAAAGTGACATTGCTAAACTACTATGTGATGTTGATGTGTTAATACATATATTTTCATATTTCAAATATAAATACATACTTCTGTATCCAGTACAACCTAAGATTTCTTTGATTGGGAACATTTAAATTTGACAAGACATAAAATAAAATTGAGAATGGAAATGGTGAATGTTTCAAAGAGACAACCCGACCAAAGAAAAAAAACAACAGCAGAAGGTCACCAACAGGTCTTCAATGTAGCGAGAAATTCCTTCAGCTGGCCCTAAACAAATATATACTAGTTCAGGAATAATGAACGCCATACTAATTTCCAAATTGTGAACATATTTTGTATTGCACATGTTGTAATGCAAGTGATAAAATTGATTGCTCTAACCACTTTCGGTTTATGTCTGGTAAATCATATTTTCTTGTGGTTGACATTAAATTGGGGTCTGTTTTCTTAGTCATATGATCTTGTTGCATTCAATTCTTGTGTTGAAATAAGAAAGAAAATTTCTATGATCAGTAATATTAATCATATCTTGACGTATTAAAGCATTGAAATATAAGATAAATTACCTTCTTCTTAGCTGGATCACTTTCTTTGCTTAACCTCACTGGTCTTTTAGATGACATTTCCATTGGTCTATAAATAGATTAATTCATTTATAAAGTAGTTTTAGTGCTGAAAATCTAGAAATATATGTGTGACTTGATGAATGAAAGGAAATGTTATGTTACCATAGTAGTCATCTATACTAGTCTAGTCCATCATAATGTGTTAATGTGACCAATAAATTTACCAAATGTACAAGCTTTACTTATAATGAACTTGAGTTGCTACTTTCTATGATGGTCATAGAAAGTATGCATATCAAACATACTGTCTTAACAACAGAAAAAAAGATCCCTAAGAAGGAATAATTAGAAAAAAATCCAAAGTTTTGATGAACATGAAGTGATTAATTTACTGTAAATTCAGAAATTATTGCAATGTTTTTATAATTGCAAAACAAATGTGACATCATTTTGATTTTTTTTCATAACAATTCAATTCAAATAGAATTTTTCTAAAGATCGCAATAATTAAAATTTCATTTAAGTCTAAATGACAAAATCACAATATTAATAAATGCATGCAATAATTTTTGAATTTACAATATTTAAATTCACATTTAAGGTTTCACATATTTTTTCAAAACTTACTTCAATAATTTGCACCAATTAGGAATATATTTACTGCATTCTTCATTTTTAGGGAGTTTTTAGCTATTGGATATTGTTACCTGTTCTTGTTTTCTCTTTTAAAAACTCTTTTACAGGTAGGCTTCTTTACTTTATCTCCATGAACCACCTGATTATACCTGAAAATTTTCAAATTGTTAGCACCAGAGTTGGCAAGAGTATATTTCAACTTTGTTACACTGAAGATTTCAGGGACAAATAAAGAACAAGCACAATTTCAGACATTTTCGATTTCTCAACATTTTCATTAAATAATAACTTTTTTTTAAACTTTAGAACTTTATTTAGGTTTAAGTAGAAGGCGATTTTCAGGTAACGCAATGAAGAATATTATACTTACACTTTTAAACCGAGTCTCTCTTTCAACTGTATTAGTTCTTCAAAAGACATATTTGATAATTCTGAAACAAAATGGTATATCATATAATATAATTTGAAGGTATAACAGTTACTCTCTTCTTACCCATCATTGACATTTAAATTTGGTGTGGAATGTTCTTGATGAAAGTAAATCCAGAAGACTGCTTCAGGCCACCAAATTTATAAAATGTTATTTTCATTTTCCAGCACACCTTTGGTACTACTGTTGGTTAGTTCTCAGGAATATTATAAGCTCAATAGTCAGTGTTTTGCCATGACATGCATGATTTATTACACATTTCTTAAAACTGTCAGTGTGGTTGAAAAATTAAGAAATTATACAGAATCTTCCGTTCCAACTCCTTCAGTCAAAGCTGACCATATATGGTTTTTAATTAGTCTTTTAAGGTCCCAAGCATTTTATGCATCTTTTTTATTAATACATGTAGCATTCTGACGAAGGCAATTACAGAAAAGTCTTGCAAACACCAAACTAATAAATGTATAATAGATCTCTTTTGGATATTTTTGTTGTTTGGTTGCTGTCTGTTTTGTTGCCGTCTAACTGATGCTTTATATATATATGTAACTTACCTTGCTTAACTGTTACCTAAAAACCAAAAATAAAAACAATGACTATTGATTTGATAATGAATGCAATTCTTTTAGAAGACATATTATATTGGGACCATATGTTGTTTGTTTGGGTTTTGTCTTTGTTTGTCCATATAAAATTACCTTTAATTTGTTTTTTCTTAGGTGTTCATGTTACTGTTAATGTCTGTTGTTCTGTCCATTAGGCTTGAAGCATCCTGTTGATATTTTTTATACTTTAATATTACACATGTAATACAATTCGAAAGTTTTGTACAAACTATAATTCCTTTTTGAGTATATCTTTAGAGTAATTGAACAATGACAGTTTGTCTTTTGCAAGTTGTGTGGTAACATATTCTAATTCATTTAAAGATAACTGGGAATTAAACCTAGCAGTATTCACTTGTTTTAACTCTACCACTTCAGGTCTTGGTTCACTAATAGAATTTTAATGTACATTAAGGCCAGTTTGTGAAATGTATTTAGTTTGTTGAATAAGATTTCTCCTAAACTCTGATGCAAACAATATTTTTATTGACTCCTTCCAAATAAATATATGTGTGAAGTGATTTTAACTAGTAGAACAAATCACAAATCCTAACAAGTTGTTATTTTATGTATATACAAGTACACACCCGTGACTGATTTAAAGTATATAACTATGCCTAATTGCCTTATTGCCTAATTATATATATATAAGCCTTATTTTAGTAATTGGTAATGTCATCTGATAAAGTTATTCGATTATAAGACACATAGTTTTCTCTGCTTTCAAATCTTTCTGTTTGAAACCAGTCGACTTGGAACTTATCAATTATTGGTAATATTAATTATTATGAAAAGAAAAGGTCCTGGCTATCCAGGAATGGTGTATTTTTTAATCAACAGCATTGTCCTATATTAGTTATCTTAGAAAATCTTGCTGATTGCTGAATAAAACTACAATAGGGAACAATTTGACAATGATTGAATTTAGTAGTGTCAGCCCTTTGATTATGACCCGTGTATGTAGCAAAATTCGAAATACACCGTTTGGTGGTGCGCCTGTCAAATGCAGAACGTACAGATAAGGTAATAGGTAACAGGTGCATGAATATACTATTGGTATCGGTATCGGATTTGACCCGGAACTTGTTAATTATTGGCAATATTAATTGTTTGGAAAACAAAAGGGTCTTGAGTGGTGTAATTTTTAATCTACACCATTGTCCTATATTAGTTATATATAAAGTCGAATTCTTTGATTTGTCGTTTTTACCCGATGACGGCTGACAAATTGGACCTCGTAATTTTAGTATTATAGATATATATAGTAAAGTTGTACAAATGTTAAACTTATATAAGCAACTTATTTATTCTTACTAATTCATCAGCTTCAGTTTCTTGTGTATCTGAACCTTCATCTTCAGATTCTTCAACAGTACTTTCCTCAGATGATGTATCTGACTCTTCAACCTGCTCTTTCTTCTTCATCACATGTATTTTATCATCTGGATTTTGGGGTAATTTAGACATCTTATTCTTTTTTGCATTATTTACTGAATATGAAGCAGTTGTGTCTAATGTAGATTTTCTTTTTTTGGATGCAGATATAGTGGCCGACATTTTCCTCTAAAATTACAATTTCTGCAAAAATAAAATATTCAGGTAAGATTACTTACACATTCATTTTATATTTATGAAATAAGTTTATTGTACATGTTTGTTCCTTTGATTATTCATGAAGTTTTAAAATTAATTGCTTTAACCTCTTTTCTAAATTAAATTGTTTATGGTTACACATCATGTTATGTTTATACATGGATGTCTGATATTTTTACTGAGGTTGATAAAGGGTAATGTGTGCACATTTTTAGGCCTTTTCATTTCACTTGATTATGTGTTCTAACGTTTTATTTCTCATTTTCCCTATGTTTGGTTAGATGTGTGAGCTTTTTTTTTTATCCATATTTATTTTTTTCGTGTTTCATGTCATACTTCTCGTGCTTGTCCAGCATATATTTGATTGAAAGGTAAATCAGACTAATTAAAAGTTGACCTATATATACACCTTATCTCTATTTGTCCGTCATTACTAGATAGCACACCTGTTCCTGTAAAATGTTTACGTCATAAAACAAAATATCTGAGGACACAATGAAAAAGTGATTGTTGTATGTGTCAAAATGTCAAGTGGCCTGGTCAGCTGGGATTAGCGATAAGGTGTATTGTGTACATGCATGTTGGGCAATAACAGGGGGACTATATTTATCTTTTAACGGTCAAAGAAAGAATAGTGACTTTTTAGTTTTAAGCCCCAATTGTCTGCAACTGCAAGTGTGAGCCCTGTGTAGCTTGTCAATTTCCCACGCTGGTGTACCATCATAAAATATACAGGTCACAGTAATACATGATATAAAGCAAAATTAACATGCACCAATAGACAACTTTAGAGTTTGATGCATTTCCGTCAAAAACTCTGGTTTTAGTGAACGTCATTTTATGCGTTTTGGGGCGTCGTCACTTCCATTCCAATGTTTAACGAGTGGTTGGAAAACTATAATTCTATATTGTAGGAATTATTCGGCAAATTGAATTCTCAAAATTGACAATCAGCATTGCTGTCATTAAGTACCTACAGAACAACCATTATTTCTAGTTTATCCTGCACAATGCAATCGCTAAGACGCTTGATGAACATAAATAGTGCAGGGATACAGGCGACCCCCTCTATCTGGCAAATGACATCATAAAGGCGCGTATTATAATTGACAAGTTTTTTCCAGTGACGGTTGAACTCGAAAGTGGTCTATTACTTTGAAGATCTCTGGCACCAGTTGGCACCTGACTAATATCATATCTATATGCCACTATAGGCCTTAAGTTTAGGCTTAAAACAAAATTCCAGCTGCACCTTTTGTTTGTTGACAAAAATAAATCTTAATGTCTTAGCGTGTACGTGTTATATAATTACCACTCTGTAAAAAAAAAGTATCAACAATCTACCTTATAAAGTGAGAAATGTTAAGAGATTGCATATAATTGTTATATAAAAGAGTAAGTATCGTTTTAGACTTAAGTGACTTTAACAGCACCTGTTTTCTTTTTTATAGAGCTCTTCTGTAATAAGGTACGAAAGTTTTATTTCCGGTTAAAGTTCGCGAAAGAAAAAGAAATTTCATGTTGATACAAGATTGAGTTTAATCGAATTTCTACAAGTTTCCTTATTTAAAAAGGGTGTTAAAACAAAATGGAGAAGCCACAGATTATTTCCCATGTACAGAAACCAGTAAATTACACATTATTTGATACTAAGTGGATTCCTTGTAGCGCAAAATTTATTGTACTTGGTAACCATGCACGCGGAACCGGAGCATTTCAGGTTTATGAAGTACAACATGGTGATATCAAACTAGTTCATGATGTAAGTAAGATTAAATTTCACAACAATCTGTTTCCTTGTAGCTATTATTTTCCTCCAACAGGTTGGTCTAAATCTGCCAAATTGGATTGATTGAATTTATTGGTTGTTTAAATACACCTAATTGCTATTTGTCCGCCATTACTAGATATTGCACAGTTTCCCGTAAAATTTTGACATCATAAAACAAAATATGTGACACCACAATGAAAAAGTGATTGTTGTTGACGTCAAAAGTTCAAGCTGCCTGGTCAGCCGGGATTAGCGATAAGGTGTATAATGTCCTGTGGCAGTGACAAGCCAATTTGTAAACAGGATCTTAATCTGCCAGTATTGAAAATGCCTTTAATATTATTCATCGGTTTTGGGACTGTTCGCCAAACAAAAGAAAACACATTCCCAACCCACAGTCACACATTCGCTCCTTGGGTCTGTTCACACCTTACATTGCCTTATGTATGCTTTATTCAAAAGGAATCCATGACAAGTCGTCCCACTGGCAAGTTGCCCCACACCTAATCGCTCCACTTTTTCACCAACTAGCCCCACTTTAAAAAAAAACCACCCCAACCTGGATTACCAAATCGCCCCACTTTTTAAAAAATCGTCCCACTTGTGAAATGTGTTAAATCCGGTTAATATTACTCCTGAAAACTCGCCCCACTGAATGGAAAACGATAAAATCTAGATTAATATATTATTAACCAGGATGAATTTAGTAAAGCCAACTCGCCCCACTTATGGAAAAAGATGTTATCCTGTTGATTATAAGTTAAATTCCGTGAATATTACTCCTGCCAACTAGCCCCACTTATGGAAAACGATAATATCTAGATTAATATATTATTAACCAGGATGAATGTTGTAATGCCAACTCGCCCCACTTATGGAAAAAGATGTTATTCCGTGAATATTACTTTATTTTTAATTTTATATTAATCTAAATATTACCGTTTTCCATTAAGTGGGGCGAGTTGGCAGGAGTAATATTAAACATGATTTAAGCAATTTCACATGTTTTTTTTTAAAAAGTGGGGCGATTTGGTAATCCAGGTTGGGGTGGGTTTTTTTAAAGTGGGGAGAGTTGGTGAAAAAGTGGGGCGATTAGGTGTGGGGCGACTTGTCCTGCTTCCTTCAAAAGCAGATTAAATAAAGAGATATTTTTTTAGATGCTTACAGTGAAGTGATTTAGAATGCCTGTGATTGATTTTTTTTAAAAGTTGGGCGAGTTGGAGAGAAAGTGGGGCAATTTGCCAGTCATGTCAGTGGGGCTATTGTTGTCTTGCTTCAGAAATATAATTATTTTTTACAGTTTCTGACGAGTTTGATATAAACTGCATAAAATCATCTGCCTTTCATTAACAAGTCTTAAAGACAAATGATTTAGTTTCTCATCACCAAGACAATATGCAAGACAATCCATTTCGTCAAAATAATTCACAAACAAAAACCCTGTTTACAGTCAACTTTACACATGTTACTATTTAAAAAGAATTCAACACAAAACTTTAAAAGTGAATCAAACATGAACGGGAGCGAACAAGAATGTAATCTAACATGATTGCAGAGGAACAGACCTGGATTCTTATTTACAAATGTATTGGCCATATCTTATGGGCATCACAAGACATGCAAGAGTACAGTGTACATGTTATAGTCTGATAACTTGTTTGACCTCAATAATTATTGAAAATAGCACTGTGCTGTCATATTTTACAATCAATTTTACACTTACTAGTCAAGTCTTTTGTGAAATTGCTCACAAAATTTTATCAAATTAGATGTGTTAAATCCAGATATGTTTCTAAATGTTCTATGGATTCTAATACATGTACACTGTAATAGCTTTAATTAAATTTGACCAAAAAAATCAAATGGAAGTGGGCTCATTTTAAAGGTTTAAAATTTCAAGACATGCAAGATGAAGAAAACAAATTATTTTGGATAGTTTTGCTTTTTATAGTTACATTTTACAGTAAATGTATGTCTACTATGTATTCGCAATGTAAGCTGAACAATACATTTGTCCCATATCCTTTCTGTTATGATATAAAATCTCATGATACCCTATGAGTAAGGATCTCAATGAATACATTTATTAGTCCACACTTAAAAATACTTTCAAGTTTGGTTTGCCCAAACCCTATCCATACATTGGGATAGTGTGTAGGTACATGTAGGTAGGCATTTTTTCTTTCTTTCAAAGCGAAATTGAATTGTTGGATGTTAATTAGTCTCCAAGCTGATCTTAATAAAAAAAAATCACACCAGGAAAAATTAAAGATTTTGGTTAGGCAACTATTTTCTGGGTAGGTAGGGTAAGGGCAAACAAACCTCTTCTGTTTTATGGCCTTACATAAAATACATACATGAACATGATGAATATATTTAAAAAAAAATATATATATTTAAATCATCTAAATAATTTTTATTAACAGATCGAGAAATCAAAAGCTTTGAAATGTGGAACATTTGGAGCATCAAGTTTACAGCAAAGATATTTTGCGACAGGAGACTTCGATGGAAAAATGCAGATATGGTTTGTAATAAGAATTTATTAAGCATGCAACTTATTTTTTTTTGCTATTGAATAAAATCAAATAAGATTACAATGTCCCAATTTCAGATGACTAGTTTGCTCAGAGTTTGAAAAATGTGTATTGGTTGGGTGTCATGTCTTTCTATGGACTGTTGAAATATGCATTTAAAAGACTTTTTTCATCATGTTTATATTACCGACTCCAAATTATATAATTGCTCAACGGGTTGTCAAATCTGTTGTTAGACATCCATGTACTTGGTCAGGTAGGAGCAACCAAAAAGAAGTACAATCAAACAAAAAATCTGTGCTCTGGGAGGGGGTTGTAACTGTTTACCTATTACATGTATTATTTTGTCAGAAAATGAAAACATAAAAAGTTTAAAAAAAATATTTTCTCCCAAAAATGTACCGATAAAAAGCCTAATTTTATTTCTTTACGTTACTCATTATCAACTGAGTATCACAATGTCCAACCAGAGAGAAGGTAATTAATTACCTGTGAGTGTCAAAAAATATTATATCTGGAGTCTAAATTTAAAGTCAGTAATATGAAAATAGTCTTATATGCTGCTGGACATAATCAACAATCCATCTTGTGCACATTTATTCTATACCACTTTTCCTCTTAAACATAAGATAAACAAATCATTCAAAAATTTATCTTTTCCTGGTGTTGAATATTGTATGTATCCAGATTTTATGTTTTATTGTTGTTTATATATTGTAGGAATTTAGAGTCAATGGAATTACCTGTGTATTCTGTGAAAGCCCACAAAGAAATTATAAATGCTATTGATGGAGTTGGTGGTTACATTGGAGAGGGTGCTCCAGAAATAGTCACAGCAAGTAGAGATGGTATGTTTTCTATAAATCCTAATGAAAGGAAGGAGCACAAGCTTTGATAAAAAATGTTTTTTCATTAATTTTGTTAAATGTTACTTTTTTTGTAACTGTAGTGGGTGATGTGAATGTCAGATACGTTTGTACAAGAGGAAAAACCTGGAACATATTGATATTAAAGGTTATTCAGGTAAAGCACTTCAGATAAAAACAAATAATTTCTTTTTTTAAGCAGCCTTTAAAAAGATAGTTAAAATATCCGTTGCACTTTAAATGTGTTTTAAATTTTGCATTGAAGGTGTATTTCTTCTGTTTAAAAAGGTGCTGTAAAAGTATGGGATCCCAGACAGAAAAATGACCCAGTGGCGACAATGGAGGCTGGTGAAGGAGAAGATAAAAGAGACTGTTGGACAGTGGCTTTTGGTATGTTTATGTTAGCAATATAGTGTTCAATAACACAGTGTACACTGTACGTTAAACTTTAGAATTATGGTGGTTGGCAGGATGCTGTCTCAACAAGATGAAAATATTCTTACCTTGTTACATTATTTCATTTATATTTTCTTGTTAATGTTATGCCTCTAACCTGAGTGATAGGTGCGTTTTTGCAAGATATGACATTTACACATCTTGTTTATTTTTAATTTTTAAAGGTCATGCCTATAACCAGAGTGATAGATGTGTTTGTGCAGGTTATGACAATGGTGATATTAAATTATTTGACCTCAGAAACATGGCCTTAAAATGGGAGACTAATATTAAGAATGGAGTAAGTATTATAGTAAAGCAAATTAAATTTGTGATTAGCTCTGTCTAGTTGACTTCAGTGCATATATTTTTATAATTTTTAAAGCAATTGCTTTCATGCCGTCGCGTATGGCCATCTTTGTGACCCAGATCAGAGACTCCGCCCAGATCAAGCCATAGTATTTTGTTAAACAGGCTCCTGGTCTGTCATTCTTAAACACCTATGTATGTTTTCTAATGCAATACATAGCTTGAAACTTTTGAAAAACGTTAGTGGATTTAAGAAAGTTCAGCATACGTTCTTGTAGATGTATTTTTGTATTTAGGGGGACAACCGTTTGACTATCAAAAAAACATAGACGTCCGAGTGAAAAAATGCATTTTTATACCTGCGATTCCGTTTTCCGTTCGTACGATGTTTCAACAAAATATGGAATCATTTCAGTTGTTGATTTAGTATTGAAAATTTGACTGAATTATCTTTTATAATATACGGTTTTATATGTTTAATTGGTGTTTTTTTAAGAAAGAGGTCAGGTGCTCTTGTTCATTCATAAAATTGTCGTTCATTCATAAATTTATCGTAAAATCAAAATCACTACACAGGTTATCAGGTTATACGTAGTGTCAAATGATTACCTGTAATCTAAAAATAGACAAAGTTAACTGACCTATTTTGTTGATTTGTTTGCGCAAATAATTTGGAGGAACGAAACCCTTGTTGAAACACATAACAATAAGTTTGTTTTCCTTTTTTTTCATAACTCCGTAAGATTTATCGATCACCTTACTAAAGAAATGGACCCGTCCAAACGTGATAGATGCCAAGTCCAGATGAAGAGATATTTACAATTTGGAATTTTCTAGTTTCATAGATTAAAAAAAGTACATCCTTTTTGGATATCATATTCAAAACTGGGTATGCATGACAAATGATGAAACCATAATCCTCGTCTTTCCAATGGACGAGTCTACTACGTTTGTTGACCCTCGACGGTCCACCGTGTTTGCAATTTTATTTTACATGTTTTCGAAATATTGAAGATCATTTTCACAATGTTTCCTGAAAATTGGATAAATATCAAAGCAACTTAGAGCTGTTTGTTCTTGTTCGTATAATGACGATTTAATGTCATGTTTGTCTGTGATGGTCCCTCTTTTCGGGATTGCATGAGAATTATAGTTATCTCGTACCGCATGAGGATGACACATATCAACTGAGCAATAATGTTTGGGACTTAGTTTTTAAGAAATGATGACAAAGTAACATTATGAAAATATTTTTAGTCAGCTGAAATATATATTTATTTTTTACATGTTTATGTCTTGTAAAATATTTTGTTTCTTTCCCGTTTTTCAACATTTGCATCTGGAAAGTTGAAATGTTTTAACTGAAGTGTTAAATTTAAATTAATTATGAAAATTAAATCAATAAAGGAAATTATTGCCCAGTTACAAACACTACTATGGGATAATCCATAATAATTTCTCTAGGAGTTTATATGTTTCAGCACATGTATATTTGACCCCAACTTTAGCCTGGTAAACGTGTTGTCTCCTTGTGAAATATAAAACATATTAAAAATGACTTTCTGCTAAAGTCTTTAATTGATATAAAGTTAAAACCTTCTTAATTCTCACTAGACAACACTTCTGTCATGTTTAATTCTTAAATATATGTGGATGAAAAAAAAGTCCCCAAAACATAAACATGGCAGCAATTGATTTTACAGCCTTTCAGGCTTTGATTCTAACATCTTACACTGTTGATAAATTTGATCTAAAAAAAGATATTTTACTTGGGATAGTTGCAGAATTTTTGGGGGAATTTTCGGCAGCTTACAGTTTTGAGAAGAAAAGTTTAGATGATTTCTTTGAAGTTTTAAAAATAGTTCATTTTTGTGTACCTTATAATGTCTATTAAATAGATGATACAATCGAAATATGTGAACATTGTTTGATTTATTTTAGTTTACCTATAATATTCAGATGTATAAAAAAAATTATAAATAGCTTACTGTATTTTAGGTTTGTGGATTAGAATTTGACAGAAAAGACATCAGTATGAATAAACTGGTAGCTACTACATTAGAATCAAAGTTCCATGTATATGATATGAGAACACAACATCCAACTAAAGGATTTGCTTGCGTTACAGAAAAAGTAAGTCACAATTGTTCGGTTAATGTTTCAGATTTCCATGTTTGATTCAAGTAAAAAAGTCAAATCTTATCCATCAAATTTACATTCCAAAAAACATTTGTGCATTATATGAATCATTAATGTTTTTTTGTATGACAACCTTCTTTTTTTGTAATTGGTTAAAGAGGTCAGTATTTGTAGCTTATTTCATTTTGCATTGTACCTAATAAATATATATGCATATGCGGTTGCGGTTGCATTAAATCTAACACAAAAGTCTTTTTGATAATGCTGTTGACTAACTTTTTGTAATGACTCTTAATATACAAACTATTAATTGATATAACAATCATTTTTAACAGGCACATAAATCTACAGTATGGGGCTGCAGACACTTACCACAAAACAGAGATGTATTCATGACACTTGGAGGAAATGGTACACTCAATTTATGGAAATAGTAAGTTAAATTCTTTATTCGAAAATTGAACCCAAAGTAACAACATGGATTTCTTTCTTCAAAAGAATTAATACTTAGCAGTCTTGATAATATCATTGCAATTTGTAGTATAGTGATTGTGGAAGTAGAACTATATTTCATCAAGGCCTTGAAAAAAGAGAGAACATTTGTTTTTTAGAAGAATTTCTATTTAAATTATCTACAATATTATATAGCAACTTGTAATTTAGACACATGTCTATTGTTGAAGACTATGTTGAGTTTTAGATCTAGACGTTTTTTTGTTGTTTGTGTTGTTAAGTTGCTGTCTCATTGACCGCGGTAGCCTTATATTGATATCAAACATTTTACAATGGAAAATACCATTTAATCTGCTAAAATCATGAATACTTTATGTCGCCCTTATTAAACCATTTCGCAGTTATTTAGTTTTGTGATTATCAAAAAGATCCAAGTTTTATGTATTCACGATTTATTTTTCATGTTATTTTTCTACTTGGAAAGTCTATAAAATTAGTTGGTTTACAGTAAATATATTGTGATGATTTGTATAAAAATCATATTAATATTTGAAATTGTTTTATTTATAGCACATATCCAGCAAAGAGAGTGAAGGAAGATGAGAACGGAGCAGAAATGGGCGTGGCTGGTACTGTCAATCTATTACAGAACGTAATGATGTCAACACAACCAATCAGCTCCTTTGATTGGAGTCCCGACAAGGAAGGATTGTGTGTCTGCACTGCGTTTGATCAAACATTACGTGTTCTTATTACCACAAAACTTAACAGAGTCTGATAGGCAAATGAGAGTTGAAGTTTGTAAAAATACCAGTTTGTTTTGGAAAATCCTTCTCAACTCAATAATATTTTTTATTTACCGGTAATGTATTTGAAAATGTTTTAATTCTTGGATTGTTAAGGATTTTCTTGAAACAAATACCCTTATTGGGCCAGTGAAAAGTTTGGGCTCTTCTGTCCAAATGTATAGAATGGAATAGGAAGCCTTTTGGGTGAAATCATCCCTAATTATGTGTAGGAATGGCATCATGTGTTTGGTGAATGGATACTTCTAAAGGGAGAATTCATTTGGGAGATCTAAAATTTAGCAACATTCAGATTTCCTACGATATCCTACGATCATCATTAAATTCATTTTTGCATTACAATTACATGCATTCTTGTTGTTTTATTGTTATTTATTATATAATAAATGTTTTCGCATTATTGGTGAATAAAAACTTATTTATTTTAGATGTTGGTATTCAATACATTAATATCAATTTGTATGAATTGTTTACAATAATTGATATTCCACATGTGACATGCTGTTACAAAGCATGTTATGTGACTTTCACTCCGATCCTATACGAAAGTGAAACTATGAAAAAATTGATACCGGAAGGAAACTTAATCTACAGCCGAAGACAACCTAAAAACTTAAAGAAACACTTAACTAGAGCTCGGTTCGAACCGAAGGTTAGTGACTTTGAAATAAAGTCTTGCGGAGATTCAAGATGCGGTGTTTGCGGTCAAGATACAAAATATTTAGAAACGGGTAAAATGAAATCGTTTAAAGATGGCAAAAAATTTCATGTGAACGCCAATATGACTTGTAAAACAACAAATCTTATTTATTGCGTCACATGTCCTGGTTGTCAGGAAAATTATATTGGACAGACCGGGAATAGTCTCTGTGAACGGGTGCGAGTTCACAAAGAACAAATAAAACACCCACAATACAGAAATTCGCCAATAAGTGCACATCTTGATATTTGTGGTAAAAAGCATTTTCAAATAATGCCTATCTTTAAATGTAGACGGGATGAAGCATATAGGAAAGAGATGGAACGTTATTTCATAACAACGTTCCGATCGAAATTAAACCCAGAGAATTACTAATAATGAACAATGACGGAACGTCATAAACCTCCTTGACGACGTCGCCTATAGCGACACTACATCAGTTATCCTGAAGAGTCCCAATGGAAGGATGAAATCGATAGAATGGAACTGTTAACTTTTTACTTATTTTATTATTTTATTTAATGAATATATATATATATATATATATATAGATGCCTAATGTTATGAAGGTATTGTTTGTCATATTTGTCTATTGCCCTTGACCTCATTTTCATGGTGCAGTGACTACTTGAGAAAAAAGTAAAGATTTTTAGTATTTTTAATTTCTCTCTTTATATAATGAGTAATAGGATAAATATATTTGATAAGGATTTATAAAACTTGCAAGGTCTCGATTCCAGTTTGAATTCTAGCTAGGCTCTACCTTATTTCATAGATCAGTGAAATAGGGTTAAGTTTTTCGTGGTTACAGTCATATCTCAGACACTTTAACCAATAGGTCTAATATACTTGTTGTAAAGAGTGATTTAAGGTGTACATGTCCAACTGGCAGGAGTCAAGTGAACTTCACCTATGAATTTTTTTTTCGATGTGGCCTCATATTTATGATTCATTGATCACGTAAAGAATTCATGGTTTTAAAAGTTGTTTCTTGGACTTGCAGTAGGTCAATAGATGTAGGAAGATGTGGTATGGATGCCATTGAGACAACTCTCCATCCAAATAACTATATTTAAGCATATTTGGTGTATGGAATCATTGTAAGGTGTACATGTATTTCCAGTCTGGTATTTATTTTTGTATCCTTATCTTTTTAGTACATCCAATCCAGATCAATAAACTTCGATACACAAACGTCAAGGCTATTTTGGATGTCTAAGCAACGATCTCGTCTTGGTGGTACATATATCAAATAATGAGGTCTGTCTTCATAGACCTATGAATAGGGTTTGTTGATTTATTGAACTTTATAGATCAAAATTTGATTCATGTCAATGGCTGCATATGGTTACCACGATCTGCTCGTCAGAAAATGTCGGAGCACACATGACAGACCCTATACCAAATTAGTTGTTGCCCACTTATCTGGAATTAAATAGGCACTGGCTACGGTTACATGGAAATGTAACAATAATAAAAATATTATTGTTACATCGGAGACTAATTGCCGGAATGCAAAGTTAGGTAAGGAACCGATTAATTATGAATGTAACAATAAATATTAAGGCTATTGTAACATGAAAAACAGCAATGTACGATGGGGCTAGTAATATGTACTAATGATAATAAAAGTTAAAGACATCTATTTTATATACAATATATAATATATACAATTATAACATACAATTTCTTGATTTTTTTTATTTACAATGACAGTTTCTACATATCCAGTCATTGAAGTGGTTTTTGGAGCATGTTCAAGTCCAACAAAATTTTGTTGAAACAACTCCAAGCAATATTGGTATATATATGTATATTGGTTAAAAAAGGGAAAAAATACCTTTGGTTTGGGTGAGCTCCATCTGATTTTGAAACGAAATTACGCCCTCCATGGACGAGATTGAGGATGGATACATCATCGTAACATGTACTAGTATACAGAAGTTCATAGTTTTTAATTTCACAGTTAGCAAACTTTGCTTTTGATGTATATAAAAAGTTGCAGGTTTGTGTCTTGATATTGTTTCAGTTTCGTTTCAAACCCATCCCAAGTTTTAATGTTTTCACCCAATACAAAATTGGTATTAGGAATCTCTTTGTCCATTGTTCAAAGTATAATGAAGGTTATAAAAGTAGCTGTGCAGTTAAATACTTAGAAGGGCACACTTTTCTCAGCCCGAGTTCTCAACAACAAACCATCATGAACTATATGTTTCGCCTTTGGCACTACTTATCTGAAGTAGTATATCTTAAAGAACATCAAAACCATTAATAGGTCAAACTATTTAAACACTATTTATTGAATAATGATATTTATTATTTATCATTATAACAAGTATTATTTAATACATATGAAATAATTAAGCAACACAAGTAACTATAGAAGATTTAAGTTTTAAAAATCTAGCGTACATTGCTGTGTTTCATGTAACAATAACGCACAATGTAACTGTAGCCTCAATGATTATTGTTACATTCGTAATTAATCAGTTCCTTACCCAACTTTGCATTCCGGCAATTAGTCTCCAATGTAACAATAATATTTTTATTATTGTTACATTTCCATGTAACCGTAGCCAGAGCCAATTAAATATGTGTCGGTGAACTATTATTTTAAGTAGCAGATATATACATGGCTTTGACAACGCTATTCTAGTACACAAAGTGTGGTTTTGAACGTCTGAGAAGTTGGCCTGGTTTAAAGGAAGATCGTACTAAGTAAAAGGGACAGCACATCATTTAATAAATTAATAGCAAACCATCAAATCAAACTTTGAGCTTTACCAAAACCCAAAATAAGTGTTAAGTGTAGACCTAAGTTTTTTTCGTGTTCGAAGGAGAATAAAGTTAAACTTAGTTTCAAGTTACAGTTTGAATTAAACTTTCGAGTTCGAATCACATTTCTCAGGTTCGATATACATTTTGAGCAAAGAGCTCGAGTTATATACCAAGTAATAATTGGGGTTATTAATTTGGATATATTTCTCTCTCGGATTAAAGATGTTCAAAAAGAAAGAGGATAATTCTGTCGGAAAATAAATGGAACCATCGTTTAAAAATGGGAAAAAGGTACTAGACGTCTGAACATATATACTGAGTGAAATACTGTACTTGACAAACGGGAATATCACCAGCCCCGTAGATCCACCCGCTATTTATTCCATTGTTATTTGCATACAAATAAAACCCATTTTCCCCGTATCAGGGATCCTAAGAGTAACTGGGTATAAATCCGTTCATATTTAATAGTATATCTTTATTTGCAAAACATACAAAAACCAATTTTGGTTGTGGCAAATACATTGACAAACAAACATAATGAACTTGACATGATGAAAACTCGACAATATTATAAGAAATATGATAAAAACAGTTACTGTTCTCCTTTCCTCAGTTCAATAGTCTTCCTCTGGTCGACAGTCAAACCCTTGCAACCGAGGGAATCGGTTGCAAAACAAAATTTTATTCATAAATAATATTGGTCATGTGACAGGCTTATTTTCCACTTGTCACCCAGGTTGAAAAATTACGCAGGATATACAACTTTTGTATATTTTTTTATTTGTCCTCGCCCTGAATATGTACGAAAGAGAGACAAAAGATACCATAGCGAAATTCAAATACTTGCGAATGGACGTAACTTCAAGCAATTCGGGACAAACAACAATCAACGAATCACTCATTCTAGTATTATTGTCAAGCCTGCAACTTTTGTTGCAGAAAGCTCGACATAGGGATAGTGATCCGGCGGCGGCGGCGGCGTTAGCGAACTTCTTAAAAGCTTTATATTTTAGAAGGTAGAAGACCTGGATGCTTCATACTTTGTATATAAATGCCTCATGTTACGAACTTTCCGTCAGTCACATGTCAAATGTCCTTGACCTCATTTTCATGGTTCAGTGACTACTTGAAAAAAAGTTTATAATTTTTGTAATGTTAAATTCTCTCTTATTATAAGTAATTGGATAACTATATATTTGGTATGTGCGTACCTTGCTAGGTCCTCATGCCCGTCAGACAGTTTTCACTTGACCTCGACCTCATTTCATGAATCAGTGAACAAGGTTAAGTTTTGGTGGTCAAGTCCATATCTGGGATACTATAAGCAAAAGGTCTAGTATATTCGGTGTATGGAAGGACTGTAAGGTGTACATGTCTAACTGGCAGGTGTCATCTGACCTTGACCTCATTTTCATGGTTCAGTGGTTATAGTTAATTTTTGTGTTTTGGTCTGTTTTTCTTATAATGTATGCAATAGGTCTACTATATTTGGTGTATGGAATGATTGTTAGGTGTACATGTCTAGCTGACAGGTGTCATCTGACCTTGACCTCATTTTCATGGTTCAGTGGTCAAAGTTAAGTTTTTGAGTTTTGGTCTATTTTTCTAATACATTATGCATAAGGTTAGCTATATTTGGTGTATAGAAATATTTTATTATCTATTTGTCTGTTACGCAGGTTTTATTTGACCTTGACCTCATTTTCTAGGTCCATTGCTTAGTGTGAAGTGTTTGTGTTTGGGTCTGTTTTTCTTAATTTATAAGCAATAAGTCAACTATATTTGTTGTATTGAAAAATTGTTAGCTGTACATGTCTGCCTGGCATGGTTCATCTGACCTTGACCTCATCTTCATGGTTCATTTATCAATGTTTTGTTTCTTGGTTAATGTTGAGTCAATGTGACAGTTGTAATAAAGCTTTATATTTACGTCTATCAACATAATATCAATGATTAGTTAAGAAGGCGAGACATTTCAGCGTGTGCACTCTTGTTTTTATATACCAATAGTTTCAATAGTGCATAGGACAATAAGAGAAATGATATATCAGAAATTATGTGCTGTAATTTTTTCTACAACAAATAGTTATATATCAAACTCAGTGTCGATTGTCAGTATAGAAATTATTCTAAATTCACCAAAATCCCCTCACTTCGAGCATCACTGAGGAGTCTTTTGTAGACGAAACGCGACGGTCTGGCGTATATACAAATTTTAGTCCTGGTATCAATGATGAGTTTATTTACAACCACTGGGTCGATATGCCACTGCTATTTCCCCGAGGGTATCACCAGCCTCAGTCACCAGCCCAGTAGTCGGCACCTTTTGTTCTGACATGAATTATCATTGATATGGTTATATTCATAAATTAACTGTTTACAAAATTTATAATTTTTGAAAAACAAATGCTTTTCTTCCTCAGGCATAGATTAATACCTTGCTACATTTGGCATAACTTTTAGGAATTTTAGTCCTTAATGCTCTTCAACTTCGTACTTTATTTGGCCGTTTTATTTTTTTTTGGATTCGAGAGTCATTGCTGAGTCTTTTGTAGACGAAACGCGCGACTGGCGTATATACAAATTTTAGTCCTGATATCTGTGATGATTTTATTTACAACCACTGGGTCGATGCCACTGCTGGTGGAGATTTATTTCCCCGAGGGTATCATCAGCCCAGTAGTCGGCATTTTTTGTGCTGATATGAAATATCATTGATATGGTGATATTGATAAATTAACATTTTACAAATTTAGAATTTTTGAAAAACAAAAACTTTTCAAGTTGGATTCGAGCGTCACTGATGGGTCTTATGTAGACGAAACGCGCGTCTGGAGTATCGTGACAAAATTTAGTCCTGGTATCTATGATGAGTTTATTTCCACAAGGCTCTAAATTACACCAGACTGGTCACCGTCAGAGAAAGAAGCAGTTTTAATATAACAAAATCTTTAAATTATAAATCTCTGTTAGCATTAGCTTTAAATTATGATTTATTTTCTGAAGACTAGTTTTCTGTATCTTTCATTAATACTGTCAGATTAACTATCTTTTTCTTGGAGTAATCTAATTTATTGTTCCAGAGACATATGTTTATGTATGTCTCCGATTGTACCCAGGTCAAGTTAACCCTTTCGCCACGGTCGTGACAAGAAAATAAAGTTAAAAAACATCATGACTGAATAAAATAAATCTTAACTATCATAAAATACAAATGACATGTATTTCCAACCCATCTATGATGGTCTCTAGAAGAACTTCGAAATACTTGAAGCATCACTTTTAAAAGGCAAATCAACCGTTTACCCTTTCATTGAAAAATTCAATGTGAAAAATTACTCATGCCGGTTACTTTAATAGGGTTTGCCGTGAGAATTGTTGAAAGTAGTTTAAGGCAGGCCTACTTTGAAATTGATTGATAAATTGATTGATTGATTGATTGATTGATTGATTGATTGATTGACAAGAAAATTTGTATGAATGTAAAATTATTATGACCATTTTCGTTTAATATTCTAGTCTGTTTCCCAGTAACAGGCAACCAATATTTTATATTTCACGTCCGGAACATCATATCTGTACCTGAAAGAGTCGGTCATTTTCCACCATACATAAACTTCCGTTTAAAAAATTGTAGGCGAGGAAAAAGTTTTGCGATGGCATTCACATTTGCTGCATTTTGCTACATATTTGCATTGATCTTATCAGCTGTTCTTATATTTTTTGCAATATTTCATGTAAGTTTAATCAGGTTTCATCGACAATTGCTTTGTATACGATTGGAAAATTTACGTTCGCTCCTCATAAATAATTTATTTGCTGGGTGTGTAAATAAACCATGACAATGCCGGTTAACAAGGTATATGACATAAGGTTTTAATCTGCTATTACTTGGGCACCAAGTCATAATTTTCAAAAGCCTTACCAAACGACAATTCTACACCATTTCGTTCATGTCTTTTCAGAAGTTTCTTAAATGTCCTGGTGCTCATTTATCCTCAGTTTTAGAGCACCATCAACAAATGATGATACTGATGTTTACTTTAGTTGTCATTATATATGTACATGTAGAATGGTATTAACATGATTAAGAGGTTTTTGGTCAAAGCAAATATTTTTTTTAAGCTGTCATTAGCCATGTTAGTGGTCATACATCATGTACATCATTTCTGGAAACATGTCTTTCAACAAGAATTTTAGCGACAACAAGCGTCAACAAGCGACAAGAAGCGACAACAAGAATTATTTTAGAGACAACAAGCGACAATAAGCTATTTAGCGACAAGAAAACATAGGATTAATTATTGCAATAAATATTAAAAGAATATGCAAAAGAAAACGATTTTAGTGACAAGAAAGTTAATTTGGTAGAAAAAATGAAATATTATTTACATATTTATTTTATCATCTATTATGTATAACAGCCAGTATTACGTTTAATTATTGTATTGTGAGATCACTTTTCCTTACACTCCATATATATCTCCATTCGTTTATTTATACTTTGACTTTGATGAAAACAGATACATACATTATCTTATACATATACATTTTTAGTCTTCATATTTAAAAATAAAAAAAAGAAGCTCAATCTATTTCTTCTACACAAATGTTTAATATCTTCATCTACCAATATACTAATATAAACTTCACAAACTTTTTCTTCCTCACAAATGTTTCATTTCTTCATCTATCTATATAATAAAACATTTTAATTAGACATCTGCTCTTAAATTTAAAAAAAAAAACCATTACATACAAATTTCTTTATGTCTAATAAAAAAGAATGTTTTCTTGTCGCTAAATAGTCTTCTTGTCGCTTGTTGTCGCTAAAAATAATTCTTGTTGTCGCTTGTTGACGCTTGTTGTCGCTTCTTGACGCTTGTTGTCGCTAATTAGTGAGACCCGATTTAAGATACAAATGTACATTGTAGTCTGACATTACTTAGCCCCAGCTTCACTGCTTGTCTGGCAAAACAACCATCATACATCAGAGTATTCTCTAGAACTATGAAAATTTGTTATTTACCAGATAAAAGGTGGGCCTGTATCCCTGCTCTATTTAAAGTTCCCAGCACTTTCATAATTGACATTCTTTAGGGTAGTTTAGAAATAATGTATGTTCCTTTAGTACATAGTCTTGATTCCTGTACAACTTAGGGAGGGTGACCATCTTATTTAGATTTTATATTCACAAATATTTTGTGCAGTATCAAATCAAACTTTTTCTCCTGTTTGCTCAATGCATGTTGGAAATGATGATACCTACATTTTCGTTGTATGGTGATGGAAGTCTCATGACAGATGATCTGATTCCAATAAAAACTGTATCTAGGAACTGCCGTATTAGAGATTAGAGATGATGTTTTTCACTTTAATAGTGGAACTTCAACATTCTGAAAAACGCTACTGTCCTATTTTTAGCTCACCTGGCCCGAAGGGTTTTCTCATCACTTGGCGTCCGGCCTCTGTCGTCGTAGTCCGTCGTCGTTAACTTTTACAAAAATCTTCTCCTCTGAAACTACTGGGCCAAATTAAACCAAACTTGGCCACAATCATGATTGGGGTATCTAGTTAAAACTAGAGGCTCTAAATAGCCTGTGTCGCTCACCTTGGTCTATGTTCATATTAAACAAAGGACACAAATGGATTCATGACAAAATTGTATTTTGGTGATGGTGATGTGTTTGAAGTTCTTACTTTACTGAACGATTTTGCTTCTTACAATTATATCTATAATGAACTTTGCCCATTAGTAACAGAGAACTATATTTGGTAAAAATTTACATAAATTTACCAAATTAATGAAAATTGTTAAAAATTGACTATAAAGGGCAATAACTCCTTAAGGGGTCAATTGACCATTTAGGTCATGTTGACTTATTTGTAGATCTTACTTTGCTGAACATTATTGCTGTTTACAGTTTCTCGCTATCTATAATAGTATTCAAGATAACCAAAAATGGCAAAATTTCTTTAAAAATTACCAATTGGAGGGCAGCAACCCAACAACCAGTTGTCCAATTCATCTGAAAAAGGACAGATAGATATTGACTTGATTAACAATTTAACTTCTTGTCAGATTTGCTCTAAATGCTTTGGTTTCATAGTTATAAACCCAAAACTGCATTTTACCCCTATGTTCTATTTTTAGCCGTGGCGGCCATCTTGGTTGAATGGCCAAGTCATCGGACACATTTTTCAACCTAGATACCCCAAAGATGATTGTGGCCTAGTAGTTTCAGTGGAGATTTTTGTAAAAGATTACTTAGATTTACGAAAAATGGTTAAAAATTGACTATAAAGGGCAATAACTCCTAGAGGGGTCAACTGACATTTCGGTCATGTTGATTTATTTGTAAATCTAACTTTGCTGAACATTATTGATGTTTACAGTTTATCTCTATCTATAATAATATTCAAGATAATAACCAAAAACAGCAAAATTTCCTCAAAATTACCAATTCAGGGGCAGCAACCCAACAACCTATTGACCGATTCATCGGAAAATTTCAGGGCAGATAGATCTTGACCTGATAAACATTTTTATCCCATGTCAGATTTCCTCAAAATGCTTTGATTTTTGAGTTATAAGCCAAAAACTGCATTTTACCCCTATGTTCTATTTTTAGCCGTGGCGGCCATCTTGGTTGGTTGACCAGGTCACGCCACACATTTTTTAAACTAGATAACCCCAAAGATGATTGTGGCCAAGTTTGGATTAACTTGGCCCAGTAGTTTCAGAGAAGAAGATTTTTGTAAAAGATTACTTTAATTTACGAAAAATGGTTAAAAATTGACTATAAAGGGCTATAACTCCTAAACGGGTCAACTGACCATTTTGGTCATGTTGAATTATTTGTAGATTTTACTTTGCTGAACATTATTGGTGTTTACAGTTTATCTCTATCTATAATAATATTCAAGATAATAACCAAAAACAGCAAAATTTCCTCAAAATTACCAATTCAGGGGCAGCAACCCAACAACCTATTGACCGATTCATCTGAAAATTTCAGGGCAGATAGATCTTGACCTGATAAACATTTTTATCCCGTCTGATTTCCTCAAAATGCTTTGGTTTTTGAGTTATAAGCCAAAAACTGCATTTTACCCCTATGTTCTATTTTTAGCAGTGGCAGCCATCTTGGTTGGTTGACCAGGTCATGCCACACATTTTTTAAACTAGATACCCCAAAAATGATTGTGGCCAAGTTTGGATTAACTTGGCCCAGTAGTTTCAGAGAAGAAGATATTTGTAAAAGATTACTGTAGTTTACGAAAAATGGTTAAAAATTGACTATAAAGGGCAATAACTCCTAAACGGGTCAACTGACCATTTTGGTCATGTTGACTTATTTGTAGATCTTACTTTGCTGAACATTATTGCTGTTTACAGTTTATCTTTATCTATAATAATATTCAAGATAATAACCAAAAACAGCAAAATTTCCTCAAAATTACCAATTCAGGGGCAGCAACCCAACAACCGATTTACCTATTCATCTGAAAATTTCAGGGCAGATAGATCTTGACCTGATAAACAATAATACCCCATGTCAGATTTGCTCTAAATGCTTTGGTTTTTGAGTTATAAGCTAAAAACTGCATTTTACCCCTATGTTCTATTTTTAGCCGTGGCTGCCATCTTGGTTGGTTGACCGGGTCAGGCCACACATTTTTTAAACTAGATACCCCACTGATGATTGTGGCCAAGTTTGGTTTGATTTGGCCCAGTAGTTTCAGAGGAGAAGATTTTTGCAAAAGCTAACGCTGGACGCCGGACGCCGGACGCAAAGTGATGAGAAAACCTCACTTGGCCCTTTGGGCCAGGTGAGCTAAAAATGTGTGGCGTGTAATAGGTAGAATAACTGTGATAAAAACTCTTGTTTTACCTATTTTAAACCACCTTATTATTTCTTTGCCTAATCCTTCAAACAGTGTATTCCAAAAAATTAATGACATTTTTTATGCGTTTGTATGGAATTCTCCTATTCATAGAGTGAAGAAGGACATATTGATTAAAGAATATTTGGAGGGCGGATTGAAAATGATAGATCTTTATAGTTTTTACCATGGCACTAAAATCATCATGGATAAGAAGGATTTTTCAGAGAGATAATAAGTGGCAAAGTATTTTGATGTCAGATATTGATAAAAATAAACTTTTTAATTGTGGTGTTCAGTATATCAAACAAGAAAGTTTATATATCAAAAACAGTTTTTGGAAAGATGTGTTCAGAGCATGGGAAATGATTACTGATAAAGAAAGAAATATGGACTATGAATATTTTTTATCAAGTCCTATTTGGTTTAACAATAGGATCAGAATTGGTAATAAACCTGTTTTTTATCAACATTGGTTTAATCATGGTTTACAATATGTTAATGATGTAATAGATGAAAATGGATGTTTTATTTCATTAGAATTGTTACAGCAATGTTATGATGTCAATGTAAATTTTTTGAATTACATGAGTGTTATTTCTGCTATTAAAAAAGCTGCAAATAATTACAAAAAAGGTTCATATAAGTTATGTTGTCCATTTATTCCAGCTTCCTTAAAAGTTTTTTTTAAAAGTAGAAAAGGTACTAAAGATATGTACAAAATACTCATAAGTAATAAGGTGACTCCAACAGGACAACTGAAGTGGAGTGAAATATTAGGTGAAGATCTCATTTGGAAACATATATTCAAACTACCTTTTACAGTCACTGTCAATACTAAACTACAGTGGCTTCAGTACAGAATCAACCATAGAATTCTTGCCACAAATAAATTTTTATGTAAAATCAAACTTATTGATAACCCTCTATGTACTTTTTGTAAATTAGAAGATGAAACCATTGAACATATTCTGTGGAATTGTGAGATTATCCAAAATTTTTTACAAGATGTAGATTATTGGTTCTTATCTGGTGGGGTAAGCCTGCCATTGAATAAGTTGAATTTTATTTTTGGAGATGTAACAAAAGTTAGAAAAGATGACCCATATAATTTGATTTTTCTATATATGAAACAATATATATACAACAGTAGATGTTTTTCAAAAGATCTTTCAGTCAGTGCCATTAAAGAAAAGTTAAAATATATGTACAATTTAGAAAAAATAATGGCAGTCAAAAATAAGAGACAAAAACACTTTGATACCATGTGGAATGCATTTAAAGTATTATTTTTATAATTCAATTTGTCATTTGTTTTTACAATCTATATTTATTGTCAAAACTAACATAAAATATTATTGTATCTAATAGCACAATTTATTATGTACTGAAAATCTTACAGGATATTTTTTATATTTTTATTTTTTTTGATTTTTTTTACAATTCTCAAGTGCCACACAGTGGTACATGAACATTTAACTCTAATTATATTTTTCTTCTGTATTTTCTTACTTCTTTTTTTTCATATAAATAGAAAAAATGAATTTACAACAATGTTTATTGTCATAAATAAATATATATTCAAATTTATTGCTAATATTACTGTATGTATGTTTGATGTGTTGTACTTGTTGTAAATCTTGAAAATAATAAAAATTAAAAAAAAAAAATGTGTGGCGTGACCCGCCAAACCAACCAAGATGGCCGCCATGGCTAAAAATAGAACATAGGGGTAAAATGTATTTTTTGGCTTATAACTCAAAAACAAAAGCATTTAGAGCAAATCTGACATGGGGTATAATTGTTTATCAGGTCAAGATCTATCTGCCCTGAAATTTTCACATGAATCGGACAATCGTTGTTGGGTTGCTGCCCCTGAATTGGTAATTTTAGGGAAATTTTGCTGTTTTTGGTTATTATCTTGAATATAATTATAGATAGAGATAAACAGTAAACAGCAATAATGTTCAACAAAGTAAGATTTACAAATAAGTCAATATGATCAAAATGATTAGTTGACCCCTTTAGGAGTTATTGCCCTTTAAAGAAAATTTTTAACCATTTTTCATAAATTTTAGATATCTTTTACAAAAATCTTCTCCTCTGAAACTGCTGGACCAAATTAATCGAAACTTGGCCACAATCATTTCTAGGGTATCTAGTTTAAAAAATGTGTGGCGTCACCCGCCAAACCAACCAAGATGGCCACCATGGCTAAAAATAGAACATAGGGGTAAAATGCAGTTTTTGGCTTATAACTCAATAACCAAAGCATTTAGAGCAAATCTGACATGGGTAAAAATGTTTATCAGGTCAAGATCTATCTGCCCTGAAATTTTCAGATGAATTGGACAACCCGTTGTTGGGTTGCTGCCCCTGAATTGGTAATTTTAGGGAAATTTTGCTGTTTTTGGTTATTATCTTGAATATTATTATAGATAGAGATAAACAGTAAACAGCAATAATGTTTAGAAAAGTAAGATTTACAAATAAGTCAATATGATCAAAATGATTAGTTGACCCCTTTAGGAGTTATTGCCCTTTAAAATCAATTTTTAACCATTTTTTGTAAATTTTATATATCTTTTACAAAATTCTTCACCTCTGAAACTGCTGGGCCAAATTAATGGAAACTTGGCCACAATCATTATTGGGGTATCTAGTTTAAAAAATGTGTGGCGTGACCCGCCAAACTAACAAAGATGGCCACCATGGCTAAAAATAGAACATAGGGGTGAAATGCAGCTTTTGGCTTTTCACTCAAAAACCAAAGCGTTTATAGCAAATCTGACATGGGGGTAAAATTGTTTATCAGATCGAGATCTATCTGCCCTTAAATTTTCAGATGAATAAGAGAACCCGTTGTTGGGTTGCTGTCCCTGAATTGGTAATTTTAAGAAAATTTTGCTGTTTTTGGTTATTATCTTGAATATTATTATAGATAGAGATAAACTGTAAACAGCAATAATGTTCAGCAAAGTAAGATTTACAAATAAGTCAACATGACCAAAATGGTCAATTGACCCCCTAAGGAGTTATTGTTCTTTATAGTCAATTTTAAACAATTTTCATAAAATTTATAAATTTTTACTACCGGTAACATTTTCCACAGAAACTACTGGGCCAAGTTTATTATAGATAGTGATAATTGTAAGCAGCAAGAATGTTCAGTAAAGTAAGATGTACAAACATATCACCATCACCAAAACACAATTTTGTCATGAATCCATCTGCTTCCTTTGTTTAACATGTTTAATATACACATAGACCAAGGTGAGCGACACAGGCTCTTTAGAGCCTTTAGTTTTTATAGTGATTGACCTTGATTGGCTTGAATGAATGCAAGTATATAAAGAAGAAGATCTGGTATGATTGCCAATGAGACAACTATCCACAAAAGACCAAAATGACACAAACATTAACAACTATAGGTTACCATATGGCCTTCAACAATGAGCAAAGCCCATACCGCATAGTCAGCTATAAAAGGCCCTGATAAGACAATGTAAAACAATGTAAAACAATTCAAACAAGAAAACTGACGGCCTTATTTATGTAAAAAAAATGAGTGGTTGTTTCAATATTTTCAACCCTACATATATACCTGTACAGCATAATGCAATTTTTTTGTCATACATGTACATCGAGTAGCTCGAGCTCAAATATCATTAATGTAACTACAAATGTACAAATTGTACTCTTATAAAATAAATTGAGCAAAGCTGGGAAAAATCTTTAATGGCATGAATCAAAAACTTGAGGACTTTTGTGGGATTGTAAGAAAAAATTACTTTTTGAGAAAATCAAGGGGAGATTTATTTAAACATTATTTATTTACTTTTCTTCAAGTAAATAAAAATAACTTGTACAAGTAATACTCCTGACTGTACATGCTGTACATGTATGTCACATATCTTTGTAAAAATAAGCTTAAGATATCTTATTATTTATTGCCCAGAAAGAGAAAACCTAGGTTTTCCTGTCCAGGTAATACATAGCCAGCACTGTCCATTTCACAATATTAGAATAAAAGAGGGACAAAAGATACCAGAGGGACAGTCAAACTCATAAATCAAAAATTGGTTACAAATGAAAAAGAAACAGACAAACAATAGTAAACATGACACAACATATAAAACTAAAGAACAAGCAACACGAACCCCACCAAACACTTGGGGTGATCTCAGGTGCTCCAGATGGGTAAGCAGACCCTGCTCCACATGTGACACACATAATCAGGTTTCATTGACAAATGCAAGGTCATTTAATATTGTTTATTTTGCTGAACTGACTTTCTCTGTTATAAACATTGCAATACTTTAATGCTTTTACACATGTTATATATATGCAAACTTTGAAAGACGTAATTTTGTTTTGTAGATAATAGCTTTTGATGAACTCAAAACAGATTACAAGAATCCTGTAGATCAATGTAGAAGTCTTAATCCTGTAAGTAACATAATTGATGATCTCACTTATTTACATGTACATGTACCTACAATTATGTACATGTACATGTACATAAATGTATCTGAATCAAGTAAACCCAACATTTAAAAACCTGGAAATTCATTTTCTGATTCAAATTCAACATAACTAACTAATATAGTTTCCTTATTGTTCTTTCTAAAGGTACAATTTAGCAATACAAGTACAAAGTTGGAGAGCATTGAGGACCCAAATTTGAAAAAAAAGATGTGCAAAATACGAAAATTCTTAGTATTTTAAATAGTTTGTATTTTTGCAAACAGTAAATTCATAAAAATTACCATATTATTGATATTAGATAAATGCCTTATTTAAATCTTCAAATGCACAGTGATTTCCAACAATTATTTATTAACTGAGTTTGTTGTCTTGAAATGCAGATGCGTACATAGTGTAATATGGATCTGTTATTCAGATTATAAACTTAAATTGAACAAAAAGTAAAATATAAGACATTTTAGTTTGACATTTTGCTGAATATTCATGTATATATTATAATTTATATTTTTCTATTACAGTTAGTCCTACCAGAGTATTTAATCCATGTGTTGTATACGATATTATTTGTATTTGCACAACAATGGGGGACACTTATAATGAATATACCTTTAATTGCTTATCATGTTCGAAGGTAAGTTATAGTTATATACATTTGTTCAAGAATGCATTTATACAATATATATATGTATATATGATAATCAAAAACCTAAATATTCCATCTATATTTTAAAAAAAAGTTTCCAAATCTTATTTAAACTTACTTTGATCTGATAGGTTAGACAATGTTAGAGGTCAGCCTATGAAAGTAATATGTCTTCCAAATATTTCAAAAATGTATTTCTTGAAATATAAATATTTACATATTGTGACTTAAAAAAATAGGATAAAATAGGAACTTATGCTTATATGTACAAATGTATACCTGTTTGGCCTTTAACAAAGAGCAAAACCCATTCTGCATTTATAGCAAGTAATAAAAGGCACAGAATGATAAATAGAACCATGCAAACAAGATATATAATGACCTTAAAATAACGACCTTGAAACCTGTTATATTTCTAGGTACATGAACAGACCTGTGATGAGTTGTCCTGGGTTGTATGACCCTACATCCATTATGAATGCCGATGAGCTGAGTAGAGCTCAGAGGGAAGGATGGATCAAATTAGCATTTTATCTTATTTCATTTTTTTACTACTTATACAGGTAAGAAGACAAAATTGATAAGCTATTTTTGCTTGAAGAAAGGCTGTGGTTTAAATTTACTTTTTGTTATGCCCCACCACTTAGTGAACAGGATAAATATAGTATAACTCATTTTAATCACTAGTTGATTCTTCAATTCTTAATTCTTACAGTTTTTTTTACCTTTTTTGTATTGAATTACAACCATGATTATTGAGAATTTTATAACTCTACTTGTTTGTACATTTTTGGTTTACAGATATGCATTTTCTGCTTTTGGCTGGAATCATGGCATGCTTGTCATTCTTAGCAAGGGTACTTCATGTTGTACTATCACAGGAAACATTTTCATTTGCTTTAATAAGTTATTGTTTCAATAAGGGCTGTTTTGAGGTAAATGTTTGTAGTGTTGAAAGGCAGCTTTCATCATGGCCAGTCACTTACTCACTTAGTGGCCAGGACCATACAGTTTTTCTCTTTTTCGTCATTCTGTTTATCTTCAACACATTCTTTTTTTCTGCAACAAACTGTTTTACAAACTTTTTTAAACACTTTCATATATTGAGCTGATTTATAGTTTGTGAGTTTACCATAATGAGTTACTGATCCAGTGTACATTTGGTTTGGCCATTAATAATATGATTGTTTTCTTTTTCAGCATGATATATGTTTTGGTGTCCAACTAGACATTTAGGTCAAAGATCAAAGAATTATCTACTTATATATTTGTCCCACAGCTGAACAATTAAATGGTTATTGGATGTGTTCAGATTAGAATTGCCATGTTTATATGTTGTATCCATTTCTATACTTAACTTATTAAATATTTCCAGATGTGTAATACTAGAACAAACTGTAGCGGTACTTATTGTGACATGCATGTGGTACATTAAATGCAAAAGTGGTTGATAACTATTTAACATGGAAAAATTGACACTGCACCTTGTCTCTCTGTCTCTCTGTCGTTTTTTCTTATTTTATGACTGTGTTTAAAACACATACATTCTCTCAGTTATACTGAGCATAAAAGTATTTTTCTACTTAGTGTATTAATGTGAATGTGTGATGTTTTTATTTCAATGTATTTGCTTGTTTGTATTGATTTTAGTTATTTTTATAGTCCATGAAATCTTGATGTTGAGTGTATACTTAGTAAAGCTATTCTTATTTTTAGGGGGTTAAACTGTTTAAGTATGTTTGCTACTCAGTTTCAAATGAACAAGCTTTTCGAATGTTATTAAAGTGAGAGGGTTAGCGCTATAGAACCAGGTTTAATCCACCATTTTCTACATTTGAAAATGCCTGTACCAAGTCAGGAATATGACAGTTCTTGTCCATTCGTTTTTGATGCGTTTTGTTTTTTGATTTTGCCATGTGATTATGGACTTTCCAAATTGATTTTCCTCTGAGTTCAGTATTTTTGTGATTTTACTTTTTTCATAACACTGGTATATATTGATAAGGGATTATTAAAGGAACCAGAAGAGCAAAACAAAAATATAGGTATGTCAATGTGCTTGTTTTGAGATATTAGCCATTGGACTTTTGGCTTGAAAATGTTTCTCTTGATTTTCATAGCTTTGTCATTAACAAGTTTGAGTTCTCAAAAACTATTGAAAAATAACAAAAGAGTTATATTACTGTAACAGATGGCTTATAACTATACATTTAAAAGATTTATAAATAGAAAAATGGGGGTCAATGGGCAAACATTTTTTAAGGCATTTAAATAGATAAAACCAGAGGATTCTGAAAATCTGAGAAAAATTCCAAAACACGACAAGCGAACATCCTTAAAACATCATTTATATATGCATACACTTTTGATTAAATTTGTTAGCTTCAGTTATTGCTTGTACAATGTGAGACAATCTGTTCATATTTTCTTTCTATTACAATTGAACAAACAAACATATGCCACAACACATATCTTCTTAATTTGGTTATTTTGTAACTAATTGTTTCTTTTTATGACACAACATAAAATAAAGAGATTATATAAGAAAATAAGCTTTTTCAAGATATGTAAACATTCTCAAAAAGATAAAATGATATTGGGAAGTTACAATATGCTCAAAAGATGGGACTACTTATGTACTTTAATGAGTGACTAACACTGTATGAAAGCTCCGGATTTATACATGTACAACACATATAAAATTGATTCAAGGAAGAAATTTGATTTAAAGTCTTTTACCGAATTTACCCCTATATTGCATTTACCCTGTCCATCTGTTCATCCAACAAATATTTTTCATCACACTTTTCTCAGGTACTTCTTCATGAAGGGATTATATTTTGTCAGCTATTGACAGTCATGAGTTGTGATGTGAATGCTTTTCAGTTCTGTCAGACTTACCTCATGTTTGCAATTGTTTGAATAACAAGTGTTTTAGTATAACACAATGTGTTTTCAACTTGTAACATTGTGTAACTCTTTAGGGTTTTATTGTGTATTTGTGCTAATTTGTATTTATCAACTTTGTTAGCCACTTTGATGTACTCAAGACTTATTGAAAGCAAATGAACAAAATCAACATTTAAGCAATATTAAAGACTAGTTTATGTATCATAGTTATTATTATAGTTTTTTTTAAAGTAAAATAATGTTTAAAGAAGTCTTCATAATGTCTTTATACTGTATGTATATACTGTATGTATAACACAATATCATTATACATTTTGGCATTGATATTCGTAAGTTTCTAAAAGTGGTTTACATGTAATCCTTTTTGGCATTCTGTGTCAGAAACTTGAGTTCACAAAATCAGAAAAATGGTATGGAGAAACAGAATCCTAAAGGAATTGGGTTTAAGAATTTTATACACCATCTCCTTCTTACCCATTCAGATTTTCACGGCATCAACACCCTTTGCATATTCTTCATTTTTGGCAACTGCAAATGTCATGAGTGTAAGTGGTATAGAAATAGAACATATACAATACATATTTGTTTGGTAACATTGATTGTTTAATTGAATTGACTGTCTAAAAAGGGAGGACATTCTAACGGACATAAAAAATATCTTTCCAATAGTGAAGGCTAACTAATGCTTATTAGAAATCAAATAATAAAAAAGGAACTTTGAGGAAAATTTCAAACAGACGTCTGGAAACAAATGGCAAAATCAAAGGCTTAATAAAATTGAGAATGGAAATAGGGAATTTGTCAAAGAGACAACAACCCGACCATAGAAAAAACAACAGCAGAAGGTCACCAACAGGTCTTCAATGTAGCGAGAAATTCCTGCACCTGGAGGCGTCCTTCAGCTGGCCCTAAACAAGTATATACTAGTTCAGTGATAATGAACGCCATACTAATTTCCAAATTGTACACAAGAAACTGAAATTAAAATAATACAAGACTAACAAAGGCTAGAGGCTCCTGACTTGGGACAGGCGCAAAAATGCAGGGGGGTAAACATCTTTGTGAGATCTCAACCCTCCCCCTACACCTTTAGCCAATGTAGAAAAGTAAACTCATAACAAAACACACATTAAAATTCAGTTCAAGAGAAGTCCTAGTCTGATGTCAGAAGATGTAACCAAAGAAAATAAACAAAATGACAATAATTCATAAATAACAACAGACTACTAGTAGCTAACTGACATGCCAGCTCCAGACTTCGATTAAACTGACTGAAGGATAATGATTTCATCATATGAACATCAGGCACAATCCTTCCCTTGAGGGGTTTAGTATCATACCATCATAACATATATGAGAAGAACATAACCTGTGTCATTTACCAAATGTTTTTCATATTCGTGTTTTATAGCTAGCTGAAACTCTCACTTATATAGCAGTTGCATTATATAGACAACGATGGTGAACAAAACAAACAGATAATAGGTAAAAAGTTTAAAATTGGGCTTTAACAGTCAACACTGTGTTATAATCTTAATTACTATAAAAACCAACAAATATGTTATAAAGAAACACAAAAAGGCAAATAGACAAAGCACATAAGCAAAAATGAGACAAGAAAACAAAAATTTACCATAGCATAATAAAACAATGACAGGATATATAAGTACAGAGCCACATCAAAAGGATAACAACATATAACTAAACATTAAAAATAATCTTCAAAAAGACAAATAGCACAATAATATAACACTTAATAAGAATGATAATCAATGTCAGTACCCAAAATTTTTACTTCAAGGTAATCCTTTATTTTTAGCTCACCTGACCTGAAAGGTCAAGTGAGATTTTCTCATCACTTGGCGTCCGTCATCTGTCGTCCGTAAACTTTTACAAAAATCTCTGAAAAAACTGGACCAATTTTAACCAAACTTGACCACAATCATCCTTGGGGTATCTAGTTTAAAAAATGTGTCCGATGACCTGGCCATCCAACCAAGATGGCCACCATGGCTAAAAATAGAACACAGGGGTAAATGTATATTTTGGCTTATATCTTTGAAACCAAAGCATTTAGAGCAAATCTGACAAGGGGTAAAATTGTTGATCAGGTCAAGATCCATCTGCCCTGAAATTTCAGACGAATCAGACAACATGTTGTTGGGTTGCTGCCCCTGAATTGGTTATTTTGAGGAAATTTTGCAGTTTTTGGTTATTATCTTGAATACTATAGAGATAAACTGTAAACAGCAATAATGTTCAGCAAAGTAAGACCTACAACGTCAACATGACCAAAATTGTCAGTCCACACCTCAAGGAGTTATTGCCCGTTATAGTAAATTTTTAACAACTTTTTGTCATGTTTTGTAACTTGTACAAAAATCTTCTTCCCTGACACTACTTGGCCACAATCACCATTGTGGTATATAGTTTTAAAAAAGTGTTCGATGACCCTGCCTACCAAACAAAATGGCCGACATGGCTAAAATTAGAACATAGTGGTAAACTGAGTTTTTGCTATATATCTTTGAAACTAAGACATCTAAGGCAAATCTTTCAAAGATTTAAATGTCCATCAGAATAAGATCTATCCCCTCACAGATTTTTTTAGATGAATCCGACAACCCGTTGTTGGGTTGCCCTAAAATTGTTAATTTTAAGGAAATTTTGCAGTTTTTGGTTATTATCTTGAATACTATTATAGATAGAGATAAACTGTAAACAGCAATAATGTTCAGCAAAGTCAGATCTACAAGTAAGGCAGCATGACCAAAATTTTCAGTTGACCCCTTAAGGAGTTATTGGCCATTTTGTCAATATTGAAAAACTTTCGTCTTTTTTTGTAACTTGTACAAAAATCTTCTTTTCTAAAACTATGGGCCAAATCTAACCAAACTTGGCCACAATCATTACTAGGGTGTTTATTTAAAAAAGAGTGTCTAATGACCCCGCCTACCAACCAAGATGGCCGACATCAGTAAATACAGTAACAGGCAAGCGACACAGGCTCTTGAGATCCTCTAGTTTGTGAAGGTAATACGGAATACTTATCAACATGGTCTTGGTAACTTCTGATGATCTTTTTTAGAAAGAGACATTCTGTGACATACCACTGATTCGTCAACTTTCTGCTCAAACACTGGTTGACGTTATACAAATTCTGAGTGGCAGCTGCAAGCTCTTGAATACCGAATCAGTTTTGACATGTATATCCCATATGCAGATGAAGATTGCTCTTAATATCGAATCAGTTTTGACATGTATATCCCATATGCAGATGAAGATTGCTCTTAATACCAAATCAGTTTTGACATGTATATCCTATATGCAGATGAAGATTGTATATTGGTACTCGGGTCAAGGAAATACATAATTTCAAAATTACAATCGTCACGTTTGTCAAAGATTCTCGTACTGAGATGACCGTTATATCAAATTCAAGATGCAAGTCTTAAAATAGGATGGAGGAAGCCATGTACGTTGTTTCTTTAATTCCTAGTTCTGAGGCATATATTTATTCAACCCAGTTAGAAAAGTTTAGATTGTTAAAGGAAAGAACATAATCATTCAATATATCTGAATGTGAATTTAAATGACTTGGCTTCTTTGATCTTCTTGATTTTGACAAGTGTCTGAAGGAAATCCAATTCATATGAAATTAAGGAGAGGTGCATAGTTCGTTCCAATTTGAATGCCGATAATTTCTTTAAAAATTCTACCCGCCAATTCAACAAATATGTTGTTATACTGATCACTTGTTTCTCTGTTTATAAACATAAGCAGATGCGGTGTGAGTACCAATAAGAAAAATATCTATCATGTTTTACTTTTTTTCACTATTAACAAAATATGCCACAAGGTATCCCAAAGCAATAAATTAATATCGTATGCTACGATTTTTATGTTGAAAAGCGTCGTGGATTAATACATTGTATTGATTTTAATCGAATTTTCAATTTCACTTGGGACAATGGTAGTATACAGGGTTGAATTGATACAACAAATTTCAGAAATAAATCGAAATAAAGTAACTTTGCGTTTTTCGTTTACCGTAAATTTGACAGTTTTTGTTTTAGGTAAAGGGAATAACCATTATATAATTAATTATCTATATCCGCTATATTATGAGATGCAGAACTTGTAAATTTATGAACATTTTATTGATATTGAGATATTGGATGATTAGTCTATAATTAAAATACTGGAAGAAAATTGAATGATATTTTAATTTATAGAATCAACAGTTTTACTAAACAATATTCCAGGGATTTGCCCCCTTGTTGCATCCGTTCCATTTTTGCTGATCGAGGACTTTTTAAAATTAAAGAATACGTCTTCACATTCGAATTCATGTTTCCCTTTTTCACCAAAAGAAGAGAGCGATTGACTGTTCAAGATAAAAACAATGTCGTATTGTTGATTTGGTAAAAGTCTTACAGGTTTTGGGAGAAGAATTTCCGTTATGTCGTTTTCAAACTTTTTGTCATGCAAGGTTGTTGTTATTTCTCCTACAATTTCACTGTCATATTTAAGGGTTGCTTGAATTGAGCAATTGTTTGTGGTTTGTTTACAACCGTATGTTAAAAAGCCACGACAAAAAATCATTTTTGAAATTGAAAAAGAAACTGCGTCTTCCAAGGAGTTTTTTACTGTCCAATTATCAGTGCCTTTTCCAAGTTCTGCAAACCTATTAAATTTGAAGATCGTAGAATCAAAAGTACGTTGATCCTTCATTGACAAAGTATTTGCCTTGATGTCACAATGCACCAAGCAAAGCTTCTCAATTTGATTAATAATTGACTGATATCCCGGGTTTTTCAAACTAAGTGCTATGATTTGAAGATCCTTATTATCGCGTAAAGTGTTCTTATGTTTGTCTAGTTGTGTCTTTATTTTCTGTATTTCCATCATTACTTGAACATTTGAAGCCTCTGTTAGGCATACTTCTAAAAGTTTTCGTTCATTCTCAATTGCCTTCCTGTTATTTTCAAATTTAACCATTTCCGTTTCAATAATATCTTTCTTTTCGTTGAAGGTTTTCTGAAGTAAATCTTTACGCAATGACTGTTGTTCGTCCAACTCATCTCGAAGGATCTTGAATGTCTTATCCACAGTCTTTAGTTCTGTTTCATATTGTTTTTCAAGCTGTGTTAAATTATCATTGCGGTCTTTTTTAGAACAGTGTCCACATCATTGCACACATCTTGCAATCCTTGCCTAATTTCTTGAACCAAAGCCGATGATAATATTCCCTCCGCTGCCTCATCAATGGTCTGAACCT
The DNA here is from genome assembly GCF_036588685.1 of Mytilus trossulus. Taxonomy (NCBI): domain Eukaryota; kingdom Metazoa; phylum Mollusca; class Bivalvia; order Mytilida; family Mytilidae; genus Mytilus; species Mytilus trossulus. The sequence goes on from NC_086375.1 coordinate 9,864,162, forward strand.
TTTCACATCGTCGATGTTTTATAGAGATACAAATTGAGCAACACGGACACTCGTGATCCGCGCAATAAAGTTCGATAATTTTATTCGGGTGTTCAGAACAGGTGTTTTTAAAACCTGTCAGATTCTTCTTATCATCAGATAAATATTCATCTAGAGGCTTTATAACGTGATCTGACGTAAATTTCATTAGGCTATGATACTTAGCGCATGTTTCACATAAGGTATCAGCGCACTGCAAGCAGACAACGACAGCTTTGTTTACAGATTTTCTGTTGGACCTCTCGCACAACATACATGGTTTCTCAAGTCTGCTTATTTTTTTATTCTCTAACATGCCGGAAATTAGGAAATTTAGAGGAATTAACTTTACCCATTCTTCTGGTGTACAATTATCCTTCGGGACTGCAACTGTTCCTCTGCAAACAGGACACTCTATGGTTTTTTTTATTCCTTTTTCAAACCCGGAGTTAATATAGGTCAATAAACAACTTTCGCAAAATGTATGCAAACAAGGTAAATATTTGGGTTTTCTAAAAATTTCCAAACATATCGAGCAAGTAAGAATGTCTGATGTAATTTCTTCTAAAGATGCCATCTCAGATATGTCATTGTCAGCGGTAAAACAGAATTAGTCCTGATGAACACGTTGACCTTCAGGTAGATATCGGCCTTGATAACCGGAAATGATATAAAGTAAATAAAGGCAACAGTAGTATACCGCTGTTCAAAACTCCATGGACAAAAAACAAAATCGGGGCAACAAACCAAAACTGAGGGAAACGCATTAAATATAAGAGGAGAACAACGACACAACACCGAAACGCAACAGCACACAGAAACGGACCAAGCAACAGACAATACACCACGAGAATAACAAATATAACATCAAAACCAAATACATGAATATGGGATAGACAAGTACCGTGCCACGTCTTATCTCAAAAATAAGAGAAAACAGAAACGAACAATATTATAACAATGGCCATCTTCCTGACTTGGTACAGGACACTTTTAAAGGGGAATAAAAGTGGTGGGTTAAACCTGGTTTTAAGGCATGCCAAACCTCGCACTTTAATGGCACAGTTAAATATAACATTGAAATGAAAACAAAAAATTACAGGACTACAATACAAATAAAAAGCAGAACATATTAGACAAAGAAAAGCATGATTAATAGATAACAAAAAGCATCAGGTTTAAAATTCAATACGCCAAAAACGCGTCTAGTCCACAAGAGACTCACCAGTGACGAAAAAAAATACAAAATTGTACAGCACTGAAGATCAAAAGTTGAAAAGGTTTTGCCAAATACGGCATTGTTTGTATGCCCAGGATAAGAACATTCATATTATATAAAACAATTCACACTATTGCAGACAGTAAATTTTAACAAATGAATATGAAAGAGATATACATAATGAAACTGAAGTAAAAACTAATTACAGAAAACTAAACCCGAATACATAACGCCCAGATATACAAGATCGAAAGTGAAAAAAAGTACAAAGTTGTACAGCACTGAAGATCAAAAGTTGAAAAGGTTTTGCTAAATACGGCATTGTATTATGCCCAGGATAAGAACACTATTATATAGAACGATTCATGCTATTGCAAACAGTAAATTTTAACAAATGAATGTGAAAGATATATTCATAATGAAACTAAAGTATTAACTTATTACAGAAAACTAAACCCGAATACATGATGCCAAGTTCAATACAGCATAGACACACCAGAATCAGTCCAGGCGTTAACGCAATTAAAAAAAAAATGACGTCACATACGATGGCGAAAAGGCAAACGTTATGCTACATTTGAATTTATAAAATTTAGAAACAGCATGACGTCACACATGAATCCTTGTACTTTTGATAACTATGAAAAACTATAATTTAAAAGTGAGCTAGAATTAGGATTGCTTTAAGATTATATTAAAACTAAATACTGATAATTCATTAAAACAAAATGCATATTGCAATACTTATTAATAGCAATTAACTGTAATATATATATGTCCAGTTTGTTATGAATCCAACTTCAAACATAATTAATCGTACAAAATTAAATATAATTAATAAAGGCGGTGATTAATTTTTCTATCCGTAACACCTAAATATAATAAAAAGACGTCAACACATTTGACAAAATGAGAAGATTAGAATTACAAATATAACATTAAACATATAAACTAAATACATGAATTTGGGATAAACAAGTACAGAAACACGTCTTATAGTAATACGAATTCACATACAGCAAAACAGTCACAATCGGGAATAAGTCACGTTTGGTAATTAAAAGATAAGACGACATAATGACAAACCACAATCTACCATGTGGTAAAAATGTCCTTAGCTAGTTTGGTTAAAGAGACATCATATGGATCCACCAATTCGTGATGGTGTCCATAAAATTTACGAAGTGTCAATTTTAATCTGTCCTCCTCATAACTTTGTTGGAGCAGTTTCTGCGTAAGGAGCACACTCCTGTATATGAAGTCCGTATAGTGTGAACAAGCACGTGAATAACGTATCAATTGTGATATGTAAACACCATACGAAGGGGTAGAGGGTATGTTACTGCTAAGAAATGGGAAATTGATAATTGGGAAGTTGAAATCGTCCCGTTTATCATAGATTTTCGTGTGAAGTCGTCCATCTACGTCAATATTTAGGAAAAGATCAAGGTATGAAGCAGTCCTTCTAGTTTCAGTAGTATCCTTAATTTCAAGTTCACTAGGATATATGAGATGTAAGTATTGGCTGAAGTATGGGTTGTTCAATGATAAAACATCATCAATATATCGGAAAGTAAAATTAAAGAATTTCGCAAGGTGCTTTTTCTTTTTGTCTTTTAGAAGGTTCTGAATAAATTCTGCTTCATACGAATACAAAAACAAATCAGCCAGCAGGGGTGCACAATTAGTACCCATTGGAATACCGACTGTCTGTCGAAATATAAATCCTCCAAACTCAACAAATATATTGTCGATCAAAAAGTCCAGCATTTTAATAATATCATCTTCAGTATATTTTCTGGAAGATTCAGTGTGATTCTTTACAAAATATGAATTATTGTATCCCAAAACAAGAAATTTGTATCTACGATTCCCATTTTTATAGAAAAAGCTCTGTTTTATGAGATGGTGAAGTCGATCTTTCAACTGAGCATGGGGAATAGTAGTGTATAGCGTAGAAAAATCAAAAGTTTTTATGTTGCTGCAAAATTGCAAAGATTGTGATCGAAGGTTAAGCAGTAGATCTTTCGAATTTTTGAGAATCCACATCTGGTTAACACCACTGGTAGAATATATCTCCTCACAATATTTTTGCAGCCCATCTTTAACTGTAGAAAGAATAGTAGTCAATACTTTAGAAAGATGTTTAGTCGAACATTTTGAAGACCCAGCTATGTATCGTTCTTTATATGGAGTTTTGTGTAATTTAGGTATCCAGTATAACGAGGGCAAGTTTTCTTCGTTTTCTTTGATGTTGATACTAAAAGAAAGAAGGACAGATTTATGATTTTGTAAAATTTCATCCTTGGTAAATGATGTTAAAGAATATGTAGGATTACCATTTGTTTTATCAATTCCAAGCTCTGTAGTGAGACATTGCAAATAATGTTTTTTACATATAAAGACAATATTATTGGAGGCTTTATCTGCCGGAACAACGACATATTTGTCATGCAAAGAGGATAAAGCATCCACAACCTCCGGATTCTTGAAAGGGTTAGAAACTCTAGTACTCATGTTACATCGTAGTTTTTGTATGCGCCTCTGAATGCATGATCGAATAGCTTTGATCCATTCAGACAAAGTGTCCAGTTCGGGTTCGCCTGGTTCGCGCTTTACCCATTTTCTTGCATAGTCCTCAACTGCATCCATCAGTAACTTGAAATTCTTTTTCCAGTTGATGGGCTGGGGGATTCTATACTTTGGTCCCTTGGCTAGCAACTCTCTTAGTTGTTCATTGGTAACAATACCAAGGTCACCAGTAATAATATGACCAGCTGGACTATAATTGTATTGAGAAGATGCACATGAGCAATCCGGAGGCTTGGATTTTGTATCTTTGAGGTTAAAAGCCTCTAAAACTCTCTTGTGGTTGAAAATCTTAGATGCAATAGACTTGGTGTAGGTATAAGAAATAACAGGTGTAGCTTTATTTTTGAAGTAATCAGGTATAGTTTTTTGTACTGATTTTTGATGGAAAATATTGCCAATATTTACAGCATCTAAACCTTTATTTGCGAATTCTACCTTAAAAAAGTAACGTTTTTCCTCAATATTGGATGTAGTCAATACTGGTTTGAATAGTCTATGGTTAGCAATGTCCATAATAATTGCAACTAATCTATACAAAACAAAGTAAGTTATGTAAGCGGAAAGTTTCGCTAGATTTATTGAATTTATTGTCCCTGAATACATATAATTTTTCTAGGTTTATACGGTAAACAATTAATTTAAATTTGGCTTCCTTTCTAAACACGTTTAAAGAATCGTGTTTTTGTAATCCTTTATACTGTATTATTAAAGAGTATGAGGTGTCTTTTCCTTTCTGGTCTTATTTTCATTGTATGGCTCTTTTTGTACTTTTCGCATATGATCAATTGTTCAAAATTAAAAAAGTCGAAAAGAAAACTTAAAAACAATTAAACTCCGCCATATCTTGTGGCTGTCGTACGTCTAGGGACGGAACCTAGAGTAGGGGGCTGCCATATTCGCCGGGGACACAATTTCGCCGTTTTATGATTTTGAGGTGTAAACACTTCAAAGGATGACTGAAATGGAAGAAATATGCCAATAAATTATAATGTTATAACAAATATGATTATTTTTTAAATTTAAACAAAATTACAGCACTTACTGCAAAAGATCGAAAAACGGACAACGATTTTCGGTTAATTTCCTGATTGAAAACGGGATTTTCAAAGATTTTCTTAGTAATTTTTTGACTGATATGCCTAAATTTCTGACTTTTACACCTTTGAAATGTTTGATGTTCATCTACAATGAAATTTATTTGATAAATATAATACTAAAGCTGCAGTTATTTGGTTTTAAATAGATGTGTAAAAACGACGAATATGTGTCCCCCATTGACACAACTTCAGGGAATTTCCAACTCCCTTTCATCTAACTTTACAGATGATTATTTTCAAACAAACACGTTTTCAAGCATAGGAATGTTTTGCATTTGAAGTTATATTCATATAGAAATATCAGTACACTTCAAAAACATATAGACCTAAACATGAACTGTAGAAAACATGGAAAGATATGGCGAAAATTAGCAACCCACTCTACTTAGATGTTTGTAACTAACAATATTAAAAGAAAACATCTTGTAGATATATTTGTTTTGATATAAAATTTTCTGCATGTTAAATAATTTTCCTTTATTTTTTTCTGGTCGCTAATAACCTTGCACATGCAGTCGCAGATTGATATGGAGACACCTCTTCAGATATACGACTCCTAACCAACTATACTATTCAACAAATAAACGATGCACGGCTTTAGAAGAAAATTTATCAAAAAGTATTAAAACTAAAATAAAATGAGATACACTATTTTCAAAAGCTTTCATCTGCAATGTATACACATATGATAATAAAAATCAAAACCTTTCGGAAAGTAACTAAATGACGTGTAAACGATCATAGGGTGCAAATTATTTTTTTCTCCCGGAAAGTTGGACACAAAATCGACACATAAGTACCAAAATGAATTTTCAATTTGTTAAATAAATATTCAATATGCTAACCAACTTATGTGTAACTAATGGGTTAAAAAATTGTTTTTGAAAATTTTGGGTAAAAAAAATGTGTGTTTTTATGATATTTCAAAAAATGCAATAAGAAAACAACACACCGTAAATTTTGAAACTTTGGATTAATTTTAAGATTGTTAACTTTTTTTTTTATTTCACTTTACACATACTGTCAATTGTAAATCAATTGATAATGTTTACATTTTGACGATTTCTTGTGGGCTCGAGCTTTGCTTTTCAAATAAATAAAAAAAAATGTCGATTTAAAAAAAAAAAAAGAATTGATGGCAAATATTGTCTTCATCTTTAGATAAGAGGTTGACATCACTAGTTGGAATTTCTGTTTTTAAAATCGTTAATGTTAATTTATATTTCCATGGTCATTAAATACCACTTCCTTCAATATTGGTCCTATAAACGGAAAACTTCATCTTTAATTTGAAAAAAAGCCGTGTATCGTTTCTTTTGTTGACTAGTATAGAAGCTAAAAAGACAAAAAACAAAATGCAGGTAAACCGACGCCCAATTTTGTGTCAACACGGGGTTATTTGATTTCTAATTCTCAAGAGCGCCCCATTATTTTCAAGGAATCCTAGACCCACGCATGCATTGTACTACTTTGTACTTTATAAAGTTTTCTAAAAATGTCTTTTGCCTTTTGTGTAGTTACATAGGTGTCTTATAGACATATTTTGAATGGTTTTACACTAGTAATTTTGGGGCCCTTTATAGCTTATTGTTCGGTGTGAGCCAAGGCTCCGTGTTGAAGGCCGTACTTTAACCTATAATGGTTTAATTTTTAAATTGTTATTTGGATGGAGAGTTGTCTCATTGGCACTCACACCACATCTTTCTATATCTATATACCTAGCATTTTTGCTGATTTTTTTATCGTTACGTTATAAAAATACGTCAATCGTATTATGATGTCAATCAGACAAACACGTCAATATGAAATAATACATTTGACACCGCCGAACCAAGACTCAACAACGAGACAAAGTAGTAGATGTCGAACACTCTCGTTATAGTAACATTAACACATATCAAATTATACGCATATAGTAAGAGACAGACTACCCTCCTTCACTTTATGAAATTGGGGCTTCTATCAATAAGCAGAATAAAATGGGATCGCTTTGGAGTATTAAATATATTAAAATGAAACCTTTCAAATTTTATTACGAAATAACTTGAAGCTTTCAGATTTAAAAAGTGATTATTTTCAATTAAAAAGAAAAAGAGATATTAATAACAGTATGTCTTCATTACTTCGAAAATTTTGACATTTTACGTTGTAACAAGATTATTGTTGGTTTTAAAATTCTGGGGGCGTTGAGGAAGAGAATGTAAAAATCGGTTAAAGTTTCTGACATGCAAATGAAATAAAAATAAATATTGAAAAAGGAAGAATCTAAAAAATATTCGAAATGTCATAAATAATAGTTATCAAAGGTATCAGGCTTATAATTTTATACGCTACACAAAACTCCTCAGTGACGCTGAGATCAAAATAGTAAAAAGAATACAAGTACAAAGTTGAAGAGCATTGATGACCAAAAGTTGTGCCAAATACGGCTAAGGTTATCTATACCTGGGATAAGAAAAATCCTTGGTATTTCGAATAATTCGTACTTTTGCAAACGGTAAATTTATAAAAATGACCACATAAGTGATATTCATGTCAATAAAATTAACAAAATTGAAAGAGACATACAATCTATTTTTTGTATTTTAAAGAGAAAACAATTGGTAGCATTAGCAATGCAGAGATATTTTTCAAAATAAGAATTAACTACTAGTATCTTTATTATTGTAAGAGAGCGCAAATATGACATCATTGGCAGACGTCATGATAGACAATCGCAAATTTGTTCTCGCAAAGGAGATGTTTCTTTTTTTTTATTCTTTTTTTTTTTTTTTTTTACCTTACATTGATTTTCTTTCCGCAAAATTCATATCGTGTCTTTGAAACGTTATGAGATACTTACAGTATCTGATCACAGTCCGTTCTCTTTTCCAAGAATGTGACATTCAATAGAATAGTAATCACTGAATTAAAAAAAAAATGAACGACAAATCACGGCGAGTGACAGATATTGAGAAAACTGCTTACTTTTCCGGAGCACCTAATTCATTGTTGGTTTTGTAATAGGGTTCAAATTTCTAAGAATTAAGTTTTTATGTTGTTTGTAAGCTGTTGTTCGTATTTTCGGCGAGTTTTGTTTGACACTGGCTCAAACAGATTGTAATCAACTTATTAGATTGGATATCCTGTTAAAAACAAATCAAACTCTCTCGTTAACACACATGCTAATTTGCAATGTTGACTACTTAATAGGAGGATCAATTTCCAGTAGTAGGGGCTTTATAATGCCTGTCACGTAATATTGTTATTTAGCAGTATTTGTAAAATTGCCTCATACGCAGGAGGTTTGGCTAGACATTACACCAGTTTTAACCTGCCATTTTTGTTTCGTAAAATGTCATGTAACAAGTCAATAATATGGTAGTTAATATCTAATGCATATTGCATTGGCATTTGTTTTTGATGCACGCCATTGTTTCTGTTGTTTGTTGTTTTCCTCTTATTGTTGATGTGTTTCCCCCTGTTTAAATACCCGGATTTTGGTTTTTCTCAATCGGATGGTAAATTTTGAACAGCGGTATACATGGTATACTACTGTTGCTTTTCATAAGAAAAAGGGTGCTATCTGGTCTAACATTTAATGCTTTATTTGTGTCGCGCTATACTTGCTGATAATAGATACTACGATTATTTTTGTACCTCAGACGCATCTACAAAACACTCAGCAGTGTCAAAGTAGTTGAAAACCTACTAATATTTTGTCTAGTATTTTGGGTACTTTATTTATTATGTCTGTTTTGTTCACGCATCGTTGTAAATATAACGGAATTTGATGCGACTGTCATACAATTGAGAGGTTTAGCACTATGAAACCATGTTCAATCCTCCATTTTCTACATTTGAAAATGACTGTAACAAGTCAGGAATATGACAGTTGTTGTCAATTCGTTTGATGTGTTTTATCATTTGATTTTGCCATTGGATTAGGGACTTTCCATTTGAATATCCTCGGAGTTCCATATCTTTGTGATTTTCCTTTTCAGTCGTAAAATAAAGATTCTGCGCGAAATTTTTTTAAATGCAATCTTTATTTATGTAACAAGTTTTTTCTTTTAATAAAACCAAACGTCAAATCCACAGTTGTCTTGGCTAATCATTGTGAATTGCTGGAATTCAGAAATGTTCGATTAATGCAATACAATCGAAATTCAGGCATAACCTACATAAAAAGGCAGTTTCCACGGGATGGTTTCCAAATATGAATCGTCAATAAACGAAATATCCTTCGGTTTGAAAGTTTTCATTAGTATGACGACATGTTTTTCTCGGTGTTTACTAGCCTATTTATATAGATAATCATTCAAGATGTTTCGAGGAATATTATCCTAAATTTATACACTTTGACTATCTCTTATCTATGATTGCTTCTTGTAATGCATTAGAATAACAGTATTGTAGTTGGAGAGTTGCCGCCGTCAATTGGGATTTACTTAATTTTAAAAAGCTTTCCAGGATGTCATATATTTTTTGAATGCAATGAAATTTTAAAAATAATTCTTATAGCTTGCTTTTTTGTGTGTCTATTACAGTTATCAAAGGTACCAGGCTTATAATTTGATACACCAGACGCGCGTTTCGTCTAACAAAAAAGAGTATCACAAGTGACGCTCAGATAAAATAGTTAGAAAGCCAAACAAGTGTACAGCATTCAGGACCATAAATTCCAAAAAGTTGTGCCAAATACATCTATGCATGGGATAGGAAAATCCTTAGTATTTCGAATAATTCATACTTTTAAATACAGTTAATTAGATATAAAAAAAATGAAAACAACAGGTTCAATAATTCCATGCGTTCGAAGGGTTTTTCTGGATTTACCAACATCAGGAACACTCAAAGCCAAACATATGAAATCCGAGAATCATCACGGTATTAATTCGGGAAACCGTTGAGGAGCTATATGACAAAAATATCTAAAATAAATAGCCAAATTCATCTAAAGTCAACTTTGCATGAGGGAGTCGAAACCTAAGTTTCTTAATAATTTCAAAATTTGTAAACGGACAACTTTTGAAAAGTTTGTAAGATCATGTCAATACCGAAGAACTGACTACTGAGGTAAGAGACCCTTCAATATTTATCAGATGGATGGGCCGGTGCAAAATGGGGTGGAGGCAAGCACTTTTTTGTGGAAATATTTGGATGGGCGAGAACTTTTTTTTTTAAATATTTAGTGAATGGGTCAGAACATATTTTATAGGAAATTTTTTGCTATCAATTTTATCGGTGTGTAGGAAATTTCTTTTGCGGGCACTTTAAACATGTCTCATCAAACTTGACCTTATAGAAAACCAAGTTGTTTAATAGTTTTGTGTATTGCTGTTAAATTTATGGATTTAATTAGTAGGTAAGAAAAAAAACAAAATTTTCATTTAAGCCTAAATTCAGATAGCCACCTTTAAATTGTTTTATAACTTTTCAAATCAACTTGGATTTTCATAAAACTCTACAGCAATTTCAATTATATTTTGATCTTACAGAATGCCAGGTTGATTGGTAGTTTGGTGTATAGATTTCATTCTTAAGGATTAAATAAGAAAGTAAAAAAACATGCTAAAATTTTAAGTTTCGGCTGAATGTAGGTATTCATCTTTAATTTTTTTAAAAGATTTTCAAATCAACTTCGATTTTCATATAACTCTAAAGCTATTTCATTTATATATTGATCTTACAGAATGCCAAGTTGATTGGTAGTTTTTTGTATGGATTTCATTCTTAATGCTAAATAAAAAAGTTTAAAAAAAAAAGCTCAACTTTTCAGTGTAGACTTAATCTATATAGCAACGTTTAGATTTTTTTATAACTTTTTCAAATCAACATGGTTTTTCATAAAACTTTACAGCTATTTCATTGACATATTGATCATATGGAATGCCAAGAATGTTTGGTAGTTTGATGTATTGCTGTCATTCTTATGGATTTAAAAAAAGGTTTAAGTAAAATTTTCATAACTTTTTCAAATCAACTTGCATTTTTATAAAACTCTACTGCTATATCATTTTCATATTGTTCTTACTGAATGCCAGGCTGTTTATTTTTTTGTTTTTTAATTTTAAGTTTAGACTAAATTCAAATGGTCACCTTTAAAAAAAATTTATAACTTTTTCAAATCAACTTTGATTTGCATATAACTGTACATCTATCTCATTTATATATTGATCTTTCAGAATGCCAGGTTGTTTGATAGTTCGGTGTTTAGCTGTCAAATTTAGGGAATTAATTAATAGGCAAAAAAGGTTAAATCTACGTCAAAAGCATGTCTGCCTATATTTCCTTAAACAGACCATAATTTCTTTTTTTATTAGTAGAATAGATAAAGGGACAGTGATATTTGAACTATAAACATGCTCTGTTATTTGAACAATAACTAGTAATTCAGCATATGATATAATCCAAGAGTTATTGTCCCTTAATTTAAATTATTTACTTTGTTTTAAATCAATATTGTATATGAGGCTGCACATATAAAATCAAATCTATACATGTATATTGAATATTCATACTAGTTTTAAAAAACAATAAAATGTATGGTTCTGATACACTCATAGGCAAAGACATAAACATTTTAAAACTTTAAAATACAAAAAGAACCTAAATCATTTTTGATTGTCTTATAGTTTAAAAGGGGCAAGGACCTTTTTTATAGATATTTTTTAGTTGGGCAAGGACTTTTTTTCATAATTTAATAGGATGGGCATTATCTTTTTTAATGCAACAATATTAAAAAACGCGGCCCCATCCATCTGGTAATTATTGAACGGTCCCTAATGATAGCCTCAGATACTGATAGTCCACAAGCAGAGGTATGGACCCAGTGTTGTAAAAAATTGAAAACAACCGGTTAAATATTTTCATGCGTCCGAAGCGCTTTTCTGGATTTACCTTCATCAGGAATGCTAAAAGCCAAACACTTGAAATCCGAGGATGTATAAGTACACAATAAACTCATCATAGAAACCTGGATTAAAATTTTATATTTACACCAGACGCATGATTCGTCTACAAAAGACTCATCAGTGACGCTCGAATAAAACAAAGTACGACGTTGAAGAGCATTGAGGACCAAAAATTCCTTAAAGTATAGCAAATACATCTCAGGTAATCTATTCTTAAGGTAAGAAAGCCTTTTTTTCAAAAATTCAAGGTTTTTTTCACAGTTCATTTATAATTATGAACATATCAATAATAACTCAAATCAATAAAGAAGTGCTGACTACTGGGCTTGTGATATCCTTGGGGAAATAAGTCTCCACTAGCAGTGGCATCGACCCAGTGGTTGCAAAAAAAAAAACCAACGTAGTGGAGCGATATGAAAAAAATACCTAAAATAAATAGCCACACTCATCTTAAGTCAAAATTGCCTGAGGGAGTTGAAACGATAGTTTCTTAAAATTTTAAAAATTTATGTAGTATCTGACGTATAGATTCGTTACTCTTTCTTTTTTTTATTACTTGTAGAGTAACAGACGTTCTTGCACACAAATAAATATACTTTGATGTTTGGTCTTTATAGTCTTTCATGAATATAAGGATTATTTTTAAAAAGCAAAGTGAAATATGAATGTCAGCTTTAATGTCATTTAGCTACTTATATCAGATGTATGGTAAAACACTTGATATTGAGTAATGTCATTTTTGAAACCTAACACCCCTAAGATATATAAATTGATATGAGCCTTATATCAATTGGATATACATATCAGCAGATTGAGTTGTCATCAAATTTATATGTAAATCATCCGGTATTTTATCAACTCCTCAAAGAAATAGAACATCTATTATATTATATTAAGCAAAATAACTAATATGTTGACATGGACTTAGTCTTTTATCCGTTGACTCTAACCGTGACCCAATAAAGCCAGGGAAGTGTATTGTTACATGTTTCATATCATGTGACCAGTTTACAATTTAAGTTTTATGAATGAACTGAACATAATACATTGAGACGTTCTTATATTCGCTGTTATGACGTCTTTCTATTCCGGGAAATGTATCAATTTAAATATCGTGTAATGGATACCAACTCGAGTTCGAAAAGGACATAAGGTCATTATGATATATAATAGAAAAATACTCGCGAAACATTCTTTGGTTCATTATTTGAAGATAAATAATTTTTGTGTTAGGCGATATTAAAGAAGCTGGCTTGTCATGTTTTGGATTTTTTGTCAGATTTTCGGAATCCTCCGGTCTAATCCATTTGAATGTCTTGAAAAAATATGCCCGGTGACCCCCAATTTTTTCATTAAAATGAAGCTCTCGGTGGCCGGGTGTTACCTTTCCACGTCAGTATTAATCTAGCGTCGTACTACAGTGTGTACATTATATATAAGGCATGAAGATGTTATTTTTGTAGATCAGCTTAATTATCTATAGTAAAGGATCCTACAAATTGATGTAAGAGACAGTCACAGAAAATAATTATATTTATAAGTACGTCTGAGCCAGTGACAAATTTACAACAGATTTATCCATCGGATCACCAGCAATGATGATGATACAAGGCTGTATATATTATGTATATACAACTCGTCTAAACATCAACCCAACAACGTTAGATCTGTAAATTTGCTTTTTGCAAATTTTGATTCTTCCATCGCCGGGATTGGAACACATGCTACTGAGATATCGTGACACGACATCGCCTGCACTGTAACCGACTGTTTAACTCCACAAAGTGAGATAGAAAGAGCAAATTAGGCAACAGTTATACACGGCTGTTCAAAAGTATTAAATCGATTTAGAGAAAATAAATCAGGGTTACAAACTAAATTCGAGGGAAACTCATCAACTGTAAAAAGAAAACAACAAAACAACAGAAAACCTAAAGTCCAACAACAACAAACGACAATACAACGCACACAGAAACGAGCTATAAGATAACAATTGCCATTTTCCTGACTTGGTACAGGACATTTTAAGAAAACAATGATATGAAACTCTGTACTTTTAAAAGATCCCAGCATTGTGTTATTGATCTTTTGTATGTCAGTATGTTATTGTTCTGCCATTTTGATAATATTTTGAACGACAAACGACAAATTCATTTCATTCACGTAGTAGTATTAACCATCTATGGATTCTTAAAAATTCTAAAGAACTGCAGGATAATTTTTAATCTCCGTCTGTTTCTGTAATTGACTCCAACATAACTTTTGATTTTATAACCCTGCATACCACCATTCTCTGTATGAAATTATAATTGTTTTGAATAGACAATTAACGACAATATTTCTTTTTTATGACGTTTGCATTTCCTGACGCCAAACACGCGAAACAAGGAATGTATTTTTAAATTTGATTTATGTGTTTTTGAAAATGTTTGTTTGTCTTGAGATTGTAACACAGTGATGCAGTTGAAACCTTATTCTGACTATTTTGCCAATTAGTTCTGTTTTATTTACGTGTCGTTGTAAAAATAACGGAATTTGATGCAACTGTCATAAAAGTGAGATGCATGGTGCTATAAAACCAGGTTTAATCCACTATTTTGACATTTGAAAATGCCTGTTCCAAACCAGGAATATGACAATTGTTGTCGCTTCGTTTGATGTAATTTATCCTTTGAATACGCCATTTGATTAGCGACTTTCCGTTTTGAATTTTCTTCGGAGTTTAGTATTTTTGTGATTATATCTTTTCAACTTAGTTTTGTGGCATGCCAAACCTCCCGCTTTCATGGCAATATTAAATATAACATTAAAATGGACTTAGTCTTTTATCCATTGACTATGACCGTGACCCAATAAAGCCAGGGAAGTGTATTGTTACATGTTTCATATCATGTGACCAGTTTACAATTTCAGTTTTATGAATGAACTGAACATAATACATTAAGACGTTCTTATATTCGCTGTTATGACGTCTTACTATTCCGGGAAATGTATCAATTTAAATATCGTGTAATGGATACCAACTCGAGTTCGAAACGGTCATCTATACTATTAAACGAGAAGACCTCATTTTGGGTGTCGCTTCTCTTCCTTCCACAATAAATCAATCATCATGCCTCTGTGTCCTATAGGTAACATGCATAGTCGCATTTGTCATCCATTCTTATGATTATTCAGATTGAGTTATTTTGGGAGAAAAACGACAAAAAAGGAGTCCGGATATAATGCCATCATCGGACTAACTTTTAGTCATAGATTAGATTTCCGGTTTGAAAGATGCACAAATACAACCAATCGTATGATAGATAACTAAATATGAAAAATAAATAAGCCAATCAGATCGTTCTCCATAGCATGGGGCTTAGATCACATGAACCACAACTATTATACCTCCTTATAAAGGACAATAATTATTTTTCGCGTTTATCTATATGTAAACTACGATTATGATACTTTAATATATAGAGACTCTCTGTATTCTGTCTACTGATTTCTTTGAAATGTTTACTATTTAAGGGGTCATACCAGTTGTGTATATATATATATTAAAATAAGTAAAATATTTGACACAAGTACAACCAATCGTATGATGGATAACAAAAATGAAGAAAAAAAATAAGCCATTCAGAGCGTTCTCCATATCATGGTTTAGATCGCAAGAACCACAACTATTATACCTCCTTAGAGAAGATAATTATTTTTCGCGTTTATCTACATGTAAACTACGATTATACTACTTTAACATATAGAGACTATCTGTATGCTGTCAGGGACTTTCTATGTTAGTTTAAAATGTCGGCCCTGATTCTGTCTACTGTTTTCTTTGAAATGTTTACTATTTAAGGGGTCATACCAGTTGTATATATATATATATATATACAACTCGTCTAAACATCAACCCAACAATGTTAGATCTGTAAATTTGCTTTCGCAAATTTTTGGTTCTTCCCTCGCCGGGATTCGAACCCATGCTACTGTGATATCGTGACACCAAATCGCCTGCACTGCAGCCGTCCCGCTAGACCACACGACCACCTGGGCTCTCAAAAAAAGAGCTTTCGGTGGCCATATGTTACCTTTCCACGTCAGTTTTAATCTAGCGGCGTACTACAGTACATGATATATTAGGCATGAAGATGTTATTGTTACAGATCAGCTAAATTATCTATAGTAAAGGATCCTACAAATTAATGTAAGATACAGTCACAGAAAATAATTATATTCATAAGTACGTCTGAGTCAGTGACAACCCTACAACAGATGTGTCCATCGGATCGCCATCAATGATGGTGATACATGGCTGTGTACATAATGTATATACAACTCGTCTAAACATCAACCCAACAATGTTAGATCTGTAAATTTGCTTTCGCAAATTTTTGGTTCTTCCCTCGCCGGGATTCGAACCCATGCTACTGTGATATCGTGACACCAAATCGCCTGCACTGCAGCCGTCCCGCTAGACCCCACGACCACCTGGGCTCTCAAAAAAAGAGCTTTCGGTGGCCATATGTTACCTTTCCACGTCAGTTTTAATCTAGCGGCGTACTACAGTACATGATATATTAGGCATGAAGATGTTATTGTTACAGATCAGCTAAATTATCTATAGTAAAGGATCCTACAAATTAATGTAAGATACAGTCACAGAAAAAAATTATATTCATAAGTACGTCTGAGTCAGTAACAACCCTACAACAGATGTGTCCATCGGATCGCCATCAATGATGGTGATACATGGCTGTGTACATAATGTATATACAACTCGTCTAAACATCAACCCAACAATGTTAGATCTGTAAATTTGCTTTCGCAAATTTTTGGTTCTTCCCTCGCCGGGATTCGAACCCATGCTACTGTGATATCGTGACACCAAATCGCCTGCACTGCAGCCGTCCCGCTAGACCACACGACCACCTGGGCTCTCAAAAAAAGAGCTTTCGGTGGCCATATGTTACCTTTCCACGTCAGTTTTAATCTAGCGGCGTACTACAGTACATGATATATTAGGCATGAAGATGTTATTGTTACAGATCAGCTGAATTATCTATAGTAAAGGATCCTACAAATTAATGTAAGATACAGTCACAGAAAATAATTATATTCATAAGTACGTCTGAGTCAGTGACAACCCTACAACAGATGTGTCCATCGGATCGCCATCAATGATGGTGATACATGGCTGTGTACATAATGTATATACAACTCGTCTAAACATCAACCCAACAATGTTAGATCTGTAAATTTGCTTTCGCAAATTTTTGGTTCTTCCCTCGCCGGGATTCGAACCCATGCTACTGTGATATCGTGACACCAAATCGCCTGCACTGCAGCCGTCCCGCTAGACCACACGACCACCTGGGCTCTCAAAAAAAAGAGCTTTCGGTGGCCATATGTTACCTTTCCACGTCAGTTTTAATCTAGCGGCGTACTACAGTACATGATATATTAGGCATGAAGATGTTATTGTTACAGATCAGCTAGATATCGTGACACCAAATCGCCTGCACTGCAGCCGTCCCGCTAGACCACACGATATATATATATATATTCAAATAAGCCAACCAGAGCGTTCTCCATAGCATGGGGCTTAGATCGCATGAACCACAACTATTATACCTCCTTAAAGAGGACAATAATTATTTTTCGCGTTTATCTATATGTAAACTACGATTATGATACTTTAATATATAGACTCTCTGTATTCTGTCTACTGTTTTCTTTGAAATGTTTACTATTTAAGGGGTCATACCAGTTGTATATATATATATATAATTATTTTCTGTGACTGTATCTTACATTAATTTGTAGGATCCTTTACTATAGATAATTTAGCTGATCTGTAACAATAACATCTTCATGCCTTATATATCATGTACTGTAGTACGCCGCTAGATAAAAACTGACGTGGAAAGGTAACATATGGCCACCGAAAGCTCTTTTATGAGAGCCCAGGTGGTCGTGTGGTCTAGCGGGACGGCTGCAGTGCAGGCGATTTGGTGTCACGATATCACAGTAGCATGGGTTCGAATCCCGGCGAGGGAAGAACCAAAAATTTGCGAAAGCAAATTTACAGATCTAACATTGTTGGGTTGATGTTTAGACGAGTTGTATATACATTATGTACACAGCCATGTATCACCATCATTGATGGCGATCCGATGGATACATCTGTTGTAGGGTTGTCACTGACTCAGACGTACTTATGAATATAATTATTTTCTGTGACTGTATCTTACATTAATTTGTAGGATCCTTTACTATAGATAATTTAGCTGATCTGTAACAATAACATCTTCATGCCTTATATATCATGTACTGTAGTACGCCGCTAGATAAAAACTGACGTGGAAAGGTAACATATGGCCACCGAAAGCTCTTTTATGAGAGCCCAGGTGGTCGTGTGGTCTAGCGGGACGGCTGCAGTGCAGGCGATTTGGTGTCACGATATCACAGTAGCATGGGTTCGAATCCCGGCGAGGGAAGAACCAAAAATTTGCGAAAGCAAATTTACAGATCTAACATTGTTGGGTTGATGTTTAGACGAGTTGTATATATATATATATATATATATTAAAATAAGTAAAATATTTACAACCAATGGATAACAAAAATGGAGAGAAAAAAATAAGCCATTCAGAGCGTTCTCCATATCATGGTGTTTAGATCGCAACAATCACAACTATTATACCTCCTTAGAGAGGACAATCACTTTTAGCGTTTCATATCACGGTGTTTAGATCGCAAGAACCACAACTATTATACCTCGTTAGAGAAGATAATTATTTTTCGCGTTTATCTACATGTAAACTACGATTACTACTTCAATATATAGAGACTATCTGTATTCTGACAGGGACTTTTTAGGTTAGTATAGAATGTCGGCCCTGATTCTGTCTACTGTTTTCTTTGAAATGCTTACTACTTAAGGGGTCATACCACTTGCACATATATTAAAATAAGTAAAACATGCTTAACTTCATCTAAAACTACCTCGACCAAAAACTTAAACTGAAGCGGGATAGACATGGTCAGACGGACGGACGAACGAGCGAACGGGCGGAAGGACGGACAGACTAGCCTGAAAACATAATGCCCATAAATGGGGCATACAAATTTATTGTTGAAAGGGAAAATAGTGATTTGGCAAAAATGAAAGTAAGGTAGAGATTAAAAGGAGGCGAGCATTTGTCGGGATCGTGTGTTTATAAGCTCGGGATTTGACTTTTACCATAAGCAGCATTGTAGCAAAGGAGGAGAATAATTGTGGTCTGAGTCTGTATATACCCGCGATTTCGCGGGTGTGTTCTAGTTATGATATATAATAGAAAATACTCGCGAAACATACTTTGGTTCATTATTTAAAGATAAATAATTTTAGTGTTAGACGATATTAAGGAAGCTGGCTTGTTATGTTTTGGATTTTTTGTCAGATTTTCGGAATCCTCTGGTCTTATCCATTTGAATGTCTTGAAAAAATATGCCCGGTGACTCCCATTTTTCTTTTTGTAAATCTTTTACAGGTATAATGATAAGTCATCTGTAAAAAGTCCTTTGAATACGCCATTTGATTAGCGACTTTCCGTTTTGAATTTTCTGCGGAGTTTAGTATTTTTGTGATTATATCTTTTCAACTTAGTTTTGTGTCATGCCAAACCTCCCGCTTTCATGGCAATATTAAATATAATATTAAAATGACAATATTACTTGACAGGACTGCAATACAAATAAATGGGAGAACATATAGGACAGAGAAACACACGAATAAAATAGCTAACTAAAGGTATCAGGTTTAAAAATTGATTCGCCAGACGCGCGCTAAGTCCACACAAGACTAACCAGTGAGGCTCAGATGAAGAAAGTTCGAAAGCCAAAACAAGTACAAGGTTGCAGAGCATTAAGGACCATAAGTTCCGAAAAATTGTGCCCAATACGGCTAGGGTTTTCTGCCTTGGATGAGATCATCCTTATTATTTAGAATAATTCACATTTTTGCAAACTGAAAATTTTATAAAAAATATCTTAGATAAACATGATAAAACCGAAGTGGTGACAAACTACAGAATGAAAACGGATACATCAAACAATCTTAACCAGCACATAAAAAAATCATAGCCGAGTTAGACAAAGCTATCAACGCACAAAGTGACGTCTCATTTGAATTTTCTAAAAAAAATCCCCAAAAAAAAGGATAGAATTAGGATAGAATTCAAGATCAGATTTGTAATAATAACAATGAAAATTACAATACTAATTGATATCAAATTGTGGTAGTAATGAGATAATTAATTGTATAATCTAGCTATGTCGGTATTTCTTCTGAATCAAACTGTAAACCAAATATATCGTATGTATTGAATTAACCCAAAATAAAATCTAATAACTTAACTGTAAACAGTACCGTATTAAATTATGCTTGCCCAGTGTGGAAAACACATGACCCTCTTGTCCACTAGGGTCTGGTGGGGTATACAAAATTAAGAATAATGGCAAAATCAATAATACGAGAAAAACGGACCAAACCAATAAAGAGAAAAAAAATTACGTTTAATTGAATAAAGAATAACTTAAGAAAATAGTAAAATAAGGTAATAAAATACTGATTACAAAAATATATGCTGTTCAGAATAAAGAAATTATATATCTATAATTACATAAAATTTAATAGTAAATGCACTGCTATGATGATTTTCAGAAAATACATCCAAACCCTCCCCAGTGTCAGTGACAGTAATGACCATGAATATCGTTATAAGATCTTTGTCTTGCAAGTATCATATTTTTTACACGTCATAAATGTCGTATACTACAGAAAATCGTGATTATCATTAATATGAAATAATCAAATCGTGTTTTTTCCATTAATCAAAACATAACACATATTATACAATAAACAGAAGCTAGGGCTCTGAATGACGATTGGTTCAAATAATAATAGATCACTGTATAGCCTTCAATAATTAGTCATTATCGTATTAGTGTCAGGAGGTCATTTGTTGGACATTCACATTATTGTTTCTCTGATTAAATTTCCATGAATAAGATAGAATTATGATTAGAAAAGTATTACGTATTGGACATATCGAAAACGTAAGAACGACCCTGTAGAAATCATGAACTATGTTGGAAACCTGCAAATCTATCAAGTAACTGAATAAATTTAACGGACCTATACTATAATGAACTTATATTTACCTCATAGATTTCTTTGATCAATAAGTGTTATCCTTTAGCTAAACCCAGCGGCAGGTATCATGACGCTTATCAAAACATGCAAATGAAATTAAAAAAAGAAAACATACGTGATCATAATGAAAGGAGATAAACAATGCAAGGAAAATTATTTAAAATCGAAAGCATTTTGTTATATACATGTATTATCAAATGAATCACTTATGAAACAGGCATTAATTCTGTTCGTGATACATTTGCATAAATATCGAAGAACATACCAAAAGTGCTTTCAGAAGAAAAGAAAACCAAACTAAAAATCGGAGAGAATCTCGGGTGCCCCGGTAGGTTCAGCAGATCCAGCTCCACGTGTGTCACTCGTCGTGTTAATCATGAAACTACATAACAAATTTAATAAGTCAAATACGGTAGGTCTCATTCTTGAGAAAAAGAGGATGGGATTGGGATTACGGCAATTGGCCGTTCCAGAATCTAAAGCATCATGACTTATTTCATTGTTCGTACCCCAAAATGAAAATAACGTCACGTCATTGTGTTAATTTAAATTTTCATTGTTTATGACATTTTAAACCAATCAGGACGTTTTAGTGTACACTTTTGAAAATATTACCAAGGATGCATTAGATTTTGAAACTGCGAATTGAAACAGAGCTTTCGTCGTCTGTGAAACAGGTACTCCATAACGGTCATTCAAGTCGTGATAGCGTCAATTAAATATTTCGAAAGAATGATTTCAACTTTACCAATTGGAACTCATCGCTATATATATCTGCCTTGTAGAATATAAATATATATTGATAAAAATATTTTTTTAAATGATGGAAATAGTTAATAAACTTTTATTTTCATTGATTGTCTAGCAGTTTTTGTTTAAAAATTGTTAAAAAATATTTATATATGAATCCAAAAATATTTGAAGGAATGCAGATTAACACAAATCAAAAGTGGAATTTTATCTATTTTATGAAAAAAAATTCAAACTTTGTACAGAAAAAATGTTACTAAATACAAAATTCAATAAAACCACACATTTGCCCAATAAAACACTGTAATTGTATAACATCGCTGATAGGAAAAAGGTTATCCAAAGAATTCAGAAATCGTTCGGTTGTCGCAAAATGAATGAATATATGTACTGAAGCACGGGTGTCATACGGTTATCGAGAGAAATGATCGTGAAAGAATATCTAACGGCGGTCAAGTATTGAGAGACGATCGTGAAAGTTCTGGTAACGGATCGTGAAAGAAATTAAATGTACATTCTAGTTCAGAATCTTTGAAACAATCGCTTAATTTTCAAAACGCGGAACAAATCCGAACAAAAAAAATATGTCTGTCAAAATGGTTTAACTTCCTCAACATAACTGTGAAAGAAAATAAAGAAAATATGAAGTACTTTTTGAAAAAACACAAAAGGCGCAATGCGTGTCTATAAGATTAATTACAAATAACACGCTTTTTGTAACTATAATGGTTATACTTCAGAATATCATGATATATTTAAAATTCAATCTTTGGTGTATCTGATAGTACAGTAAAATTAAAGTATTTTCTTCCATTAAAAGCGTTAATTTGTTTATGAAAACCTTGAATTTGTAGAATTTCCATCAAATTAGATCGTGAAAGATCAAACAACGAATTATTTCGATCGTGAAAGAAAATGCGTGACCAGACTTAATACTAGTAATCAGAAATCAGTATTTCTTTTGCCATTTGATAAATCTGCACGTGATTGAAGCCTGTAACTGTTTTGATAAGGATGAACAGTAAAGCTATTATCTTTTTTTCTATTCAACACTTTACCTCGAAAGTTAACAAAAACCAAACTAATAATGTGTCTAAATAAGTGTGAAAGATTCAGCTCTGTGAATAGGTCTAGTGCACTTCAGGAAGACCGACACTAGTTAGCCAATAAAAAGGATATGTAACGTTTAAACCAACATGTTATCCATCAAACAAAAAATCATAGCAAAAACAGCACATTTCATGTGTAATTTGGGATTGAACGATAACCAACATTTTGTGCAACAGAACTTTTTAGGTTCTTTATAAACGACGCAGATAAGGATTGATTAAAGGTATAGTACATACTATCGAATACCAAAGCGCAAATGCTGTAATGTCTTGTTTGCTTTACTTATGATAGTATATTTGTTGAACGTCTATAATATCAAGGGTTTTACTAGAAGTGTCATATGCGCTTAAGATTGTCAATGTTTCATAAAAAAAGGTCAAGGTCAGATGAACCATGCCATACAGATCTCTACAAATATCCCGTACACCACATAAATGTGTTCCGATCCTTACAGTGCCTTAGAAACTGACAAATGTAAAAGTTATGCTTGGCCAATTAATTCGGAACATAAGGTCAAAAGTATATGAACCCAGACCGACAGCCAGACATAGACATCTTACTATCATTCAATTAATCAAACACAATTGAAGTCATCATGGTCATATAAGAAACATGCAGACAGACACCATGAACACCATACACGAAACACCGTCGCTATCGCATACATGTATACATTCAACAGGCCAAACAACACAAAACAAACATTGCTGAATGATGCATGATAATGAGTTCAATTGTCTTTTCCAATTGCCGTAGTTTGTTATATCTTTTTCTTTTCATTTTCTTAAATATTAATACTTTGAAATTTTAAAACCTATTGAGGATGTTGACCTATCTAACCTTTCTCATTACCAATAACAAATATCAATTTTCATATAATGGAAGAATAATTTGAACGTCTTCGTAGCATCAGATCTTTCATCATCCTTTTCACGATCTTCAAAAATGTGGTACGTGATCTTACACGATCCTAAAAATCAATTTTGTGTAAATAGTTCTTTATTTACTAAGTTTCAGATTATATTTACACAAAATAACTATGAGAACCGTTTAACTAATTCAAATACAATGCCCTTATTCTGTTAAACGTAGTTAAGCAAGTGGAATTTGTGAAAAAATCGTGTTTATTTACATTTTTTATGTCATTGAAATGTCGAAAAGCAATCTGCCTTTTGTCGTTTTGTAATGACTATGTATTTTTGAAACTGGATATTCTGACAAACTGATCATAATGTTGAACTATTTTGACAGACAGTTATATTTTGTCGTGAATGTGTCTGTGTAATTAATAAAATTAGAATATGTATTGACCTTTCATATGTCTTCTCGATTAAATGTCTTTCACGATCCGTTACCACTACTTTCACGATCGTCTCTCAATACTTGACCGCCGTTAGATATTCTTTCATGATCATTTCTCTCGATAACCGAATGACACCCGTGTGAAGACTCTTTAATAATCAGTACAACTAGTGGAAACGTGCTTCAAAAATTGAACTATTGATGTTTAAAATTCAACTCTAGATTGTATGTAAAAGTTAACAATAAAAAACTATACTGAAAAAAAAAAATATATTGATCAAAGTAATAAAGAATTGAAATATAACTGTAAAAACGACAAATGTATGAACATGCATTAGAAGACGACAAAAAAAAAGAAAAAAAAAGTAAAATAAATCACAGATTTGCTCTGGATTCGTATTGATCGAGAAATAACGTCTGTTCAAGTTTTAAAAAAATATCATAGATTTTACAATGATATCTAGGTGTGATAGACTTAAACCACAAATAATACCTTAATGTCAGTAGCAGAAACGAAACATTATCACTAAAATATATTTAACTAAAAAAACATTTAAACATTTTGCTCTTTCGAACATGAACAAGATTGTATCTGTGTTTGTTAAAATAAAGGTTATACGAGTAGATTGGTATCAAATAAAGGCAACAGTAGCATACCGCTATATTGTAGTAGTCAATAATCAATAAAGCGAAGCCAAATACAGGTTACAAACAAAAACCGCTAGAACACATCAACTATATGAGAAGAGAAAAACGGAATACAGAAAAACTAAACTGCTATAAAAACAAACGCCAACATAAAGTTGTTTTAACCGCAGACTGACCCTTATTATAGACGAAGATTGTAAAAAGTAAAATCACAAAAATATAGAAATCGTATTAGGAAGAAAATGGTGGATAAAAACCTGGTTTTATAGCTACCTTAACCTCTCACTTGTATGACAAACACATAAATTGACAACGATTTATGAACAAAACAAACAGACATAATAACAGGTAAAAATGTAAAAAATAGAATGACTGAATGCTAGTTCGCTGTGTCTAGCTTCTATACTCTCGTTGTAGGGAGGACACAGTAGGATTCACCAATTTACTTACATCCAGGCACCTTTTGTTTATATTCTTAAAATGGTTGATACATGATCCATGAATAAGGAACTTGTGTTTTTATAACAGACTAATAGTTAAAGTTGTCGCAATTTGGAGCAGGATCTGCTTACCCTTACGGAGCACCTGAGATCACCCCTAGTTTTTGGTGGGGTTCGTGTTGTTTATTCTTTAGTTTTCTATGTTGTGTCATGTGTACTATTGTTTTTCTGTTTGTCTTTTTCATTTTTAGCCATGGCGTTGTCAGTTTGTTTTAGATTTACGAGTTTGACTGTCCCTTTGGTATCTTTCGTCCCTCTTTTGTTCCTGAACTTGGCTCTAATTAGAATACATTTGTATGACCACAAGAAAAAAATAACTACTGATTCCAGAAAATAACATATTGCAAATATATGTTAAAGCATTTTCTAAATCAATCATTCTATGAAATGACAAAAAAGTATTGAACAAATTGTCTTGGTGTTTGTTTTAATAAAACCTATTGCCCCCTAAAAAATACCAATACCTTGCAAAGAAAATAAAAACCCGATTGAAAGTGTTACGTAACTTTACAGAGCTTTTTAATACAGTATAGAATCTTATTTATAACATTATCCCAATGTTTTATGAAGTGGACTCTTTAGAGACAGTGATTTTGAAGATGTTACATCACAGATGGAGAAACTAATTCAATCATTTATTGAGCATTAATGATAACATAAAGGTGTTCACTGTTCGACTACAAAACAATGTTAAAATAAAACACATAGATGTCACAGGGTTACAGTCTGCACCAACGATATCAAGTAACCGGTGTCAGCCTTATACAAATAGCTATTAAAGGTACCAGGATTCTTATTAAATACACCAAACGCGCGTTTCGTCTTCAAGAGACTCATCAGTGACGCTCAGATCTAGATAGTTATAAAGCCAAACAAGTACAAAGTTATTTTTGTCATGAATCGGGCCGTTTTCTTATTTGAATTGGTCATAATTTTAGACCAGGTTTGGCCTACTATAGTCGACTATGCAGTAAGGGTTTTCTATAATTATTGAAGATCTAACAGTTGCTAACATCCCTCATTATTAAAGCTAATATGGGTAGTGGTTTCATTTTGCCATTTGATAAGGGGCTTTTTTTATTTAAATTCTTATTGGAGTTCATTTTTTTTTTGTTATTTTACTTTTCATAGGCACTCAAACCGCCTCTTCATATGGCAAACATTCTTGGAAAAGTCCAACTAGTTAAACAAAAGAAGTACGTAAACAGAAGCTTCTTTGGATTTCATATAACCCACATACGATACTATTAAAAAGGGGGAAAATTTAATGGAAAAAGATAACCATTTATTTAAAGTAGTTTTATTTAATGAATCTACAATCTGCATATCTTATATATAAAGGCAATAGCGGTATACCGCTGTTCAAAAGTCATCAATCGATTGATAGAAAAAAATCGAGTTACGAATTCATTAATGAATTATTTTCCTCGTTTCTCCATCTGGACATGTGTGCATTATGTTAGATTTCTAAAACAAATGGCGAATGTATATAGATCAAAGGTTTTTACTCCGTCGATATGCCTAAAATATCTTCGTTTATCATGCGATTCTTCAGGGTTTTTTAATTCTTGGTTTTAGTATTCAAAATGGTTTAACAAGTTCTGAACTTCTATAAACTACTGTTTCAATTTATGGTATCGGGTTGATACTGCCTTTGTCGCACGATTAGTTCCATTTCAGGCGTTTGGAAAATACCGCAACTGGTGGAATATTAGTTCTGGCACTGGGGTGATACCTCAGGTATTTCCATTATCTTCCACGGGGAGGATGCCTCTACAGTGGACGGTTATTCCTTGAGTGTATCATCAGCTTAGTCAGTGTGTCGGTGTGTTAGGAGAGTATGTATGCAGTACGAGTGACTGGATATAAAAATTGAACATGTTACTTCACTGCTTTCAGCAAAATCTGAAAAAAAAATAGACAAATTAAGTGATAAATGTATACTGTGGAATGCTAGTGTGAACATAGCAGATAAAACCAATATTTTTAAAGAGGTATCTCAATCCTATTCTTCATGTATAAGTCACCTTGATACACCGGACCTCGCCTGTGAAAATAGAAGGCCATGTAAACATGCTCTTAAACTTCATACTTTATGGGGCCTTTTTAACTTGTTTCGATTTGAGCGTAACTGTTAATGAGTCTTTTGTAGTCGAAACTCTCGTTTGGTGCAAATACAAAATTCGAAAAAATCAAAAAAAAATCGATACAGCATATATTCAAGAGAAAAGAAGCAATTGACAAATAAGAAAATGTATAAACAAAAAAAGGGAAAAACCACAAGGTCAAGAGAAAGATACACAAAAGGCACATTAGAAAGCGTAAATCTCAAAAGAATCATCACAAGTTTAGAGAATGCAATACCCGAAAGGCAAGCTAGAAAATGAAAATCACAAAAAAAAAACACACACAAAAAAGGCACGCTAGAAAATAAAATTTGAAAAAAGAGACATGAAACGATTTAAGTCATATTACTTAGTATACAAGTTTCTTATAATACAATAAGAAGAAACTTGAACCAATTAATAAATGCAGATATATAAACAACACAGATTCATGGAGCACGTAAAAACAAATGTAATGATAATTCAAATATATTTGTTGTTTGTTTATGTTTTTCATATGTTTGCGTTTGTAATAAAATTTTGGTACAACAGTGGTTAAATAATTTGGTGTATGACTTTTTTTTTCACAATCAGTTAATAATATATATATACATTTCATGTGTTAGCTTCATTTCCACCACTGTTTTTACCTTGCACTTGTGCTATGCGGTTGTAAAATTGCTAACGAAAGGTGTCGTGGGTAATGCAAGCAAATACTTAGGCGTTACTATCAGTAACAACCTATCCTGGGACAATCTCCGGCGTAGAGATCATATCCGTTCCATACATGCACCGCAATACTACACTTGAGTGTAGTGTTACGTAGTATTGAACGGAACGGGTATGTGATCTCTGCGCAGCAGATTGATCCTGGGATAAACACATTGATGGTATTGGAGGCAAAGGAAATAAAACATTGGGATTTATCCGAAGAAATCTAAAAGGTTGCACAAACCATTAAAAGCAGCAACATATACAACCTTCAGTGGAATATTTCTGCACAGTTTGGGATCCATCGAGCCAAAAAAAGATCAAAACATTAAAACAAGTTAAGACCAGCAAGATTTATTTATAATAACTAACAAGAAAGAACAAAAACTGACACCTATAGACAGTCATTATTCCCAAACACCATCAGGGATTGGAATATACTTCCAGCTAAAACAACATCGGCTGACTCGATAGAGGGATTCAGAGATGCTCTGAAAGCATAGCGAGCATTTAGTTTAGATTGTAGATTGGCGAACGTTTTAAATGTAATTTGTAAATTCAAATGAGAATACTTGCTGCCTTGCCTGGCACTGCGCTAAGTTTTGGCGGAACCATGCACATTCAATATGATTTCGGTTACTTACTTGGACGAAGAAGCAGAATGCCAATGCGTACGGTAAATCAGTCGGAGAACTAGAGTACAGGAAGGCAATAGTTCAATACATTTATAAAGATTTTGGATAAAATAAAAGATTACACGTTAAGATTTGAAAAAACTTTCGAGTATATAAAACATGTTTATATGTTGTTGTTTTTTTTTAATTGAGGTATTATGTGACTTAAGATACTATTTAAAAAAAACACACACTAAAAGGCAAAACACAAATGTAAACAAAAGAAGTAAAGACATTATATATATAGTCGAAAGAAATAAAACAAAAATATTAACAATGGTCATTTAAACGTCTCAAATAAGATTATATACTAATTTCCTTCTAAATTTACTAAAATTTCTATAACGGTAAGCAATTTCTGATCAATCTATATCACCCATTTTGTTTACTTTCTTGTCATGTAATATTTTATTTGCTTCTGTCGGCAATCTCTTCTCACCATTCTTTAAATAAAAGTATTGACAACGTATAGGTAACTATGACCTATTGTATACACATAGACTAGGGTCTAGTTTGGGGTCGGGAATAGAGGGGACTTCATTTCTGTATTTCATTTTATAATTTTTGTATGTAATTTTTCTCTTATGTTTATCTCTAATATATTCCATTCTTTATATTACAGCACCTCGTCGATTTTTTTTCTCCCCCCTCTTTATTCTACATGTTTTGCAAATGATTCCCTTCTAGTATTTTGAAAACGACATCCAGACCCTCATAGACGATTTATCAGACTATTTAAATCTGTATAAGTCTACATTTATTTCTGGAATAGTCTTACATTTATGAATTGTTTAAAAAAGATTCAATAGGTCTTTTTGCAACAATTGTCGCAATACTCTTATACGAACAAATATTTTAAAAAGGAAATAAAAAACTTGATGTGTCGTTCTCATGTCTCGTAAACATTTACCACTCATCTTTTCTCATTGTTATATAAACTTAACTACCGCTTTTTAAGTTCCTATTTTCGATAAATTTCCCTTTTTAGAATTTATACTTTGTATATAACTTACCACTGATTAAAACGGTGTTATAAGTACTTACAGAAGCCGTTGTATGATAATTATTCCAGCCTACAACAAAATTCACCTTTTCCGGGTTTTTCCTCTATCCAATCGGTTTTGATTTTCTGGAAATAGAAAAATTTAATTTAATGACATCAAACAAATCTATATTTATCTGAACCCATTTACTATTGACCCTATTCTTTATTATATGTATATTTAATATAAATAGAAAAGCATCGGCTTGCATATCTACATGGACTTGGTCAGTTCCAATGGACACAAGAATAATATTCCAGGTATGCTTTCAGATTAAAGTTATAAATTACTGAAAAATAATTTTGTTTGATATACTAAAACGTTATCTTTATTTATTGAATTAATTTTTTTTATATGTATTTTTTTTATTTATTAAAGTTTCTGG